>NC_080839.1:17922919-19122919 GCF_030435755.1 Ochotona princeps | reverse complement strand
AATGCATTATTTTTAATTCCTTTAAAATGTAACAAATAGTTCTAGCTACTGCTATTTCCTACTAAGATATTGAACTACTTGTTTTTCTCCTCTAGGTTTGATCATGGCTAGCTAATCACTTTCTCCAAATATATTTTTAGAGGACCAAATATTTTCTACAGGATAACCTCTTTACATGAATTTTCTGGGGAAAACAACATGGAAAAAAGAACACATACGGAAGGTGAGCGAGAAGGAAGCTCATTATTAAGGAAAACAAAGCTATGCGAGATAGAATTTTCCTTACTCTTTGGGTTTTGTCATGTGAATTCTTATCTCTTTACCCTTTCTGAATAGAAAATGCCTTAACTTTCAGTAACATGAGGGGCTCCAAACTTCCTGGAATAAACCAGATCCCCAAAGAATCATTCCCTTTTTTTGATAATATTTGGTCAAATCTTCAGACAGACATTAAGATTAAACTTCTGAAAATATCAGAATGAAAGCAAACCTTACGAATGCCATCTTCAATGGTATATTAGTGCTTTTATTTGACCGGGATGATACTCTGCTGACTGCCCTCAGACCAGAGAGGGTCTACCCAATAAGTAGTTGGACTTGACTGGACTATAAGATGTTGGACTCTATGCTTGGCAAATACTTGCAAAGAGGGAATTTCAACTGAACTTGAACTATGGTTATGCAACAAGGTGGAGGAAACCACCATGGGGGGATGGTAGGGGGGAGAATCCCAGATTCTATGTAATTACAACACTATGTAATTAATGAATAAATTTAATAAAAAAAAACAAATGCCATCTTCATTAAAATGGTCTGAGACATAAATCGATAATGTAAATCACAGGAGGTATCTTTTTAACATTGTGCATTTAATATAAAATATTTAACTCAATACATACTCAGTTATTCCCTCAGTTCTCTTGACAAAATCACATATACAAGAGGGTGGCTAATCCAAATATAATTGATATCAAAGAGCATAAATAGGAAGGATTTCAAATAATTGAATGATACTATAAATAATTGGGGGCTGTGGTGGTGGCCTCTCAGGCTAAGCCTCTGCCTACAGTAACAGCATTCTATTTTGGTGCTGGTTTGTGTTCCATTTCCCCCATTTCCAGCTCTCTGCTTATGGCCTGGGAAAGCAATGGGGGCAGACCCAAGTGTCTGGGTCCCTACCTCTCATGGCAGAGAGGTGGAAGAAATTTGTGCCTCTCCGCTTCGGATCAGCTAAGCTCTGGTCATGGTGGCCATTTAGGGGGATGAATACGCAGATGAAAGCTCTCTCTCTCATTCTCTGTTACTCTTTGAAGTAAAAGTAAGACTTTAAAAAATAGTAATATCAACAATTGAGACCATGCGATCTTTACACATTGGCCTTCCCAAGGTGTAAAATACAAAATAAGACACAAATAGAGCAACCGATCTATGGTTGTCATGTTCTTTATTTCAGAAAGAGGATTTTAAAAAGACATTGCCAAATATCTACCATAATTACATTAGCCCTCTAATTTGTATAATTTTTTAAAGTAAACAGCCAGGCATTGTAGAATAGCAGGTAAGGCATTGCACATTAGAAGTCTGGTTCAAGTCCCTACTACTCCCCTTCTCATCTCCAGCTCCTGATTCATGCCTGAGTGGCTATGGGTGATTGCCCAAGTACCCGAGTTGACATCAGGTATAAGCACAGGATAAGTTTTCAGTTACTTTCTTCAGTGTGGCCCAGTCCTACTTACTATGGCCACTATGAGAGAAGCAGTGAGCAATGAATCAAGAATCTCTCAAATTCTCATTACCTCTGCTCTTTCAGGTAAATAAATCTTTGGGGAAAAAAAAAAACAGCTCACGCAAATTGGTTAACACGTAAGCCCATGAGTTGTTTTACTTTAGTGTAAAAAATAGTGTAATATTATAGAGACTGTGAAACATGTCTAGACGCGCCTGCAGAATATACTGAATTGATCCAAAGATTCACAGTCCTAACCTTTGTACTGTAACTGTAAAGTTCTTAAGCAGAAAGTAAACAAAAAAGGGATATTAAAACTACTAAGTAATGTACAATTCAGGCAGTAAATAGTATCAGAAAAATAGTCAAACCAAACATTCATACTCTGTGGTAATCTAACATCCTATGCACTGAATTTTATCCATGAAAGACAAAGAATGCCTTAATCCTTCAAGACCTGAGTAGATTGAACTGAAGCTTATATATCATCTACAAAATGTTTTTATTAGTAAAGAAGGAATAGATTCATTGCTTTTGAAAATATGCAGCAAGGTACCATAAGATCTGAAGACATTATTTTAACTTGTTGTTAGAAATTAACAGTTCATGAAGGTAGAAAATATAAGTAGAAACTTTACAGTAAAGCTAATTTGAATGTTGTAAGTCAGTTTCCACTTCTCATACAACAAGCAGATTTACTGCACTGTGAAATGCATTGAAAGATGAGAAACTGAAGATGCTATTTATATCTAAGAATGAGAAATATAATAAAATACAAAATAATGAGAAAATATAGTGAAATATGAAATCAAGCATATTTTTATTTCCAAGCTTATAGAAATAAGGAATCCAGGGCCCAGTGTGGTAGCCTAGCAGCTGAAGTCCTCACCTTCCAAGTGCTGGGATCCATCTGGATGCCAGTTCGTATCCCATTCAGATCCCTGCTTGTGACCTGGAAAAGTATTCAAGGATGACCCAAAGCCTTGGGACCCTGCACCTGTGTGTTAGACCCAGAAGAAGTCTGGATTCTGGCTTTGGATCAGCTCAGCTCTGGTCATTGCAGTCACTTAGCGAATGAATCCTTGGAAGATCTTCCTCTCTGTCTCCCCTCCTCTGAATACCTGACTTTCCAATAAAAATAAATCTTAAAAATAACAGGAATGCAAAAATAGCAGATTTTGACAAATAGAAAATAGAGACAAAAATCATTTTTCCCCAATACTGGATAAGTACTGCGCTAACCGATTGCGCCACTGGGGCTCCAATTTTTCTCCAATACTGAGGGATAAAATTCTAGACATATGTATTTTGAATAGCTCTTACAGATAAGAACATAAACAAATGGATTCAATTCTTAGGAGGAAATGTTTTGCCAACTATAAATGTAATAATCTTTGGAAAAAAAGTGTATGCGCCCTGATAGTCATCCCTTACGAAATGAGTCTCATGTAACCCTATGTCACTTTGTGTACTTCCAAGTTGTGCACACTTTCTCCTCTGTGGGGCACTGAGGGGGTGGAACTCAGGATGTTGCTCTTTTAAATAGAATATCCAGGAGAGGCATGATGACAGCACCTACGGAACTCATGCAACGTAGAGCAATGAAGAACAGCTGAAAAGCCAGAGATCTCCAGATAGAATCAGTGTATTTGTAAATGCCCCAGTTTGGGCTTAAGTAATAGCAAGTAGGCCGATGCAAAGAATGACTTTGATATGCTGTTAAGGGACTGGTTTTACTCTGAGTAAGATTAGAAGTCTTTAAAATATCTGAAGAAAAGTGTTACTTTAATGGAGAGGTTTCACTAAGCTTGTGCAAGCTGCTGACTTGAGAATGAACAAAAAGTATAAACAGTGAGTTTGGCAGATGGCTGCCATTGGTTAGCTGAAAGCAAAATTGTCTGGACTAGAACTTTACAAAATAAAGGTTCCAAATGTTAGAATGTCAAATTACTTCACTTACCCAAAATATCTCATTAAAACAGGATAGATGGTGTAAGATAAAGAGAAAATGCAATCGATGATTCAAAGATCCTTAATCTAAAAATATAACGGAGTTGGAATTGCATTTCCAGGGACAGAAAAACAATTCAAGCAGAAAGATATTTGAGTAAAGATCACACATTGAGAGAATAACAATGTCAAGTCCTGACAGGTCTATATAATTGAACATACCGAGTTGGCAGGTGATAATTTAAAATTTAAAAGAAGTCTAGAAAGCAACGTCATTTTGGAAGTTTGCCGAATGTGTTTTTCAGATTAATGGTTCTAGATAGAGAAATATTTCAAAGTGTGACCTAGGAACTTCAAAACGAGTAGACAGGGAGATTGGGGTTTGAGGAAATTAGTAGGATGGAGGAGGTAAGGAAGACGAAAATTAGTAGAGTGTTTTATCCTAAAAAGCTAATGGGGCATGATAAAGGCAGTGTTTCAGTAAAGGAAGAGTACTTCCACTGATAGGCTGAAGTAGACTAAGAACAAAAACACTCCCCAAACTGGAATCACACTTTTCAATTGTTAATTTTTGATAGGGCACACATTGATGAAGTATCTGCAGCCAGGGTATTTTTGGGAAAGGGAGGTGAATAACGAACACAAATCTACCTTCTGCATGGGTAAAGACAAAGGAATCATGGCAGGCAAAGCCAACAAGTATTTTAGAGATAAACGGATAGCTAATCATTTTAGATGCAAAGTTTTAACAGACTTCTTTGCTTGCTTCTTCACTGATTCCATTGAATACCTAGGATGGCAAGATTGCATTGATGCGCATGCTCCTACAGAAAGGAGCCAAGTGAACATTGGAACAATGTCAAAATCCTGTGAGTTAGGGGGCAGATTGCCCTCAGAAATGTCCATGAACAGTGAACACATGGTTCAAAAGAGGTAAAGCTGCAAGTGCCTGGCTGGCCGCAGATGCAGGTCAAGAGGAACTTCCAAAGGCTTCTGTGTTTGAGCAAAGGCAAAGCAAAGTCAGTTCCAGCAAAAGTCAAGAAAGCCGTTTTTTTTTGCCTTTTGATTTATGCTCCCAAATTCTTCATATATTTAAGTGTGGTGACAAATCACCTTCTTAACCTGCTCCCCTCTAAACATCAAGGCAAAGAGCTGTAATTCATTTTATGTAAGAATTTTGTGAGACCTATAGTAGCACTAAAGTAACAATGTGTCAAAGTCTACACATACCCACCAATGTTCAAAATGTGAGATCTTAGCACAAAATAGTCAAATCAACACAACAGAATTCTGAGTTTAAAAATGAGGCCAAGTATATGTAAAATGTCAGTGTCATAATTTCAAATTGTTAAGAATTACAAAACAGTTTTGTTACTCAATTTTCTCAAGTAATACTTTTCTAATTTTGAGATGTGTTTCAGTTAAAAATCTATATTCAAGATGTTAAATTTTTCTCAAAGGATGTTGAAAAAGTTACTGGAAATTCTTATTATGAAAAAGGTTTATCTACATGGATTCCAGAATTTTTGTGCTAAAATCAGTTTATATTTAACACAACTTTTCCAAAAAGCTTTTGTAGTGCTCCTGTGTGTATGAATAAGTATGGACAAGCAAGGTGAGTATACTTCAGATCTCCTTGCCAATACCATAGCAAAACTAGCTACAGTGCTCATGTTATATATTATAGTCCCAGTATTTATTTACAACTGACTCTCTGTAATTGAAAAGACAAAAGTCATATCTAAGTATCTTCCACCATGAAAAAAATCCAAAGTAATTCCAAAATTATGAGTACAAAAGCACTTTATAGAGTTCATAAAAAGGGCTAGGATGGAGAGCAGGCTTCCAGGACTGAGTCTGGCTTCATCTTTATCTCATCTCACTTCCTGGAGAACAGCAGATGATGCCTGAAGTGATCGGGATCCTGCCATCCATGTAGGAGAGCCTTGGTTTTAGTCTCCTGGCTTTGCCTGACCCAGTCCCAGCTCTCACTCATTTGGAGATTGAGTCAGCACTTGGAAGAGAACTCTCTCCTTGTTCTGTTGCTTTGCCTTCCAAATAAATAAATCTCATTTTAAAGACATATACAAAACTGTAAATTTTAAATAGCAGTATTTTTAAATGTGAGGAGAAATATTTTAACTTGTACAAGACAAATTATTGTTTCTAGTGATTATGTTATTTTATAACCTCCAAACCAGGGAATCAAAATAGGCAAGCAAATGAGGAAGAAATTTCCGTAATAAAACCATCACTAATAAACACATGTAAGATAGTCATATAATTAAACAGAAACAAGTAATTAGAACAGGATTCACCTGCATCTGATTATCACATGGGCTGTTACAAATAAAAATGGAATCACCCACTATTTTTTGCCACTAGGGGTATAAATTGACTCAGTGCACATAATTAGGAACATCTTTCAAAATCTAAAATGTTCAACATTTTACTTAGCTCAAATCATTTATTAAAGTTGTCTTCCAGATACAGAAAAAAATGAAAGTATACAAATATTTTGTGCAAATCTACTTATATATATAAAGTGGTGAAAAATATGAGGTACAAAAATAAAAGAACACAATTGTAAAGGTGTAATTAAGCCAAATAATGTTGTAACAGTTAATTGAAAAGAATAATTCAACAACGGCTATGTGGGTATATGCCTACACAAGCACCAAATTGTTATATATATAGGATTTTAAAAAATTGTATAATGAATGTCCAGTTATAATTTTGTGAATGATCACACAATTCTATTACTTGAATGAAGCATAGGAAATATTTTTAGTTCTCAAAGAACGGGATTGGATATTAAATATGGCAGTAAAGTCTGCATTTTACTTATATATACAATTTTTGTTTTTTAAATGCTATATACAATGAAAATATATGCTTCAAAATAGTGTTTCAAAATTGTTTAATGAGTTTAATGTCTGAACAGCCAGTAAGCTGCTGCTTGGGATTTCTGCCACTTATTATCAGAGTGCCTGGGTTCCAGTAATGGTGCCGATTCTGATTTGAGCTTCTTCTAAACGCATACTCTATAGGCAGCAAATGATGCCTCAAATACTTGGGACCCTGGCACCTGGAGAGACACATGCGTTGAGCTTCAGCTTGGCTCAGCCCTGGCTGTTGACAACATTGGAAAATCCATAGTAGGGATTTTTTTGTGTCTTTGTCTTTCAAATAAAGTCATAAAACAGCATATTTCTGGTAAACGTTTGTCCTAATTTAGCAGTATGAATTTTTCATAATTATGGACTCATGTTGTAATTCTCTAAGGGTAGACATTGTATTGATGGAGTTTAAATTGTCCTTCCAGATGTCTGTAGCCCATCTCAGAATGCCTGGGATGGAGGCCTGCCTCTGCTTCCCATCCAATCTTCTGCTAATGTTCACACTTGGATGGCTTCAAGTGCTTTCATATCTGTCACCTATGTGGTAGACCTGGTTGGATTGGCTGGTTTTGGCTCGCCCAGGCATGACTGTTGCATTCACTTGGGGAGCAAACCAGTGTATGGAAGACAGTTCTCGTTCCCTCCGGGCGTGTGTGTGTGCAGGTACATGGCCTTGAAATCAGTGAAAATTTAAAACAAATGTGTATGTGTAAACTTCCAGTGGGAAATGAGAAAAAAATTTATTTTACCTTCTGAAATGACCTCATTTTCTACACAAATAAGACAACAGAATGGAACAAAATGAAAAGCAGAAAAAAGATGGCAAATAAGAATGGAAGCAGAAAATTTCCTTCTGGTGACAGTATTAAGATTTCTCTGTACTGAAATAGGGAGTGAAAGTAAATACTCCCTGAACTGTGAGCATACATTAAATTATTATGCTTCCCTTGCCAAGCTGCCTATTCGGTTCACAAATCCAAGCTCCTCTTCACTTCCTCCCAAGCCCTGGAATACAATAGATCTTGAAATCCAACGTTTTTTCCACTGACCATAACCTTCTGCAGGTTCCCATTCTTCATGCCCCTCAAGAGGCTTCATCAGAACCTCGTGGGAGGCTGCTGGAAAATACATTTCTGCTTGGCCATTCCACTTGTGTTCAACGTGCTGGAACAGCCTCCCGCTTCTGCTGACCTCGTCATGTCACTGGGAGGAGCAGCTTCTCCCTATTTCAAGCTCACAGAGTTTTTACATTTGATATTACCCTCACTTGCATCAACCTATATTTTCTTAATAGGTCAAAAAATTCAATAACTGCCCTCTTACCACTTTTTAAAATGTGGTGCATTTTCAATGTTTGTTACATATTTTCTTTTTCTAAAGGAGAGTAATGCCACTATTGAGAAATAATGACTATTATGTTTGAGGCAACATTTTTAATCTAAATTATAGTCAAAGGCTTAATGATGCACTAAATAAAGAGCTCAGATTAAAATGCTTAAAAGCTGTGGTTCAGCAAAATACAGTCAAGGGCAATAAGTAAGAAAATGAAAAAGGATTAAACTTCACTCATATACTGTGAATTTTTACAACATTGACCAACCATTTAAACCACAGCAGTGTATAATTCTTAATGTTCTTGTCAAACATTTGAGAAAAAAAATTTGACAAAACCTATTTACAGCAAAACCGATGTATACAGCGACGTCTTGCTATTTGTATATTTTTCACTTTTTTTTTGTTTTTAAATTAGTTCCCACATATAAAAGGTAAACAATGGGTCTGGCTTATTCCACTCAACATGGTGTCCTCAAGTTATAACTATTTTGACGCAAACAATAGAATTATTTTTTAGGTTTTAATATGTAATTTCCCTGAAATTAAAATTCCTGTTTACTCATTATTCTCAAGCTTTTCTTTTTTTTTTAAAGATTTATTCATTTTATTACAGCCCGATATACACAGAGGAGGAGAGACAGAGAGGAAGATCTTCCGTCCGATGATTCACTCCCCAAGTGAGCCGCAACGGGCCGGTGCGCGCCGATCCGATGCCGGGAACCTGGAACCTCTTCCGGGTCTCCCACGTGGGTGCAGTGTCCCAAAGCATTGGGATGTCCTCGACTGCTTTCCCAGGCCACAAGAAGGGAGCTGGATGGGAAGTGGAGCTGCTGGGATTAGAACCGGCGCCCATATGGGATCCCGGGGCTTTCAAGGCGAGGACTTTAGCCACTAGACCACGCCGCCGGGCCCATTCTCAAGCTTTTCTAAATAGTTCACTCAAGTAACAGATACATTTTTGGGCCCGGCACGGTGGCATAGTGGCTAAAGTCCTTGCCTTGAATGCATCTGGATCCCATATGGGAGTAAATTCTAATCCCAGCAGCCCCACTTCTCATCCAGCTCCCTGCCTGTGGCCTGGGAAAGCAGTTGAGGACGGCCCAAAGCCTTGGGACCCTGCACCCGCATGGGAGACCTTGAGGAAGTTCCTGGCTCCTGGCTTCGGATCAGCTCAGCTCCGGCCCCTGTGGCTGCTTGGGGAGTGATTCTTCGGATGGAAGATTTTCTTCTGTCTCTCCTCCTCTCTATGTATCTGACTTTGCAATAAAAAATGAAGTAAATCCTCAAAAATATGTATCTTTAAAATATTAGTGTATTCAATACAGAAGAATTTAATGAGTGGTATTTAAAAATTTAATGAATAAAGTAATATGAATTTCACATCTTCTGTCCCAAAACAGTTTTCAATTCATTATCCACAAACTCAGTTTCATGGTACTGAGTGTCCTGTATAAAACCATAACTCAAATTTAGATGTATTTCTATTGTTACATATTCTACTTTTACTGAATTAGCTATGTTTTCATTTTCTTTCTTATAAGCAATAGAATGGGGAATTTAATATGAGCAACTAGGACAATTTGGGCAGAATGGCATATTATACCCATGAAAATCTGAGAATTTAAAATTTAACATTTCTTTGAGTACCATCATTTGTCTCCCTGCTTTAACTAGCATGTTCGAGTTATTTTTGATCATTTCTTTTCACTTGGTAATAGGGTCTCTTAAAACACTTCAGAAATTAAATGCAAGATATTAAATGCCTTCCTTGTGGGAGATGAAAGTACTTTACTATATTTTTGTGTAGAGCAGAGAAATCCTTAAGACATGGCAGAGGAAGAAACATCCATGGAATATATTAGGGAGGGAATATTTCTGCTTCATTTAAAGTGGGGTGAAAAATGACACAGCAGCAGAGCCAAGTAGAATATAAAACCAAGTCCCTGTACAGTGTTATGAACACAAGATGCGAGAACCCATGAAGTCCTAATTCCCGCACCACCCCCAAAATCTCTCATGTTCCTTCTCTTAAAGTGTCCTTGTCCTGTGTTTAGGATTGACATTCAAGCTCTTACTAAAATTACCTTCCCAAATTACAAGGATGTATAGTCATCAGATGATGACTTCATTTATTCATACAGATAACATCTTCTCTCACTACCACAATCAAAAAAAAAAAAAAAAGGAAATGATGACTATTGCCATGAGACACATTTTACACATTCAGCCAGGAGAAGCTAGTGAAGGTGATATTATCAATGTAACAGAAAAATTTAAAAGATGGTGATAGTCTTAAAGAAACTAAACTAGAAGAAAAAAAGAAAAATCAATTCTCATATTAAACGAACTCTTGGAATTATTCTGTAACAGTAGAATTACCGAAGTTAAAATGCTAGAAAAGGACTCAAATTTAGAAAGCATCTTGCCGAAGAGATTGCCTGGAGGAACAAATTGGCTGAATAGGGTGAGGATTCATATAAACAGATGGAGAATCATTAGCTAGGGTGAATCAAAGAGGCCACAGTCACAGGCAATAGGAGAGGACAGGTCAAAGGCAGAGGGACACCTGGAGACCTGTGAACAAGGAGAAGCAACAGAGCAGTGTTACCATACCAGATAGTCCATCTGTGACCAGCAATCAGAGCTCCATCAGTGACCAGGTGGGAAGGGGAGGGCACCAGGAGCTTAGGAGGAAAACTATCATGGGGAACTGTCCATCCTGCTGATTTGCTTGATTCAACCAAGAGCAGAAGCAGAGTGGCAGGAACCAAGCAGGTGGGTGCAGGAACAGCGTGAATTTCGTGGCTCAGGCCATCATCAGTGAAACACAGGGAGCCATTTTGTGTACTGAGAAAAAAGTTGTGGGGCTACAGGAACAACAGGGAGTTAGGCTTCAACTGAGCCAGGAGCAAGCAATTTTCCATTGTGACCCATTGCACTAGCACCATACAGTACACAGTACTGACATGTCATCATACAGGTTCGACCCAAGGGGGGTCTGGGTGACCCCCAGACCTAATGGACCAGCAGGTTCAGACATCCAGTGTTACATCAGATGCCATTTTGTGTATTGAGGAAAAGTTTTGGGGGCGGGGAGGAGAGACTGGAGGAACAATAGTGAGATCCACATACACTAAGCTGGTAGTGCACCCACTTCCAGCACAACACATTGCACTAGTCACACAGGGAAAGCAGTACTGACCTGGTATCCTACAGGTTCCCCTCAAAATAGGTCAGTGTGACCTCCCGACCCAATAGCCAGTAGACCCAGACATCCACCAGTGCCACATTGTATGCCATTTTTGTACCAAGGAAAAGGCCCTGGGGATAAAGGAACAACAGTGATCTGCACAGGCCCTGAGCTGGAGAACTTACTTCTAGCTCATTCCAGTGCATTAGTCTCAGAGGGGAAATAGGACTGACTTAGTATCCCATAGGTTCTGCCCAAAGTAAGTCTGGGTAGCCTTCATTATGTTCTGGCAAGACCAGTACCAATTACCACCCAGGGATTTAGGGCATCTGGTGTCTCCCTCACTGTGGGTAATGATCAAAATGGGAGTCGGATAGGCCATGCAGGCTGCAGTCTGACTACAGCACAGGATCACAGGAGGTGGAAAGTAGTGAGCCAGGAGTTGTGGCTATGGAGAGTATGGTGGAAACCTAGTAAAAGAGCCTGGAAATGACACTTGCTGAACAAAGTGGTGCAAGTGGCTGCAAATGAAGAACCAGGTACTGAATTCATTAAAACTGACCTCTAGATCAGAGGGCAACAAAGTTTAGAAACCAGCTCTAAGGAGAGGAATCTGCTAACCAGAATATTAATGACCAAGATCTAAAGAGGCAAAAACAGTGAATATTACTGACAAAGGAGCAAAGCCTTTGTGCTTTGTGAACCTCAGAGTTAACTGAGGAAGACATTGAGGAAATGGGTGATAAATAAAAAAAATATTATATATAAAGCTTCTTAATGACAATGAGAAGCACATATAGGAGTTCAAGGAATTTAAGGAATATATCACACAGGAAATAGCAACACTGAAACAAAATCAAGCCAAATTCTTAGAAATGAAGTATACAATAGAGCAAATTAAGAATCCAGTGGAGGCCTGGCACAGTAGCCTGGTGGCTAAAGTCCTCGACTTGCATTCTTCAAGATTCCATATGGGCACTGATTCATGTCCCAGCTGCCCCACTTCCTATCCAGCTCACTGCTTATGTCCTGGGAAAAGCAGGCAAGGACGGCCCAAAGCCGTGCATCCACGGACCCTGCACCCACGTGGGAAACCCAGAAATCTGGATCCTGGTTTTAGATTGGCTCAGCTCGGGCCACTTGGAGAGTGAATCAGTGGATAGAAGCTCTTTCTCTCTGTCTCTCCTCCTCTCTGTATATCTGACTCTCCATAAATAAATAATTCCATGTATACCCTCAAGAATAGAATGAACAAATTAGAAGAAAGAATCCTAGACCTGGAAGACATTTTCTTCAAAAATGGGGTGTGGGGGGGAAACAGAAGCTGAAGAGAAAGTGTGTCAACCTAAGAAAAGTATTCAAGCATTAACGGACCCCATTAAAAGGCCAAATAAAAGAATCATGGGAATTCCAACAGGCCCAGAATGAGAAGCTGGATTTAAAACTGTATTCAACAATGAAGGATAACTTCCCTAATTTGGATAAATATATACATACAGGAGGGGAACAGAACACCCAACAAGGCTAAATAATAGCAATTTTTGTCATGACACATGATAATCAAGCTCCCTTAAGTTGAACACAGGTTGAATATACATGTGAAAAATAGTTAATCAACATATATAGGAACCCTAATCAGACTCACTGATGACCTCTCATAGGAAACTTTACAGACCAGAAAATAGAGTGACATACTCCAGATTCTAAAAGAAATAAACTGAGTCTACAGTTGCATACCCGGCAAATATTTATTTTCTTTGTTTTTGAAAATGAAATAAAACTCATCCACAGTTAAAAAAAAACTCAAAGTATTCACCCTACAAAAATGATACTAAAAGGTGTTCCATTGACAGAGAAAAGGATTAGCAGCTACCAAAACAAAAGGCAAAAGTTCTGACACAACAATAAAAGGCTAAATCAAAATATAAGCAACTCATTGCTAAAATAACAGGACCAAATTACTACCTATTTATATTAACCCTCAAGGTAAATGGCTTAAACTCAATCATGCATCATAGGCTAGCTGACTGGTTCAAAAAACAAAACCTATCTGTCTGTTGCCTACAGGAAACACATCTCACCAACAAAGATATGTTGAAAGTGAAAGGATAAAAAAAAGATATTCCATGCTAGCAGAAAAGAAAAATGAGCTGGTTTAGCCACTCTTATATCAAATAATGTAGAGTCAGACATGAAAAATATTTAAAAAGATGAGGGACACCACATAATGATAAAAAGATCTATTCAACAAGGAGGGATACATATTCCTTACAATGCTTTCTTTCTCATCTGTAAATTTACTTGATTTTTTTTCTCTTGCTCTTCTTTGCTAGTCTGGCTAAAGGTTTGTTTTGCTCATATTAAAAAATGGCTCTTGTTGCAATTTGTAGAATCATAGTTTCAATTCACTTATTTTTGTTCTGATTTTTATCATTTCTTTTCCTATTTAATTGGTTCTTGAGATGTTTTGATCATTTAAGTGAGATATTTCAATGAAGCATCTGATGTTCTTAAATGTCCTTTTCAATAATGTTGTTGCTATACTACATGGGTTTTGATATTTGCTATTTTCATTCATTCAAAAAGTTATTTTTTTTCTGATTAATTTCCTAGCTGACTCATAAGTCACACAGTAGCACTGCTTACTTCAAGAAAGTTATGATTTTTTCACTTCAGTGATACATTGATCATTCAGTAGCATGTCATTTGACTTCAAATTGTTGTATATTTTCTATTTTTTTCCTTTTGTTGGTTTTGGTTTATGGCTTTGCATTTGAGGGATGGTACAGTAACTGTATAATGGAGACTGTCATATCCATGTGAGGATACAATGCAGTATGCATCTCCACTTCCAAATCAAAACTGGATCACCAAAGAAACTGTTAAATCAATGTTGACAATAGGGTGCTCAATTCTCTGCCTTTGCGCATACCTACAATGTCAGGATACACTTAAATAGTAGAATGATGGACTTATGACCATTTATGAAGGACTATGATGTTGTAGTTGTATAGGGGGAACAGAAAAGGGGTTTGGGGAAAGGGGAGGAAAATCTCAGAGCCTACAGACCTGTATCATAAAATAATAAGATAAATTTAATTTTTTTAAAAAATGGAAAAATCATGCCAATTCATCAAGGCATAAAGGTACTCCATTTTAAGTATTACATGATAAGGCAAGCATATTTCAAATTCTCTTCATTTGCTTTAGGATAAGAATTAAAACACCAATTTTATCAATGATATTATATAGTTGCTACACAATAATTTTATTATTTTTTTAAAAGTTCCCCTAAGTGATTATAAATTATAGAAGATTTTTATATTTTGACATATTTAAAAAAATCACAGGACAAATTTTGTTTTCTTCTAAGAAATTTACACAGGTTTACTTTCTTGGGCACTATCATGATCCAACACTAATACTGAGAAAATTCTGTATATTTTTTATTATTGTTTATGAGTTAATAATTAGTAAGGTATACCACATTAATAGCCTTCTTAATGAACTGTTAGTAATTATTTTATATTTGTAGTAAGATTGGAATAATGCTGTATTTTACACCTTCAGATGAATTTCTAGTCATATCTGATAACTCCAAAGCACAAACAATTTTGATTCTGGAAGATAACTTGATTACATATGTACATATGATCATATAATTGCTGTACATTTTTAAACCATAATTAATCATTGTCACTTGTGCTGTTGGTTTCAACTACTATTATAAACTGTGTGGTCAATCAGACATAGTACTTTGTAGTCGTTACACAGTGAAAGCGTCATGGCTTCCAGTTGTCTATAGGCCCCCACCACTGTTCTTTTCATTGTCTGTGACCAAGATCTCTATGTAGATCAGATCTGTTTTCCTTAGAACATTACAATTTCTTGCAGAGAATGTAACTGATAAAATCTAACACTACTTCATGCTAAAAAAAATTAAGCAAGATAGGCACAGAAGGAACATTATATAACATAATCAAAACTATTTACAAAACCCCAATGCCAGCATCATACCAAATGGGAAAATTTTGGAAGCTTTCCCACTACGATCTGGAACTAGACAAGGATGTTTCCCTGTAGCCACTGCTATTGAACATTGTACTGAAAGTTCTTGCTAGAGCCATTAAGAAAGAAAACCAAATTAAGGAATTCTAATTTGAAAAGAGGAAGTCAAACTGTTTTCACAGGATCTGATTCTATACGTAGGAGAACCAAAAGACTCAGGGAAGAGACTGTTATAATTTATAAGAAAATTTAGTAAGAGGGCAGGGCACAAAATAAATGAACGCCAATCAATGATCCTAGTATACACTCCTTCAGGGCTGAAAAAAACTAGTCAGTATGGTCCTTTCCAAAACAACAGAGAAGGCACTTAAATACTTTGGAATAAGCCTAACTAAAGTCATGGAAGAGAAAAATTATAAAACTTGAAAAAAAAAGAGTAGACTTAAGAAAAATAAAAGTGGAGAAATATACCATGTTCTTGGATAGGCATCCATATTACCAAAAGTAATATACAGATTCAATGTGATCCCAATCAAAATCCCAAGAACACTCCTCATAGAGCTGGGAAGAAACAAAAGTACATGAAAAGGTCCATCTGGAAATGTAGCAGATCATGAATACCCAAAATGATCTTGAATAATAAGAATGTAGCCAGAGAGACCACAATTCCAGTCTGTAGGACATATTATAGCATAGTAGTGATCAAAACAGCCTGGTACTGGTACAGAAGAGAGGAAGATCAATGGAACAGAATAGAAACACCATAGGAGAGCCCACACATGTAGCATTGCCTAATCTTTAACAAGAGAACAAGAAACAACCCAGGGACAATTGGATAGCAGCCCACAGAAATAAAAACACAAGACCCTCACCTTTCACTGTACACAAAGATCAAACCTAAATGGATAAAGAATCTATACCTACACCCAGAAATCATAAAACTATTAGAATAGGTAGGAAATACTCTGCAATATATAGAAGTAGGCAGACTTCCTAGAAAAATAAACACAGGCAGTCAAGAAGAAAAACAAACAAATGGGGCTGTATCAAACCAAGAAGCTTCTGCACAGCAAAGGAAATAAAGTGAAAACACAACCAACAAAGTGGGAGAAAATCTGCATGTCACATAACAGACAGAGGGCTAATATTCCAAGGTCATACAAGCATAACGGATTAGGCCTGAAACTCAAGAGGCCTAGCATTCTACATTTCATAATCAACACCTTTATACTATACCTCACGTACAGTTAGAAAAGTAATACTAAACACATGGAGTCTGCCTAACCTTCAATCTTATTTCAAAGAGAGATTGCAAAGAAAAGGTATAAAATAAGATGGACATTTGCATTTGATTAGGTAGATAACAATAGGAGTAAATAAGTTAACATCTAAGATTGAAGAGGTGAAGATACGGTAATTATTAAAATATTTTTTAACCTTCCTATTTTACTGAGGTTACAACAGAATGCATCATGTAAAGACGAATTAGTCAATTAAAATTCAGCTTACGACAAGGTAAGCAGAGACACAAGTTCCAGTATAGTTTTGGATAATTTTGGATGATAGAAATATGAGTTCTATTATTAAAAAGGTGAAGAGTATATATTTTTCATCCAATCTTTTGAGTTTAAAATCTGCATATGAAGTCATTAGAGTTCATAGGTTGACTATGAAACTTCCATTTTCATACAATTGAGTATCTAGATGCTTCTGTTATATAGTACTAAAACTGCTAAATTTTTTGCTAAGGTTTTTTTTTTTAAAATCATTTTAAACAGCTTCAGCATTCAGCCAATTTTAGTTAGCTGACTGGCAAGTCTTCACAAATATTTATGCATTTCGTAGAGACCTGAAATGAAATTTCACCATAAGTAGTACTTCAGAGTGTTTTTCTCCTGTTTTCAAATTCTGCTTTCTTTCTTACTTGATTAAAAGGTCAAAAGGTGTAGACAATTTCATTTACTGACTACATGGTCAAGATAGATTTCATTTTGAGAAAAATTGGGCAAATTATCAACACTTGCACTGTTCAGAAACTATCACAGTTAACCTGCCCAGTAGTCTAGTAAGATGTCTTATTCTTGTGTAAATTGAATCAGCATGTACGGAAGTAGTTTTCATGTTAACTAAATTTGAAGGTCAGTGGATAAATAACCACTGAGGAAAACAAAAAAATACGTTTTGTTTCCTTCATTGCCTTTGCTATAGAAAACCTTGCATCCATCAGACTTAGTTCTTGCTGAAGCTTGAAAGTGTAGGAAAACTGCAGTTTAAGCCACAAGTAGGGGGACATTCTGTACTCATTCTCCTGAAACTACGCTGCTCCAATCTCTGCATGCATTTTCAGTTTGTCCTCAGTTTTGGCAGTGGCTTTTAGGAATAAGATAGGTTCCTTCTGGTGACTAATCGCACACCTAAATATTCATTCCCCTGGCAGTTAACGAAGAAGCTTAAGACTGGTTCCTGAATATGTCTCAAGCAGAAAAATGTGTGAGGTTATAGATCTATAGGGAAGGGATTTAAAAATGCTAAAATTAATCTCTGGTTCTCTGTTTACATACACAAAATGCTTTTAACTCCTATGTCAACGCATCATATTGAAGTTCCTACTTCTAGTCTACAATTTACTATTCTTGTCTTAAATAACAGTAGCTGCAATAAAAATATTTTGACATCGAGGCAAAATATTTATGAAATTCAGGCAAAAATTAGCAAACTGTAGTATGAAAGTTTTCTAATCTGATTTGTGCATATATAAAATAGGCATAACAATGAAAAATAACAAATTTACACCACAGATTGACAACTTCTCATCAACCAATTTCACCCAGCAGGATAAATCTTCGGTAACCCAGGATACTTTATTCAAGACCTTCTTTCTGGCATATTTAGTCCATTCTTCTATTTCTAACTCCTTTTCTTTCTTTACCCTCTTTTTTGCATCCAATAAGATAGAACATATTCTAGAGACACACTTAAAGCTTATTAAATGTGTTCTACCTTTCTACTCACCCTTTTTTACCCAGAAAAAATATATGTATTGAAGTATTTCCCATTCAGCCATTAGATATTCAGCACATATATACATCCATAAACAATCTTCAGATTGAATATAGGTGTACACCCTTTCATAACTTACTGACATTGGTATCGTATTTGTATTGCCACTGATATTATCATTAACATGCATTTCAGAAATGTGTATGTTTCTTCTCTTGCTTTTAACTACACTATTCAACATTATTTACCCAGGTCATCTACAGTTGCCCCTTTTCCACTGTTATTCATGCCTTAATGAACTTAAGTATTCAGAACATCTCAGCCTATTTTCTCCATATATGAATGATTCTCAGGAACAAACTATGAAACCCTATTGATGGCTTTCAGTAAAGTCCCATGCTTAACTCCACTGATCGATAAAAAAAAATAGTTATTATTCTCTGAGGTACTTGTTTTCATTTACTTTCGAATCTGCTTTCTATTTATACAACTATTCCCAGTAGGTGTAAGCAGTTTTTAGCTTGATTTATATTGTTCTTTGTTAACATGTTTAAAACTGATTTTCAAAAATGACTAATTTTAGTCTGAATTGTAACAGATGTCCTCTTCACTTCGTCTTTCTCACTATGACAGAATAAATCTGCGTATGAACTTTTGCTGCAGGTCACTACAATAGCAAGCAGAGCGAAAGAAAATATACCAGCTCCTTAGGCAGCTATGTCCTTTTCTTTTTAGAGCTTAATCATTGTTTGTGGAGGTAAAACCACTTTGCTTGTATTCTTGTGCAAGTCATCTAAGTTTGGCATATTTTCCTTTTATTACATGTGCAACATCTAGCATTGTTGTTCTCTTTCTTACCATAGGCTTTTTCTGTTCATTCCTTGAAAATAAGCAATATTAATTCTCATCTAAATGACTTTACAGCATCAATGACCTTCACAGTGTACTTGAATAATTCTCATACATGCTCCATATCCCACTATTTTGTCAATGAAAAAAATTCCCTGTCCATTCTCTAAATATGTTCAAGCCAAATAAACAAATGGAATCATCTGGTCACACACACACACACACACACCTTTAATCTAAATGTGAATGGAGGAAAGAAGCATGTCATATTTTATTTTCAGGTTTTAAGTACTAGATTAAGGGTGCTTGTATTGCTGTGTAGTAATTCTACTCATTGTCTCGTCAGAAACAATTTCCATTCTTCTCAAATAGGCAAGTTTGCTTTCCAGCTCCTAACTGTCCACCGATGCCCTGGCTTCTCGTATCACTGAAAAAGCAGCAGATGGAAAGCAACTGTCATATTCTCCTAAACCAAATATCACCCATGTTTGCAGGGTTTCTCCTATATCTGGATCTCCCTTGTGGTCAAATTATCCACAAGGGACTTTCAAAGAATACATTTCTTGGGACAACAACATCCCATATAGTAGAGCCAGTGTTCAACTTGTAGTTTTGCTTCCCATTTCAGCTTCCTGGTAGGGAACACCATACGAGGGACCAGCTGATGACTCAATACTTGGCTCCCTGACACCCACACGGGAGCCAGTTCCTTTATACCAGTTCGTTGGCCTGACCCAGTTTCAGTTGCCACGCACATGTGAAGAACAAAACAGTTGATGGAATATTTACATGAGCCTTCTGAATCAATGAATTAAACATTTAAAATATTTACTTATCTGAAAGGTAAATAAACGGAGCTAAGAAGAGATAAAAGAGGAAGAGAGGGAATAAGCAGCTAATGGAGATGTAATTGCCATGATAGAAAGAACTCGGCCAGGCTGAACAATTGCCAGAACTTTTATCTGGGTCTCTTCCTTGAGTACCAGGGACCCAAGGACTTGTGTCATTTCTGCATTCTAAACAGGATTGTCAGGAAGCTGGAGTGGAAGAAAAATTGGTAGCATCTGAACTGCTTCTCCCATATAAAATAGTGGGATAGCAAGCAGCATTTCAACTCAGTGAACCACAATGCACTCCCCTGAAAATAAGAAAATTTAAGAATAAAAAACAAAAACATTTCTGCTTTCCCATTGATGAGTAACAAGCTTCATTAAAATAATAGTACCTTCTAAACTGAATAAATTTGGAGGATCATTTATTGTATACAATAACACTTGACAATAATCCATTCTACGTTGCCGCCAAGGGTGTCAAATAGGTTATCATGCTTACAATATAATTTTTACTCTTGAAATTATAGTTAGTTGTATGAATTAGGGTTGAAACAGGCCTTTAATACTGGGAAAGATCTGTGATGTCGCACTTAAACTTATCATTTATTTTTTAAGAAGAGTCTAGAGTGAAAGAATATTTGTAGGAAGAGCAACTAAACTATGGCACTCTGGTGAAGTTGCCCAAGATTGAGTAAAGATATTCAGCACTTAGGTGCACCTCATGTGCCACAGTGTGCAGAACTGAAACTAAACCTTTGAGTAAAATATTCCTATCTATAAATATGGACAAGCTTACTGATAACATTACCAGAGCATCATTTTGAACCCATTTTCTGCTACCTATCTTCAAGTTACAACCCTTTAGGCTTGTAACTTGATATGCATTGGTACTCAGAACCTGGAATCTTTATACTTCCTTTCCCTTACCTTTATATTGTACTCTATTGTCATTGTTACAAAGCAGTGAGCCTGTATAAAAAACAGCATTCAATCTCCCTTCTCATCCTTATTTTTCACTATCCTTTAAGGAAACTTGTTTGTTCTCAGAGGGAAATACTTAGAATTCTTATTGGGGATTTAGAAACTCAAAGCAAAAATGCTTGCTTGAAATTCATGCTCTATGATAATTGTTTTATTTTATCTTGTGAGAAATCATAACTGTTTAACAGTAACAGAATAAGCAAAAGAACTAAATAAAACATGATCATGAAAAATGCTTAGAGAAGACAATGATCAATGCTTAGTAACAAATTTAAAACATTACCAAAATGGTAGATCCTATTGCAAATATATCAAGTGTGAATAACAATGTGAATGGTTTATATATATCATCAGAGCAGATGAAATTAAATTAAACTATACTCTCTATAAAAAACATGTTAAATATAAACATATTGATAGAGTAAAAGTAAAGAATTTGAGAGAGGCTAAAATGCCCCGATTGCATATCTCAATGTATAAATCCAGTATTTAGCTGTACACCAGGCTCCAATTTCCTACTAACATTGACTTTGGGGCCAACAATCAAGGCACAAATAATTGGGTTCCTGCCTCTCATGTTGGAGACTTGGTTGGTTTCCAAGATCCAGGCTTTGGCCCTAATCATGGACAAATGCCGAAATCTAGGTAAAGAATAAGCTAATGGGAACTATACTCAATTTAAAAATGTATTTTTAAAAGATAGTGAGACAGGTACACAGATACACGTTGCAAGTATATATGGAAAGTAAAAGTAGCTGTACTAACTTTAAGCAAAGTGGTTTCTTTGAAAATTACAGGAAATCAAGAGCATTATAAATGATAAAAAGCTGTCAAAGAAAACAGTTATGTTAGTTGAATTAGCACATAAAAACAAAACTTGTACAGAAAGCTGATAGAATTCTATGAAAGATAAAGAATCATCCTGATTTTATACAGTTTTTCCTAGGATAACCCAAAACTACTCATTCCATGAGGATGGTATTTTACTATCATCAAACCCCAAAACATGCAATTAGAAAAGAAAACTGTGGACCAATGTTTCTAGTAATTATATGTACTAAATCTTCACAACGTTTACATATCAAAACCCTTCAATATAAATTTCACAGCGCAAACCGAGTCTATCCTCTTTGTGAGAAAAGAGTTCAACTTTTGAAACATCAGTTTCATCTCCCACATTAGTAAATGAAAATCAAATAATGACACAAAGAAAAATTATCTTGTCAAATGTGGTATTCATAAAAATACTATCAAACAGGAATAACAATTATCAAATTAATATAAAGTATCTTTAAACCTATGAATCATACATAATGCTGAGTATTTGGGTACATCTGCGCTAGTACTGATAGGCAGGTAATCATTTCCTTACTGCCTATGTATAAATAGAATATATTGATTGCATATTACATGCATATTTATTTTCTAATCCAAAAAAGTAAAAAACAAAATATTATTGGAACCAATGTGTATACATTTTTAAAAGGTAAGCTATTAAAATTTAGTTATTTCTTAGATAGCAATGTGTAATTGGAACTTGGGATTTAAAAACAAACTTCACTTTACACAAATTAATGATAGTGAAAAGCTCTAAATAGTTAACTCAGTATTGCTTCAGTTACAGAAATTTTCAATTAGATCTATAGATTCAACACGGCTCATTTTGCATTATAATTCACTATTGAAAAAATGATTCTACAGTCTGAATTGTAGATCAACACATCAGCCAAGAAAAACGTATAACTCCTTATATAAACTCTATATAAAAGCTTTTAAAATATAATAGTCAAGCCAGTTTAGTTTCTGGTGAAAAAAAAAAGAAACTTAAATTAGCATAAAGAATAGAGGATTTTGAAATTTAATTACAGAATTGAATTTTAAAAAGGGGAAATGAGACAAATTTGTTACTAAATAGCACCAAAAAGTTTGAATCTCTTTGTGCAAGTGTAAACCTAAACACAGACTATTTCCATTTCACAAAAAATTAAGCTCAAAAAAGGATTATAGAAATAAAGATATAATGTGATATTATGACTGAGAGAACATGGTAAGAATCTGGGTTGAACTTGAGACTTTAAATAAAATACACTAAAATAACACACTAGAATAACTCATGAAAAAATGGTGATAGAGTGCATGCTATTAAAATTGAAAACATCTGTCCTGAAAAGTATCAGAGAATAAAGACAGAAAACACTTATAAAACACATGAATTTACAACATGCAAAACTCAACAGCTCTATCTGGATTCTTACAACTCAGCAGAAACCTGGCAATACATAACCAACAGAAATGGCTACAATTCAAACACTGATTATTGTACCAAATTATATTATGCATAGAAAATTAAAAGAAACCTCATTTGTTGTTTGTACAAATCCAAAACAGTGCAACAAATTTGGAAAGTGGTCTGACAACTTTTTTCAAGACTACATTTAGTCTTACCATTTTAAATATACCAAGTCTTCCCAATACTTCACATGCTACTTATTCATTCAATTAAAATAAAATATTATGTCCACATAAAAATCTTCACATCAATGTTTACAGCAACTTTATATATAATCACTTACCAGAAGCAGCGAAGTACCTTTCAGGTGTCAAATAACCTATGTTTTATCTATATGCTATTACTCAGCAATAAAGATAAATGTGCCATCAAACCAGACAAAAAAAGAGGAGGGCCTCGCGCATATTGTTATATAACAGAAGCCAGTGCAAAGGTGTACATATGGCATGATTCTACTTACTTGGCATTTGGGAAAAGGAAAAAAAATGTAACAGATTAGTAGTTACAGGAGTTTGGCAGAAACTTAATGGGGAGGTAAATGTAGTTTAATTTTTTTTAAGTGATGACATTCCATATGCTACTGTATGCAATGGTGACTTCAGGTCACTAAGCATTTATCAAAATGGACAAATTCAAACTATAAATGGACAACACAAACTATAAATCCTAACATATCCAAGATGAAATATATGCATATTTTGTAAATCATAAGTCCTAAACAAAACACAGAATAAAAATCTAAATATTTTACAAACGTAAACTTTATTGAAGGCACTGACTTTATTGAAAATTAATGGAGTCTGTAGGAGAAAAGCAAATGAAATTACAAATAGTGTAGTTTAGCTGACAAGCCTTTTTTGGTCTCTACTAGGGTTCATAGACCAACAATCCTTGAAACCAATACACTTACATAACAGGGCTAAATAATTAAGTAAATGAGTAGTAACTGGTAGAAACCAATTACTGCACTTCGGCAGTGGGAGACTACAGAAAGCAAGGAAACAGGGTAGAAAGATCCAGAGCCTAGCAGACTTAAGAGTAAACTTTTTTTCTGCTTCACAGACTTGCAGATGACTGCATGAGTGTACACACATACATCCGCTTGCTCCATCAACTGAAGACCTAGAGGTAATAACCACCCAGCAGAATGAGCACACCGAGTGCAGGGATTTGTTCTGGGCCTTCCAGACTCCAAAAAAGAAAACATTGCTTATGGAACACATCATTTTGTCTAGGCTTTCGAAAGTTACCCAAGATTATCACTCTCAGTGCTATGCTGTCACTGAAAGTAACAACCTGCTAAATCAAAATTAAAAAGATAGCTGCATTCAAATGGATATAAAAGACATATGAAAGTTTCCACGGACCAGACTGGGATAATTTGCACCAAAAATATAAAGTGGTACTGGATTATAATCTCAAGTGAACACACAAATATTCATAAAGTTTTATGGAATGGCATTATTTCTTTTTCACTTCACTTCGAGTTTTCTCTCAAATGTAACCTTATATATAAAACAGCCACTGCTAGTGAGAGACTTGACCAAGAGAAAATTTGCATTGGGTGAAACACAAAAGCAGCAAAATACAGGAGATAACAAAGGCATTTTCTTACTCACAGATCTATGAACAGGCAGAGTTCACAGGCAAGTCGGCGCGAAGTCTAGAGATGACAGGGTGTTCAAACAAAGAGTAGGAAGCAGCACAAGACGGCCGTGACTGCGCCTTCACCAAGGTCCACGGATGTTATTCTGTACCTGTTCCTGAGGGGTATAAAAGTATTGGCTCATTTAAAGAAAACACCTGCAGACACTTAGCTCATCTGCATGAAGCCTAGCACTGACCATCAGGTTTTTATCATGGCCTGAAGCTGTGGGCTTCTTTGTAGGATTAGCACAATAAGGCACACATGAGCTATATCACGAGTAACCACATGGGGAGGGAAAGTTTTTGCTTGGATAAAGATGAGGAGATATGAAAGGGTATCAAACAACTTCTACCAAGTCTAAAGTTAACTGCTGAGGAAGCAACTGTGTTAACAAATTTATTAAAGACATGAATAAATGGTTGGACAAAAAGTAGAAAAATATCTCATTTGCAGATCCTTGAGTAATTCACCAGCAAAGAGAAAGAACATGTTTCTACTCTTTAGTTGTGAACTGTGTTTTATCACATCCCTCTAAGGACTAAAGAGGACAGGACAGGAAGAGTAGGAGCTATTTTATGGCATACAAAATAAAAGAAATGCAACTTGAGGCCTGATGATTAAGACTGATATTAACCTTAATATAACTGTATCCTATGATAAGAAAGGTGCTTTGCAATTTTATCTTCTTCTTTAACGTGTATTAGATTACAGCTACAGAAAGAAAAGTCAGTTACATTTCAAGTGAGTAACATTCTTCAAATGCAAGAGGCATTCCTTTAAAACAAAAATGAGAAACTATCATGGTCAAACAAGACTAAGGAAGCATGTGGGATCCTGAAAGAGAAAACTAACATCAAGAACCAACCAGGATAACCTGAGTAAGTCAGACGCGGGATAGCAGTAACGGATCAATAACTTTCCATTAATTATAAAATCTTGTCTTACTGGAGTTGATGTTGTGGTGCAGTGCGTAAAGCTGCTGTCTGTAGCACTGACATCAGTTCATGTCCCAGCAGCTCCATTTCTGATGCAGCCTCCATTGCTTCCAGAACAGCACAGAAGCGTTACCCAAATCCTTAAGACCATGCTCCCGTGGAAGAGACCGAGTGGAAACACCTGACTTTTAGCTTCAGCCCTGCTCAGTCATGGTTATTGCAGTCATCTGGGAAGTGAATCAGCTGATAGAATATCTCACTCTGTTTCTCCCTCCATGTAACATACCTTTCAAATAAAATAAATCTAAACATATGTATCTTACTAAGTAAGATGCTAATTCAGTGTAGAGATGATAGGAAATCAAAAACAATAATTGTATCCATTTCTGTTACCTAATGACCCAGTCCTAGTGGATACTGTATCATGGAAGCATCCTTAACAATTATACTGGTCAAGGTGTGAGAAGTCAGGGGAAAGTGATGGTATCATTAATTAAATTATTAAGATCATGTGTATTAGATAATTTAAACTTTGGTTCTTATAAACAATGCATTTAAAATTTAACCAGATGTGAAGATAAAATCTTTCTATACAGATTTTATTTCCTTTTATTTTACATTAATGGAAATCTACTTTCTATCCAACACCCTGCTTATAGCCTGGGAAAGCAGCAGAGGAGGGCCCAAGCCTTGCGACCCTGGACGCACATGGAACATTCAGAAGAGGATCCTGGATCCTAATTTCCATTTGGCTCAGTTCAGCCATTGCAGTCACTTGGGGAGTGAACCAGCAGGTGGAAAATCTTTCTCTATGTATCTCCTTCTCTCCGTATGCTTGTATTTCAAATAAATAAATAAACAAATAAATAAATAAAATCTTTGAGAGGAGAAGTAAAAAAAAGAAAGGTATTAATATATAAGTGAATCCAAAATAAATGGAACAATGAAACTTTAGTAAGACAAGAAATTCTGTTCACTGCAAAATCAGACACAAAACACCATATAATTAAGTTACATACACATACACCAATAGGTGTGATTAAGCACTTAAATATTAATTGTAATAGATTTTGAATAAGTAATAAACAATAATTAGTCATGACATATTTCTCCAGTTGCCAATCACTTTCTAATAGAATATACATAAGAGCATAAACTGATTGATCAGTCGACTGATTAATAAAAAAAGAATCAAAATGTATTGAAAAGTTAAATTTCAAATGTCTTGCATCTTGGCAGTGGTGCAGTGGGTTAATTCATTGCAAAACCAATATCCTATATGCATGCAGGTTCCCGCCACCATCTTTTTCACTTTTTGTCCAGCACATAGCCAATGTATATGGGAATATAGCAGAGGATAACTCAAGCCCTTGGGTCGCTGTACCCACATAGGAGATCAGATTATGTTTTAGATTTCTATTTTTGGCCAGGCCAGGCCCTGGCTGCTGTAGCCTTATATTAACTGATCCAGGACATAGAAAACCCGTCCCTAGCCGTGCTACTCTGTAACAGTGCCTTTCAAATAAATACCTGTATCTTTCGAAAAAAAATTTTTTTCAGGATCAATTGGAAAGGCCTGTGAAAATTTAAGATATATTAATATTATTCAGTATATTCAGCAATATATATTTTCTAAAAATTAAAATACTTATGAATGTGTCATAAACTAACTAGAAGAAAAAGCCTAAAATGTATGGCTTACATATATATATAACAAATACACATAAGGTTTGGTGACCAAGATTAGCAAACAAACTGCAGCTAGTGATCTCATTCTACCATATGGACTATTTCAATAATTATAATTTAATGAAAAGTCTATGTACCTTTTATTTTGCTATAATGGCTCAAGAGTATCAACTAAGACTTTAACATTCATAAAGTCTAAAATATTTAGTATGTGAATTTTTATGGAAGTTTACCCTCTGCTATAGAGTTTTGTAAATTTGAATGTATACAAATATCAAATAATATATCAAAACATGGAATCATACATTAAAAACTAACTAAGCTAGAAAAAAATAGGATGAATAAATGACCAATGGTCATTAACATATGAAGAACAATGGTAGCTTTCTTCTCTTCTTGCTATGAAATACTAACTTTGAAATTAGTGCTGTGTGGGCTCCATGGCTCATTTGCTAAATCCACTATTTGCAAGTACCAGGATCCCATATGGGCATTGATTTGTGTCCTGGCTGCCCCACTTCCCATCCAGCTCCCTGCTTGTGGCTTTGGAAAGCAGTCAAGGACAGACCAAGGCCTTTGGACCCAGCACCCGCATGGGAGACAGGGAAGAGGATCCTGGCTTAGGACTTAGGATAGGCTCAGCTCTGGCTGTTGAGGTTTTTTTGGGAGTGAACCAGCAGAAAAAAAAGATCTTTTTTCTCTCTGTCTCTCTGTAATTCTGTCTTTTCGAGAAAAAAAAAATGATCTCTTTTTTTTAAAGTTAGTGCTGTGAATTGAACCAGATATAATCTATTTTCTCTGAGCTGCTGACCTCTTACCGCTCATTTCTGCATAAACAATTATTTCTCCCTCCTTGTCTTGAAAATTTTTGTTTCAATAAACAGAAGTCTTGAAAGAATACTGTCTATGCTTTGAATGAATGTCACAGAATCAAAAGAATGAGATCACCCTCTCTTGCCCAGTGATTTTTCTAAGCCTTAAAAATAGTGTAATTTACTATTATTAGTGACACAGATTCAAAGAATTTGATGATGGAAAAGCTCCAATTTAATTCAACAAGATGAAATGACTGGGGTTTAAAGAATGGGTTGTATAGTCATAAGAGAAATACAGTGTAAATTAGTCTTCACAATTAAAAAATTCTGCATAGTTCAATAAGTAGCCCACTTTGCATAAACTTTCAATACACGTTGCAGACAATGTGTCACAGGAAACTGTTGCCTACAACTTTGGTATTCCATATTAGAGTGCTGATTGGAGGATCTTCTCCTCTACCACCGATCCAGCTCCTTGATAATGCATCTGAAATGGATTCAGAAGATTACTCACATGCTTGGGCCCCTGACATCCACGCGGGAGACCAGGATGAGTTCCTAACTCCTGGTTTCAACTAGACCTGGCACTGACTGTTTTCATTTATGGAGTTAACAGAACTGCCCAGAATTAATGGGTGAACCTATAAAAAGCTAAAGGTTGCTTGGTTTAACAATTTAAAAACCCAGAGAGCCAATGAACAACTTGTAACAGTGAAAATATTGTGTGCAAAGGAGCCCTGGAGAGCTTTTGAGTTGTTCACAATTTTTACTCCATTCCTCTACTATACTTCCTTAAATTAACCCTTCAGAGTTTGGGAGATCACGGGCAATATAAGCTATCCTAACACAGACCCAAAATGCCATCAAAGTAAGTTAACCTACATATGACAATGTTTCTGCAATGGAAAGAAGAGAGAGGAAACTAGATTCAGACTGCAAGAGCTCTTCATGAAATAGAGATGAGGATAATATAAATATACCTGCAAGTCAACCAGACTAGAATAGTATTTCTGAGCTGAGAGTTGGTTGTAAATATTAATCTAGGAAATGGGCTCACTCCATCCTTCCTGAGTACCCTAAGGATAAGTCAAGTCTGAGACTGTGTTTATCCCACATTTTATATTGGTGAAATTCCTCAGAAATAATTTCATGTTTATCTTCAACCTCTGGAGTGTTGGTCCTCAAAAGACTGAAGCAAAGGAATGTTAAAAATTAATTTGCCATTATTTCTTCTTCTGGGAGCTTATGCAGAGGACATATCAATCTTCCTAAAGTTTTTTATTGCAGGTGGTACACGGCAGTACAGGGAAATGCAGGGATACTTAAACTCTGAAATTCTGATTACTTTATTGTTTTATCTGAGAGGAACCCAGAAAATGAAGAGTTAATAAAGGTCCAAATCATGGGTTCAAAAATATCTTCCTGTCTATTACAGCAATCAAGACATCTCAAAACATGCTTGTTTCAATGAATTGTGTAGGTATCACAGTAATCTGAGTGGTTCTGCCCCACATTTTCACTGAAGTTACATACATAGTAATATTTCATGGTGAGCACTAGTGAACCTGGGATTTGAAAGATGCTTATTATCTTTCAAGGTTCTCTGTGTCTCTGCTGTTTAATTTGGTAGTCTCATCCGAGCTTCTTTATGACTTCATGTTGGAGTAATTTTTTTTTAAGATTTATTTATTTTTATTACAAAGTCAGATATACAAAGAGGAGAGAGAGAGAAGAAGATCTTCTGTCCAATGATTTCACTCCCCAAGTGAGCGCAATGGCTGGTGCTGTGCCGACCTAAAGCCAGGAGCCAGAAACTTCCTCCAGGTCTCCCACGCGGGTGCAGGGTCCCAAAGCTTTGGGCCGTTCTTGACTGCTTTCCCAGGCCAGAAGCAGGGAGTTGGATGGGAAGTGGAGCTGCTATATGGGATCCAGCACGTTCAAGGTGAGGACTTCAGCCACTATGCCACCGTGCCAGGCCTAGAGTAGATGTTTGTTAAGGCAGGTGTTTGGAATGGTTTGGCACTCAAACATTTTGTATCTGAATGCCTACATTGGAATCCCAGCCTTGATTCTGAATCCAGATTCATGGCAATGTTCACTTTTAAAGGGAATGAATGATGGCTCAAGCAGTTGGGTCACTGCACCATGTAAGAGATACCAAATGGATTTTCTGCCTTGTGGCTTCAGCCTGGCCCAGTCCCAGCTGCTGCAGGCATCGTGGCAGGTGATTTAGTAAAAGAGAGTTCTCTGTCTCTACCTTTGTTTCTCTGACATTCAAATTAGTTAAAAAAAAACGAACAGTAACTCCCAAGTCCTATCTCCAGGAGTGAACAATGCCAGGCCGACACACCCCAATGTGCAGTTACTTATCAATTTTCTGCAGCTACCAAACAGAATAAGCTCCCACTGATCAAAGCAAATTACATGGCAAAGATCAGAATTAATGTGGGAGAAGAGAAGTCAGATGCCTGAATAATGGAAGGCATGATAATAAAGGGAGCTACCAACTGAACAGCCTCTTTCGATTACCACACTGCTTCAAAATAAAAAATCAAATTCCAACTAATTAAATTATTACATCTAGGGTAATAAAGATGGTACATGAGAAAGAAGGGTCAGACCATGTGTGCCAGGTACTCTAATTTTTTTAAACAGAAAATATTGATTTCTAGTAATTATCTTTTAGGTTCCAAATGCCAGTTTAATTGACCAAATCACTAACTAACTTTAGTTGAATTTGTTCCCTGATGTATGAACAACTAAATTCTTCAGGATTAATTGGTTCCTGAGTATACTCTCTACTACTATGGCTCTTTCCAGTCACCAATCTGCTCCTCTCCCACCTATTCCATTTGGTCAACATAACAACTGTGAATCAATACATAGACACCTGCAATTAAAATGTATATAAAAGAACTCCCAACATGTCATAATTATTTCATAGTTCTGCTTGCTGAGGTTTGTGTTCTGCATTATATAAAGGCATTTAAAACTAGATGAATGGCAGGGCCAGCAACTTATATGGATGCTGGATTGAGTCCTGAAAGCTCCCTCTCTGATCCATATCCCTGCTAATGTGCCCAGAAAGGCATGAAAAGATTATGCAAGTAATCACTACCCTATATCTGTGTGGGAGGACTGGGGGAAATTCCAGGTTCCTGACTTTGGACTGGCTCAGCTCCAGCTGTTGTGGCCATTTGTGAGGTGACCCATTGAATTAAAGATATCTCTTTGTGTCTCTACTTCTCTTGACTGGCAAAGATATAGAGAGGGATCCCATCATCTGTTTTACCCTCCAAATACCCATCAAAGTTCATGGATGAAGATGAAACCTGAAACTGGGAACCCAGTCCACAACTCCCACAGGGGTTCAAGAAAACCACTTAAGATATCATTGTTGTTTCCTAGGTCTATATTAGCAGAGAGCTGGGGTTACAAATCAGAGTACTCCAATACAGAATGCAAGCATCTTAACTGCATCTTAGTAGGCCAAATATTATAATTTTGTCAAAAATTGAGCTACAAATGGTTAGTGATACATCAATCCTGTGATTATATAGTTAATTGAAATCAGAAAGAAGAAATACAAAGGAAGAAAGGAGAAGCTTTGAGGGAGGGAGAGGAAGAAAAAAGGAAGTAAGGTTACCCTAGCCTTGTAACCATGAAAAATATGGAACCTGTCCTCCTTATGTTATTAAAAATTAAATGTTAATAAAAAATAAAATTAAATGTTAATATTTGCAGGAAAGATGTTATATTCATAATATGGATAATGAAATTGAAACTCACATAAAAGTGGTAAATTTCACACTTATACCTCCAGAAGGGGGTCACGTCAGATTACCACCCCATATCTTTGAGTAGATTATCAGTGTTCATTTATGATAGAAAAGAGTTGAGCTTTGAGGATGGATATATTTGACTTTAAATTTTAATGTCAACATTGAACGAACACTAGAAGCCTGTGAAAATGTATATTCTGTATTTTTAAATATTGTATTGGTGATATTTACCTTATACGATTAATATGGTTAAATAATAAGATATTGCCACATCAGATATGGCTGCTATCTTGCAGACTATTTAAGGAATAAAGTATGATCAACTGCATTGATAGTATTCGATATTTAAAAGTGGTAAAAAGAAGATTAAAATATAATGAAAGTGGCTCAGTGATAAATTGTGTAGCACTAGAAGGAAGTGATGTGTAAGTTCAATGAATAGGAACTGTGAGGGCTGATGTAGTCAGAGAGGGCTTGATGGAAAAGGTGACACTTGAACTTGGCCTTAAATCTATTAAACTTACTTGTAACTCAAGTCGTTTGTATCCTCAGCAGAGTTCACATTCATCCTCCCTCTAATGAATGCTCAGAGACAAATCTGTTATCAATCACATCTCAACCATGATGGCTTGACCCTTTCACCACATTGATTAGACATCACCCTGATCTTTTACACATTATGTCAGTTCACCTTCCACCTCTCCTCCCTCCCTCTCTATTTTACAAGTGCCTGTACTTTGCCTTTCTGGGTCTAAGTAGCCATCTCCAGTGTCTCTTGCCTGGATGTCTTATACTTAAAAGCACCAGGTTGTTTATGATAAGTATTCGCATTGGAGAAAATGTGCTCTCCAAAAATGTAAGTGCTAATACTCTAAGTACCCGAGGTGAAAGAACAATCATGAAATTTAATAAAGAAGAAATGAAATGTTCAGTTGTAGACCTAAATTGCTTTACAGCACTGCAATAAAATAAAACACAAGCCAGTTGTGCTCAGCACTGGACTATTCTTCAGACACAGCAAAACAGGAACTAGCCCTCAGGGTTGCTGCACCAGCAATGTGTGAGAGATGAACTTCATTTCTTTCCTTTTAATCTCAAAGGAGCTGTAGGGAAATGGTGGAATGCCTCACAAACATAAGGGAGTAATGCTTTCTGTCCTATCCTTGTGCCATCTTTCTCATATATTATTCTGGTAAATTCTGATATTTCTTTTTAGTCTTTTAGAAATTGCTACCAGTAACAGATGAAATCAGACATGCATTAGAGCATCAGACATGACTAAAACAGCTTCCCTTTGTATTGTGGTAGAATATAAATCAATCCCCTTGGGGGGCGGGGAAGAGAAACCTGACTAGTAGTCAAATTGTATCTTTGTCTTGAAAATGAATAAATGATACTTTGAACAAAACTGGATATAACACTTAAAGATTTTATTGAATAGACAAGCAAACAATGACTACATGGACACAGATAGCAATTGATAGCCTGTGAGGAGGTACTGTGGGGATTTTTATAGAAAATAATTATTCAGGAAACCGTATCAATTTTACTCACATAATGTGTTTATGGTGGTGGCTCCAGAAAAGAGCTAATTGAAACTCATTTCTTCTACTCAACTTTTTGTTCAAATCTAGTGTGATGTAGATTTCTTCTGTCACTATTTTTGCTTTGCAAGAAAGATGCAGGATAGAGAATTCTCAAGAAAATAAATGTAACTGACTTTATCTCCTGTTTATAACTTTTAAACAAATCACAGCTTTGCATTTTAGAGAGGGCCAATGCCTGAATCACCAAATTGGCACATGACCCTGAAAGCAGAACGAACAGAAAATGTTTCTCCTGTTTTTATTTTTTTTTCTAAAGCCTACTGCCACCTCTTCCAATATAATTCAAGACTCAAATCTTCCAAATAAGTGGATTCATCTGTTCCGAAACTTCATTATTCTCTGCTCTTAAAATCAGTCCATTTCCTTTCGTGATAATCTGATTTTCAAGTAATTGCTAAACTCTTTTCTTTCAGCACTGACATCAGGCCTTCCTTGAGTGTCAGAGAAGGCCAGAAACTGATTGACATCTATGCTTCTTCAGTTTGTTCTGCAGCTGAAAAGTTTCTCACACTACCCTATGGAAGCCAGCACAGGGCATACACAGCTTTCCTATACACATTTATATTAAGATTCTAAATTGCAATTTTCCAAGTGCTGGTAATTTTTTCAGTCTTGCAGATTGTACAACTGCCTCAATTTACTATTATAAATACAGATATTTAGCTTTTTTCAAGAGGAAAACCAATCTATTTCGTAAGTGAGTTTCAAAAGATTACACCTATGCTATCTTCCATTTCCATGGAGAGGTCAAATGTGTTGCTTATCTCTCTTGGCAGCAGCGCTCACCCCAACCTTAGTTCTTAGTACCAGAAAATCACAGCTGTAGAAATGTAAACTCTCCTTCAAAGGCAGAAGAATGGAATAAAGAAAAGAATGAAGAATATTAACAATGGGATGGGGAGTTTTGGAGAGATAAAGTAACAATAATTATAAAAAGTTAAGTGAGGGGAAATGGAAGAAAAAGTCTTGAAGAGTTTGAAGTTAAGAGAGCAGTAACTACATCAGAGTGCTACGTAAGAAAACCCATTAGAAAACAACATGTTTTTCAGCTTTATAATGATATTGTTTTTTTCTCATTAAACAGCCATAGTTTATTGAACCAAAAGAGATAAACAAACATAGTGACAAAATCCAGAGCTAATAAAAAATAATAGCATAAAAGGAAAGAGTGTGTGTTGGGGTCGGGGGGGGAGGCATGGGCTGGAGGGAGAGTAACATGGGAAGTATCACTTTGTGAAATCCATGATATTTGTTCACTTTATTTTGGGGGGCATACAGAGCTTTAATTAGAGAAGTAACATGAAAAATGTTCATGATGTAAACTGTGTGCTGACTGTAGTTTGGGCATTGCATTGGAAGAAAGCAGAGAATTACAGAGAAAGTGAACATTTGGGAGGTTTTTGCAGTATTTCGAGAACTTAATGATGATCAGAAAGAGTTGGTAGGTTACAGACGATTCGAACCTTGTAACATATACATTAAATGATACTGGCTTTGGTTTACTTGAATGGGTGTCGGGAAAAGAATGGAAGAATCAGAGATGTCTCAAGATTGCCATTTTGGCAACTGGTTAGAAAATGGTGCAGTCCATCATTGCAGAGAACACAGGAGAAAGAGGAGCAGCTGTGTTACTGCATAAGACAATGACTTTGGTTTTGGATTTAGCATTCTTGGGAAGTCCATCAAGTGCTGATGTGAATAGGAATGTTGAATAGCAGGAGGCTTGGGAGAGAAGCTCCAGGGTTGAATCTGTTTGAAGTTTGGATTTTGGATATCTGTGGATAATGATGACACGTGGATAATTCATAAGCCATGAAGTGGATATACTTTCTGTGGAGAGTACTGGAATGAAAGGAGAGGGGATTTTCAGACAGATCACTAAGGATCGTTTTCATTTTAGGAACAGGTGAGAATGTAAACTAACACAACCACTATGTAAGTCTATGCAGAGTGCTCAGACAACTGCAAATTGGCCCATCATATGACCCAGCTGACCCACTCCCGGAAATACATCCAAATAAAGCGAAATCTGCGTGTGAGAAAGGAACCTGCATCCCTATATTTACAGCAGCACACTCCACAATACAGAGCCATGGAAACAGCCCAAAGGACCAGACTTAACCCAGGAGACAGAAATTTCATCTGATACTTCCAGATTAGTGGCAGGGAGTCAGGTATTTGATTCATCATCTGTTGCCTGCAGGAGTGTGCACTGGTAGGAATCTGGACTAGAAGCACAAACTCAACTCAAATCACTCTCATACAGGATGGGAGCATCCCAAGTGGAATTTTTCACATTCCTTGCAAGTCATCAAAATCTTGATTGGCAGATGTTCCCAAATTTAAAATGAATTGGGTTTGGGGCAAACTCTAAATTTTTGGGGGAAAGTCATTATTACAATTTTTATCCCAGGTCATACATGTGCTTTTAAAATAATATTGTTTAGATGTTGTTATGAAAACTCTCAGGCAATAGTGAGACACATCTTTGGAGTTCTGTTTACAATTAAGTCACAATAAATCAGCTACATTTCATGATCTACAAGTGTAGGAAAAATATTACTGTGAAAGCTATATCCTTTTGCAGACGATCCCCAGATCTGCATCATTTCTTCACTGCCACTCATACCTTTCAGACTCAGGAATATAGAATTGTTAAAGTATTCTAAGTAGAAATGTATGATTATGCCTTCTCCCAATTCTAATCCCTCAGAAGGTAGCAATCTAGTCCATCCTTGTCATTCCTTCCTTTCTTTCTGTCATTCTTGTGCTTTTTAAACTTTCTCATTACAAAATCATGAATACTTACTTCAACAAGCAGTATTTTGGACATAGGATATACAGTAATGAAAAAAATGCATCACATGTTAGAGGGACAAGACAAAATATACATGAAATGATACAAACATGAACACATATTTCAAGAACCAACTATTACCCTGGGGTTTGTTAATGTTAATCTGTGATTTTGTGATTAATTAAATTGGAAAAACATAATAACAGAATAAATAATCTTGTTTATTATGTCATAAGTAGCTATGGAGAAAAACTTATATAGACACGCTATGACAAAATGGAGTTAAAAAACAACTTTCCAAATGACATAATGAAAATCATTCATTCTGCTAACAGCTATCATACATCACCATTAATCACTTGATTTTTCTGCCTCCATTGATCAGAATAAAATTTCAAATGAATCAGAGGAGTTTTGCTCTATTTTGACTCAGATGACCAGAAGTTGTAAATTAGAAATAATTTATTTCTGATTTAAAATACTATTCCTACTCATTTCTAGGTAGGATATATAAGTCAGCACTCATATATCAAACACTGAGCATCTAACGCAAACTTCAAAAATTCACCCACATACACAGGAGTTCCCCAACAAATATATATGAGGAACAAAATGATTTTACTTAATTAAGTCACCAGAATGATGACAATGATTATAGAAACCAAACTTGAAATTTTATAGCATTGTTAGTTTATGTAGAATTTATAAAATTTGTGACATTTTACAGTCATCACAGAAAAAGTAAATAAAACATATTAAAGATATTCGATGCTGAGATATTCTTATGCACAAGGTCTTGTTACTAATTTCATATCTTGTGAGAGGCTGCGACATTAAGTAAACAACAGAAAATGTACTTCTATATATATTTTTCAGAGATACTCTGTGCAAGATTTTTCAAATTTATCTACTGCTACCTTAGAAAAAAGAAGTGCTATAGGAAGCACATCTGATTCCATCTGTTTCCACAAAACAGAGAAGTAATCCAAGCCAGTGTAACAAAAGGCTGTACTTTTGCATGTACTCAGATAAAATAGGACACTAAAAATGGAAACTAATTAATCAACCAAAATTGCATCTCAATAACAGCATGTCTCTTTCCTTGTAGACAATACATTTCATTAAGTTTGACCTTTATCCCACACACATACTACTGTTTTTGAAACTCACGGTGTTTGTAATATTTATTAAAAAAATAAACTTGACAGAAAAATGTGGACAGTTAAGAACTTTAGCCATGGAATTTTAGAGGAAGCAGAGAGAGAGAGAGAGAGAGAGAGAGAGAGAGAGAGAAAGCATTTGGGTCACCAAAGAGAATAATAGGAATATTAGAGATGTTAAATACTATTTTTTTTCAAGTTACATTGCATTTACTTGGAAATAGTAACTGATACGAAGCATTGTATTATGTACTAAGACAGCTTAAACAATGGTTAAAACCTTATTTTTAGCATATCCTTTTTAGTAACCAAGAGATTACTTGGACAAATATTTGCTTTATCATTGTAAAAAAATCCTCTATAAACCCAGCAAAATATATATTTGTCAACCTCAAAAATTGCTTTTGTGCCAACAATACAATATTATAGTTTGGAAGATGGGTACAGCATGATTCTACTCTTTATGGATTCCTAATACACATGACTGGGAGATGAAGCATGGAAATACACAAAGGAGTTCATGAGTTTCTATCTTAGAAGACTGCATTTTATTGTGACGGTACTGTATAAGCACTGCAGAAGCCATCCCAGATCATTAAAAGGAGTCTCAATGAATGAAACCCGACTCTATATATTACGTTCCACAAGAAATGTCATTTACTATAAGAAAAACATGGTTATAATTTCCTTGTTTGGAAAACCTGTTTTCAGAAAGGCTGATGAAAAAGAAGCATCAAGGGAGTATTCATTAAAATATGTGTTTACGGTGATGGTGAGATTTACACAACATGCCTGATGATGTCCAAATCATGAGTGGGAAAGTCATGAACAAGGCATAGACAAAAGCAGGTGCCCTCTGGCTTATCTCTTTTTCCCCACATGAATATTCCTTTCTTTAGCTTTAATTATCTTTAAAAAAACTGTACAAAAGATTTTTCGAATCTCTTGGCATTTCTTAAAAATTGATGATCGATTTTAATTAGCCCATGTTAATATTTGAAGTTGACTTTTTCTGACCCTTTTAGTTTCTGAATAATCAATAATCGTGCACGTTAATTTGCCAATGTTATAGCCACTTTACATTTTCCTTTGCCCAGTTTTATTTCATCCATTTAAAAAGATTAGTTCTGGAAAAGTTTACTATATAAGTTAAAAATATTTCTTTTTTTCATTGTCTTTTCTCCCTTTCTAATTTGCATGTTCAACTATTCACCTCTCAAGTATGCACATAAACACACACACAAATAAACACACCTGCATATGTTTCCATGGCCAACTTAAACCTGCCCAGGTACCAGTTAGCTTTCAGAAATATGAAAGATTGTTACTTAGATGTGTTCAACTACCAAGTTTCTAAAATAATCTTGAAATCATTATTACTCATTTGAAAACATAACAGATTTTTCTATCACAGCTTTTGCTAGCCAGTTGATGGGAGCACTTTTTTAATGTCTCATTCCTAATAATCTATGTAAATTTAAACTAGAAAAATATTTTTGCATAGTATCACAATGAGCAAATTTGAATAAATAATGAAGGCACATTTATGGAGGGAATGCCTTCAGAAACAAAGCACTTTAATAACAAAATTATATTTCACCTATTAAAATTTGCACTTAATTGTTTATTTCAATCGCTTCTCAGCTTTTTGGCTAAGATCAAGTGTAATTGTTCATTTCAGCCTTGCCAGCCCCACCAACATTCATTTATTTATTTATTTGTTTATTTACTTATTCACTTACTTACTTATTATTGTTTTATACCTTCTTTGTTTCTGAGATTGTGGAAAATCAGCTCCCCTAATTTCGCAGCAAAATGAGAGGGGAGAAAATTAGGCCAGAATTCATCATCTTAAAGCAAGATAGGCATTGCATATCACAATGTTTGAAAATTAGAATCCCGATTTAGCTGGAATGTTTCAGGGGTATGTGGTATCTTAAAGGTAGACACTTTTTTAACCTAAAAATTGTAGTAAGAGCATGCAAACTTAATCATATATCAAAGAGATATGATTAGCACAGCATAAAAGACAATATGGTGAACATAGAGTAGGCATACCTATTGTTTATTTGAGAAGGCACTACTTATTTATTCACTGATAATAATGCTGTGAAGGATCTAAGGATTCCTGGCCAGGACACATGTGAGGAAGTAGTTGTGGATACAGAAAGCTATGTAAGCATTGACACCCCTGGATATATGACTGACCTAATATAGACAGGTGATGCCTGCACTCCCAATCAGAGAATTCTTCTACCACATTTTCTGATGATAATAGCCAAAAGTATGACCTTCACTTTCCAGTGTCAATAGATGTTCAAATGAGATTAAATAAAGAAAAAACAATGGTCAGAAGAGAACGGTGCTAGTATGAAAAGAAAAATAGTACTTGGTTAACCGAACACAATCATTTAACCACACAGTACTATCTTGAACCTCATCTACCTAAATTATTTCAGTTGCAAATGTCATTTTGTATACAATTTTGAATTTACTTCTGCTAGCTGCATCAAGATGTGTCCTTCTAAAAACAGGCAAATTCTAAGAGCCTGGATATTTTGGGAGAATTATGACCATTATTGCATCAAAAGTCTTTAAGTGTTTGTCTTCTGAGCAATCTAGATAGGCATAGCACATAGATTTCAGAGCTTATATGTGCACATTTCAAAAGATATTTCTACAGTTTTCTAATGGATTTAGAAGCTACCACGACATCAGCTGGTCACAGTACATTAAAAAGCAGAAGCAGTGCTGGACATGAGATGACAGCTCAGTGTTTTCTCATGAAGTAAGAAAAACAGGAAGAACATCTCAGAGAGAATAAAGACATTGGAGGACACATGAAGGCAGGCCCTGTAAAAATATTTTTAATGTCATAGAGAACGTAATATTTAGGATGGTGAAAAGATTACAGAAATGCTCATTCTAGTGAGGAAATAGCTGTAGCTTTTTATACAGAAACCCCACAGGATCCTTACCCCTTTCCGGCTTCTCTTAACTTTCCTCATCTTTCTTTTCCAGCTGCATGCCTGCTACTTTTCTGCACACTCCTCACCATTGCTCCATTGCTCTTTCTGTCCTTTGTATCTGACTTTTCTCAAGCTATTAGTTATAGAAAATCTATATTCTATATATGAGTGTCATATCCCTGTCAGTATAATTCATCTTATCATTATTTGGTGCCTAGCAAGCTATCTTAACATATAAACATCTGAAACAACTAGTATTTTTAGCTCACTATATTTTTGACTGCCAATTTTTACTATTTTTAACACTTGTACCATCTGAATTTAAAGTACTATTATTACTGGACAGAGCAGAAGAGGTTGGAGGGCATAGACTAATCTAGTGAATATTCTCTCACAGCCACATCGATTTATTTGAATATTTTAACCATAAACTACCTAAACCATATAATATCAGGAACTGCTAAACTGAAAATGGGTAATGGGTTTGGGCCTCACTGTTTCTGGAGGCAATCAACCATACCAAAGGGGAGTTTCTTTCTCAATCAACCATATTGAAAGGAAGATCAAACTTGCACACACACACACAATGATGACTTTGGACACATCCAGTCTGCAGTTAACATCAGCCCCAGAGTCTTCAGTTGGTAGCCCTCAGTTGCCCCAGTGATATCAACTGGAACCAAGTGAGCCACCCTGTCAAGCCATTTTCCATACAGCAGATACTGAAGGGAGTGCTGCTTCAAGTCACTGAGTTTTGGGGTGTTCTTAATGCAGCATGAAATGACTCAGATAGATGGCCTAACCTATTTGTCTGGCAGGTTCCAAACTGTTGACTGTGGGGGGGGAAAGGCTTCAGTTCTATTGAAAATGGCATCTCAAAGTAGAGGTTAAATCAGTCTCATTTTCTATTTTGGTTTCAGATCTACAAATGCAGAAAAAAGATCAAGCTTTAAATATAAAATCATCTTTTTAAATAATTAGGTTACTGTTTTATAAAGATTCATTTATTTTTATTGGAAAGGCAGATTCATAAAGAGAAGTAGAGTCAGAAAAAGATCTTCCATCTGCTGGTTCACTCCCCAATTGACCCCAAAAGCCACAACTGACCCAATCCAAAGCCAGGAGACAGGGTCCATAGGCTTTGGGCCATCCTTGACTGCTTTCCCAGGCCACAGGCAGGGAGATGGAAGGGAACTAGAGTAACTAGGACACAAACCAGCATCCTTATGGGATCCTGGCATATGCATGGCGAGGACTTAAGTCATGAGGCTAATGTGCTGGGCACTTAAATATTTATATATATTTTTTATCAGGGCAGATTAATTATAAACTCTGAAAGATACAAGATATTTTCTTTGGTCATATGACTTTCATTAACAAATCAAACCAGGCAATTTAAAGTATTCATTTTCTTTTTTTTTTTAAAGATTTATTTATTTTTTATTACAAAGTCAGATATACAGAGAGGCGGAGAGACAGAGAGGAAGATCTTCCATCCGTTGATTCACTCCCCAAGTGAGCCACAACGACCGAAGCTGTGCCGATCCGATGCCGGGAACCAGGAACCTCTTCCAGGTCTCCCACGTGGGTGCAGGGTCCCAGTGCTCTGGGCCGTCCTCGACTGCTTTCCCAGGCCACAAGTAGGGAGCTGGATGGGAAGTGGAGCTGCCGGGATTAGAACCGACGCCCATATGGGATCCCGGTGCGTTCAAGGCGAGGACTTTAGCTGCTAGGCCATGCAGCCGGGCCCAATTTTAGCCATTCTTACGTCTGAGATCCCAGGAGATATTTCGGACTTATAGAAAATGAATGGTTTAGGGCCTGGCGCCATGGCCTAGCAGCTAAAGTCCTCGCCTTGAAAGCCCCGGGATCGCATATGGGCGCCGGTTCTAATCCTGGCAGCTCCACTTCCCATCCAGCTCCCTGCTTGTGGCCTGGGAAAGCAGCTGAAGATGGCCCAAAGTCTATGGACCCTGCACTCGCGTGGGAGACCTGGAAGAGGTTCCAGGTTCCTGGCTTCGGATCGGCACAGCACCGGCCATTGCACTCACTTGGGGAGTGAATCAACGGATGGAAGATCTTCCTCTCTGTCTCTCCGCCTCTGTGTATATCTGACTTTGTAATAAAATAAATAAATCTTAAAAAAAATGGCTAAAATTTGGAAATTTTTATATGTAATACTAATTGTTAACTAATTAGATATGATTCAAAAAAATAAGATCAGAGATTTGTCAGAAAACTATCCAATAATTAATTGCAATGTAAATAGGCCAAAGGAAATCCTAGCAAAAGATCAGACACTTGATATTTTTCATACTTAAAAAAAGTTGCTGGAGACACACTCCAGCATTGGGTAGTGTGAATACTAGCTTGAAATTTGTGCTATGACATAGGCTGACAAGTCTTCTACTAATATTATCTCAACTGGTAGGGAGGAAAACTGTTACCAACTTTTATAACAGAGGATATTAAGAGCTACATTGTGATGTTAAGTATATAAAGAAACCCTGAGGCATGATTTCAGAAGTTATTTCAAGTTTCCCCACAAAGTAATGAATTTCACATGCAAGGGATCTTCAGGAAGTTCATGGAAAATGTACATTAAGAAAAGGAAACATTGTGTGGACTTTGCTTTTTCTCAAAAATAGTGCCATCTTCTAATTAATTTTTGTGAATTTGTTGTAGAATTGTAGAGCTAGACATCTATGGGCGTTGCCTTTCAGCTGTCGTAAGCACAGGGAGTAGCACTGAACCCAGCAATTAGGATACCCATGTCCCGTAGTGACACCAGCATCTAGATTCCCTCTGTTGTTTCTGACACCAGTTTCTTGCTAATGCAGATGCAGGCAGGTAAGGATATTGGCTCAAGAAATTGGGTTCCTGCCAGAAATGTGAAAGACCCTGATCATATCCCCAGCTCATTCTTTGTGGGTATTTGGTAAGTGTACCAGCGGCTGGGAGTCTGAGCAATATATCTCTTTGCCTCTTGGGGTGTCAAACACATTTTAGTAAAACCAACAATAATAACATAATCATTGAATATGGCTAACAAATACAGATATTTTCTTCTGTATTTAGTGTCCATTGTAACTGACAATAGTTGCACATATTTAGAGGGTAGCTTGTAATGTTTTTGTAAGCTTACCCACTTTGGAATAATCAAACTCATGGTTTCACCTGTAAGCATTTCAAAATATTTTGAAATACATATTTATAGCTTTTCAAGTGAGTATGATTGAGCTAAGGGTAATTTCTGGGTTTTCCAGAGATAAAATCAGGATAGCATTCTACTCACTATGACAGAATTGGTAAGGTAGTGTTGTATCAGAGGAGGGTGCAGAGGGACAATTAATTCATGTAAAAGGCAAAGGAAACCATACATCTGAAGACCAGGATGAGCATAAGATCGAGATTACTGGGAATAACCGAGTAGCATGTTTTTTGCATCCAGACTGTACACAAAATGTATTACTGGGTCAGAACATGTGAAATAACCACTTCAAAATTGGTTGTGTTTGCTTGCTTACTCATTTCTCCCAGAGCCAAGCAGTCAGAGACAGACTTTTAGAGAAGCACACTCCTCCACTTCAGTCCTCAACCAAGCACAGCAGCCAGGCCTGGCCAGGCTGAATCTAGTCAGGTGCTCTAATCTAGGCATCTCAGGAACTTGTACATCACTTGTGCCTTCCAGGGTCTGCATGAGTAGACAGAATCAGGGGTGGAGCTGGAAACTGAACCTCGTTGCTCTGATATGGGAGTCAGGCATCAGAACTATTAGACCAAGCACCCACTTTCAATGTTACACATGTTGTAGCATAAGAATATTTGAATATTCAATCTGTTTTATTTGGTTCAACTTAATAACTAGAAAAATTGTAGATGCTATTACTTTCTTCCATCTCTATCACATAAAGAATGAATAGCCTTGATGTGAGTTGCTCTATTCTCTTCTTGATGTTCATGATCAATCCAGTTGTTGCTAGGCAGGCCCTTAGTTTTCTATAGTATAATATATAGCTGCAACATGAGAAAGCCTGCATCAGTCTAAGGGCTCATTAACATTCTAATGCAAATTAATGAAGAGGATGGCAAATCCTAATTGTACAAATAAATGTGATAGCTGTTTCAAGTTATAATAGCATTTCTACAGTAGGAACATAGCTTATTACAGAGTTTGGTAGGCAGGCCTGAACACTCCATTAATTGTTGATGCATAAAACTGAAAAATAGTCATCATGATATATATGGGGGAAAAAGAGTCAATGGAAAGGAAGGGCATAGGTTGACAATAAGGAACAACAAAGATATTAATTAGAAATCCATTTGGTCTCTGCAAAATACAGAAATATATAGGGACTCCCCTGTACACACATGTGCATGTACCTACAATACTATAAGTCATGTCACTCTGTTCAGGGTAACTGATATCAACACACCTTCTCCTGGAACTTACTTGAACACAAGTATATTAAGTATTTCTGAACTGAAGCTTTTAACATCTTAAATGCAAAACAAAATGGCATTCTATCAGAAAAAGTGAAGACACATGGGATGCTATCTTTCTCACAAAATCATCCAAGATCAAACATAAGCATTTACATACTTGCGAATAAAAAAATCAGCTAGAATGTGAACTCCACATTATGATGTCCATTGCTTTCTTGGGCCTGCTTGAAAATGAGAAATGTCCATATGTGGTTGTCACAGAAACAAAAATACTTCATGCTTTTCATTGCAGTTAATGGGTCTTATAGTAATTGTGGAAACTCACAGGCTTTTGATTTTCCCCCAATCATGAATATGATAGTATTTGAGGGAAAAAAAGTCTGAATCAGATGACAAAATATAGGAAAGGGGTGAGCATACTAATATTCATTAGTAATTAACAACTAGTGACCCGTTTACCATTAATACAAGACATAGAAATTACAGCAGAGAATAATACAGATGTTTAAGATTCATTAAAAGCCTGTGCCAATGCCATGGCTACATAAGCTAATCCTCTACCTTCAACTGCTGGCATACCATGTGGGCATTGGTTCAAGTCCTAGTGGCTCTACTTTTGTTCCAGTTCCCTGCTTTTAGCTTGGAAAAGTAGCAGAGGATGGCCCAACTCCTTGGGACCCTGCAAGGATTTGGGAGACCCATAAGTAGCTTCTGGCTTTGGATGAGCCAACCTCAGCCCTTGTGGTTACTTGGGGATGTAAAGCAGCAAATGGAAGATCTTTCCCTGTGTCTCTCCTCTGTATATCTGCCTTTCCAATAAAAATAACTAATTCTCTTTAAAAAATCATAAAACATTTAATTCTAACACTTGGATCTTTCAGGGAAAAAATGTTCATGATGGATTATGCTCAACTCCAAAAATTTCAATGGTTCTCAAATTTGCTTATTTAGGGTCCTGCTTGGTAGCCAAGTGGTTAAAGTCCTCACCTTAAATGCACCAGGATCTCATATGGAAGGCGGCTCTAATCCCAGCTGCCCTGCTTCCCATCCAGCTCCCTGTTTGTGGCCTGGAAAAGCAGTCGAGGATGGCCCAAAGCCTTGGGACCCTGGGCCCATGTGGGAGACTGAAAAGAAGCTCCTGGCTTCTGGCTCCTGGTTTCAGATCGACTGAGTTCCGTTTATTGTTGCCAATTGGGGAGTGAATCAGTGGACGGAAGATCTTCCTGTCTAAAAAAAATTTTTAAAAAATCATGAAGCATAAACCCCAATTACAGGCTTTTCAATTATTATTATTGCTATTTTAAGTTTAGCATTTGCTGAACCTTTCCTCTTTACAATGACACTATTCCTGATACAGGAATGACCCATCAAGGACTCTCCCATGAACCAGAAACTCCAAATCCACACATTAATGTGGTGACTGAAGTCTGATTCCAGTAGAATTTTAAAGAACAAACAACAGCAAAATTTGATTTGAGAAGTCCTAAATATTGAGACCACTCTTAAAATTGAACAATTTTCTAGGTGCATTATTAGGGAGTGAGAATTTAAAGTGAAAATATTGGGACAGAACCAATAAATTAGATAGTCTTGCAAGGCTCTCTGTGTGTCACAATTTGTGAACTGGATACAACAACATAGAATGTACTGAGCGATATTTGGATTCTTATCTTATTTCAGCTGTGATTTAATGATGTCTATTATCCTTCAGTTTTAATCTTTGTCCAAGTTTAATAGAGCACTTTACTTTTGAACAAGTACCTTGAAGGAACAATAAATGGGAAAAAGCAGGAGGTGAGCTCACTCTACTTAAAAATATGTAAGCCAAAATTCACCTTACAAACCAAATGTTTTCTGTTTCCTGTACATGCAAATATTTTTTCATGTTTATATAGCTAATTCCATCATCTAGTTACTCAGTAAGTCCTTGAATTCAAATGACCAACATTAGAGTTTATCGCAACTATAGTCATTTTATTTAACTTATAGCTTGTAAAGAATTTAAATTCTAATATTTGGGATAACCTCTATTATGAAAAAAGTTTACCTATAATGTCTCCTGTCAATAGAAAAGATATTTAATTTCACAGACAAGTCCATTTATTTGCAATTTATAAAAGGTCTGCACGTAGTTGTGTTTTTCCTTAACTTTCATTTCTTCAAACAGTGAGAGTAACTTCCCTTTGAAAACATTCCCTGAAATCCTTGATAAAAATCATTTCTCCTTCTTGTGATCTCTCAAAGTACTTTATATGCATTGTTCATATTCATTTAATCCCTGATTATTTTGTGCATTGATTAATTCATTTAAGACAAAAGCCATGAATGCTTTGAAAATAGATGAGTAAGATAAAAGGTCAAGTTTTAGAACAGTTCAACTGGTTACAATGATAGGAGTTCAGGCAAATGATGATTAGAAAATACAATGAAGAAATCAACAGTGATATGTTGTGTGTATTTATGTTTACATATTCTTCCTATTAAAATAATCAACTGAATGTTAGATCTAAATGTTTATACATCTGTAAATTCGAACATATGATGCTAGTATAATTTTTTTCTTACTTAAGATACTTCTAGGAAAGGTCAAAAACATTTATATACATTTTATACCACAGTTAGGTAAGAATCTTTTTAATAAACATCAGAAGAAAATACTGTAAGTATTCCAGGATCTACTGGCTGCTAGTTCTGATTACTTCCAGCTAAAAATATCCAGGCTTTATATTATCTACTTCACCATTTCCATCTATGCTTTTGTCCACCATATTTATAAACAGTAGGTTGCTTGTTTGTACTATATTCATGGAACAGAAAGATGTGCTTTAATTCTTGCCTCATTTCTTCTGCACATTCTACACTGAAGTGTCATTAAGTTACATTTGTGGATATCTGTGATTCCTTCACTTTCTTTAATAAATCATATTCCACTATATGCATACAGCAAAATATGCTTTATTTTTAATTGACAGATCTAGATCTAACTCTAGAACTGTAATCATATACCATTCAATAAACATGTTGATGACTACGGGTTTCAAGGAAAGAACAAGGACGTTAGCCACGAAGTTGTGGGTATAAAAACAGGAGAAGAAAGCATGAAGTTATGAAAGGTGAGAAATGACATTGAAAACAAAACTTAGCTCATCAACAGCAGTTATCTAGGGGAACACATACATCAATACACACAAAAATACATGCAGGAGAAATGGGGGTGGAGCTGAGAACACAAAGATGAAGTATAACCATAGTTCCCATTTTGGTTTCAAAACTCTGGAAGCTTTTCTCATGGTAAAACGCCCCTAAAGACTTCATGAATGTTCTCTGTGCCTTGTTTTTCAGATGCTTCAAGAGTGGGTGGTAAGGGATGACTATTAATCAGGAATATCATCTAGCTGCAAAGCTAGAGCTGTAGGCATTGAGATTAGCTTTTTCCTAGGCTGGTCTCAACCGTACATATCATTTCGGTAACTCTAGAGAGGAAGAAATTATGGTGTAATATCACAATTTTGCAACATGGACATAGTATGTCAACCCAATTGTCCACGGTCAAGTAAAATACAGTATTATAGAATATAAAGTAGATTTAAAGGTTTATCACATGTTACTTTATGTAATAAACATATGTACAACATATAATGTTTATAGTATAAAATATGAAAGCCATTTAAGATATACTTGGATAAAAAGTAAAAAGAAATCAAAGATATTCTTAAGCAAAAATTCTTCATTATTATTGTTCTTACCAACTTGATTTTCTTTTAAAGATTTATTTTTTTTGATTGGAAAGGCAGATATACAGAGAGGAGGAGAGAAAGAGAGGAAGATCTTGTTTGTGTCTGATGATTCACTCCCCAAGTGACCACAGTGGCTGGTGCTGTGCCGATCTGAAGCCAGAAGCCAGGAACTTCCTCCAGGTCTCCCACATGGGTAAAGGTCCCAAGACTTTGGGCTGTCCTCGACTGCTTTCCCAGGCCACAAGCAGGTAGCAGGAAGTGGAGCCACTGGGATTAGAATGAGTGCCCATATGGGATCCTGGTGCATTCAAGGTGAGGACTTTAGCCACTAGGCCATTGCGTCAGGCCCCCCAACTTGATTTTCTATAAATTACTGCCATTTTAATTATATATATATATGGATATATGTATATATATGACATATGTTTATTTTCACTTTCACATAATGTACTTGTAACAAATTTATAATTTCATTAGAAAATTCATTCATATTAAAACATGTGAAACATCTAATGAAACATTTTATTAACTATTGACAGAAATTTGCCATTTTAAATTTTAAGACATAACTATAAAATCTTAAAATTTTAGTTAAAACTATGAAGTCTTTTAGATCAACCTACTTTAGCTAAGAAAACCCAACAATAACATCATGTTATCTTAGTAATAAACTGTGAGTTAACATAAAATATGAATTTCTGTTAATATCTTATTTTTCTATGTTCTTAATTTCATATATTTCTGTGTTTTTTGAAAGATTTTTTTGTAAAACTACTTACTTATTTGAAAGATGGATGAGTTTGCTGGGGTTCACCCCTGCTTCACTGCACAAATGGCTTCAACAACTAGGGCTGAGCAAGACTTAAATCAAAAGACAGGAGCTTCATCCAGGTATCCTACATGGGGGACATGGGCAAAAATGCTTGAGCTATCTCTGGTTGCCTTCCTAGCCATGCCAGCAGGGAGCTGGCTCAGAAGTAGAGCATACTGACCAGCATTCCGAAACGGTACTGTAGGCAGCTGCTTTGCTCACAATGCTTGCCTACTCTTAAAGGTTTGAGTACTTTCATTTTGCCAAGATGACACTATATTGTATCACTATATAAGTTTTGTCAGTAGATGTGATGGGGAGGAACAGCAGGAGAGAAAGCATTATTATGTACTGCTTTTGTGCATCGTAATTAGTAGGACCCAATGACAAGTGATTTCTGGGAGCACCATTTTTTGAGGACCTTGTATTGGATTGCGGAGTAAGGTTATCTCATGGCTGTGTAAACATCCTAAACAGTGCATTTCCACAGATCCACTGTTGCAAATCTCATTTTATCCTATTGGTAGTGGTTATGCCTTCTCCAACAAGACCTAGATTTCATTGCTAATGGGAGGGGTGACCTTTTATTTATGTTCCCACCTATTTTTAGGTTCTTTTTACTTCTTACTAATCAATTCCCCAGTTGTTTAATCTCTTGGTATAGTTAATAGTTGTTCATATTAAATGTCTTTCATTAAAATTACTGTGTGGTTCTTTCCTTCTTCCTTGAATCTAATTTGATAAACTTTCCAAGATATAATTGTATGGAGTTCAGTACGGACTCATCAATTTATGTACAGAGGACAGAATGTGATCTGTCTGTGTCAGATAATTTCATTTCTTCAGGCTTTGCTATTGGCCCTGAGCCATTTGAATGCGTTGCTGGCCCTCATTCTGCTGATGACTGAAGAGCAGGCTTTTTTCCTCAATACAGGGCCAAGTACTACAGCAGTTACAGTTACTTACACCGTTCCAATAAATAACACAATTTTTTTCCTTTTAAAAGTATTTAATGAAGCAAAAAAAATAGCATAATAATTAATTGCTATGAAATGCTAGTTTACCCTAAGTGGTAGCATTTTGGAAAGTAACAGCAAAAGGAAATTACCTAGAGGAAGATAAACACAAATATATACGAGTCACAGCTGAAGATGACTCAGAGGAGATTAAACGTTTGTGATCATTTCTGAATTCGAAGCTATACTTAACAACACTGATAACAAGACATGTTGAGCAACTGTGCTAATTAGAGATTCAGAAAACTACTACTTGTAGAATAAGAAATTTTATGTTACAGCAATGCGTATTAAGGGAAAATAATAATTGTTTATGTTATTGGCAGCAGCTAGTCAATCCTTCAGTATGCAAGCCCAAGTCAATGCATAGCTAATCATTAGTTATAAATAATAACACTCAAGAAAATTAGGTTTTAGACAAATGAGAAATGTGGGGAAAAATCAAGCAGTGTCAACTTGTGAGACACTGGTGATCAATTATTCTTCAAACGTGTACCAAAGATTATGAAACTACAGTTACTGCTAGAACATCAGAGCAGGCCCTGGTATCATTAGCCAGAAACATTACAGGCAGACGCGACAGAAAGAACGCCCAGTAGATCCTATCAATTATATTGTTTGAAATCTTTCCGGTCTTTTCATAGTTGGCGTCCACTGTTTTTAGGCATGTCAAAGAGGTGAATTGTTATGAGACAAGCGCTCATTTTAATTGTGATTTTTGTCAACTTTTCTCTGTGGAGGGAAACAAGCTACCGAGTAACATTAGAGCCGCATGATGTCACACACCTGACCATCTCAGAGCCTGTCTTCCTTAAGCATCTGAACTTAAGTCACAAACATCGCTAAACATTACTTCAATTCTTTGTGTTTGCAAGAGAATAATAAGACCTACTTCTACTTTCTGTCACATAAATTAAATCAAAATAATTATAAAAGCTTTACTTTGCTGATTCATTCATCACACGAACTCACTGTTTCGTTATTAATGTATTTATCTTGCTTCACATAAGTGTATTACATTTCATTACCTTTATAATAATTATGATAGTGATAATAGCTCTTCCATTTTTCTCTAGGTTTAATTTCTTGTGATAAAAACCTGATGAAATACTTACATTTAATACTGGTCCTTAGAATACATTTGTTAATATTTTATTGCATAACTTGTTCTGCTTTAGATGTATATATACTGTTATCAATATTTTCTTCAATCACTGTATTAAGTATTCCACTAATTTTTTTTTAGTACTCTCTGATTGGGAGAACCTCTTTTCCCCTAAGGTTTACAGAGACTAGGAGAGAAAGAGAGGGAAAGAGCTTACATCCACTCATTCACTTCCCAAATGGCTGCAATGACCAGAGCTGAGCTGATCTGAGGCCAGGAGCCAGAGGCTCCAGTCAGGTCTCCACGTAGGTGCAGGGTCCCTAGGCTTTGGGCCATGCTTTGCTGCTCTGCCAGGCCACAAGCAGGGTGCTGAATGGGAAGTGGAGCAGCCAGGATGACAAATGGCACCAATTTTTATATACAATATATATTCAAAAATGGCACCGAGTTACCATTAATGGAGCTATAGGATTATCCCACTAAGCCACAGTGTTGGCCCCAGATCTCACATTTTATATCACTCTTATTACTTATTGCACTATGATATGGCCTGAAGTAGGATGAAAAAATTTAAAATTTGCATATTATAGTGAAATTCATTTTAAAAAATTCTAATATGAGATTCAAAATGATTTAGTAGGCATTTAGAGAGATTTGAGTAAATATTTCTAGTAATAATTTCTAGTAATACTAGTAATGATGAGATTTCATGTCATGTCAATAGGTAAAAATACAATGCAGAATAAATTCAAACATAATTAAATACAGTTGTATGTAGACACCTATAGGATGGTGAGTTTCAGAGATTATGGTCAGAAGATTTAAACGTGAATTACAGAGAACCAATGCTATATGATGTTACATAAAATAGACCTGAGCACTTCAAATAAAAATTTCAATAAAATTCAAGAATTGTCAAAATATAAGATACAGAGAAACATGGTGTTTAATGTCTTTACTGAAATGAGTTTGTAAAGAATTCAAACACAAATGTTGTGAACTGAAGTTGGCAAGGGAATATATCACATATTGTGTTTTGGTATTATAGAAATAAGGCAAAACTCTAGGATTATCAAGACTATAACGTTGTTTCATGAGGATCATGAAACCCATGATTGCTTGTTGTAATGTGCCAACTGATATAAGCATGTTATAATGAAAAATAAAATAAACAAAATGAAACGAACAAGTAAAACCAAATTATTGGAAAACAGCAATTGAAGATTATGCATTGCTCATGACCTTGCAAGATTATTTGCTTCCAACACTCTGGTTTTGAACACAATTATGACTTTACAAATAATATAACTGGTAAAAATAATTATTGCACATACACATACAACCCCATTATTACCTAATAATTTTTAAAAATGTAAAACAGTGTGTTGAGAGCATCTTCTGTGGTCGCCCAAACACTCTAAACGCCTGTGTTGCCTCCCACTCAGCTTTACCCCGGAGGATTTAACATCTTGCAGTTGCCTCATGTCATGTTCCCCCTTTCTCTGCAATCCTACAATCCACCCTGAAGAAGGTACATTATTTTTTAATATTTCTGTTTTTTATTTTTGAGGAATTAATTAATATATTAGATTTTCAGAGTCATGGTAACTGCATGATCATTACAAGATAATTCTCAACAATTCTCACAATAATGTGTTACTAAAAAGAATTGCACATAGTGTAATTCATTGATACAATTCAAATAATAGAATGTTTTTCTTCCTTTTTCGTTATTGTCTTTTTTCTTTATTTCTCTCCTCCATTTTTAGCTCTTTCTTTTCTTCCTTCATTTGATCCTTCCTTTCTTCCTTCCTTCTTTTTCAGTAGCATGTTTTTAATTTCTATTACAGCTAAAGCCTTAGCTCCACTACGTAGACTTCAACACGTGGAAATGAAAACGTCCACGTTTTAGATGCTCCTAGCTTCTTCAAATGCAGACGTTGCAGAATATTTTTATTTTGCTCCCAGAAGTTATTTTAAAATCACACTGGGAAAAATAACTGAAGCATAAAAGAATTAATTACATGACATCTTTCCCTCATTCTTTCAGGAGGCTTATTTCCTGTCTATTGCACAACTCATTATTTCTCAAAAGCTGAAGATATATTCAGAATGTTTTATAATCTATGCTGATATGTCAATACATTTTATCTATTTGTTGAGCAAAACCTTACAGGTGATATTCACTAACAATATTTGGATGAGATTATTTTATTGATATCAATATAACAGTTTTAATGTAGTTCATAGATACAATTTAAATAGTGATACTATCCTCATGATTTTTTATTTTTTAAGTTCTATGATGAACATATTTTAATTTATTAATTTTTAAACATTTATTTATTTATTGCAAAGTCAGATATACAGAGAGGAGAAGAGACAGAGAGGAAGATCTTTCATGCACTGATTCACTTCCCAAGTGGCCGCAATGGCTGGAGCTGAGTTAATCGGAAGCCAGAAGCCCGTAGCCTCCTCCAGGTCCCCCACATGGGTGCAGGGTCCCAAGGGTTTGGGCCGTCCTGGAGTACTTTCTTAGGCCACAAGCAGGGAGCTGGATGGGAAGCAGGACCGCTGGGATTTGAACCGGTGCCCATGTGGGATCCTTGTGAGTTCAAGATGATGACTTTAGCTACTAGGCTATTGCACCAGGCCCTTTAATTTAGTTTTAATCACAGCCTTAATGCTGCATGTTACAAAATGTTTAACAAGTTATAAGCAGACAGAAAAAGGTTCCAGAGGAATACAGACAATAGTCACAAAAATAATTGACCAAAAACATCAATTTCACTTGTATGTATTAAATTTTCTGCATACAAAAATTTAGATACCACAAATTTTAAAGAAAAGTCACTTTCATGTCTGTTTTATTTCACTAAGTATAATACCATCCATTTTTCAGATTTTTTTGTGTGTGGCTGGATGGCTTTCCATCATCTACACATGTCACATTCTCTTTACCCAGTCATCAGCTGATACACAGTTGGGTTGGACCATAACTTAGCTGCTTTGAACTGGACTGGTGTAAACATGGGAGTTTCTTTCATATGCTCTTTTTGCATTTCTGAGGAATCACCACGCTCTCTTCAATAGTTGTACTATTTCACATCCCCACTGACAGTGAATTAGGGCAACTTTTCTCCACATCCTCATCATTTTTGTTATCTTTTGACTTTTGGACAATATCCATTCTAACTGGTGTGTGCAGATTAATCCTTAGATAAATCATGTTTTACAGGAACCAAATTCTTTGGTACTTATAAAAATATTCAAATGGGGAAAAAGTTATGCACCCCATTGATAATGTTTTTAAATATTTGAGAAATTTAATGCATGGTACAATTATATTTAATGTGAAATATGAATATTATATATATTATGCATTCACATATGTGATTTAAACAATGGCAGAAAAAAAAGCTAGAGTATTACAAGTAAGATAAGCTAAACTGGAATTCACATGATAATAAAATTATTTAAATTATTCATATTTATAGTTCTACAGGAAAATCAAAAGTGGATACGAAGCAGCTGGCATTGTGGCATAGTCAGTGAAGCCACTACTTGCAAGCTCATAATCTCATATGGATTTCCAGTTCATGTTAACGTCTGTTCCAACTTGATATAGCTTCTGCTTGTGAAATGAGAAAAACAGCAAAATGATCCAAGACCTTGGGCCCTGCATCCATATGAGAGACCCTAGAAAGGTCCCAGGTTCAGCCTTGACCAGCCGTAACTACCACAGTCAGCTGCAGAGTTAACCAGCAGATGGGAATTTCTGCCCCTCTATAACTGAATTTCAAATAATAAAAAATAATCCTTATTTTTTAAAAAATGGGTAAGAAGTAACTAAATTCTTAGAGACAGGCATTTGACACAGAGATCAAATTGCCTCTTGGATTCCAAATCCTGTATCAAACAAGAGATTTTCCTTCCGGCTTCTCTTTTCTGATCAGGCTGAATGATAACATGGCCCCGGACAGGCAGCTTCTGATGACTTCAATATGCTGGTCCCTGCCGCCAACTTGGGAAATTCAGATTAAACTCAAGAGTTCTGCTTCATACTGGCCTGTTTTAAGCATTCAAGGAGTGAGCTATTAGATAGACGATTTCTATTTCTCTGTCACTCTACCTTGCAAATACGGTAAAACAAATAAAAATAAATTAGTCAATACTCTGAAAGCTTATATTTTAATGTAATAAGAACCGGTCATCTTTATAATTTATTAGCAAGGGGAGGAGTTTTAAACATTTTCCATACATGCTCCAGAACATTCATACAATCTCAGTGTTTCTCCTAGTAAATAATTCAGATTGCATGTTCTAAATGGAAAATAAGAGAAATTCAGTAATAATAACAAACATTGTGGTTGGAGCACAAATTCAGTGAGAGAGATAAAGTGAGCAAACTCAAAAGATAACTGTATTCAAACTCAAAGGATAACTAACTGTATTCAAAGATTAGAAAGATTGATTTTCAGAATTCAGATGTTACAGCTCTATAATTGATTTATATTGCCTTCATAAAAGTTGTCATTAGAGTAAACAAAATTAAGATCTTGTCTTTCTGTTCTTTTCTGCACACTTACTTTTGAGTTAGCCTAATTTGAACTTATTTTTGACTTCTTTATGTTTTAGGGTACATGGAAGGGCAAGGCTAAGACTTACAGGCTTTGGTTTAAACACAGTCATATTCCAATATTAACACCATCACTACCTAACTCTGTAGTCCTTTCCTAACCACCAAATAAAATGCGTAATTAATTATTCCCTATGTCCTATTTAAGTAAATGTGCATCCCATATGAGTGTGCATTTGTATTCCAGCTACTTCACATCCATCCAGTTCCATGCCTGTGACCTTGGGGATGCAGAAGAGCCTAGCCCAAACTGTGGAACCAAGCACGCACATAAGAGACCTAGAAGTTCCTGGAACCTGGCTTCAAATCAGCTCAGTTCCAATCACTGTGGCCATTTGGGGACTGAACCAGGAGGTGGAAGAGCTTTCTTTATGTTTCTCCTTCTCTCCATAAATCTGCCTTTCCAATTAAAATAAATAAATCTTTTAAAAATGAGAATATCATATGTTCCCTCAAAGTCAATCTTTGTACAAAATACATGATAAATAGATAAAAATATAAACATTCATATCTTCTCATAGACTAACTGTATAATGGAGACTAGCATACCAGGAAGTGAAAATATATTGTAGTATGCATATTTATTTACTCTAGAATAAGAGGACTTTGACAATAGAACACTAGATTTACTGATACTGCTGATACCTACAAAGCCATGATACACTTAAATAGCAGAATATTGAACTTGTGACTGTTGGTGAAGTGCTACCTCATTGTAGTAATATGGGAGAAAAGAGTGAGGAGAGAATGAAGAGGAAAGGGAGGCAGAGCTGGGAATCTCTACCTACAAAACCGTTTCATGGAAAATAATTAACAGTTTCATTTTAGAACACAACATTGCATAACTGATGTTTCAATGTCCTAATTGTGTTCATCTTTACAACACTCATGCAATATATAAAGCAAATGATATGTTGATATATATAGATATAGATATAAAGATATAGATATAGATACATAGGTATATAGATATACATATCTTCTCATAGATTAACTGTGTTGATGTTCATATGAGTTGAGTAAAGGAATATTTAATGGAGATTCAACAATGCTTTTATTGGCATTTTTCATAATATATTTTGAGATTTTAATCATGAAAACCATTTATGTTCACAGACTTTTCTACTGACTTATTCACAAAGAAACTAAGAGTGTGCCAGGTATGAAAAAAAAAATAGATGATCTAAATTCTGCATGTAATTCATCCATGTTATACACATTGCCCTAACAACAAATGAACATTGTCTATTGGTTGTCACTCTTGAAGTCTAACAAATATGTGCAAATGTGACATTCCCTTCTCCAAATAAGACAGACAACACTCACTACATCATCAATATGGATATCATTTTTTTAAAAGCAGGTGTTCAAATTGCTTACTGTTATTCCCACAAAACTCCTGTAATGTAATCAGGAAAGACATTATTCTCTTTTAGCAAAATAAATAAAGAAGGCTCAGATTACATCATTAACATTTTATATCACACTAATAATAAATGGAGAAAATGATGCCTCCCCCCCTTTTATAATCCTGACTCCACTAATGAGACAGCCTTTTAGAAGATGGGTGTAGGGATATTCGTGATTTTCTGCTGTGTTAAACACGTAAATGGGTAAAACTGTATATATAAACTAGTACTCATTTTCATGTATGCTAATATTTGTTGAATTGCTACTAAATGCTTTTCACTTATTTCATAAATTCATAAATCTGATGCAAATCACTTGGAAATTATGCTGCAATGAGAAAGCCATTAAGAATATCTGGGATGAGAAACAGCTTTCATATTTTAACCAGCTTTTTTTATTATTTGTTGTTTCTTATTGGAAAGTCAATATGCAGAGACGAGGAGACACAGAGGAAGATCTTCCATCTGATGATTCATCCCCACAAATGTCTGTAATGGCGATCTAAGCCAATCCTAACCAGGAGCCCAGAGCCTCCTCTGGGTCACCTACACAGGTGCAGGGTCCCAAGTCTTTGGGTTGTCCTTGACTGCTTTCCTAGGCCACAATCAGGTAGTTGGTTGGGAAGCGGGGCAGCTGGCATATGAACCAGAGCTCATATGGTGTCTTGGCACATACAAGGTGAGGACTTTAACTGCTAGGCTACCGCACCGGGCCCATTAACACATTTTTTAAAAGATCTCATTTCTAATACCTGTGTTGTTGTTGTTGTTGTTGTTGTTGTTGTTGTTTGGTTGGTTGCCTGGTTGAAAGAATGGCAAAATAAAAATGGAGACCATAAAAAAAAAAAAAACAGAGAACATCCTAGGAACACATGCTAGTCTTGGTCTCATTGTTCCTACAAGAAAAAGAGGAATACATACTCATTGTAACTGGAACACCTAGAAGTCAGGTAATATATAGAGGTGCTGTGGTTTTTTGAATATCCCACATAGTTATTTTAGATCAAGTCACTACGTCTATGAATTAGTACTTCTAAATCTGGTAGGGTAATTTTGCCTCTCTTTATATATATGCTGCTGTTATTCCTAGATAAATATTATTAGTTTTATATATATTGTGATGTCTTAAGGACCCTCTCTGAATAAGGAGACATCTTCCTTCCTGTGCAGTTAGTTCTACGATAACAAATGGTACATCTGGTAAGAGAACTAGAGGTTCTTAATCCAACTGTGCCACCTGAGTAGGCCACATTTCTTTGAAGATTCAAGAATCAAACAACAAACGGGACCATTTATGCAGATAAGAGCCTAGTGAAAACATTCAGATCAGCTGATCCTAAACTGACCTGCCTCCTTCCATTCCCCTCAGAAAATCAAATGAAGAATGAAGAACATTCCAATATGGTTAAGGTTAATATTCCCACTTCACATGGCAGTACCCGATGCTGTGCCTCCTGTCTATAGAAGTTGTGAATATAACAATTCTGTTTCACTTGAGCTTTTTGTGTGTCTTTTCTCAAAGACATAATTGACTGACAATCACGCAAAAGAATACCAAACATTAATTAATTTTCAGCTGTGTGTTTAACCTTTGAATGACATGGAAATCACCATCCTTGCATGAGTACAAAGTTATAAAAGATGGGGGTTGGCTGCCTTTGTGACTTAGTGGCTAAAGCCATAGCCTGTGACACCAGCATCCCATCTTGGAATAATTTTTGTCCTGGAGGCCCCACTTCTGACTCAGCTTCCTGTAACAGTGGAGGAGAACCCAAGAGTTTGGTCTACTGCCAGCCACATGGGAGATCCAGAAGAAGCCATGACTCTTCTGCCTAGCAATTGGTCGTAGCTATCTAGGGAGGGAACAAGTATATAGAGATCACTCTATTGCTGGGTGTCTCTTTCTTTGTGTGTAATTCTGATTTCCTAATAAATAAATCTGAAAAACAAAGCCATAAAAGCTGCATTCTTCAAAGGTTTTTCCTTCTTCTTATCTCTTCTCCTGCTCTTCCAATTTCCTTCATTCCTTCATTCTTTTTGTTGATTTCTCTCCTTGAATGTTGCTAGATCAATAAGCTGGAGGGGTAGGAAAGGTTATGATTACTCCTATGCGTGTTGGATATTCTTCTTATAGCAAGGGTTATGTATTCCTTCGTTCTTATATGAATTAATAGCAGGTTTCACCTGTCTCTAGTAACATCTGGCTTGCCCAAATGAGGAAATAACCTTTGACCTGTTTGATAATTCATTGCGTTTAAAATATTTTAGTGTAAAAAAGTGAGGCTATCATTAATAAGTATACGGCTGAATATTTGTCCAGTTATGTAAAGGTATTGCATTAGTCAGTCTTCACGCATATTAAATATGAGAGAATTCAAGATAATTAATTTCATACACAAGCACTAGGTTTTGCGCCCATGAAGGGAGCCCAATTGTACATGTATATTTCAAGCCAACACTTGTGTTACACTTATTAGCATCCTGGGAAAAAATATCACATGTTGATCTCAATATCAAGAGGTAGAAACTTGCTGTAATGAGTCTGTGGCACAGAATTAAAAGAATACAATTCTATTATGAGTCAGAGAGCAACTGGTGGACACTGTAGTCCAGCATATCTGTTGGAATTTAGCCTAAGACTGCCTATAATATCTGCATTACATATGGAATACCAGACCAGCCCCAGGTACCAACTCCAGATTCCTGTCAATAGAGAAATTTTGAGGGAGAATGTGATGGCATGAGTAATTGAGTTCCTGACACTCATGCAAAAAAATTATTTTAGGGCTTAGCTCCTGGTTTCGGTCTAGCCGATTCCTGAGTAAACCTGTAGATGGTATCTGTGTCTGCCTCTCCATTTCTTTTTATGTTTGTTAAATCAATTTGTTCAAAGTGTGAAATAGCTAGAGGTAAAAGGCATTTGCAGCAGCAGAATATTTACTACTGTGGAATCCTTTATTACTTTTTTTTTCAAATTTCATGTTAATTTAAAGTCTTTTCTACAGTAGTTTCATCCTCATTTGTTTAAATATGAGATAATCTAGGTTTTAATTTAAAGATGGGATTTCACATTAAAAGCTTGGAAATGCACCTGGGACTGCATTTTGCATGTGAAAGACATTTAGGAGATTCTCAATCTGAACTCTTGGGTGAAGGGTATATCTAAATCTTTTCAAAACTCAAATTCTCCTGAATTATATAAATAGAACTACAAGGCATCAGCTTTGTATGTTTTAAAAACTACTGAATATCAGTAGTTTTGTTTACTTCGGTTTATGTGTGTTTATATGTGAACTTTTATTAAATTATCAAATTCCCAGTCCAGTTATTCTTTCCTTTCATCCAAACTATTACCATAGGGTATGCTTTGTCATACAGCAAGTTAGAGTCAATGCCTTGGATTGCCACCCCCATATCTGAGTGATGGATAAAGTCCCACTACTCTACTCCTGTTCAGTTTTCTGCTCTTGCATCCTGAAAAGCAACAGAAAAAGATACAAATGCTTGGACATGTGCCACTTCTGGCCATGGATTGGTTCAGTCCATGTTCATAAGGGTAACTGGGGAGTGGATCAGCAAATGGCGGACTCTGCCTGACTTTCAAGTACATAAAAATAAATTAATACTTTAAAAAAACTAATATAAATTACTATAGCTTTATTTGTAACTCTCCTAATATTCTGTCTATATTGAACTTTATTTCATTATTGATTATGACACTTATGCTATTGATGAAAAATTGTTTTCACTATTTGTTGAAGTCCTTAGCCAATGGATCATTAATCCTTTGACTATGATGCATATGGAAAATATTCTATCTCAAAAGTGAAAAAAATTGAAATTACTATTGGCCTTGAGCAATATATATGAGTGATCCTGTGCATGGCCATAATATCAGTGTCAAAGAAGTAATAAATGGTGCCAAAGAAGACCATCTTGGGAAAAATAAAACTCTTTGTGATCTAGGTTATTGACATCCAGTCCTCAAATTATGTTCCAGGGTTTCTTATTCTGAAGAGTTAAGATTCTAAACAACCCACAGCCAAAACCTCAAAAAATTACTTTTCTAATCTACTAAACTACTGAATATGTATCAGTAACAGAAAACTAAGTTACAAAGACAGAAAGAGTTATTATAGGAATAAACACTAAATAATACAACAACACTAATAATTGCCACCCACCTGAGGTGGGGAACCTCTGGTACAAGGACCATATAATGGCCATGAAGTCAATTGGTATGGCCCTACTAAGGTAACCACAGGTGAGAGTAAAATTTCAACAAATCTGCCACATGCTAATTTGTAATCTGACAATTTTTATGGCCTATGTATGGCAATATAAAAATTCAAATCTCCTTTAGAAGTAAACAGTTTCCCACCCACAATACAGTTTTTACTCTGATCAAGTATCCTGAGCACAAAGCAATCTTGTGTGACTATCAGAAGTAGCTTATAAAAGAGGCTGTGATATCCCCTGCACAAGTCATAAAATAGAGACCTAGGTTCACACCGTGAGCAAGTAATACATCAGGTTGGTAAATTCATAAACATATAATCGCAAAGCATGGATTCTTACTCGGTGGTTTATTCTGACTACTTTGCAATCCCTCAATAGCCGCCATAGAGGGTTTGCATTGTGACCTAAATCATAGCTTCCCTATAGCTCTCCAACAGTGGATCCTCAGACTGGGGTCCATGATGGACACATGGACATCTTCTGTCTTTTCTTGAGAGGAGGAAAAAGTCAATATTTTTCTTAGAGCAACACTTCAGAACATTGTATTATTTCTCCTCAAGTTTTTAATTATCCACACATTCTTTATAACACAAACCTAGGGGATAGAATTAATAAATGGAAAGAGGTTACAGTTTGTCTAATTAAATCCCTATTTGGTACTAAGAAAGCTTTCTAGCAAACATGAATGAGTATTGGATCACCATGTAGGCAATAAACTGACTGAACTAATAAGGCATACTTTTTCTGGTCAGCTCAGCTTCAGGGCGGATGTGCTAGAAAGCCTACTCATGATTTAATAAAAATGCCTGCCCTGTTCTCTGAGAACTTAACTAACCAGACACTGAAATTTCTCTTTCCCTACTGGGATCATGGATTGCAAATCAGTTTTCTCAGCCTAGAAGCAATCACCTATGCCAGTGGTTATGTGAGACTAGGGCAAAAAGAAAAACCCATAAAAATTAATGAGCCAACCTTATGCCCAGGCTCTGAAACCATAATTCTGGACAAAAGAGAATTGGAGTCTTTCTTGGCACTGGCCCAGGTGGGTGCAGACAGCCATGTACATTAACGATTATAACACCTTTGCTCTTTGTGGACTGCTTTAGAGAAATATTTCTCTTCTTCCTGCAACTCCAGAATCAAATTTAACAAAAAAAAAAAAACTGCCAGTAGCCAACTTACTGGTATATAAATGAGAAATTTGCTATAAATGGTAGCTAATATTCCTCAACTGGTTCAGACAATAATGTTGCATTTTGTGCCAGAAAAGTCCAATGATTCTGATTAAGTAACAGTGATGCAGAGTTGATAGCTCAAGAGATCATCGTTTCTCTCTACTCCTTCTCTTTTTTCCCCTCTGTCCCTGTTTTCTCCCCAAATAACATCCTCACCTTTTCCTCTCTGTACACTCATTTCAAAGGTATTTGTCCACACTGCTGCATGGCTCACCTTCAGATACATGCCAGCAATTTCTGGTAGACACATGTGTCTGTTTCACCTTTGTCAGCAGCCTTTTCTGAATAACAAGGGAATTTGTCTTTTCAGATGTTTACATCAAACATTTACTAATGCATCACCAGTGAATCATATGCCCTGAACCAATCAAGTGGCTGCTTTATGAAGGCTGAGTGGGTTAGGCTTGGCATGCAGTATTAACAAGAGTGGCACGGATTTCCCAAAGAGACACTCTTTGCTATTATGAGATAAAATGGAAGTGGATTAGAAATGGTCAAAGACAGCCAACATTCATCCAGAATTGAGAGACAATTTGTTTTTTTAATTAACTATCAGAAATGACATTGCATTTGCATAATTTCCAGCCAGATTTCATGGCTATGTCATTGAATTAATTATCATCCTCTTGCCAGTGAATGACAAAGTCTCTTGAGTTACCACACGAATTTCTCCTAAAAATCAAGAGAATTATCAATGTTTCATAGGGTGTTTACTATAATGATTTAGACTGTAAAACAAAGTCTAGGTAGATACTTGTTATGTGCAAAGTAATTACCAGAACTATAAAATGGATTTATCTTTTTCTAATTTAAGTAACCTTTCCATTATTTCAAACATTTTAAAAAACAGCCAGAAATCTCATAACATTCATGTTAGTTTAAGTATTAAAAAGGTACTTCAAAGTGTAATCAACTGCAACCGTATTGCACATTCTGTAGATAGAGTAGACTCCCACAAAAGTAAAACTTTCCTGATTTCTCTTATTTTTGTTCAAAGCTATTTTCTTAACATTTTTCATCAAAATATTAGCAGATTAAGGTCTTCTCAGATATCTCTCGCTTTACAAGACTGCTGAAGGCAAAAAGAAACCCTGACCATGGTGCGCATATTGACATGGGTTGTATATAAAGGTGTTCCAAAAACTTCATGGACAGAATTAAGACAAAAGATTAAATTCATGCAAAAGCTTTCAAAAACATGTATGGTTCATAACACACATTTTTCATGAAATTACTTGAAGTACTTTAATATTAGCTTCAAAAACTCAACCAGCATCAGAGGAAAAGAAGCTGGTGTGCAAATTATGATTTTAAGGATAATGAATGTTAATTTTAATATATATTCTAAATGTAATATTATATATTACATATTAATATTAATATTACATGTTAGAATATATATTCAAATATATATTAGAATATATATATTCATTTCAGGATAAATGTATTCAAATCCAATTAGACAGATAGATAGATATTCACTATTAAAAAATCCAACCATTGTTCTGACTCTTTTTGCATATATATTGGTCATTTTTTATTTTTAATTGTTGTTTCCTACTATTTACTTTTTTATATAAATTTGTGTGTAAAAGTAACAGATTTTATCTATTTCACATACACAGATTTATGAGCATAATATACTTCCCACTCTGCCTCCTTTTCTCACTTCCATTCTCCATCGTCCAGAAGTTCTTATTTTATTTGCCTATTTTTCATTAAATTTATTGGTCATTCTTATACATGCTCTTACTCATATAAAACATTTCATATTTTTCAGATAGAGTCACACAGAGAAGGCAGGGGGAGAATCTTCTATTCTCTGATTCACACCCCAAATAGCCACAATGGCCGGAGCTGAGATTACCTGAAGCCACAAGCCTGGCTATCTGTCTGTGTCCCCAACATGGGTGCAGGGACCCAAGGTTTTGAGTTGTCCTCTGCTGTTTTCCCAAGCATATTAGCAGCAAGCTGGATTGGAAGTGGAGAAGCTGTACAACAGAGCCAGAGGGTGCGCCACATATTTCTAATCAGACTTTCTGGTGAGATGTCAGTTGGAAGTCACAGAAGCCACTCAAAGAAACATGCCCTCTCCCTCTCCCCCTCTCGCTCGCTCGCTCTCTGTCTCTCTCTCACACACACACACCCCCTCAAAGAAATGTAGAAAAATGCAGTTTTCCAGTTTTGTCAGAGGAAATCTGCAGATAGGTTAGTGCAAATAAATGAACTATGGACCATTATACTCATAGTCAGTAATGAAGTTTGTTTGCAAAACATAATTTAGGAGCATAAACTTAATAAGCTTCCCAGAGGATCATAGTATGCGCTCCTCGGGAACGTGACTATTATTCTTCATCCATGTTTTACAGTGTACCCACCTAGATAGCACCTTGACAGCATCCTTCTCCCTGGAGAGTGGCCTCTGACGCCTCTCTTCCTTATTTCAGGAGCAGAAAGACAATTTAATCTTCTGGGAATAAACATGAATGTTAGAAATACTATAAGATAGTTGACAATTTCACTGCTTATATTGAAGCTTTATGGAAAAACTATTCATCCTCTGCTTTGCTATGTAAAAATATTGTTGCACAATGATCAATAAATTCTATAGATTTAATACTGACAATCCATCCCACAAAATTTGTCTCTGAATATCTCATAAAGGAGATTGACTTTCTTTGGTTAAGCGCATATGTGCCAAGAGAGGTTAAACCTAATCAGCTATCACTTAATTTTTAATGTAATCTTGATAAATATATAATCATATTGATCTCTTTCTTTAACATGGCCTTGCAATTCCCAATAGCTTTCAAGAAAAAAAAAGTCAAGTCTTTTTGATTAACATATAAAATTTGACCTGCTTCTCTTATTAAAATCCTACCAAATGCTTACTTGTCAATGCCATACTCAGATCCCCAAAACATTAGGTTTTACACATCTCTGTACTGGAGTGTGATGTTGCCTGGGTCTACCATTAATATGATGGCTTCCTTCCTTATGGCATTCTATTAATTCTTCAAATCCTGTTGTGCACCTTCCTGCTGATAGCACACATTGGAATCTACCCAGGGTCCCCAGCAGGTTACGATGAAAATGTATATGCAGCTTTACTTGGTTGCAGTCTGCTCTTTCCTATTGTTTTTGCCAAAAAATTTAGGTATTCCCTCTTTAAACACTAATAAATAGAAAAGATAAGGCTGATAATAAAATCTAGTGACAGGTGGAGGTGAGGAAGGTGGGAATATATATATATATTATATATATATACACACATATATATATGTATGTGTATATATATATATTGAATCTTGAGGCATCAATAACCAAGCATTCTTTGAGAACTGTGCTCCTTTCCTTGTGGGGCCAAGTGTTCCTATGCCCTGCATGGGAGAGCTGGTGAAAAGTAAGATTCAGTGTCTTATGGCACCTATTACCAATCTTTCAGCCTTCATTTGACATTTGATACCTTATGTTGTTACTGTTGTTTTATTCACTTACTCTGTCACTTTGATTTTATCAATAGCCATGTAAAGGAAATATTGCAAACTTTGCTTTGAGACATCAACATGCCATGTTCTCTTAAGTATATCCTCTATTTCTTCATCTGGTACTGGCAGCTAATGAATTGAATTTGATGATGGAAGCTTATTGATCTGTTTTACACTTGACACCCTATGCTAAGTGGTGCTTCACCATATTCTCATTTTAGTCCTTTTTTCTGCTTCCGTAACAAAGTATCTGAACATGGCTCACTTGCAAAGAACAGAAACTTCTTTAGTACACAATTCTAGAGGTTGGCAGTGGTCTTTGTGTTATGTCAAACGCATTTCAAAAAGCAAAAGAGCAAGAAGTGTGAGAGAAAGAGTGTAAGCAGGGAACAAATTCCCTTTTGTAATAAATCCACTCGTGAAAACTATTCCACTCCTTTGGTGGTAAGACTAATTTAAGCATGGGGGAAGAGTCCTCAAGACCTAATCATTTCTATGAATCACCACTTCTCACGCATTGGGAATTAAGATTCCAATTTATACATTTAGGGGACATATTCAAGCTATAGAATTTCATGATTGCCCCCCAAAATCCACACCCTTCTCATTATGCAAAAGGCATTTTATCACATTCCATTACTCCCAAAGTTCTAACATACTCCAGCCTCAACTCAAAACTCCAGATCTCAGAGCCTCATCTAAATCAGGTTAAGACTGAGATTCAGGCATGATTCACATTGCATGATTTCACTATATCTATGAGCTTGTAAAATTAAACAAGTTATACAATTCCAAAAGTGCAATCATGGAACAAATATTTCCATTTAAAAATGGGTGAAATAGACAAGAAAGAACTGTATTAAGCTTCAAATATTAAGCTCTTTTGACTTCATAAACTACGTCCTTGGCATAATTGAAAAGATTGAGCCTCTGCAGCACAACAGCTCCCACTCCCTAGCTTTGCTGACTCATGCCTCTTGTTCTCACATGATGGTAATGTTACAGGCTCACCCCTGACCTTGTGCTAAGCATTGCCCTACTGAGGAATCTCTATGGGAGCTTCTCTTCGATGGCTGCACCTGGCATAACCCTGATAACAGTCTCAGAAGAAGTTTACTCTGTCACACTTCCACTGAGCATTGCTTAGTAGGAGCTCTCAGCGATGGCTTTGTTTCTATGACAAGTTTCTTTCCAGTCCCCAGGTTTGTCTAGAGCATCTTTGAGATGCAGGTAGAGGAAGAATGTCCCTACCGTTCCTACATTCTACACACCAGCAGAATTGGCACCATGTAGAGAACACTAAGATTTATGTTTTATATATTTTGTAGTAGTGTTAAACAACTGGAATCATTTGTGCCCATAACTGGGTCGGCTGAGGAATGTCCTGGGAGATATTGGGTAGTTAATCCTTTGATCTTTCAAGTATTTCTCTGAAAATCAGCAAAGTCCTAGCTTACTTTGAAGTTCTCTGAAATACCTTTAGGATAACTCTGCATTGCCTCAATGAGAAGTACCACTGTCCCTTCTGTTCATGATAATAACTTTTGTAAAAAGTCTTTTAGTCATATTTTTACTTGGCCCTCCTACAGATAACCTTTCACTTTTTACATGGCTAACTACAAATTCTCCAACTAATCCACTGGACTTTAATTACGAATTCTTCACTTAAATAATTTCTGTCCTCTCACATCTTACTATATGTTGTTAAGTTCTCCACACAGCATCTTCGTTATTTTGCTTAAGATTTTCTTCTGTCAATTATCCTAACTTACTGGTCTTCAATGTAGCCTTCCTTGAGGTTCTAAAAGAGAAATATAATTTTAGCCATTTTATGCAACTGAATAACAAGCAAGTCTTTTTTTCACTATTTCTAGTTCTACTGCTGCTTTCATATTTCCACATATTTACTAGAGCAACAGTCACTCCTTCAAGGATCAATTTTATACCACAGCCCATTTTCTGGTGCTGTAACAGAATACCCCAGGTGGAATAATTTATGACGGAGGATAAAAGTTCGAAATCATGGCACACCCATCCGATGAGTGCCTTGATGAGTCATTATCTCACGGCGGAAGGTAGAAGACAAGAAACAGTGAGAAGGAAAAAAGCAGGATAGGGCCCAACTCCCCTCTACATCCGATTCTCTATCTCCATAATTGATCCAATTGTACTATGATACAATCTGCACAGGAAGCTGGACCCCTCATGGCCTAACAGCCTCTTATTGGGCCCACTGCTTAGCTCTAGTAATTCTCCCCATATATACCCTTTGGAGAGCTTGCACATGTAAACCAGAGCATCCCTTAATAACAAAGTTTCTTCATTAGTTTTGGAATGAGAAACCGCTGAGAGTTGGAGATTCCTCTCCGGAATGGCTGCTAAGAGTGTTTTTATTTATCCATTAAAAGAAAATTATTTAGCATAAATTTCAATCTCTCATCAAAAGTAATTCTATATTAAAATCTAGCTCAGTGAAGGGTCTGACACGCTGAAGTTTAGAATGGAATTATAATCAACATCATCATATTTATAAGTCTTACATGAGTTGTCTTCAGCAATTTAAGTCTTAAATTTAAACCTAAAATGCAAATTTAATTGTTTTAAATTGCCTTCATTTTGATTACAAAGTAGCTTAAGAAAGGTACAAAGCATGAGGACCAACTCATATAAGCACAATCAATCTCATCAAAACATAGGAATTGGTTATATTTATTTATTTACTAAAAGTTATGTTTGGCAGGAAGAGAGAGAATTTCATTTGTTGACTCACTCCCAAATGCCTGAGGTTGGACCAGGGCAAAACCAGGATCCAGGAACTCTGTCCAGGGCTCTCACATGTGTGGAAGGAACCCAATTTCTTACATGTTCAGGAAGTTGAATTGGAAGTGTCCTCAGATATGAATCTCTTAAGTAGTTGAGATTCAGTGATTTTGTTATTCTTAAGAATTTACACTTCATGGGGGGGGGGGTCAGAGCTATAGTGGTTAAGACACCACTTGGAATGCTCACACCACTCATGAGTGCCTTGATTAGAGTTTAGGCTCTGCCATTATGAATCCAGCTTCCTACTAATGTGTACCTTGGAGACAGCAGGTTACAATTCAATTGTTTAGGCCCCCATCCTGTTAGATTCAGAGGCACTTGATGGAGGTGTAAATTTTAGTTCACACCAAGGATTTTATTAATCACGCTAGTCTGATAGATCACTCCCTACTGGGAGACAGGCCAGGACCACTTCCACAGGGTGCAACTGGCCACATGAGAAAATGGCCACTTAAGAATATGCAGCACAGCAGTTTTGTAGGGGATGGGAGAGGGTGGCAGCTCCCAGGTTTGTGCATTCCAAACACCCTGAAATAGAAGCATCTGTTTGACTGCAGCATTAGCGTAGTCATTTCTGTTCTTCCCAATCTAACACCTTCAATGTGTGAGAACTAGATGAAGCTCCTGGTTTTGGCCTAGCCCAGCACTAGCTGTGAACTAGCTAATGGAAGATCCTTCTGTGTCTCCCTCTCCCTGCAACTCTTTTTTAAAATAAATAAATAAATCCTTATAACACTTTTCCTCCCTCAAGCTCCTTTTGGTTTCAAATTTGTAAAATAAGTTACTCCTAACTAAGGTATTGGAGATTTCTCTGCACAACCCTCCTAAAATTGTTCTGTGCCTCAACTGGTGACATATGCCCTGTTAAAGCTATAAACCAGTTTGGACTATCCTAAAATTTGCCAAGTTCAGTAAAAAAATTATGCTTCAACACAATAAACAGCTAAATACAAAAATGGAAATAGACACAAGACAGCTCAATAGTATCCTATAGCCATTTTAAGGTGGATAGAAGCCAGTTGTATATAAACTAAAATTGAAATGTTAATGAAGTGGTCACAGGATGTGGTTAGGAACCTGCATTTTCTAGCATGTCTGTCACTCAATACCCTGTCAATTAACCCCATGATGTTGTGGACTGTTGTTGATGTTATGTTATGGCCTTTAATTGGTCGGAATGATATTCTGCCAGTTCTGCCTTTAGACCAGAGATGGTTTCCCCAAGAAACTGCTGAACAGTATGCTGGACAGTATGCATAGTACATGCTTGCAATGAAAGAAACAAGACTGGATTTGAACTGTAATACTGCAACAAGGTAGAGTAATCCGGCATGTGGGGAGGGTACTGGGAGGGGTTGGGGGAACCCCAGAGCCTATGAAACAATGTTATAAAATGAAATGCAATTTTAAAAAATCCTAGAAATTGTATACTTTTTTCTATACTATGAGACCATTTTTACGATTTCAAAGTTACTTGGATCATCTATACAAATACCTGTCAATCTTAAATGTTAGTCTTCGATCTAACTTGGGTTGATTTTTATATATCATTAGAGGGATAAATTTACTGTTACACACATTCAGTTTTGTTAGCACTATTTGTCCAAGAGGTTATCCTTATCTAATTCATTTTTCATCAAAAATTACTTGGCTGTACATACGAGTATTAATTTCTGGACTCTTTATTCTGTTCCATTGACATATGTATCCATTTTTATCCAAGTACCACGATGTTTTGATTGCTATAGTTTCCCAGTATTCTTTGATATCAGGTATCATGACATCTCCATCTTGAGTTTGCTTGTTTCTTTTGAGTAGTCTGTGTCTTTTATGACCCTGTATTAATTACAGCTTTCTGTATATTGCTATATAGCACACCGGTGGTATTTTGATAGATAGTGCATTGAATCAGTAGCTTGCTTTAGTAGTATTGACATTTTAATGATATTGACTCTTCTAATCCAAAAATAAGGAAAATCTTTCCATTTGGGGAGTTATTTAATTATTTTTTAATCAGTGTTAGAAGATTTTCAATGTATATATCTTTGATTACATCGGTTAAATTTAATCCTAAATATTGGATGTGTGTGTGTGCGCCAATTGTGAATGTTTTTTTTTTCTTAATTTCTTTTTCAGTGATTTCATCATCAGCATATAAAGAGGTATAAATAAATAAACTTAGAGATTAAAAGGGAGCTATTTCAACCAATGCCACTGAAATACAAAGAATCATAAGAAGCTATGGAAAACCATGTGCTAATAATCTGGAAAATTTTTAAATAATGGATAAATTCCTGAAAACATATAATTTACCAATATTAAATCAAGAAGATGTAAACAATATATACAGAACCATAACAAAAAATGAGATTGCAGCCATAATTAAAATTATTATATCAAGGAAAAGTCTAGGGCCTGATGGATGTACTTCTGAATTCTATAAAGCACTCAAAGAAGAAATAACTGTAATACTTTTCAAAATATTCCAAAATACTAGACACAAAGGTTCTCTAAAAAACTCTTTAAGACCAGCATCTCTGGATACCAAAACTACTGAAAATCAACAAAAAATATAGACCTATATCCTTGAAACATAGATGCACAGATTCTGAACAAAATGCTGGCAAGTCAAATCCAAAACATTTCACCCAATCATAGCATTTAAGTGGGATATGTCCTAGAGATGCAAGGGTAATTTAACATTTACAAATCAATAGGCATCACAAATCACATCAACAGAATGAAGAACAAAGGCCATATGCTCATATCAATAGATTCAGAGAAAGCATTTGATAAGATTCAACACCTGTCATGATAAAAATCCTCCACAGATTAGGTACAAAAATCACACATCAAAATTACACATGCAATATGTGACAAGCCAAGAGAAAGCATCACAATGAATGTGAAAAAGATAAAAGCATTTCTTTCCACATCTGGTAGGAGACAAGGATGACCACTTTCACCAGTCTTTTTCAATATAGTACTGAAAATTTCAACAAGATGATATCTGAGAGAAATTGAGAAAATTAAATTGGAAAAAAGGAAGTCACAATATCTATGTTTTCAGATATCATACATTGTCCATAAAAATAAAACATTTCATGAAAATGCTATTATAATTGATAAACACATTTGAGAATAGGTACCAGGTTACAGCATAATGCTTTATTTCTTCATTAGTGAAATCAAGCCCACATCATATAAAAGCAGGACTCAACTTTCCTGTCTGTGTCCCTTAGCACAATGTGTCCTTAACTGTCCCTTATCAAAAGGAATTCATTTACTTGGGGAAGTGATCCTGGTGACCTTATAAGGTTGTAACCACTGGACTCTGGGAGTCAGTTGTTTCTCTGATAAAAGTCTCAATGACCAGTGTTATCCTAGAGTGATTTGGATGGGGAATTTCAGATCTGGGCAGAATGTAATTGCTACATTCATGTAATTACCATACCAACTGGAGCCCACCTGATCATCAGAAATTTCTTAAAGAGCACAGCATCACTCATCAATCATAGGAAGGTCACGAGCTCCACTGACCAACCAAGAGCTTGGACACAAGCTGAGCATGCATTTCTCAGTCACAATCCAATGCATAAGAACCTTTAGTCCTAACTCCCCAGGGGTGGGAGTCTCCGGGGTCTTTGGCCAGTAGACCACTTGAGCAAGCAGGCAGGGAAATGGTATGGTGCACTTAGCAGTGAATAACCAGAAACAGGTTGGATGGATGTGTGCCCATTTATTGGAAATCAAGTATAATTTTTGACTTTGTAGTAGTAACAGCAATTCCATATGGTAAGAGTATATATGATGTACCATAAGCCTAGCCAATTAGCCTTAAGGTCATGTACATTGTCTTGTGGTCATGTACATCGCTGGGTGGCACTGCATAGCCCACCCACATCCTGAAGTTGTTTATAACAAAATGGGTGCTTGGTAAGAGTAGGTGGGGGGGAGGAGGTGACCCAATTACCAGAAAGTACCCAATTACCAGAAGAGATAGATGGAGGAGGAAGGTGTGTCCCAGGCATTGGCCCCATGCTGAGTGCATTGTGCCAAGGCTGGAGAGTCCTCTAGGCATCTCCCAAGTCCAAGGAGCCTTTAGGATCTTCCTGAGTCCTGGGAGTATGTAGGTGTACACTGAGTTTATGGGGTCTTAGGCAAGCGCCAAAGCCTGGAACCTCTAGGCATATGCCTAGTCCAGAGGGTCTCTAGGCATGTTCAGAAGCCAGTGCAGGGGGGAAGGGGCTCTTAAGAGTACCCCAAAGCCATGGGATCTCCAGGTATCTGCCTTAGCATAGGCCAGGTAGGCTGAAACCCATCCAGGCACCAGCTCGCCCACACATGAAGAGTCTACCAATTAAGCAATAACTGTCGGACATCCTGCTTGGTGCTTTGTGCTTCAAAATAAATGCTTCCTTTCTTCCACTACTCTAATTTCAGTGATTGACTTTCTGCACACTGGGCAATCAAACCGTTTGAGAATTCTACAACAATGCCTCTAACATGTTTGAATTATTATTTGGCAACATTAACACTTTGAAATATCCACAATACAAAATTTATTTTTTTCTATTTCTATTTTTGTACTATTACAATGAAATGTCCACATGAATTGGACTTTGTCTTTTATATGCATTGCTGTACTTACTAATAAAAATGTCATGTTTTAAGGAGCTCAATAGTAAGTGGTATAATTCCTTTGTTATTTCAGTGCATGCAGTGGGTTTTGCTGAGATTGCAACAACTGATGGCAGCCTCATTTACAGAATATTCTATAAAACACCTTCAGGTAACAAGTTGCACATGTAAAGCAATTATGCTCTTTTTAAATTTGGTTTAGATCTCCATGAATTCTTTGAACACAAACATTCTTAACCTATACCTATTATACAATTACTCCTTATCAAATCCAAGGATTGCTGTTAGTGCAACATATAAGGTGTCAGCAAAGGTTCAGTTTCAGACCCATAGGGCTCCATTGAGATCTATCAGAAAATCAGGACCTTAACTTTGAAGGCAAAATTGGAGGAACATCCCTTGCTGAGTGTTAAGGTAAACTACAGTTTAAAATGCTAGAATGAGTCAGTCACTAAGTTATATTGTGGCATGGTTAAGCTTCAGGAAAAAGAAAAGTCAGTAGATTTAATCTGACTTCATAAGACAGTAATATCATTTTTTTTTATCATGGGCTTTTTCCATTAATTTTTACTTTTTAAAAAAGTAATGGATTAAAGTGAGACCTATAATATTTAGTAAAATATAAGCTGTCCATTTGAATTTTAATACTGGATATACAAAACAGGTTTAGTATTGTCCATGAAATATGAAGTTTAGATAAACTATATTGTGAAGCATGTGTATAATAAAAACAGTTGCTAATCTGATCATGCTTATGATTTATGTTAATTATCATGTCTTTTATATTGGCAACCTGATTATAATGTTATTTATTGTGATTATCAGTTCTCTGGTGTCCCTTCATTTGGAATTCCCTGAAATTCTGAATCTGAGTAGAATATGTGTTCTAGGAAGTTATCCAGGGATATGATGCTGTCATACACTAGCTGCAAATTGTGTATGAAAATGTGGTCTCCATCATAGCAAGAAGACCAGAGTCTGCCTACGTTAGAGCCAAAGTATATGTTTTCATTTGGAAAAGAAGAATTTTAGAGACAAGAAGATTAAAATTAATTTTCTGTTTTGCTGATAAAACAAAAATGCTTCTTACCTCATTGTCATAACTGGAATCATGTTGAAATGATTCAGATATTAAGTAAATCTCTTATGACTCTCAATAAACCCTCATATTGCAATTTCATGCATTTTTTGAGTGGACTCAGCAATATGACTATCCATTTTTCTCATATGTAGCATTTTTAACAAACGGGAGAAGGAAAACAACGTTTAAAAATCCAAGATAATCACTTATAGAAGACAGGATTATCTACACAGGATTAGTCACTTTTTTTTAACAAAGTATCCCTGTTAATTTAAAATTTCTGAATATTAACATACACCATTAAGTCACTTTCTGAGAAGGAAAACTTCCGTATGCTGCAGAGATGTCAATTGAATAATATTGAGGGAAATATCTATAAACAGTCCGATGCTGTCTAAACCCACTGACAAAACCTTGTAAGGTCATTCTCATTGGGCCATCATCTCACCATCTCATGTTTACACTTAAACCATGTGTCAGTCCCCCACTGGTCTTTCACATGTTATCAGGGAAATAATCCAACTGGCAACACAGGAATTGCCCAGCCATTTCCTAATTGGTTAGAAATCACTAGCAGGGAGGGCCTTCTGCAGGTTCCTGCCCACAGAAGAAGGACTCAGGGAACTCTTAAAAACCCAAGACACTTCTTGAAACTCTGTTCTCTCTCCCTCCTTTTAGGAAACACTCTCCAATCCCTCCTGTAAGGTGCCTTTCCTTGACTTCTTTTCAGGTTCATTGTTCACTTTACAAATCAAACTTCTCTGTGTGCACCCAATTCCCAGCTTTTTATTTCTGTATTAAGCTGAGGGAAAAAACCCACTGAGCTTTGCCAGTAATATAATTCATAGCAAATATCACAAGCTGATCATTTAGCTAAACGTTGTAAAAAAAAAAAATAAAAGGACGGGGTACTTTAAAATAGAAAAAATAAACTGTGGATTTCCACCTACTTATATGTTAGCCATGAAGAATGAATACATTGTGTACAGAGAGGACGCGTGACAGGATTACATTTTCTCAAATTGGCTAGAAGTGTAAGGATATTTAGAGTCTCTGGTTCATGCTGAAATGTTCCTTTGGAAATATAAACTCTAGTTTCTCTCCCATTTTACTCCCTCCTGGCTCCTTGTTTTACCAAAAGAATAGCAACCGGGCTACATGTGGAGCTCCTGCTCAATATGAGTTTTACCTCCCTAGATTCTATTTGCCTCAGGAATTCCCTTTGGGAGAATATAAAGGGCCTTTCACCGCAAAACTATCTTTGACCAAGTCAAAGTGTCAATCCTTCATTCTCTGAAAATTTATTGCAAGGAAACAAGGAGATGGAGCCTGGAATTTCAGCTTATGAGAATGAGAGACAGGTTGCCAGCCATACCTTTCTGATGGTCTTTCATCCTCAGCAAACTAGACCAGATTAGAATTCTAGCCTACAGTTGTTAACTGTTGGCCTGTTATTGTAACTGCCAATCTACAGTGTGTTTTTCCCCCTCTCTCTAAAAATCGCATTTAAAAGATACCACTTCCACCATTTTATCTAAAACATTATCTCCTGCTGCAATAGGAGGGTTCAATCTTTGGTCCTTTAACAAACCTTGCTTTACTCACTGAGATTGTCTGCATGAATATTCTTTCATGCGAAGCGTGAAGTTGCCTTCATCTTTCACGTGAAATTCCCGTAACAAGCAGACACATTTGAGAAAAAATACTGATCTCAAAGTTACATAATACAAAAAGAAAATCTCAAGGCCAATTTGTGGTTATTTTCATACGACAAAGTTTAGAATTAGAAAAGTGTGTGTGTGTGTGTGTGTGTGTGAGAGAGAGAGAGAGAGAGAGAGAGAGAGAGAGAGAGAGAGAGAGAGAGAGAGAAAGAGAGAGAGAGAGAGAGAGACAGAGGGAGAGAGAGGTGGGCGGTGATACTTCAGGCTTTGGAGTTAGTAGGCTTTGTTAGCCAGGAAGGAAACCAAGCTTTTCTTTCACCAGTGATTCATCATCTTATCTGACATGAAAAAAAGAAAGTCTGACACCTATGTTCAGCACAGTAACAGTGAATTGAATGACTAATCTGACCCCAAAATTCATGTTATCCTATTCCTCCAGAATAAGAATTTTATTTGGAAATTGGGTCTTTTTAATGATTTTTTTCCATGGATTTAGGGGTTTCCTCAAGTAGAATGATTGGCGTCCTTAGAAGAGAGGACACACAGAGACATAACGGGGACTCAATTTGAGGATCAAGGCTGATGCTGGAAACATTTACAAGCTAAAGACTACCAAGAATGGTATGTTTCTCTCAGAATACACACACACACATATACACACCATATATTAATATTAATTCTGATGCAGCTGCCTACTATTACACTTAGGAAAACAGTTGAAGATGGTCCCATTACTTTTGCTCCTAACCCCGTGTTGAGAGACTTGCAGGCTTCTGGCTCCTGCCTGACTCAGCTACTGCTGTTGCAGCCATTTTTAGGGGGTGAACAAGTGGCTGCACGATCTCTCTCTCGTTCTAACTGTGTCTTTTAAGTAAATGAAAGATAAATTCTAAGAAAAATAAAAGAAAGAACTCTAACTCATTCTCATCTATGAGTCCTGCTCCTGTGGAATTTGCAATCTAGGAAGAAAGATAAAACATACTGACATGAATGCTATAAACAGCTGAAAAATGTTATATAGACAGCTCGTCAAGATTAACAAAAAATGTTCCAAGATGAAAATAAAGCCATCAGCATGACTTAAATAAGTCAAATAGTTGAAACAAGGAAAAACATCTTTGCACAGGGAGTTCGAGACAAACAGAAAGAACAGTAAGATTAAACTATCCTGGGTAAGCGTATGAGGTATTAATAATAACATTAGAAAGGAGCAATAGTATTGCAATATTGTTATTATTTAACTTATTCACCACAGATAGTTGTTTTTGGAAACATAATTAAGGAAAATGCGGCTTTGGTTGCAAATATTCACAGAACAAAATATTGCCTCTCAGTTTATAGCGTAACTAACAAGAGAATAAAATGAGTATAAATAAAATTATTAGTGCACCATGATAACTGAAGCAGTGTGAGTGGTTTTTACATAAACTGTCATCTTTATTTTTCTCAGTTCTGGGGCTACCATTTTAGTAGCTGAACATTTGGGTCTTGTGCTAAGTTTGGAATACACATACACTTGATTTCATAGCTTCAAAAAGGACTTTCCAAATAGATCTGCTATCTAGGGATAACATTACGCCTAAAATGTCCCAAGGAATAAATCGTTCCCAGTAATTATATAGGTGAAAATACAACCAAAAAATACATTTGCCAGAAATATTGTCTATCATTCTTTTACATTTTCTGTTAATAAGCAGTGGTAGCATTTTCAGATAAGATAGGCAAAGTAACTTCTAGAATTTTCCTTTGGATTTTTGTCTCCTGGTGAATTTTCAGGAGCCTTCGATTGATTGAAATCATTCATGAGATGTGAACATATCTCTGAGTTTCCTGAAAATGGCACCCTCCACTCTGACTAGCACCAACAATATTGCACACATCAAATAAATAAAGAGCAAGTGATTAGTTCCACACAAAAATTAAGTATGAGTTATACTTTCTAAAAAGATCAGCTTAAAATAATCAGCTTACATAAATTAATTGTAATTACATTTTAGCAGGTAAAATATGCAAAATATGGAGAGTAGGAGCAGCATGTAGTAGGGGAAAAATTACAGAATTTTCAGATCTTACAACTTTTCACTCTCATTCACTTCATTGAGTAGGGCTCTGAATGTACTCATAATCTTTTTTTTATTTAATAAAGCAAATATTTATTAAACTATAATAAAAACATTCCATCAAATTACAAAACCTGAGCAAGAAAAACAAACGGCACATGCTTAACTATAGTTGACATTCAAATAAAATTTGCATTCCCAACATATTATACAGTAATTAGAAAATACCAGCCAAAGTAATATTAGGATACTTTTACGTGCGATCTCAACAAATTTGAACAGAAGCAAATTTTAACAAAGGTAAATTTTACAGTGAAACATAGCAGTAGATTAAGGATCTTAACATGTTTATTTTACTGCTATTTGACACTATGATACAAAAATAAGAGGATTTACTTGACATTTTAATAAATATCTCATGGGCTGTTAAGTGCCTTACTGGTGAAAAGATTTAACTGGCTAATCTCATCAATCCATTTTGTACATTTAGTAAGCATCATCTCTGCCCTACATAACTCTTAATGCAATTCACAGCACACAAATGGTTATCATATTAAACACATAATCAACTCGGACTTCTCAACAACAAGGAAATTAGTAAACCATCAAATGGACTGCTTACCATACACTTTCCTCATAACTAAATAACACACAAAAAAATCAAAATAATATTTGTCATCACTCTAAACTATTGCCAGCAACTGACGGAAACTGCCAATTTGCCATATTCATGTTCACAACATGCTAAATATACTCTGCTGTTACTTCATCCATGAAATGCCAACATGCCTAGAACAGAGAATTTTCACCATTTCTTGCCGTGGGACCTGACTTGCAGCAATCTATATTTAGATCAGAACTCCATGGGCACTTGATGAACCAAGTAAATCTTACAGTTGAAGGAACTAGAAAAACAACAACAAAGCAACCCTAAGACTAGTAGGAAAAAAGAAATCATCAAAATAAGGGAGGAAATAAACCAAATAGAGACCAAGAGGACTATACACAAGATTAATCAATCAAAGAGCTGATTCTTTGAGAAAATCAACAAAATAGACTCCCCACTAGCTCGACTAATTAAAAAAAGGAGAGAGAAAATACACATTAAAAGTATCAGAAATGAGAATGGAGATGTAACAACAGATACCTTAGAAATACAAAGAATCATCAGGAACTATTATAAGCAACTATATGCGAACAAATTAGAAAACCTAGAGGAAATGGACAGATTTTTGAACTTATACAATCCACCAAAACTGAATCAAGAAGCAATTAACAATCTAAATAGCCCAATAACATGCACTGAGATTGAATCAACAATTAAAGCCCTCCCAACCAAGAAAAGCCCAGGACCAGATGGCTTCACTGCTGAATTCTACCAAATGTTTAAGGAAGAACTAACCCCAATCTTACACAAGCTTTTTCAAACAATAGAAAAAGAGGCAATTCTTCCAAACTCGTTCTATGAAGCTAATATCACTTTAATACCAAAGCCAGAGAGAGAAACAACAGAAAAAGAGAACTACAGACCGATATCCTTGATGAACATAGATGCAAAGATCTTCAATAAAATATTAGCCAACAGGATCCAACAATACATTAGGCAGATTATTCACCCGGACCAGGTGGGATTCATCCCAGGTATGCAAGGATGGTTCAACATTCGCAAAACAATAAATGTGATACATCACATCAACAAGTTGACTCATAAAAACCATATGATCCTCTCAATAGATGCAGAGAAGGCATTTGATAAAATCCAACACCACTTCATGTTAAAAACCTTAAATAAGATAGGCATAGAAGGAACATTCTACAACATAATCAAAGCAATTTATGATAAACCCAATGCCAATATCATACTAAATGGGGAAAGACTAGAAGCCTTCCCGTTAAAATCTGGAACTAGACAGGGATGTCCACTCTCACCGCTACTCTTCAATATAGTTTTGGAAGTTCTTGCCAGAGCTATTAGACAAGAAAAAGCAATTAAAGGAATACAAATTGGAAATGAAGAATTAAAATTATCGCTATTAGCAGATGACATGATTCTCCATATAGGAGAACCAAAAGACTCAGTCAAAAGACTATTGGAACTCATAAGAGACTTTGGCAAAGTAGCAGGATACAAAATTAATGAACACAAATCAATGGCATTCATGTATAGAAATAATTCCGCCACTGAGGAAGAAATTGTAAGTACAGTTCCCTTTAAAATAGAGGAAAGGAATCTTAAATACCTAGAAATTAAGTTAACTAAAGATGTGAAAGATCTCTATGATGAAAACTATAAATCATTTAAAAAAGAAATCAAAGAAGATCTTGAAAAATGGAGAACCTTACCATGTTCTTGGATTGGCAGGACCAACATCATCAAAATGGTCATATTACCGAAAGCAATATATAGATTCAACGCAATCCCAATCAAACTCCCAGCAATATTCTTCTCAGAAATAGAAAAGATGATACAGAAGTTCATCTGGAACCACAAAAGACCACGAATAGCTAAAGCTGTCTTGAAAAATAGAAATCAAACCGGAGGAATCACAATTCCAGACCTCAAGACATACTATAGAGCAGTGGTTATCAAAACAGTCTGGTACTGGTACAGAAACAGAGAAGAAGATCAGTGGAACAGAATAGAAACACCAGAAGGGGATCCACACATGTATAGTCAACTAATCTTTGACAAGAAAACAGAAAACAATCCAGGTAAAAAACCTGGTCTATTCAATAAAAGCTGTTGGGACAACTGGATAACAGCTTGCAGAATAAAGAAGCAGGACCTGTACCTGTCGCACTATACAAAAATCAGGTCTAATTGGCTCAAGGACTTAAATCTACACCCAGAAAGCATTAAACTACTAAAGGAAAACATAGGAAGCACACTCCAAGATATAGGGACAGGGAAAGACTTTTTAGAAAAGACACCTAAAGCAACGGCGATCAAATCCAAAATGAACAAATGGGACTATATCAAACTAAAAAGTTTCTGTACAGCAAAAGAAACAATTAAAAAAGTGAAGAAACAACCTACAGAATGGGAAAAAATTTTTGCATTCTACACAAGTGACAGGGGACTAATATCTAGGATCTACAAAGAGCTTCAGAAGCCCAAGGATAGTGAAAAAATAAACCCTGTAGCAAAATGGGCAAAGGAAATGAACAGACGTTTCTCAAAAGAACAGATACAAATAGCTAATAAATATATGAAAAGATGCTCAGGCTCTCTAGCCATCAGAGAGATACAAATGAAAACCACCTTGAGGTACCACCTAACTCCTGTGAGACTGGCCTACATTCAGAATTCGAAAAACAACACATGCTGGCGTGGATGTGGGGAAAAAGGTACCCTCCTTCACTGCTGGTGGGAGTGTAGGCTAGTACAATCATTGTGGAAATCCATATGGAGAGTGCTTGGAAAATTGCAAATAAACCTGCCATATGACCCAGCAATCCCGCTCTTAGGAATATACCCAACAGAAGTGAAATCTGCATACGAGAAGGGGATCTGTAATCATATATTCACAGCAGCACAATCCACAATAGCAATGTCATGGAAACAAACCAGATGTGCGTCTAAGGAAGAATGGTTAAAAAAATTGTGGTACATCTATTCAATGGAATATTATTCAGCTGTCAAGAAGAACGATATTATTCTATTCAAAACCAGGTGGTCCCAACTAGAAACTATTATGCTCAGCGAAATGAGTCAATCACAAAAGAATAAATACCATATATTCTCTCTCATATAAGAAAACCAACATGGAAAGGTAGAGTTCATCAAGTGCCCATGGAATTCTGATCTAAATGTACTCATAATCTTTAAGTAATTTCTTCCTCCGTAGTCAAAGAGTATTGTGCTGTTTATGTAATAGAGCATTTCGTTGTGTTTTTCTACTCATTATGCAGAACCAATGAGTTTATAAAATAAAAAATAAGACATCAATAAAAATATAAGCTTTTGAAACATAATTCTAGACATTTGAAAGTATGAACTATCTCTTAGTCTGTATTAGCTGCAAACCCCAAAATTCATAGCCCTGTTATCGACCAGTGCAAGCAACACAATAGAATTTGTGTATTTGCAGCTTTTTCAAGTTCTTCTAGATTTATTTAGATAATATATGTGTTTTAAATGATTCTATACTCTATAAATACTTACATAAAATGTATTTATTTATTTATTTATATTTGAAAATCAGATATACAGAGAGGAAGAGTGACAGAGAGGAATATCTTCCATCCATTAATTCCTCTCCAAGTGGCCAACAATGGCCAGAGCTGTGCCGATCCAAAGCCAGGAGCCTGGAGCCTCTTCCAGGTCTCCCACGCAGGTGCAGGGTCCCCAAGATTTGAGGTGTCCTCCACTGCTTTTCCAGGCCACAAGCAGGGAGCTGGACGGGAAGTGGAGCAGCTGGGATGTGAGCTGGCACCCATATGGGATCCTGGTACTTGCAAAATAAAGACCTGAGTCGCCAGGCTACTGTGCCGGGCCCAAGTGTTTCTATTTATTTTCATGATGTCAACTATCTTCTAATCTTCAGAACAAATGCAGAGGAAAAATGCATGTCGTTGAGATACGATAATATTTCTCCTTTATGTGTACATACACACATACGTGTGAAAATTATTCATGAACAAAAAGGGGAAATATTATTTCAAAAATCCATCATTTTAGCTTCTTCTATTCATATTCCATAGTACTTTTTGTTGATTCAACTTCTAATATTCTCCCTCCAAATGCTGTTATTCCATATGGGTGCCAGTTCATGTTTCAGCTGCTCCACTTTCTTTTTTTTTTTTTTTTTTAAAAAAAACTGTTAGGTTTTTTTTTTTTATTGTATTGTTGACAATCTTTACATAGTTAATTGCGGTTAAAAAAAAAGGTTCGGGGGTTTCCATCATCATCATGTATCTGAGGTAAAGGGGGATATTGAGGAAGAAGCCCCACCTGGTTTCCCGCCCACCCCAAGTCCCGGATGTGGGGCATGCTCTGAGATATTTGCTCAAGTGGTCTTAATAGTTCTCCAGTTATGAATCGCTGCCAGTTTCGCTCGATGAGGTCGTCCACTGATTGATATGGTCCATCATAAAGTATCCGTTTGCCCCATATTTCGCTGTCAGCTGCTCTACTTTCAATCCTATTCCCTATTTATGGCCTGGTAGGGCAACAGAGGAAGGCCCCGAGCCTTGGGACCCTGCACCCACTGGAAAACCCATAGGAAGCTCCTGACTCTTGGCTTTAGATTGCCTCAGCTCTGGCTGTTGCACCCATTTGGGGAAGAAAACAGTTGATGGAAGATCTTTCCCTCTGTCTCTTTCTTTCTCTGTAAATCTGCCTTTCAAATAAAAATAAATATACCTGAGAAAAGAATTTATCACATTTTAATTGTTTATCTTACATGTTAGACATAGGTTCTATCATGGAACTAAAAGTGCTACTTTGTTTCCCAGCCTATACACAGTGATCAGCACAAAAATAGGAGCTTACTAATGACAAATATCAAATACATTAATAAATTAACATAAAAAACAAGTGTTTGGGTGACTTCCTGTGAATTTTAGGAGGGGAAACAATTAGCCACAGTTGTGTGCAGATGGCCTTTAATACTGTCATCTGTTTATTGGAACCAGTTTCACTGCTCCCTCTGGTCAACCTTGTATTTGAGGCCACATCAGATGAAAGTAATGGAAACTGAAATAAACTTGGGTATGATTGTATTTGTGCAGCACAAGAGAAGATATTCTCATATGGATCTCTTTTCTTACCAATATTTGTTTTAAATAGTAACAAATAATACATTTCCAAGCAATACTACCCTACCTCCTTAAATTAGAGTGTACATTTATACAATTTGCTTTTATACAGTTGTTAAAAGCTGAATAAATAGGTTGTTGTGTTCAGACACCTTAAATCCTGTGACTTTTCAAAGGACTATAGGAATAGGCAGAATGAAACTTTGAGCAATTAAAACTCCTAACAGTATGAAATAAATCGACGCTAGAAAATAATTTTGCCTTGATCCAGTACCTGGCAGAATTTCCATTCTACATGCCCACTTTTTCTCTCCTTAAAATAAAGCACCAAGAACCCTTCCTTGAAGTGAAGTACAAGCTATTACACATTAAAACTTAATACTTATTCCCACCAAGGCGTAATTCAAAAAGGTAGGCAGAAGGCCTGGATTTATTCTCAGCTCCACCTCTAATAGATGAAGACCTTTATCAGACAAGCCACTCAATCTCTCTAAATGTCACATTGTACACTGATGAGCAAACACCTCGAAATTTCCAATAGTGTAGGCTGGCCAGAAAATTAAAAATACTTTTTGTTTAAAGAAATTTGCTATAAATATGTACATATTTTAAAATATCATGTAATATAAGATTTTATCAGTCATAGAGAACACCACATAACTCTGAATTAAAATTTTAATAGAATAAGAGGAGAAAGTTAGAAAATTTGATGGTAAATTTCTTCAGAATATAGGTTACCTTCATTTATCAATGTATTCCCTCTCCCATATATCTATTAACACATTCAAAGTGCATTGCTTATAAATTATTTTATTTACATAAGTTGAACTAATTTCATGTACTTTACAAGACAGGCTTAGGAGCATGGTAATATCTCCCACCTTAACCTCCTTCCTGCCCTTCTCTTCCCTTATTTATTTTTTAATTTAATTTTTATAATGACATAATTCCAGATTACCCCACAATCACAGGCTTAACAGTGTATCTGGAAAGAATGTGACAAACAGCAAACAGAAAATCACTATTACTCAAGAGAAATGCCATAAACAATAATCAAATCTCAAAACATTAATTTCACTCATATAGATCGCATTTTTGATACACTGTGTATTTGTAACTACAGATCATATAATATTTGTCATTTGGGGACTATGCCCATTTGTAGTTATACATACCTTGCATTTAATGTGATACTGGGTTCTGAGGAACAGTCATTTGTTTTAACTATATCATTAGTACAATCACTATATGCATTCAGAATTGCATTTCTGGCTGCTAGGCTGACCTTCATTCTCTCATTCTCTAGCAAATTCTAAGAGTTTCTAAATATGCCACCTTTTTGTACTGACCATCTCAATGAAGGGTTCCAGAGAATGTCCTCCTCCTGGCTGCCACAAATGACATCAAAGGAATATATTCACAAAGTCTACCCATATCTCTGCAAGAACAACTTAGTGATACACTTTAGGAAAAGTGAGGGATCCTAAGGTGTCAGCAAACTTAACTAGTCCCATATCCATCAACAGAATGGTTCTGATTCTCCACTTCCACACATACTTTAGCATTGCCTAGTTTCCCAGGCAAATATACAGTGATACTGAATATTTACGATAAAGACTATTTAACTGATTACTCTGGGCATTGTAAGTTTTCCATATAGGAGTTAGCTTTTCAGGAACATAGGCCTCATAATTTTTATATGCTTTCCCCATTTTTAATTAGATTTATTGCTTTTTCCCATTCTCACATATATATGCTAGTTTTGTTTAACAGAATTATTTGATTTTGTGCAAAGAAGTTTACCTTCTGATTATTTTGTCAACTGATTCATCAATTTGAATTTTATTTAAGTAACACTACCTCAATTTTTGGATCCCTTTAATAGTCGTAATGCAGTTGAAGTTCATCCCGTTGCTGCTTTTTAATATCTCTCATCTGCCAAATACAATTTTTTACAAGTTCACTTCAAGACACCATGCTTGCTTGCTTTTCTTTGGTCTTTTTTTCTAAAAAAATCTAATTTAATCCAGTTATCAGAATAATAGTTTTATTTCTCTTCTAGAAATATCTTAAAATCTGTATTGTCTGATAAAATTTTCAGAGTGGGAATACAGAACTGTTATTTTCAAAGAAGTAGGCTTTACTAATGTAAATGTGCTAGCTGTTATCACTTTGAAAAGAACAGAAAATCAATGAAAATGAGAAAAAGTGCTGGCCACTGCATTTATATCCTGTGATTCTCTGTTTCTCCAATTAAGAAAGCCACACTGAGGAACAGAATAAAAAATTAACAAGTGCGTTGTTATTTCTTCTGGATTAAAGCACCCCCTTCCCCCACCCCTCTTTTTTTTTTTCTTTTCATTTTCTTGGAGCACAATCATTCTTATTTCCAACAAAGATTCTTTTGTTAGAAAAAGAAGGGAATTGATTTTCTTTTTCTTCCCAGTGAAATGGAGAGGCATGCAGAATGAAAGCATGATTATAATGAGCACAATCCTGAATACTTGCCAAAGAATCATAACCCCTAAAAATATTAGTAAAAAGGACAAAGTGTGACATGTTTCCATGTTAGTTGTAGCATCTTAAAGTCAGCTAAAATCCCACCAGAGTAGAACATATAAATTCTTTACAGCAAAATAGTCACTGGGTAGCTCTACCACACTTAAGACAATTGCTCCCCTCATTTATAATTCAGAGTCTAGCGAAAATGTCCTCTATGGATGGGTGTTCAAGTCTGTTCTGTAAACTTCATAACTTCAAGATAAATGCTGTTCATTCTCTTCAGCCATTATTCGTGAAACTAACCACAAAGAGATTTCTCATCACCAATTTTTACATGCTTTAAATTTTTTTGGACTACTTTTGGACATGTCTAGTCCAAAGATGAATAAATCCCTTATAATAGCATAATTACAGTTGGAATATTTATTTGATTGCAAAAAATAAAACATTCACCACATATTACTAAAATGCAAAGTATTATAAACTTAATTTTGGTTAATAATCATGCTAAGTTTCTTAATAGTGTCAAAATTTTATGTGAACAATTTTATTTTCTTATCATAATAACCTGTAGCATCTTCCTAATATTTAAAATCATAAGCCTTTCCTGATTCAGTTCATTGTTAAAAATCCTCATTTTTAACCTTTCTAGGAAGAATTCCCTGGGGGATTCAGTCTCAAATAGTGTGACATACACTCATTATTCCTGGTTCTCTCGCCAATGTTCAGCCATAAATACTGAAACTATTGCAAGAAATACCTGGAAAAGGATCCTAGTAAAGTAATGGAAGGAGCACTGGTTTAGAATCTAACATTGGAAGACAAATACAGTACCAGGGTGTCTCTACTTTCAACTAATAGAAAATGCTCAAATCTGACAGTAACCCAGACATATTTATGCTTGCCCTAAATTTAAGTGAATTTCTGACACCATGAAAACCGTAAATTAAGAAAGAAAGTCAGATAATTGAGGCACTCCTGTCTTCTGTGGACCTAAGACTTCATGTATACCAACAAATCTGAAGTATATAGGCAGCAGAGCTGGCATGATACAACCAGTAACAGTAAGTGGTCTGAATTAGAAAGTCTCTTCATTTCTATGGGCTTAAGATCTTCCTCTTGCACACAGAGACTTAAGGTCAGATAGGCATAAGAAGCAAAAGTGGTTCAGCACAGAAAGTCTCCATCTCCTCGGTTAAGTTCCCCACTTATGGACACTGGAGCATCAGCAAGGCAGTAGTAGTGAGGACTTACCATGTCCCTTCTCCACTAGGAGTCAACCAGACTTGGAAAAACTCCACTGGAGGCCTGCATAGAGCCAAAGAGGTTTATGCCACTTCCTATAATGATGTATCATTCCATGTTGGAAGTCAATTTAAGTTTTGGTTATTGCACCAATGACCCAGCACTATGCTCATGTGCCTGGGAAAGCAGGAGATTTGGCTAAAGGAATGTGGACAGTCTGCATGGAGCTCTGGGCTCCAAGATTTCGACTATCCTGACCACTATGGCCATTTGGGGAATGAATCAACAAACACAAATATCCTCTCTCACTCTCTCTGCCTCTCCCTCTCCACTTTAACCTATAAATATAAATGGAAATTTCCATATATGTGCAAATGGAATCAATAAATTTCTCTCGTTATGGTGCCCAGGGAGTAAAAAATTGGTAAGTTTCTTTGCTAATCATTGGTTCAGAAAGCCCAGAACTATGATGTATTTTATCCTATTTAGTTGATTCAAGGCTGATCTATTCTACCAGTAAGGAGGCCTAGTTCTGCTTTATAAGCTTTAGCTGCCTGGCAGTGTTTTCTGCAAAACATAAATGAAAATCTGAAGTGGGGTTTTAGCTGGGTCTCTGTGCAATTGTTTGTTGAGGCCATAAGCAACAAGATATGCTTCTTTTGTACTTTCACCTGCTACAGTGAGAATAAAGATGCATGAATTCCCCCAAAAGGCTCTGAAGTTCTTCGACTTGTGCAAATCTGAACCTGTTCTTCCTGGTGCAGAGTTCCTGTGAAACATTCAGGATACTTTGCAGATTTGGAGTTAGGCCAAATTGGAGCCTTTTGTCCATTTGGAGGGTGGAATTAGCAAAGGTTAGTGACAAATATGTGGTGCTTGGTGGCTGTAGACATGTAGGCTTGGGTGCCTCTTTAGAAAGGGAGTGTGCTGGGTTAGATTGCTCATCCCATAGTATAATGAAGGCATTACATGTGCTCAGAATGATACCCAAATGTGGAGAAATCTAGATCACAACAAAGGCTGCAGGGTAGGTCATGCAAACTGCTTTGCATTCAGGATACAATGCCAGAATGCAAAGATCAGAGAAAGACGTGCAGGATGCCGTAAGAACAGTAAGAGCAACCACCTGCACACTCTAGCCATGCCCCCGACCTTTTCCGCTCCTTGGGAAGGGGTATGGAGTATGGTGCTACTAGAGAAGGAAAACTGACTCTGGAAGCTGATTTGGCAACAGGTGCCAATGAAGCAGTACAGACAGGATTAACAAAAGGAAGCACAAAAGTTGCTGATCCTGCAGCAGGATCCCACGGAGAGTCTTTACCAAGGACTCCTGGAGATCCAAGGGTAGATCTTCCTCTAGACAATAAAGTACTTGGTGCTCCTCCTATAGGCTCACACAGAGCTTGTATCTGATATTACTGTGTATGTTTGTTGGGGAGGGGAAGTGATGTAAGATTTTTCTCTTCAGCTTAAATATGAATCCATTGATACTTCTGGCTGTGTGTCCAGCCTTGCAACAATGGCTACAGCTGCCTATCATAGTGTAAGATCATTTCCTTGTAACTTATAACCCTCTCACAGATTTAAAAGCAGTTGCATGCACTTTGTTGAGCCACTTAAACCCATGTATCTAGGTGGCCAACGAGTCCACAACTGCACAGACTGAGACTGTCTCTTGGGTTCTTGAGAGTTGTCTGGTCATGTATGAAATGGTTCAGGTATTTCCTTCCCTAAGAGCTATGATGCAGTTACAAGAGTTTGGGATACCGGAGTGTTTATCCGAATTTCTGACAGAAATTCAGAGGCCCTAGTACCATTCCGTAAAGAAGGGCACCAGATGAGAATGGGCTAAACAAGAACAAGTGGCCTTTGCAGCAGCTAAGCAGAGTGTGCAGGCTTCCAAGGCCCTCAATGTGTTTGGTCCAACCTTCTAATGTGTGTCTGACATGCAGGTCATTTTGGGGCCCTCGGCAGCAGCAGGAAAGGCTGAGGCAGACTACTGAGTTCGATCACAATTGTGGAGAGGAACAGAGACTCCGCACACCTTAACCACAGCTAATCACAGTGATTGTAGTCTACACTATTTGGATGGCTATCAAAAAACCACAATTAGGCACTTCGCCTCCACTGTGTATGCCTGCAACCCTACTACTGACCGGATGTAAGATTGGGCAGTTAAGCCACATAGTGGGACAGTGCAGTTGCCCACATTGATAAAGTGGGGGTCCCTACCTGCAATAGTGGATAATTTTAAATGTAAGTCCTCTGTAAGATAAACTGCAAGAGATTTTGGTAATTGTGACATTATGTGGCTGACAGTATGCTCTCCAAGGTATCATGTGCTGTGGCACCAGCATTTAGCCTATACCAGGATGGTACCCAACCAATCTGTGTAAACAGTCCAACGACGACAAGTCCGATAAAGGACATCCTGTGTGGTAAACTATAATTGCCTTCTACTGGAAATCTATTGTTTCTGTTGGTGATTGTTGGCTATAGACAAGCATCAGAGCAGTCAAATGTCCAAGTTATGAGCTATGTGGCTTGTCACTTTTAATGAGACTTCACCTACTTTTATTGGCACAGATGACTAGCATGTCTGCTTGGCCTAAATAAACATTAGTAATATTACATGCAAAGAATTGTATAAATATGCACCAGCCTTTGCTACCAAGAACTCTGTGACATGTAACAAAAACTCTGGAAAATTGGACACCAGGAAAAAATTAACATATACCAACCTCATGACATACCTCTTGCCTATTCAAAGAACAAGGAGGCTGAGGCCCTTGCTAGGATATATGACTGGAAAGAGCCCCAAATAATGATGTTGCTCAGTAATTATATCAGCACGAGTTATAGTCAGGACAGAAGCTAATGTGGGCTACAGTAAAAGTCTAGAAATTTCCTGGAATCTACAACAAAGTTCTATACTGTCTGTTTGCAGCAATATCTCTGATGAGGACCAGTGACTACCAGAACTGTAACACAAGGATAATTGCCACTAGAGAGGTGATGAACAGACTTCAATGGTCCCTTGCTCTAGTCTGAGAGGAATAGCTGCCGTGAATTGTGTAGACACTGTTACAGGACTGCTTTCAGTCATTCCCATTAGGTGGTCTGTCCAACAGGCAATTTGAATGCTTTCAAAAGATTATGCACCACACATGGGTTACTACTAGTTATTTCAAAGTAACCAGGGAACCCAGCATATAGGCTCTAAAATGCAGGGACTGGACACACACATTTGCCAAGCTAACAGATTAACTCGCTTTTTGAGTATGCATTGTTGTCTGTCAGCTCCAAAATCAGAATGCCTTGATCAGTATTCACAGCCACTTACCTATATAGTTGTGTTGGTTGGAAAGGTGGAGCTGTATGTATCATTCTGGGACAACATGTGGACCTGTTTGAATATCAGAGTACAGGAAAAATATGATTAAATTCAGCCCCAATAAGGGTATTCTGTGCATGATTGTTTGGGCTGATTTTTAAGAGATAATAAAATTACTGCCACACAGGCTGATTGAATGTTATCTCAGAAATAAGTGGGCATCCCTTAACCTGGATCATACACAACCCTGGTAATTGTATCTGGTGTTACAGGCTCATTTACAATATCTTGTTATAACTTTGCTCCAAACTCATTTGTTTCTCACACAAGGAACTTTATGGAAGATAATGTGCACTTGGATTAACCAGTGAGGAATCCTGAAAGGATGGAATGTTGGGGAAATAGAGTTAATCAGCCTCCCTCAATTCCATGGCAAGAAGCAGGTCTGAAGACTGATGTTTCTGTTAGCAGGTCCAGAAAGCTAGGGACACTGATACATTTTCTGCTAATGGGCAGGTCCAGAAACTGATACACTTCAGTATGTAACACCTTGACTGCCAGCCACAGTTGTAAGAAACCAATGACACAGCTGGGTATTCACTTCTTTTTCTTTTATTTATTTATTTGTTTTGAATTTTATGGTACAAATCCACAGGGTCTGGGATTTCCCTACCCCCTCCTTAAACTCCCATCCCCCAAGTTCCACCAGCACCAGGGCTCTACCTCACTGCTAATACACATGGGAAACCAGCAAAGAAATGACCAAAGGTCTTAGGCCTCTAAACATACGTAAGAGACATGAACAAAGCTCCTGGCTCCTGGCTTTGGCGTGCCCCAGCTCCATCCATTAAAAATATTTGATGAGTGAACCCGTAGTTGGAAGCTCTCTTGCTTTCTATCTCTCTCACTCTGCGTTACTCTGTCAAATATAGTCTTTAATCATAATATATACTATAATACTATAATACAAATATATACTTTAATCATAATATATACTATACTATGTATGTATAATACATGAAAATGCACATTTAAAAAACAAAATCAGTTGTACCCATTATGCAGTCTAATAATTGAGGCCAAGAGAATCAGAACTTAAGTGATCAATGGCAATGCAAGCACTACGACGAATGACATTTAAATTATGCAAGAAGGATTTTAAAGCCATTGTCATAAAATTCTTTCAATATCAGAAACAACTTTAATTGAAATATTTTTTTTAAAAGGAGAAAGGAGCCCAATAAAAATTACAGAGCTGAATTTATGGTATTGGACATAAGAACTGTAAACAATCTTTTCTGGATGGATTTAAAATAAATGTAACAGAGAACAGAATTGGTGATATAAAGGGTTGGAGTAGAATCAGTTCAATCCAAAGAGAAATTAGATGGAAGTAAGGGGTCTGAGGATAATATTAGACAACAAGCAAAGATCAACATCATGGGATTGCAGAATGAAAGAAAGATAATGGAGCTTAGAAAATACATGTAAAGAAATAATGATTGGAACTATCTCAGTTTTGTTAAAAACATAAGACTGCAGGTCAAGGAGCTGAGAAACCTATAGATAAGACAATTCCAACAAAATCTACACCAAGACAGATAGTAATTAAATTGTCAAGAATTAAAGATAAGGGAAAAAATCTTGTGAACAGACAGCCAAAGAAACATTACTGTCAAGTTTGCAGACAATTGAGAGTATGAGAGGCTTTTAGTTTAGCCAAAGAGTTTTATCAGCCAAGGGAGAGGGTCTAACCAACTGATCCCTGATGGAGGAAGGCCTAGGGACCACTTCCATACTGCAGGTCACGTGAGGGAAATGGCCATCTAGGATATACAGCACTGGCCGTTTATACACCTTAGGTGCTGGGATGGCAGAAGGCAGCAGGGCCTCTGTTTGGGCATGCATACAGCACAGGGAACTCATCATGGTGGGTGTTGACCTTTTGCACAGAAGACAATGCCACAGAATTTGGCATTTCTAACATTCCTGGATGGGAGTTTACACACGAGCATTGCAGTGTGATGGAGTCACTTCTGCTCTGTCCTACCTAACAATTCCCTGTAGAGAATACCCATCAGAAGTTGATTTCTTTTTTTTTTTCCTGTTTTAAGATTTATTTATTTTTATTGGAAAGGCAGATATACAGAGAGGAGGAGAAATAGAGAGGAAGATCTTCCGTCCACTGGTTCACTCCCCAAGTAACCGCAACGGTTGGAACTGATCCAATCCAAAGCCAGGAGCCAGGAACTCATCCAGGTCTCCCACGCAGGTGCAGGGTCCCATGGCTTTGGGTTGTCCTCAACTGCTTTCTCAGGCCACAAGCAGGGAGCTGGCTGGGAAGCAGGGCTGCCAGGATTAGAATCGTGCCCATATGGGATCCCGGCGCGTGCAAGGCAAGGACCTTAACCACTATGCTACCACGCTGGGCCCCAGAAGTTGATTTCTTATGTGAAATATTGTTGACCCAGTCTTGGTTTGTTTTATAAACCTGGGTGCTCTAGGATTAGATGCATAAATATTAAGAACAATTATATATTCTCATTGTGTTGTTCATGTTATTATATGGTGATATTGTCTGAACACATTTGGTCTCAAACACTATTTAGTAAAATACAAGCATGAATGTTCATATTTTATTTCCATTTGCATTGGCATATTTTTCCATTTTCTGTCTGTGTGAGTCTTTATAGCACATTCTATTTCTGAAGGCAGAAAACAGACAATATAGTTTTTCTTATTTTTTAAAGATTTATTTATTTGAAAGTCTGAGGTACAGAGAAAGAGAAACAGAGAGACAGAAAGACAGAGAAATATAAATTTTCCACCTGTTAATTCATTCCCTAAATTACCACACTAGCCAGGACTAGGCTAGGATGAAGTCAGGATTTCCCACATGAGTGTAGGGCCCCAAACATTCGAATCATTTTTTTGCTGCTTTCCCAGATGTATTATCGGGGAGCTGGATCATAAATGGAGCAGATGGAACTCAAACTAGTGTCCACATGGGATGCCAATATTGAATATTGTGGCTTGATTCACTGTTTCACAACCCTGTCCCCAGTGTTTTACCCATTCATTCAGTCTTTATTCATTCAATCTTTATACTTTACTTGCAATTTTGATCCATTTATGTTTAAGGTATTTATTTATTTATAAGTAATGACTTCGTACTGCTATTCAAAGTTTAAACTATTTTTTGCCTGTTTTGAGGATGCTTTTTCACTGCTAGTTATTTCCAGACTTTAGGGTTCATGTTACTAAGGATGTGGAAGACTTATACAGAGAAAGCAGTAATTAAACAAATGCAAGAAATTCCTTAAAAAAATGAAAAAAAAAAATCACTCAAGTTCGTGAATTGGAAGAACTGATGATACCAAAATGTAGGTTCTACCATATCACCCAAAACAACTCATAAAAAAACTATAAAAATAACAGACATGATTAACACAGCAAAAACATATAAAAATCATAAAAAGTCTCTTAATATTTTAAAAAATTCCTCAACTATTAAAAACAAACCTGGAAGCCTCACCATACTAAATGTCCAGTTGTATTCTAGGGCTATTATGTATAAATATAGACATGTAAACAAATGAAAAAGAGGAGAAACTCTCCAAACAGATGCAAACATTCATAACCAACTTATATTTTCTTTAAAGATTTATTTTGAAAGGCAGAGAGAACAAGAATGAGAGAGAAGCACTTGCAATTGCTGGTTCACTCCCAACGGCTACAACAGCTGCAACTGTGTGAGGCCAAGCAGAAGCCATGCCAGAAGCCAGGAACCACAAGTCTCCTGCATTACTGGCAGGGGCTCCACACTTGATCAACACCCCCAAGTCCTCCCACAATCATCAGGGATTGGGCTTGGAAATGAGCATCCAGGAATCAAAGCAGCACTGTGATTTGGGATGCCAGCATAAAAGCAATAACTTAAATGCTACCTCACAATGCCAGCAAAGTCCCCACAAGCAATTTATTTATGAGAAATGTGCTAAAAATAATTCAGTTGGGAAGATAACATTGTCTCCAATCCAAAAAAATGGTATTGGGAAAATTTCATGCAGGATTTGGAGTGACCATCTCAGGCCCCACAACCTGTGCAAAAAAATAAACTAAAAATTTATCAGGAAATTAAATCTAAAATCTAACACTATCAAGTCACCAGGGAAAAACGTAAGGGGAACATCCTAAGACACAGTCTTAGACATTTGGGTATGGTTATAAAAGCGTTAAGTAGAAAAGTAAAAACAGACAAATGATATTACATAAAATCAATGATTGTCTGCCCAGTAATGAAACACCTAATCAAATAAAGAGACAATGCACAGAATGAGAAAAACTTCAAACTAAGCATCTGATAAAGGATTAATATCCACAACATCCAAGAGGTCAAGGATTTCTACTGCAAAACAAGAATTCCAGTTAACAAATGTATATCAGAAACAAATAGATATTTTTCGAAAAGACAAAGGACAGTGAACTAATACATTTAAAAATGTGCAAATCTCAAGTCATCATGTAGCACAAATAAAAGCCACAATTCCAGTTAGATGGCTATAATCCAACAATTTTTTTTTTAATCTGGAAAAAAAAAATCCCGGTCAATAGGAAGCACTAATTTACACTGATTATGGGACTCCAAGTCACTACAACCATTATGGAAAACAGGATGGAGAACCCACAAAATACAAGGGAATCAATCATATGATGAAGCTATTTGTCTTCTGGGAATATAACCAAAGGCTTCTGTTTAGATACAAAGCAAAATCTTAAAAAGCAAAAATCATACTCAAATTCTCATTGCTGCTTCTTTGTAATAACACAAAATTTCAAACAACCAGGTTTTTATCAACTCAAAAAATGGATATATTTTTGCAATACATTCAATGAGATACTACTAAATAAAAAAAGTTAATGGGATATGGATATACATAAGAATAAATTTTAGACAAATTTAGTTTAGCCTTATAGTAAACAAAAGAATTCAGACACAAATATTTTCTATATAATATTCTATTTATTTAAAATTCCAGAACACTCAGAATTATACTGATAGGAAATACATTAGTAGTTCCCATAAACCTGATGTGACGGGAGAGTATAATTGAAAAGACATTAACGCCATTGGAGCTATAGATTTTTACGTAGTAATTTGGTAGTGGCACTATTACTATGCACATTTATAGAAACACATTGATTTATACACTTTTAATTGGTAATTTTTATCATAAGTAAATTGTAACTCAAAAAAGCAAACTTAAAATAATATATTTGAGGTGGATACAGTGGTGCAGTAGGCTAATCTTCTACACTGTAGCAATGACATCCCATATGGGCATTGGCTTTTATCCCAACTCTTCCACTTTTGGTCTAGCTCTCTACTTAAGGGATCAGCTCAGCTCCTGGCATCATGGAGACTGAATTAGTAGATGAAAGGCATCTTTCTATTTCTTTTCTGTGTTAAAAAAAGTGGGGGGGGGGGCTTTCAAACAAAACAAAACAAACAAAAAGCTAATGAGAGGGGCTGTGTCAGTGGCACAGTAGGCTAATCCTCCACCTGTGATGCCAGCATCCCATAGTGGTGCTGGTTCTGGTTCTGTTTCCAATCCAGCTCTCTGCTTTTGTCTGGGGAAAGCACTAAAGGATGGCCCAAAGTGTTGGGGCCCTGACACTCATGGTGAACCTGGAAGAATCCACCGGCCCTGGTTTCAGACTTAGTTTGCTTTGGCCACAGCAGCCACTTGGGAAGTCAGGCAAAATCTGCCTATGACATAAAAAAAAATCTTTAAATAAAAAATTAAAAAAAACTAAAACTGGGAACAGAGACATGAACAAGCATTCTGTCATAACATGTAACTGGTAAATCAAAATCAGTATGTAAACAGGACTCGTTTGAACCATTGAACTCATGTTCCCATGGGATACCATTGTCACAGGCAACAACTTAGCTCATTTCACCAAAATCTAGTCCCATACAGTTATTTCTGTATAAAACTTTTTTTGACATTTGTAAATGAAATCATTTCATTTAGAGATACATGTGAGAAAATAGTGCATTTATAAGTGATGGGTTTGATTGCTACTTTCTATAATGATAATATGTGGACAAGCAAACACTTTGTTATATCTTTGCAATTGTTTCCATGTTTTAGAAAAATACTGTGTTCAATATTGTGAATGGCAGAACAAATATATAAGGACACTGGTAAGGTAAAGGATGCTGACTGACTTACGGTTATTGGAGATTTAGATTAGGTTTAGTCTTAGCACAATGAAGGAAACTATGTCTGAATTAAAGTTATAGTTAGAAATGGACAAATAGTTTTTAAGTTGTTATTAGGTTTACAACTAGTCTTAATTTTATTGTTGGGTTAAGGCTTATATGCCACATACATATTCATAATTGCAGACAACATTTTGTCAGGAATAGTATGGTATTGCAGTATTGTTTTTAGACACAAGAGACATTACCACAGGAATATAGATGCTCTGGGGTGGGTTTTTGGCCTAATGGAAAAGATATCAATTATACTTTTTAGACAGGAAACTGCAGGGAGATATGCAGTTGGGTTGGATGGCATGGGTGTGTAATGAGCTCCACTCTTTGGTTAGCAAGTCTGTGAGGAGTTTCTGGCTGCATGGCAAGGTCCATCAGAATGTCTCTGGTCGCCTAGTTGCTGCCCCATCCCATTGTATGGACACTCAATCACCTCTCTGATGTTTCATAGAATTCTCCTGAGGGTGTTGTTATTTTTCTGCTAATGTGAAATTATTCCTGTAACTGGTATAACACCTCAAACTGATCAATGATGTTATGATAAAAACATCTTTAACGAGGTAAGGCAATGATACACAGCTAAAAGCATACAATAGTACAATTGAGCCCACAATGTTTCCAAACATCCTGTTATGTGCCCACCTTTGTCCTGAAGCGTGCCCTAATATAAGTGATGTTTTCCTTAAGAAATGGCTTGATAATATCTTGGAACTGATGGCAATCATGGAGGTACAACGAGTTTGTTTACCATGCGCCTTGAACTGTTACAACAGATGAAATGATGCATTTTGGTTTTTCACCATGGAAAGCATAAAGGGAGACAAATGTGATCCCCAAAATGGTTTAAAATTTCTACCTTATTTTGGCACTTATATTTAGGGACAGAAAACAGTTTATAAAAACTTCTACCTTATATTTGCACTCATACTTAGGAAAAGAAAACAGTTTATAAAGATGAAAGGTTTCTTGTAAAAGCCCTCTGCTTGCAGAAAGGCTGAGCTGCCCTGATCCCTTTCACTGCCCTTTAACAAAAGAACAAAAAACAATTGAATCTGCACTAGGTGAAGGTGATGGTAATTAATGCATGATTGATTATAAAATTTAATAAAGAATTTATGACACATGCCTTTATAAATTCCTTTCATTTATGAGCTTTTCTTTTAATTCTGTACTCCTGATATTTTAGTATCAGTTTATATTTAGTGAAAATTGATTTTGAATATAAGTAAACCACTTGTCACTAGGTAACTGCATGTGCTGCCAACCATGGAGTGCCTGGCTTCTGCCAGGTCACTGAAGGTTTGAATGAGTAATAGCTTGCTGAAAACATTTTCTCTGAAGTAAAATAATAATAATGTTGTTTAGGATTGTTTTTGTAATCTTTCTTTTATAATGAAGTAAATAAAACAATTGGATGTTGTGCAAAAACTTGGTATGATTTACGTATAAATAAAGAAAGAAACTTTTCTGAGTTGTCCAATATGAGCATCATGCCATAGTGGTCCACGTCTCATCTACTCGCCAATCCACGCAGCGTTTGCAAGCTCTTGAGTCAGCCAGAGCAGGTCTCCAATAGGAAACAACATTGCATTAGTGCTAGATTCTGCTACTGAATGCAATATATGAGTATAGATTTTCCCCCAATAATTCACAGCATGTTTTGTGTGTTTCATGTATAATCCCATCAGTTGTGAAATATTGTATTTTGTACTGATAGGTATGTATGAAATTATGTGATTTATATTCAGTTAAGGATATGTGTAGGAAAATTTTAGGTTTGGAGTGTGAGGCTTGTATTTCAAGTAAAGGTTATGCTTCTCACTCATGGGGTTATCTTTGCTAAAAGGGGATGTTTATCAAAATCTTACTAGATGGTGATGCCTTCCATAAAACAGGACATTTGGAAGTCAGTATGAGAATATGTGATATCAAGAAGAGGAAGCAAAACCTATAAAGATCAGAAAATACTTTATACATTCAAAGTTTATCAAGAAATTCAATAACACTGAATTCTAGACTTCAGAATGAAGAAAGCATAGGGTATAAAGCGCTAGGGGGACCAGAGAATTGATGATAGGATCATGCAGAGTGACATCCCAGAAAGGTTTGGGGTAGTTTAATTCCCTATATGATGGGAATCTGTGATTTTTGAGTAATGGGTAAATGTTGATTAACCAAAGACTAAAATATATTTAAAATAAACTGTTTTTCTGGGAGTAATTTCCATGTCCAATAAGACAGAACTTTCAATCAAATATGAGTCTTACTTTATCACCACCATTGGAAAACAGTGTATAGGAAACAATATTGATCATGTGAAAACAAGTGACAGTATTACAGCTGCTGAGATAAAACTGTCAAACACACTTCACATCTTAACCAGATTCCTCATTGGGCTGTTTCACACATTACAGAGACCAAGGAGAAAGAATTCATCTTCAGATTAGCAGCAGTCAGTATACACGCAGGGAAAACACAGAGGAAAATAACCAATCAAATATGCCTAAAACTTAAAGACTAAGTAGGCAAAACAACAGGTTATATTGAAACAAAACCTACATCTAGTGATGTAAATTGAAGATGACATATTTAAATTTTAATTACAATCAAATTTAACATTAGAGGACAGCAAGTAATACCGGTGCCTCCCTTGGGCAAATAAAGACTACCTTCAAATTCATTAAATTTAACAAATAAATTAAATGAGGCATTTTGTTGTCTCGTCTTTTTCATTATTCATAGCTCATGGTCCAAGGCTTGTTACCTTTCTGTTAATACCTGTAACATTCTAAATATGTCAGAATAGCAAGAACCTGTAGTAAATTAAAGAGACTTGGGAACCAAGATCTGTGATTTTCCAGAGGATGACTGGGCCTGGCATGATCACTCAGTGGCTAAATCCTCGCCTTGTAAGCACCAGGATCCCATATGGGTGCCTGTTCTTGTCTCAGCCGCTCCACTTCCCATCCAGCTCCCTGCTTGTGGCTGGAAAAGCAGCAAATGATCAACCCTGCACCCACATGGACCTTGCATCCACACAGATTAGATTGGCTCAGCTCTGGCTGTTGCAGCCACTTGGGGAGTGAACTAGTGGATGGAAAATCTTTTTTTTTTTTTTCTGTAAATCTGCTTTTCCAATAAAACTAAATAAATCTCAAAAAAAAAAAAATGACTGGTTATTTGATGGCATTTGTCAAAAATTAATATCATTTTCCCAAGAATATAGATACGAAAGGGTGGGTATTTGGCCTATTGGGCGCATTGTTAATTAAGATGCTGATGCTCCGTATCAGTTTACTAGGGTTTGATAACCAGATTGAGTTCCTGATCCACGGTTTCCGCTCATGGGATCCTTGGCAGCACCAGGTAACAGATTAAGTGATGGAGCTCCCCATGAATTCATTGAGAATGTGTGGTGGTTAAACCTGTAGAAGGGAGTTGTCTGTCTCTGTCTACCGATCTATTTTTCATTATCTGCCACTAACTTGGGATTTTGAGGGCCATGTTTTTAAAAAAAGTATTTGTTTTTTATTTGAAAGGCAGATTTTACAGAAAGGGGAGAGAAGAGAGCAAGATCATCCAGTTGCTAGTTCACTCCACAAATGTCAGCAGCAGGCGCTGCCCTGACCCAAAGCCAGGAGCCAGAAGCTTCTTCCAGGTCTCCCATGTGAGTACAGGAAGTGGAGTAGCTGGGATTACAACCAGAGCCCATATGGAATGTCAGTATTACAAGTGGAGGATTAATCTAGTATGCTACCATGCCAGATCCTTTTTTTCTCCTTTTTTTTACTGTCAGTGCTTCATTATATTATTTAATGAAATATTACTATTGAGTGTACAAATAAACATTTTTACACTGAACCTGATGTTTTCAGCTTTCATTTTAAAAGTAATACCATGGGAAAAAAAAACCAAACCATTAGCATAATTTTGGAGAATGAAATCAAGCTTATCAAAATATTTACTTGGGAACATCAAACACATTGGAAGAATTATTTCCATTGTGAATTCTCCTTAATAATGTACACTATCATTTGTGGACAAACTTTCTAACCAAAGTATGAAATTCTCTGTTGATTTTAGAAATAATAAAGCATAACAATTAAGCTGAAAAATGCTCTATCAGTTATTTGTATATTATTGTGATTGTAGAAGTATAATATGACTGTGGGAAGGCACTGACAACAATTAATATGGAAATGAACAGGCAAGAAACTCCCTAGTCCTCAGATTTAGATAATAGATCAAAGAGAGGTGCTTCCTCCCCCACGCGGGGGAACAGGAATTAACAGACTGAGAAAAGAAACCTGCTAGACAAATAGTGAGCCCTCTTGTTGTTGATATGTAAATTCTTCAAACCCCCTTCTCTGATGCCTAAGTGATCACCTGTCTTTACAATGTCTAATGCCGTTAATAAACTTAGGCAATTGACCATCAAAAAAAAAGACTGAAAATAGTACCTCCTAATAAACAGAATTCAGTGTTTAATCATAGTCATGGAGAATAGAAAAAAAAATGATGTCTGCCTTTGTACTGCAATTATCACAAAGTACAAGAAGTAGTTGACACTCTGTGTGAAGCAGTCACTGAATATTTATGAAGGTGCCTCTATTTGCATGGAGGCTTTTCCCCAACAAACCACATTTGTTTTTCAAAACAGTTCAACAGAAATGTATTGGATGCACTTCCTGGATGGTTTTCTTGTGCTCACAGAATTTATGTCTAAATTAAGGAAGTATACACACGCACACACACACACACATATATGTATAATTGTATACAAAATCCACATAGAATAACTGTAAACTCAAGGCAACATCTATTTAATTATAAGATGATACAACACTTAGAGATAAATAGAGAAATGATGGACAAAATCATTCAGGTTGAAGAAGTCCTTAGCAATTACTACATGTGTTAAGGGAATAGGTTTTCTGTAATCTCTCCTGAAAGGTAGGATCTGAGAAAGGCAAGATGACTGCCTTTCACATGCTGGTTTCATCACTTATAGAGTGATTGAGCATTAGACAACTGTTCATGAGGGTTATATAAAGAAAAGATATAATACCAACAAAAATAGACCATTATCAAAGGAAATAAAGGATACTATTCTCCCAGGAAGTTAAATTGTGAATCAATTTATATGACTATATCATCTCTGTGATACATTCTCTATAAAACATACTGTAGCTACATTTTTTTTTAATTCACACATCTTTTTATCACATAAAAGAAACACAAATGTACTAGGACTTAAAAGAACACATATAGATATTATAATTACACATAAATTTGCATTGTGAAGTAGATTAAATTTGTTACACAGATTAAAAAAAAAACCTTCTAGAACAGTGTGCATTAAGATAGTCTCTTACCAATGGATTGCACGTAAGAGACAGAAGTCTAGTTGGTGAGATCAATGAAAACTAAAACTGGTATACTAGGCTCAATACAAAGGAAAAGACCTGGCACTATGAATAAACGCATGCACAGTGCATAAACTCTTAAGGATAATTCTGGTTGTCTGGAGGACATGTGTAAAATCCAGGTGTAGAGATTCAAGACACAATCTGTGACAGGTACTAGTGGATGTTTGGATTCTGATGTTAAAATAGAGACAGTCAAGGCTCAAAGGGCATGCTCTTTGTAGTTGCTTCAACACCACAAGCATACAGGGCAGATGCTACTCTCACCCTAGTCCTATTGGGTCAACAACTATGACATGGGTTTAAGCTATTTGCACCTTCTGTGATAAGACCTTCAGGGAAGACAGCTCTAACACCCAGAGACTGATTATGGGGAAGGTATCCTAGCAAAAACAATTATGGTGGACAGGTTGACAGAAGTATGAGGTTTTCAACTTAATCAAAATTGTCAAATTGCATGGTGACTTTGTTTTCATGAAATGCTAAAATATACTGATTCTATTTTTAAAACAGGGTGTGTTTTGTTTCATTTTGTTTTAATGAGACATTACAATAGAATTGAGGGTACGCAGTTTGTACAAAACTTGATAGGAATGTATTTCTACACGTTCTCCTGTGTAACAATATACTTTGTTTCAAAACAAACATAAAAATTTTATGGTGAAAAAAGAGACTTTTTCCTTTGCAGAAGTAGATAACTTTAATGTCTAATAAATCCCTTTTCCTACTTTAATCCCTACAAGTGAAGCACTGACATATTGTAAGCAAGGGTGTTCAGAAAGTGTTTGATTTTGAAATCCCTCAAACTTTGAGAATTAGCCTGTCAATCTCATTTGGGAATCATAGCATTAATCTTTATCACAGAGGGCCAAAATATGTAAGTAAACCCTCTGAAATGAAGGCATGTGTACAAAGGAGAGAGAGTAAAACTGGGGATGTGGTTTTTGTTAGTTTAATTTGATTATTTTGTGGTCTTAGAAACATTCTTGCAAAATCATAATATTTTGACATGACATTTAACATTTTAGAATGTTTCCTGGAGGTGATAGATCAGAGATTTATAGTGTGACAACTACCCAAAATGTCATGTGTGTCCAACTAGAAAGAATTATTTAGGTATGAAAAGAAAAGAAAAATAGCAACATTAGTGCACTTCTGAATATCTTATATTTCACTTAATATAGTAAACTTTGTATAAACAGTGAAAAGTCAAATAAATAAAATAACTACTAAAGCTAAATGACAAACATAAAGATAAGCAATAACAAAATAAAACCAGAAAATACTCATTTGTGAAGCCATTTTAGTAAAACAATTCAAAATATTAAAGTATGCCTCTAAATTTCAAAGATTGCTGATCACTATGCTTGACAGAAGAGTAGCAATACATCACCTTTTTATACTTAAATTCTATAATTTTTGTGAATGACCAATGTGGGAAAAAAAACAACACAAAATCTATGTTCTTTATTTATATGAAGTCAAGTAATTTCTGCTGACCATAAAAGGTGAGAATGAGGAATGCAAAAAAATAGGAAGAAAGAAGTTGGGAGAAAGCTAGAAAGAAGAAAACAGAATGGAGAGAAGAAGAACGAATGAACAGGAGTGATTTGGGAACAAGATGAAGACGAACAATGGAAAGAAGAAAGGAGATGGCAGGAGACACAGCTTCCCAGTGGGAACCACAAATAAAAACTGAAAAACTATGTGTATGGCAGAACTCAAGACCTCTAAGTAAAGTGAGATTCTCTTTCTTTCTACAGTATTATCTAACAAATTCAACAGTATTTCTACAAGAGGTTTTCATCTACAATGAATTGTTCAGGGGGTCTTTGTCAAGTAGCATCATTTTCTCCAATACGTATTTTTTAGCTATTTTTTTTATTTTCATTTTTCATTTCCTCAGCAACACATTTGTCATTCAGCAGCATGTTATCAAACTTCCTGGAGTAGTAAATCTTCCAACTTTCTTCCTATTGTTGCTTTCATCTGATCACTTTTCATTTAAGGGAATGTATAGCAACTGTGTAATAGAGACTGTCATATCCAGATGTAAAGACACAATGCAGTATGCATTTCTCCTTCCAGATCAAAGATGGAATCCCAATGAAATTGTTAAGATATATCTTGACAGTAGGATACTGGACTCTGCCATTATCCATGCCCACAATATCAGGATACACTTAAACAGCAGAATGATTGTTTATGAAGGACTATACTATCATAATGATATATGGGGAATCAGTGGGAGGGAAGCATTTTGGGAAGGGGGTAAGGGGAATTTCAGAGCCTATGAAATTGTATCATAAAATAAAAATACAATTAAAAAACAAAGTCAATTGATTTACGAAGTGTAATTCTGCTCATGAATTCACTCCTCTATTTTTTATTTTCTCACCAAAACCTATCACAGACAATGTTGATTAATATATCATGGAAGTAAAATATAAAATTAGATAGGATAAGATTTTGATGTGCTTCCTGTGGAAGATCGTTTTGATTAATCTTATTGTTTGAGTTTCCAGTATAGCTCAAAAAACCATCCCTTTTATTTTTTTATCTCTCTGCTACATTTGATCCCCAAATTGCATGTATTGGTCATCTGGGACTCATCATTTGTGAGACAGCAAAGAAAGTTTTTCAGCAAGCACACTCATGTAAATTAAGTCTGATAAAAGAGATTCCTATGGATTACAACAATACTTATCAGAAATAGATTTTTTTCCCTCTTTTTCTTTTTTCACATTTTCCATTCATCTGCCATTTTTCTCCTTGAATATTTTATTATTTATTTACATAAGGTAAAAACAAATAATTTATTTACATAAGATAAACAGAAATCTATATTGCGGACTACAAATTTCATAATACAGATTTAGGATCATAATAATACTTTCAATTCTACTCCCCCTCTCTTCTACCCTCAATCTTTCTTATTAAAAACTAAATAATAATCATAATGATGACATGCTCTTAATTCACTATGTAATCAATGGCTTAGCCCTCTGTTAGGTAAAGAATTCAACAAAAAGCAAGTAGAAAGAAGAAAAAGAAAACTGTTCTTTGAGGGCATAAAGATTGTAAATGACTATCAATTTTGTTACAGAAAACAAATATTAGTAACACTTGGCTAGAGACACATCATCTAATAAGTAGCAATTCATCCAGCATATATGATCAGTATTTTTATCAGCAACCAAGTTGTCAAGTAATTCACAATAACTCATCTGATTTTCCGATATGCATTGCCCAATAAAAGAAGTAAATCCATAATGGACAGATTTTTAAACTTTTTCACCAACTCTTTTTTTTAAAAGATTTTTTTTATTATTATTGGAAAGCCAGATATACAGAGAGGAGGAGAGACAGAGAGGAAGATCTTCCATCCGATGTTTCACTCCCCAAGTGAGCCGCAACAGCCGGTGCGCGCCAATCCGATGCCAGGAACCAGGAACCTCTTCCAGGTCTCCCACGCGGGTGCAGTGTCCCAAAGCATTGGGCTGCCCTTGACTGCTTTCCCAGGCCACAAGCAGGGAGCTGGATGGGAAGTGGAGCTGTCGGGATTAGAACCGGCACCCATATGGGATCCCGGGGCATTCAAGCCGAGGACTTTAGCCGCTAGGCCACGCCGCTGGGCCCTTCACCAACTCTTAATTGTGTTCCACAGAGACTATGGAGAAGAACCTGCTGTAATTGCCTATATAATTACCATTTACTCCATTTTCTATTTATCTCATCTTGTATGTAATACTATTTATTTTTGACCCATAATATATATTGAAGCATTACTGCTAAATAGTATTTATTGCTAACAAACATATTTTACTTCACTGAAAAAGTCTTAAACATGCAATTTATATCCTTTGTCTTCTGTTTCTCCTTCTATCTACCTTGTATTCTTCTTCTGCCTCTTGTTCTCACTCAAAAATATCATTTTTTTCTGTTAGTGAATTTTAATTTCATAGTTGACATTTTCATAATTTTTTTTATATTTTGTCATTACTCATTCATAATTGTTCAATTCTGCTTTCTTTCCTATTGGTTTCTATATGGTCCAAAATTTAGAACACATCAAACCAGACATTGTTCATATTTCTTTTCTTCTTTCTCTAACTTTAATTTCCCTTGATGTATATTTAGTTCAATGACAATTTACTGTAATGTTCTAGCTAGTATTAACCTTTATCAATCATTACTAATTGTAGGATCTAGCTTTCTGTTATTTAAGGTCCTGTCATTACTTGTCAAACCCATGTTTCCCTATAAATCCACAATGTATACAAAAATCTGTTTTTAAGGCTCTTGTCTCTAGTTGTAATTCTTGATTTATTGCATCTATTTCTATTGATTGCTTTGAAAATTCATCAAAATTCCCTACTTATCCTAGTGACTTATAATATTTTTATACATTTAACATATTAGTAAAGAGTCCAATTTAATACACCAAGGTTTCTTTATTTGATTTTCATTTGTCTTTGTGTTTAGTTGGTAAAGAGGTTATTCCCTCCAACTCCAAGCAATGGCCTAGGTTACATAGTATTCAGGTAGGTATTACGCTCCTGGTAGAAAAGCAGCCAATAGTTGGCAGGCATCCTGGGCCTGGTTAATGTCAAATTTGTGTTAATATAACAGTGCACCAGCATTGTCGCCTATTCTTTTTCATTATTATTGTTATTTTATTTTGGGGGGAGCAGACTCTGATGTGCAAACAGACAGTACCAGTGTGTGTGGGTTCTGAGCAGGCAGATAGGGCCCGAGGCTGGCACAGACACCACCAGAGGACCGTGCATAGGGGACTGTGGGTTGCTCAGGAGGGAGGACTGCTGAGGAAGAATGTGATAGTTGAGTGACTTCTGAAGGACTTTCAGCAACCTTGCTACTGCCTTTACAAGTAAACAAGGGGCTGAGATGGGATGGTTTAGAGGAGGGAAACTGGAGGGCATTTTGGTGCCAAACCAATATATTCGCCCATGTAGCAGACCTGCCCTGGGTTTGTTGGTTTCAACCACCACTTATTGGTGCACACAAACGCCCAGGCTGGGGGACCTGTCTTGCAGGGCTTGACCTCAGTATCAGGCAGTGAGCATTGGGACAGGGATGGACCATGTTAGGCTGGGTCATGACACTAGACTTCAATGCCATTGATATGTACAAGAGCTGAATGGAATGTGGAACAGCCTGGATCAGTTTGCTGCACATAACAACATGCACAGGAAGTAAGGCAGACCTAGTGGGTGTTATTGGAGGTCGCTCCAACTAGGTTGCAGTTCCCACTGGTATATGGGAGGGCCCAGTGTATGATGGGTAATGTTAAGCTGGGCCATAGTATCCATTGGTTTGTTTTTTTTTTTTAATTTATTTTATTTTATTATATAGTTGTTGACAATCTTTACATAGTTAATTATGGTTAACAAAAAAAAGGTTCAGGGGGTATAGGGAAGTGGGTAATACTATTATGTCCATATTGTTTCCATCGTGTATCTGAGGTACAGGGGGATATTGAGGAAGAAGCCCCACCCGGTTTCCCGCCCACCCCAAGTCCCAGATGTGGGGCATGCTCTGAGATATTTGCTCAAGTGGCTTTAATAGTTCTCCAGTTATGAATCGCTGCCAGTTTCACTCAATGAGGTCATCCACTGATTGATATGGTCCATCATAAAGTATCCGTTTGCCCCATATTTCGCTGCCAACATATAGCTGATATGAATGATGACATGTTCTGTCTTCTGTCTTTTTTTGGTTAGAGTTCTGTGTCCAGCAGTTCTGTTGGGGAGATCTCCAAAGAAACTTCGAGGTATTCCCAGACTAGATTCTTGTATGTTCTAGCAAGCACAGGGCCCAGCACAGTCCATCACCCCGATAGTATCCATTGGTTTGTGCATGAGATGGGGCTGAGGACAGAACTGAGCAGGTGACTGCAGCCACCAATGTGTGTTTAGGCTGATGTGAGTGATACATGAGCCAGACGGCAACTGGCTGGTACACACAGGAGTTAGGTTATATTCTCCTCTAATGAGGTTTCTTTGTGGATCCTCTCCCCATCCCCTGCCAATGGATCACTGGTCTCAGAACTCCAACCATGGTGAAAAGCATAGGATATGTGATCTGACTGTAGAATAAATGTGTGTGTGTATATACACACATATATACATTATATATATAATATTTTCTAGTGGAGCTATATAATGAAGTCAAGTATAGCATGAAGTGAAGATACATAGCAGTATGCATCACTACTTCTGAACAAAAGATGGACTCCCAATGAAGCTGTTCAATGCTTCTTGACAATAGAATTGCTACAATATAGGGAAAAACAGGAGGGGGGGGGGGAAATGTGGGAGGTGGTAGGGGAAATTCCTGATCCTAAGAAACTATATCATGAAAAATAAAGATTTTAAAAAAAAGATATTTTAATGTATAGGTTATTTTATGGTTTTGTATTTTTTTCTTTTACCTGAAAAATAGTTTAACATCACAGAAATTACAACACTAATAGGGTTCCTATATTCTCTTCACTTGGCTTCGCATCATGTTCAAATCTTGTCCCATCACATTATCATCAAAATCTGGAAATTAACATTGGGGCAATATTTTTAACATGCCAATATTATTTGTGTTTCATGCCAAACTAACATCTTTTCCTCTTCCACTGTTTCACCTATCCTTGGATTACATACTTTACGTTGCTACAAGTCACAACAGACTCCCTGATATTTAGGTTACTCAATTTCTCCTTGTATTTGATTATCTTGAAGCTGATAAACAATACTGATCAGTCATTTTTTGAAAATAAATCCCTAAATTTTGGTGTTCCTGATGTGCTGTCATAATTAAATGATGGGTGTCATTTGGGAACAGCAATAGTACAGAAGTTAAGTATTCTTGGCTCACAAAACCAAAGGACAGATAATCTTGACAGGTCTTATTTTTGATGACATTAATTTTCAGCATTTAAATTGATAGCTTTTCATTTTCTCCACAGAATAATGCAGCTTTTCCCCCTTCTAATTTATCATTAGTATAGACAGATACCTTGGGATTTTTAAAACAGTCTTCTTCTCAAAATTTTACAACGAATTTTTTATTCATTAGTGAATATGAATATTGGCTGTAATCATTTTATTATTTGCCTAATTGTCCTTTCGTGTTTTCTTCACTCATTTGTGGTTATTAATTAAAATAAGAAATAAAATAAGAAATTGTTGTCCCTGATTTTCCATTAATTTTTAACATGTTCTATTAAAAATAATAGTGCATATTTATGGGCCACCGTGTGACTTTCCAATGCATGCACATGATATGTACTAATCAAAACTTTTCCTCATAGTAATTAAAAAAATTACCTTATGTTTGTGGGCTTGGAAAGTCATATTTCTACTTTAGTGTGAACAACAGTCTCACTGAATGTAGTCAAAGATTATTTTATCACTACTTCATTAGTTTTGAGATATCCAACTTGACCATTTGGAACTCTTCAGTTTTCTTTTTTCTTTTGACTAATCTCTATCTATTTTCCAATTGATGTTCACTTTTTGGCTTGACAAAATGTTTGATTCATCACAGTTCTTGATCAATTCCCCAAAATACTAGTTTACTCTAATACATAACCACACAAATGTATCTTTGTAAATCAGGCTATTTATCTCTAGTATTTATATATACACTATAGATTATATGTGCATATGCATACATGTTCAACACACATAAACACTCATATATCTTTTTTTTAATTCATTAATTACATTGTATTATGTGACACAGTTTCATAGGTGCTTGGATTCTCTCCACCCCTCCCCAAACCCTCCCACCATGGTGGATTCCTCCACCTTGTTGCATAACCACAGTTCAAGTTCAGTTGAGATTCCCCCATTGCAAGCATATACTAAACATAGAGTCCAGCATCTTATTGTCTTTTTAAACTTATGTCCAGAGTTCATCCTGATACCTGGTAATCCAATATAGAAATTCTTCACTAACAATTTTATCAAGTTGGAGAGCTATGACTCTCAATATTACAAAACATTCATAAGTTTATAATCGATGCAGAATGCCAATACTAAAAACATGTATTTCCTATAGAACAGAATGTGTAACAACTGGTTTTATCTTTAAATTTCTGGCCTTAATTTCAATCATAGTGTCAAGTTAGTACATTGTTCTCTTATAGTCCTCCATAGGATTGTACCTATTAAAATAGATTAATTTATTACAATTTAAATTCTACTTTGCTTTTCTACATATTGATTACAATTTTATTTTCTGACAATGAAATATTACTAAAAGTCCACATTAAATCGCAGAAGAATCACTTTTTATTTATGTACCACCATTCCTGTTGATGCTTCTGGACACCTCTTTTCTACCCCTATGGCGTAAGCAATTTCACTACTGTCTGCATTTTGATTCTTATTAATCTCCTTGCAGTTCACTGAAATAACTTATAGAACACTGGAACTATCTTATCTTAGGAAATATGATAGCTTTTCCCTTTGTTAACATCATAGTTTACTCTTTTTCAAAATGTTTAGGTTTTATCGTTTTACTTGAAATGGGAAATACAGAGCATGAATGCACATCTGTTATTTGACTTTACTTGTTATTTGACTTTACTTGCGGTTGGTCAATGCTCAAGACAGAAGCAATAACCTCAACCCAAGTTCTCACCCAGGAAGAAGGAAACCAGTCACCAGAGCCATCGCCTGCTGTGTCCCAGGACGCACATCAGCAGCAAGCTGGGGTGAAGCTTGGAGCTGAAATTTGGACCTATGCAACTGAGTGTGAGATATGAAAACCCAAGCTGCATCTTAGCTGTTCAGCAAATATTCGTTTCTAGTTCATTTTCCAACAAGGAGTTTCTTGATAAATTTTCTGTTTGAACAAGAGTATTAGCATAAACTACCATTAGTTGCAATTTGGGAAACCTGTATTTCTCTCACTGATTAATTGGCCGTTTAATTTATTTGTTTATTTTTAATTGCAAAGTTAGATATATATAGAGAGAGGAGGAGAGACAGAGAGGAAGATCTTCCGTCCGATGGTTCACTCCCCAAGCGGCCGCAACAACTGTGGCTGAGCCAATCCGAAGCCAGGAGCTCTTCCGGGTCTCCCATGCAGGTGCAGGGTCCCAAGGCTTTGGGCCACCCTGGACTGCTTTCCCAGGCCACAAGCAGGGAGCTGAATGAGAAGCAGGGCTGCCGGGATTAGAACCGGAGCCCATATAAGATTCCGATGCATTCAAGGCTAGGACTTTAGCCACTAGGTCACTGCGCTGGGTCCTATTTATGTATTTATTTATTTATTTATCAGGTCAGTGAATTTACCTTTTGCGATTAGATTTTTACTCACTTATGTTATTTTCCTTTGTAATTGTTTAACCTTTATATTTTGTTACTTTAAAGATTTTGTCAGAATGACTACTCATTTCTGTTTTAAGAAAAAAAATGTAACTTATTAATGGCATTTGTTTTTATCATATTTTCTATGCATTATCATTTATTATTTTTCTATATTTTCTAAAGATGTTTTCTTTTTATATAATTATTTCTATAGAAATATATTTTCTATATGATTTTCTATATTTTCTACTGATTACTCCACTTTTTATATTTTATATTCATTAATTCCTCTCTCTATTTCTGCTTATTCTTTCAGATACTTATTTGTTCTACTTTTTTGGGTTGGAATTTGGATAATTTATTTTCATTCATTTTTTTTATTCTGATAACTGTTCAGTAACAATCATTGCTCTTAGTATAGGTATAGATTTAAATATGTATCATTTTTACTGGCTTCATGGTATTTTAAAAATAGGCTTTATTCCCTCTTTCATCTAATCAAAGGTTATTTATAAGTTATAAATGGTATAGGTTATAACTACATATAAATAATAGCTAGGTGGGTATCTAGGCTTTATGTGTTTGTAATTTCTAGTTATAGTGCATTACTATCAGGAATGTTCTGTATAATATTTTAACATTATGAAAATGTAATATTTTGCAACCTTAAAATATTATACAGAATATTCTTGATAGTAACCAATTTTCAGCAAGAAATGCTTGATGTGGACACATTTGATCTTAGCAATTTTATTTTCTAGTTGGCCATTGAAAGTTCTTTCAATATTTTCATGAGTTTTCAAATATTTATTTATTTAAAAGGCAGAGAGAGAGAAGAGAAGGAGGAGTAGCAGAGAAAGAAAAGGAAGAGGAATAAGAAGAACAGAAAGAAGGAGAAGGAGGAGACAAGAGAAACAGAGAAATTTTCCAAGTGATGGTACACTGCTGAAATGACCCAAGAAACCAGGATTTCTAGGCCAAAGCCAAGAGCCTGGAATCCCATGTAGGTCCCTTACGTGGACAGTAGCACCCCAAGTATCTGGATCAGAAAGCAAAGCAGCTGGTAATCCAACCTGCATTCCCTTATGGGACACGGGTGTTACTGCAAGTGGCAGCTTTTCCTGCTGTACTAGCTTGACTCTATGTCTAGCTGCTTATCCTGTAATTTCTGCTCATAAAGATACTAGGTTATCTGGTGTATGCATATCCTTAAATGTTAGAGCTTCATTTTGAATTGTGGGTTTTAATATTAAAATGTATATTTGTTCTCTATTTCGTGTTTTGTCCTTGGCATCCATTTTGCCTGAAATGTTATTGTTCCCTGCTATTTCTTAGTTTTACGTTTTCCTGGTATGATTTTATTATTCCTTTAGTTTTCAGTCATTCTGGATCAGTTGGGTTTGACTACATTCCTTGACATTTTGTGAGGCAAATTGAAACTAGTTGTATTTAATGGTTAGGTACATCTATACTTAATAATATGATTCATGCTTGATCTTAATAATTCTGCAATAATTTATATGTGTTTGTCTTCTAGCCATGTTTATTTTCTATACTTGTGTATTCTTTCATATATATGAGTATATATCAGTATTAGATGAGTGTTTTAAATACAAAATACTATGTATGCTTAAATACATGCATGTTAAGAGGTTTCTTTAAATTTCTTGATTTGCTTTTTTTTTTTTTTTTTTTTTTGAAAGCAGAAATAGAAACTGAGATTTCCCAGCTGTCTCTTCACTGACAAATAGCAAATTCTGCTGTGTCCAGCAGAGCCCGGAAGCTTGGACTCAGGCTTGGCCCCACAATGGATGTCAGGGACTCAGCATTGAGAGCCATCATCTGTTGACTCATAAGCAGGAAGTTGGAATCCTGCATAGGGCTGAGTCTTGAATCCTAGCACTCCTAAATGGGACGTGCACCCCAAACAGTGCCAGGAGCAGGGTACCAAACCCCTCATCTTCACAGGAGTTTTATATTCTACAGACTTACAGGGTGCAACAGAAGTCATGATACATGTATAAACTCTCATATGATAAAGTTAATTTTGTTCACATGGTCATATCCCACATACTTATATCTTCATTGCAAAAATGTTTAAATATACTCTTTTTGTGATCTTGACATATTCAGTTCATTATTATTACCCATGCAACTTCATGCTACATAGTCAGGCATGAGAACACATATCTCCTACAGATTTAGACTTTGTTTACTCCACTAATGTCTTTCCTCATCTCCCTCCCACCTTTCTCCACATTATGGTAACTTGCATTCTACTCTCTACCTCTTCAGTTTAGTTTGAAGTTATAAGTGAGACCATGGGTTAATTATTGTATAGTCATAGCATGTCTGATGGGTTTATCAGTGATGCTACAAATGATAAAATATCCTTCTTGGACTGAGTAGCAGCTGCAAGATATCAAATCTGCTACATAAATTAGGACTGCCTTGTACACAGAATTCTGTTAATTTCATCAGTATTAAAACCTAAGCATTTCCCCCATGTCATTAAATATTCATATGCTTGATTTTTATTCACTTGATAATATCCATTTGCACAACAATATATAAATAGTGTGCAACAATGGGACGTTTGGGTGGTTTCAGTTTTAAATAACTATGATAAGCCTCTCTGTATATTTCTGATTATTCTCTTGTGCTATATTTCTGGACATAAAAATTATTCACAACTTATTACAGATTGCCTAATGACTTACTAAATGTTCACAGCACTTGGCAAAGCCACTAATATAGCATAATGTAATACACGTTGTAGATCTTGACCCTGTAGTAACAACCAGAACCCACCAAACGACAGCAGATCTGAATATAACCCAAGAGCACTGTTAGCAGATAGCCAGTTCCTCAAACTCTCCTGGAACTACATGGCCAAGTGTAGCCTCCACTTTTTCCGGGCACCAGTCAGCTTTTGTAAGACTAGGCTCCTGCTACCAGTCTAGGATTTTAGAATACCAAATAAAGAATTACTTCTTCATCCACCTTACACATAAGATACGGATCAACTGTGATTTTATTTCACAACTTATTGTGAAACCCAAAATGTGGGAGCAGCCCTGTCCCTATCTCAATTCTTGTGATTAGTAACAACATACAAAAGTGACACCATATTTGAAGACTGCGGCATTTTAGCCAAACAAGTTGGCATAATTCTATTCGAAAGCAGCCTGTTTAAGTCCTGGCTGCTCTACTTCCAGAAAGTTCCCTGTGAATGCATCTTGGAAGGCAGAAGATGATGGCCCAACCACTTGGGCCCCTGCCATTCAAGTGGTAGAACAATACAGAGATCCATACACTTGGCTATGACCAGTCTGACTTAATCTTGAGTATTTTTGCCACTTGGGGAGTGAACCCATGGATAGAGAAAGTAATGTTTCTTTCTCTTTACCTCTATGTGTTAGATTGCCTTTAAAATAACTAAAATTGAGGGGCAGCATGGTGGCAAAGCACAATAATCCTCTGCCCTTTGGTGACAGCATCCCATATGGACACTGATTCAAGTTCTGTCTGACTTCTGATCCTGCTCTCCGCTTATATCCAGGGAGAACCACCTGGCTTCAAGTTTCAGATCAGCTCAGCTCTGGCTGTTATGATGATTTTGTGAATGAACCAGTGAATGGAAGACCTTCTCTGTGTCTCTCCTTCTCTCTGCATAAAATACACCTTTCAGGGCCCGGCGGCATGGCCTAGCAGCTAAAGTCCTCGCCTTGAAAGCCCTGGGATCCCATATGGGCACCGGTTCTAATCCCAGCGGCTCCACTTCCCATCCAGCTCCCTGCTTGTGGCCTGGGAAAGCAGTTGAGGACGGCTCAAGGCTTTGGGACCCTGCGCCCGCGTGGGAGACCCAGAAGAGATTTCAGGTTCCCGGCATCGGATTGGCGCGTACCGGCCATTGCGGCTCACTTGGGGAGTAAATCATTGGGTGGAAGATCTTCCTCTCTGTCTCTCCTCCTCTCTGTATATCTGACTTTGTAATAAAATAAATAAATCTTTAAAAAAATACACCTTTCAAATGAAAATAAATAAATATCTAGAAATAATAAATATGCAAAGAAATAAATGAAACTTTTTTTAAAAGACAGTGACTAGGACATTGTACATTTCACAACCAGTATTTCCCCCTGGCTGGGGAAGCCATTTAAGCAACCTTGGTGCCAATGAGCAAGAGGAGTATACTCCTTTCACAGCGAGGTTCTGTGAATCAAAGTCTTGGCAAATGTAACTTTATCATGGATTCAAAAGACAATAGTGGCCCCGGCATGATAGAGTAGTGGTTAAAGTCCTCACCTTGCACTTGCCAGGATCCCATATGGTTGTCAGTTCTAATCCCAGCGGCCCTGCTTCCCATCCAGCTCCCTGCTTGTGGCCTGGGAAAGCAGTTGAGGATGGTCCAAAGCCTTGGGACCCTGCAACCATGAGGGAGACCTGGAAGAGGTTCCTGGCTCCTGGCTCTGAATTGGTACAGCACCAGCCATTGCAGTCACTTGCGGAGTGAATCATCGGACAGAAGATCTTCCTCTCTGTCTCTCCTCCTCTCTGTATACCTGCCTTTCCAATAAAAATAAATAAATCTTTAAAAAAAAGACAATAGCTGAGAACAAGAATGCAATCAACTAATTAGAGGTAGGAAAGTTCAGAAACTGTACTTATTGCTCAATATCACACCCTGGCACTATACTTGACATCATGAACACTTACAGTCTAGAATTCTTTCCCACATTGGAAAAGCTCATGCCTTAGGACAATTTTCCAATGACTGATTAAGACAATCCATCTGGGTTTATCTTTTGTGCATATGAATGAAAAATAGTTGACCACAAATGCATGAAATTACTCCTGTACTTTAATTCTATTCTATTGGCCTATATTGTTTTGAATACCACAGTTATAACATAGTTTGCAACTAGATAGCATAATGTTCCCAACTTCATTTTTCAAGAGCAATTTGGCATTTCAGAGACTCGAGGCCAACTCAAATTTGAGTTTTTTTTTTATTTCATGAAGAATGGTGCTATAATTGACAGAACTCCATTAAATCGTAGATTTATTTTAAATGTGTAGATTTAATGGCCTAGCATCGTGGCATCACAGGTAGAGCTTCTGCCTTATATACTGGTATTCCATTCGGATGCCAGTTAGATTCCCAGCTGTTTTATTTCCAAACCAGCTCCACGCTAATATGTCTGGGAAAGCAATGGAAGATGGCTCACGTTCTTGGGCTCCTGCACTCGCATGAGAGACTCAGCAGAAGCTTCTGGCTGCTAACTTCAGCCTGCCTTAGTCTTGACCATTCACAACATTTGTGTACTGACTAGCAGAAGGAAGATGAAAGATTTTTCTCCCTCACTTTGTGGATCTGATTTTCAAATAAATAGAGTTTTCATGATTGCTTTAATATTTGAATGCTTCTTTTTCATCTTTTATGTTAACAATTTAAGTCACCTATTTAAGCCACATATTTTCTTCATTTTACATTTTAATTGGAAAGGCAGATCAGATTTATGGAGAGAAGTAATGACAGTGAGAAAGATATTCCACCCAACTATTTCACTCCCCAAATGGCCATAATGGCCGGGGCTGAGCCAATCCAAAACCAGAAGCGAAGAGCTTCTTCAAGGTCACCTATGTGAGTACAGTGTTCCAAGGGTTTCGGCCATCCTCTACTGGGCCTTTTCCAGGCCATTAGCAGGGAATCACATGGGCAGTCGACCAGCTAGGACATGCAAGTGCACACACACACACACACACACACACACACACACACACAATGGGATCCTGGCACTTGCAGGGTGATGATTTAGCCAATAAATCTTCATTCCAGGCATTAAATCAAATATTTTCTTATTTAGCCTTTTAATGTCCTGACTGTCAGTCTTCATCACTATAAAATGAACTTTTACCATTTTCTCCTGTCTACTCTTTATCATTTCATATTTTAGTTGTGCTATTTTTATTTTGTTATACCATAAGATTTTTGTACATTAATTTTTCCATTTTGCATTAATCTTCCTCCTTTTTCAAACTTAGCTTTAAATGCATATTTTATTTTATTTTTACTTTTCTATTTTAGTTAAACAGAGACAGAGATGGAAAGAGAGAGAAAGTGAGATCTTCCACATACTGATTCACTTCATAAATGTCCACAATAGCTAGACCTAGGTCTGGCTGCATGTAGGAATCAGGAATTCCTCCAGGGTCGTCCACAAGGGTGTCAAGAGATTCAAGTGTTTGAACCATTACCTGCTGCCTTCCAGGGTGCACAATAGCATGAAATTAGATCATAAGGCATCCTGAATATGAATCCAGGATTTCCATATGGAATGTGAGTACAGCATGCAACATGTAAACCATGGCATCAAACACCTCTCCTCTTTTGAATTGTTACTGATGTTAAAGGACAGAGAAAGTGACAGGAAGAAGAAAGAAGAGCAACAAAGACAGAGAGGGAGGGAGGTCCATTTTAACAGAACAGTTGGTTTGATCATTATCAGTCACTTACGGGCCTCTGGAAAACAGTTTACAGTAAGATAATGAGATTATAATTATTCATTTAATAATTTACAAATAAACACTAAATGAGTCTGAATGGAATCCTATTAATAGAACATTTCATATGCTCTAGGCACTATTCTCTCTCAACATGAACTCAAGGAATGGGATTTGACATAAGAACCCAGAATTTCTATATGATTTATAGGATGCACCATACATTTATCAGAGTGACTAGACTGTAAGCATCAATCACTACCTAAAGTAAATACAGATTCAATTAAACACCTATCAAAATACCAATGACATTATAGACAGAACTAGAGGAAAGACTACTAAAATTCAAGTGGAATCAGAAAGATTCAGAACATCCAAATCTATGCTAAGGGGGAAAAATCAAGGTACAGGCAAAGCAATATCTAATTTCAAAACATAAAAGGACATTTTCTTAATTAAAGCAGTATGGTACTGTCATAAAACTGACAAACTTAATAGAACAAGGAACCCAGAGATGTATCCATATACAACAGCTAACTGATTTTTGCCAAAAGTGCCAAGACCATATGTTGGCAAAGAGATAATTTATTTGATAAATGATGCTGAAAAAAAAGAGTATAGATGCTGAATTTAAATAGTTTCCTCTCACTGCACATAAAATAAGATTCAAAGTAGATCAAGAACATAAACTTAAAAATGACACACTAAAAGTTATAGAAGGAAATATAGGGGAGATGAATGAAGATATTAATATAGGTGATAATTTTCCTAATAAGTTACACAAAAGCAAAACTACATGATTATATCAAATTATTCTGCCAATAAAAGGAAACAATAAATGCATGTGTGAAAGAACAGCAAAAAGGCCTGCAAGCTACTAATGCATCAAAAATTTATACCTAGAATATATCAACAACTCAGAAAAATCAACAACAGGAAAAAAAAAGACCAGTCTAGTTAAGAGATTAGTACATTACCTAAACAGACAGTTTTCAAAAGAAAATATAGAATTTACAAACACATATATAAACAACTTTTCAATATCACTACCCATCAGGGAAATTAAAACCAAAACCCTAAGATGTCAGCTCATTCCTGTCTCTCTTATAGTTTTCTAAAAGACACAGAGCTGTTCTGGTTTTTGTGTTCATACTAGGTCTCCACTCTCTTAGTCTGAAGTGCCCATATCGTGAGTTCAAAGCTTACACAACTCTTCTGCATCGATCACAGTGTTTGGATCTGCATTCCCACTTCACTCATCATTTTCTTGGTTAAGTATTCTTGAGATTTTAGTAGGCTTCTCACCTTGTTAGATTTTGTACATATGAAATCATAATGGACCTCAGGCTGAGAACAGAGTATTTTATTTATAAATGATGGGTAAACTCACTTTCAATTTTTCTTTTTTTCTGTTTTCGAGGTTCTAAAATATATATAAATAAAAAGTCTTAACACAAAAAGTCTTAACACAAATTGGATACAGGCATTTATTCTCTGTTTTTGTTTTTCTTAAGTCAGGTTTTTAGGGGCTCCCAAATTATCCAGTGTTGTATCATAAACAAAACGGTTTCACACAAGAATGTGAACTTATCATTATGATGGCGAATTCAATTGAATTAAGTCTCTATAAAATAACACTCTGCCTCCCATTTAGCATTCACATCACATAAAGCAAGTCACCGTATTTATATGTGCATATTATTCTATTTCAGCTTCAAACAATGCTATGAAGCAAAACAGCATTATGGTTAAGCACTCCTGTCTACTAGCACCACAACTGAGACATATAAACGACACAGTGAAATCTGCAGTAAGCAGAGATAAGACTTCTAGTTAAGAGGTGAAGTTCTTTTTACTGCAATATGCATTCCCTGGATTAAAGGCCCCATAATCTCCTGAGAAAACCTAGTTTAAGATACATTCATATTTTATACTCTGGTTTCTCTTCAGATCGTATAAATCTTTCGCCTTTTACTAAAGATTTCCATGGATAGGAACAATTCTGAGTCTTTACAGCATGCCCCACATCCAGGACTTGGGGTGGGTGGGAAACCGGGTGGGGCTTCTCCATCAATATCCCCCTTTACCTCAGATACATGATGGAAACAATATGGACATAATACTATTACCCACTTCCCTATAACCCCTGAACCTTTTTTTTTTTTACCGTAATTAACTATGTAAAGATTGTCAACAAAAATACAATAAAAAAAAAGAAAAAATCAATAGAGCAAGAAAAAAAAAGATACATTCATATTTTACCCATATTGCCCTGCCTGAAATTTCTGTAATTTAGAAAGAAGAACCAAAAAATATGATTCATCTCATCTCATTTCATAGGACTGAATTGTTGCATTTCAGAGTATGTCAAGGTTTCTTGGCAGGAGATTAGGGAATCAGATTTTTAAAAGGATGTTTACATCAAGTTTTTCAGGAAATAAAAACGAACAAGCCACCATAACAGATCCTTTTCACAATGCAAATAAACTTTTAATAATACATGTTGCTAGTGAGTATTATCATTGTCTTTGTTACTTGTCAAGGATCATACAGGTACTGTTAGAAGCAAGACTCATCCAGTAGATGAGTTGAAACTATATAGCATAAGATAATTTCTAAATGCTGTTAGTGGTAATTACCCGTTACGAAAAGAATTAGTTAAGTAATTTCTAGCCATATTAGGAATTACTGCTTATGAACTAGAAAAGTGTATGTGTGTCCATGTGGGGGGCGGGATGAAGGGAAGAATTTACCTCAAGAAATGAAAACAGGCATACTCTATTTGGCAACAATTCAGCAATGAGATTATCCCTTAAAATTTCCCAAAGTAAATATTCTTGTTGCAATTCTAAGGAAAACATGACTCACAGAAGTGAAGATTCAGAGAGAGAAATGAAAGACATGCTGGCTCAGAATCACATTATTTTGGGGCAAAGTGAGAAGAGGGTCCCTACTGCTAGCAGTTTTGACCAAGAGAAAAATTCTGCAGTCCCTTCTAGCTTTCAGTTTGGCCCTGGGAGCTGACAGAGGGCTAGCTAACTACCTGGCTCCCTGAAACTGGCATGGGGGGTGGGGGTGTGGAAGATCTTGTCTCCCTCTCACCCTCTCATCAACCAGACTCCATTTGCTAAGGTGGAACTGCAGCTAAATTCTGTGCCAAATTGGGAAACAGTGAACAGCTCACATACGGAAGAGAGCAGCTTACAGGGGCAGTAGTGGATCTCTGATGTGCTGTGATTGTGGGAATTTAGGACATAAGCCATACAACTAAAAGGACTGTGGGTTGGTGGCTGACTTCATCAGAACCTGTCTGACTGCAGAAACTCCGAGCTTCCTGCATCCTGAAGGACTGGGGGCTCAGTGGACACATTGCAGTCAGTGCTCTAGTAGATGCGTGAGCCTGTGTCGGTTGGGGGGGAGGTGAATACATGATCTTGCTCTAGGTTCTAGATCGGTTGGTTCACTCGGACACAAAGAAGGGCTGAGAATGTGAGTGTATTAGCCAGCTCTGTCCTCCCATTCTTCTACTGACTGTACCAGAATTGTGAAACCAGGTCCAAGTCTGGTTTTTTTTTTTTTCTGAGCTTGTACCCACCCATAAATTGTGACCAAAACTACCTGGCCCCATTCAGAACACACCTCTGTAGCACCAAAGTAAGCCATTAGACAATTGCGCCAATCCAGAGACATTCTTCCAGGAACAAACCCTTCAACAATAATAATAAATGAACCCAGAATATATCAAAACAAGTGTTACCCAGTAGCATAAAAATTAGAAACATAAGCAATATGGAAAAGGAAGGCAATATGACTCCCCAAAGGGAAAACAAAAAATATATTGTCAATAGATTGTGAGGAAATGGACAATAACAAAATATCTGAAAAGAAACTCAGAAGATTAATTATAAGATAACTCAAAGTTATTAAATAATAAAAAGAAAGCAGTATATGATACGGATACAGAATTCTGCAAAGATAAAAAAAGCCATTGAATTAAAATTTAAAAAGATATAAAGACATTGAATTAAAATAAAACAAAACATAATTCAATGAAGTATTTAATAAGTCAAATTGAAAATTATACTGGAAAACCTTAATAGGGTTTTCAAAGCAGGTATGTTGAAACGTTTCAATTGGACAAGGGTCGGAAACAGGCATTGAGGTGAAGAGGAAAGTAAAGGAGGATAAAGGGAAAGTGAAGAAGAAGAAATAAAATAGAGCAAGAGCAATGTTTGGTTTGCCAGGGTATCTTTGGATGTTATTTTAAATTTGTGGCCTGAGTAAAATATTTTGAAATTCATAATGTGTGTGTCTCACCCAACTACGTGAAGGACAGAATACAGCACAAGTTTGATACTCACCCAAATGAAACAGAATTATTTCACTATTGTCTTTAAAGCAGGACATCAACTCTTCCTATTGTCATTAAAGAGCAATATTAATGCTTTGTATTTATATATCATTTAAAAATTTGGATTCAAATGAAGTATTAAAATCTACAGTTATGGGAACTGAAATTCTCTGTTCATTTGTTGTAGTAAATTGATAACCTTTTTTCCTCTATCCCATTTTCTCTCTTATACACACACACATATCTTCTTAAAGTGCTGAATATTATGTACTACAAAAAATATTATGTTTTTTAAATTCTAACTTTTCCATAACAAAAACTTAAATTATTCCATTTATTTTTGAATTCTCTTTATATATATTTTATATATGTAACTGATATTTATGTAGAACCAATAATTACATAAATTTAATATCTTATAGCCACATATTTATTAAACATAACAAATTTGTGAATATATTTACATAGAACTACTATTATAGATTTATAACCTCTAAAATATTTATCAAATATTATGTACGATAATATCGATTTAATATAGTTATTGGTTCTGTTTCTCTGAAAAATCCTGAAACTCTAACCAATGTGAATGACTAAGGCAGGAAGGTTATTAAAAGCTATAAAATGTTGGGCCCAGCTGCGTGGCCTAGCGGCCAAAGTCCTCGCCTTGAAAGCCCCGGGATCCCATATGGGCGCCAGTTCTAATCCTGGCAGCTCCACTTCTCATCCAGCTCCCTGCTTGTGGCCTGGGAGGGCAGTTGAGGACAGCCCGGTGCATTGGGACACTGCGCCCGCGTGGGAGACCCGGGAGAGATTCCAGGTTCCTGGCTGTAATAAAATGAATAAAACTTAAAAAAAAAAAAAAAAAGAAAAAGGCTTTGGCGCTGAAGTTGTCTCTGAATGTGGAGTTTGTAGCATGTGAAACCCACATGTGGAGCATTGGTTTGTGTGGGATACTCAGAAAACTTCATTTCAGTCCAATGCGCTCAATGGGCATTAAGCATACAGTGTGAAAACAGTTTCCTTGAGAGCTGCTTATAAGCCTGATGGTGTGTGATGTTAGTGAGCCAAATGGAGTTGTTCTCCCACAAGAAGCACTCCACTGATTCTTCTTCAATATGCCCTTCACCAACATGCAGTGTTTCCTTGACCTATCATACTCATAGACGAATATGTGATTCCAAAACCTTTGTATTTGGGGCTATGTGAAAAAGGCTTTGGCGCTGAAGTTGTCTCTGAATGTGGAGTTGGTAGCATGTGAAACCCGCATGTGGAGCATTGGTTTGTGTGGGATACTCAGCAAATTTCATTTCAGTCCAATGCGCTCAATAGGCATTAAGCATACAGTGTGAAAACCAAGTTTACTTGAGAGATGCTGGTAAGCCTGATGGTGTGTTACATTCGTGAACCAAATGGAGTTGTTCTCCCACAAGAAGGACTTGGCTGATTCTTCTTCAATATGCCCGTCACCAACATGCAGTGTTGCCTTGATCTATCATACTCATAGACAAATATGTGATTTTCAATTGTGTGAGGTTTCCAGCTAATTTCTAGAAGTCTTCTCAGTTGTCATTACATACTGGCAAAGGATAAAAGTTTGAATAGATGTCAGTCTATCTAAGGAAAGCAATTCCCTGTTTTAGATAGATCATGCCCTAAAAAATATACTCTTGGAGAGTTGCAAATTAGCTTTGGCATCTTATGTCTTTTTTCCTTCATAATATTGAAAACAAGAAAATGGAATCACATTTCAGGTTTTATAATTTGCTAAGCAAAGTAGAAGATTATACACATGTTATGTCAGAACTAAATTTCAATAATAATTTAGAATTACAGGGAATAATTTAGGACTTATAACACCAGAAAGCAGCCTCAGTGAACTTCATAGGCATAAGGATCTGGATGTAATATGGCCCTTCCCAAATAAAAAAAATGTATTGAATCTTCTTTCTGGAAGTACATTAAAGTGATAATGCAAAAATTCAGTGGAAGAGTAACTAAAGATACTAGTACCTGAAAGAATGTTGGATCAGGGGATGGGTCACATTAGGTAGGGCCATGACACTAACTACAGCACATGAGAGTACCAGGTCTGGGGTAGATTCTGTGGGGCATATGTGGGTCCAACCCTATGGAAATACAAGTGCTGCTGATTAGTTCAAAAGTTGGTGTGGTGATGGGCTGAACTAGGTGTGCTCATGGAACCTGCCATCACTCAAGGGTACTAGGGCTGAGAATAAGATGGGCAGGTCCAAGCTGCAGCACCTGCATGTGCATTCTAAAACAGGGTATAGGGTCGGCTAGTCCACAACATCCACCGGTTCATACAAAGGCCAAGAAGGAGGGGCAGGCTATGCCAGGTAAGGGCTTTGCACCTGCTACAGCATGTGAGATCTGGGTCTGGGAGTGGGCTGATTCAGGCAACCTGGGAAACTCCTCTACTGGGCCATAGCTACCACTGGTGAGCATGTGTCCCATACCTATGGGTCAGGCAATCTGGGCAAGGTAGCCCACCCAACTGGCAAGTGTGTTGGTTGGTTTTGGAAGGGAGCAGTCAGGCAGGGCCAAGCAAACCTCAACTGACAAGGAAGAGCAGAAATCAGACTGGAGCACAGGTCATGCCAAGCTAGGATCTTACACTTACGGGTTTGCATGAGCCAGGGATGTTAAGCCTCAGCATCTAAGACAAAGGCCAAGACAGGTGAGGGTCTATGCCAAGCTGGGCCAAATAAATCACTGGCATGTGTGTAATGTATGGCTGGGAACAGGCCTGGTTGGGGAGCTAAGGGGACACCCAGGCTGAATTGCGGATCCAGCTGGTGAGTGTGGGGGCAGAGTGGGGTCTGTGTTCTGGTCTGAATATGGCTGCAGTGTCCCTTGGCACAAGCATGGACTGAGGCTGGGTGTACCAAATCAGGCTAGACTCCAGCACTAACTTGTGCTCTGGAGGACCAGGGTAGGTGTAGGATGGACTAGGCTAGGTCTCTACCCTAACTGGGCCATGTGTGAGCTGTGTCTGGGTGTGGACCAGCCTTGGCTTGGCTGAAACATCCAACAGTAAGAACTTGAATGGGCTGAAGGTCAGTCAGGAAAAGCCACTGTTCCTGCTAGGACAGGAGGTGGACTAAATAGGGCTGGCCCATGGACCCACTGTGTGTGCAAGATCTGACATTGGCAAAGGTTCTGATGGAGGAGCTTAGGAAACTCCTCTGTTCAGATACAGTCTGTGCAGGTGAGCACAAGAGCCAAGAATAGGAGCAGCCCAGGGAATGTTCCCCACCAGCATACATTTGGCACAGGTCGGAGGTAGACCAGGCCAAATCCTTTCACATCACACACTGGCGAATCCAAGCACCAGAACAGAGTGTGGGTTGGGCCAGGTTTGGTTGCAAATACATACCAGTACACATTACAGCTGGGACTGGGAATAGGCTGTAAACCCCACCAGCATGAGGTGGAATTGGGTGTAGATTGGGCAATCAAGGTACAGCACCCACTGGCAAATGCCGAGGCAAGGCAGGTCATGACAGACTGGGCTTTGGCACCCAACCAGCACACATGAGAACTGGTGGGGGAGAGAGAAGACAAAGCTGGTAGGGGGGATGTGGAGGGCTCCCCTTGTGGACCACCACTCCAACTGGAGAACGTGAGTTGGGATGGGAGCAGACCAGAGCAGGCAGGACTACAATACCTACTGGCCTCATGTGAGCTAGATCAGCAAAAAACCATGCTGGGCTGACTGTTCCTACTGTTGCAAGCATAAATCAGAGTTGATAAGGTTTGGTTGGGCTTTGTCGCAACATCAGCTGGCAGAGGTTGGCACTGGGGGCTAATTCTGTCAAGTTAAACCACAGAACCACCTGGAAAGTGTAAGATCCTAGAGTGGGAGTGGATCAAGTAGGGAAATAGTTGGCACCTCCCTCGTGGGTTACCACTCTCACTGGAGAGCATGAAAACCAGGACTGGGGCAGACTTGGCTAGACAGAACAGCACCCAGCAGCATGTGTGTGGGCTGGAGAGTAGCGCTGCTTGGGTTGAACTCAGTTTCAATGCCCATTGACATGTATGAGAGCTGAATGGGATGTGGGACAGCTGCTGTACATACTGGCAAGCACGGGAACCAGGGTAGAGGACAGGCCTGGTAGGGGTTATTGTGGGTTGCTCCGACTAGGTTGCAGCTCCCACTGCTTTGTGTGAGGGTCGAGTGTAAGGTGGGCAGAATCAGACTGGACCGCAACACCCATATTGGTTCATGTGGAAGACAGGACTGCAAACAGATCTGACCCAGCAATGGCAACCACCTGCATGTGCAAAAGCTGATTGGGGCAACAGACTGTGCTGGACCCTATACTGGATGCACACACAAGAATCAGGCCTGGGATCACCCCAGATGAAGTTTATTTGGGGACCCCCCAACTGAACTGCTGATCTTGGAACCCCAACCATGAAGAGAAATGCAGGTTCCAGGGTCTGACCATGAAGTATGAGTGTCAAAGCTGAGCCTCCTCAGAGGCTCAGACGGAGCTGTAGACAGCATATCCAGGTGCACATGGAGGATATGACAATCTATTGGAACCTCAAGAGGACACCTGGTACCACAACTGAGGATGGAGGACAGAGCAAGTCAATCAATTACCCCAGTCAAGAGTTGGCAGTGAATAGCTGGGCAAACAAATACTCTAAGGTGGACTATGTCAGCCAGTGGATTCTGGAGAGATTTCGTCGTGCTTGGAATGGCGAGATTGGCAGCAATTCAGAACTGTTGGACTATAAAAATCACTTGAGCAGGACCCTCGGAACATGCCCCACATGGGGAACCTGGGATGGGTGGGAGGCTGGGTGGGGCTTCTTCCTTTATCTCCCTCCTTAGCCCAGATACAGAAAATAATATTAATAATAATATGGAAACAATAGTCTTATCTACTTCCCTGTAGCCCTTGACCCTTTGTGCCCTAATCAACTACGTAAAAATTAGCAAAATGAAATAATTTTTAAAATTGCTTAATTAAAATGAAAAAATATATATATATATAAAAGACAGGATATTATTTGGTTTATATAATGTTAGAAGTAACATGTACCAAATTTGTTAATGATTCTGAAATACCAAACAAAGTTGAGTTCTTCATCATTTTCATTTCTTTTATTAGCAAGGCAAAAATTCTATGAAAGAGTATCAGAATGCATTAGATCTTTGGATATAAGGCCTTTGATTATGAACTGAGCCTCTTTTTCTAATAGTTTACAAGGAGCTATCAATGCCAAAATTGTTATGTGGAAAAGGCACCAAATATATTGAAGAGGACAAACATAAAAACAGAGCAGACACAATAGGATTATGATTATGAATAGAATATTTCTTAGGGATTGCAAGAAATAATCCTTTGAATGAGCATTTCATATTGTAATTCAATCTTTAAAACCTCTTCCTATTATATTTGAGAGTGGTACTGGAGAATAAAGAAAAAAAGCATTTCAGTCAAAGATATTAAGGCTATGCTTAACAGCTACAAAATAAGGATGTGAGTACTATTTTAATAATGATGACATTATTAACAATGATAAGTGGTAAGTTTACTACAACAAAAATATTGAGCAAATTTAGCAAAGATTAATGTAGAAAGTCCAATCTGCCAGCAATTGACAAACTAATTACCCTATTGTGATTAATTCACCTTGAGTGCTTAAGATCATGTGGTATACTGGATGAATTGAACAATCATTCTTTGCCTTAGTTTTTCTTTCATAAGATCAGTAAATCTTTTTAATATCTGATATTTATAGCATCTATGAGTTTTTATCAGTATGTTGTCACTTGGAAAATGAGTCACCACCAGTTTGATCGGAATGGCCACAAGTTTGCACTTTTAGCATAAAGTCCTTTCCAGATGTGCTGATAGCTGTGGCAGCTCATAATGGAACTTTCTCTGGTTATAATTTTTGTAAATTAATTGGTTCTACATTATCATGCTTAACTTCATTTACAAAAAGAAACAAAAGGGCTATTAATGTATTGACACCATCTTTAAATTCTTAATATGTTCACAAAGTATTTTCTAGTCTTTCCCAAACTATCTCCTACAATTTAATTTTTAATTCTGTGACAAAATTATGTTCCAATAGATATTTAGTAGAAAGTCTTCAGGTATGGTCCTTAAGAGAATGACATCTATTCCTTACAACATGTTTCTATCTTTATTTTTTGTTCTTGTAGAAAACAGAATGATATTGTTTTTGATTTGCCAAAGTACCCTTTGCCATACAAAAATTAGTATTGAGATCTTGTCCAACAATTGTACAAATTAATGAGTTATTCCCAATACAATCGGGAATTTAACTTGGTTCCATGTGAATAATTCACAGTTATCACTGGCTAGCTCATAGGAGGAATGGATTTCCACAGCCACTCTCATGGGACTTCAGAGATGTTGAGAAATAGTAAGAACCCTGTGTCGGGGAACCTCTGAACCCGCGGAAGAAAACCCGACGCTGAGTGAACGTGTAGGAACTCTTTATTCCACCAGGAAGCATGCAAACAGGAAAGCAGTCTTCTCCCTCCTTCTCTCCCCTCTTCCTCTCCCCTCTCCAGGACCCAACCTGCTTATATAGAACACCTAGCCAATCAGCCAAAAGGTCACCCTGCATGTGGGAAGCGACCAATCAGCTAAAAGGTCACTCCCGCAGGCAGGACATGCAGCCCGCCCCAAGGGGAAGACACTTCCTGAACTTGTTTACCGCTGCCCTTGTCAGGGCGTTGGTCCGCAGTGCTGTCCTAGACAGCCCCATAGATCGTTAGGCGCTCTCAACAACCCTGGACATGAGAAACTGGATAAAGGAAAGGAGATATGCAAGGACAGTCAAAATCAAGAGGGGAAATAAGAGGGCTGGAAATAAGGAGGTAGTTAGGGGGTCAAGGAAGGAGAGAAATTACAAAGAAAATAAAACTGGTGTGTTCTTGTTCAATTGCTCCTTTCTTTGGCAATTAGAATATTTCAGTGGAATGGTTTAATTCAAAATTTAACTTGGTGACTTCCACATGCCATTAAAAATGGCATAAACAAGAAGGGAAAATGGAAGTATTATAAATGGGAAGCAGGGAGATTCCAATAAGCTTTTATTGGAGATCATTTACATCTTTGTAAAGGCTCTATAAAAACTTTGTTAAATATACTAGATATGTTCTGCTAAATGCCTGGAGATTTACAATGAGTCTAGGAAATACTCAAAAATACCCAAATCAAGTACTGAAGAAATATTTCCAACTCATCGTTCCCAGTCTTCTCATCTAAACTTGATTATATTCCTATGGAAATAGTTTTGAGAAACCCTTATTCCAAATCATTGTTTCAGATCCCTATTATATATATATTATATATGATATATATATATATATATATGATATATATATATATATATATATATATATATATATATATATATATATATCTGTGAATGCAGCCAGGAAGTACCCGATTCTGTGGAAACTTCTGTGAAATGCAAGTGATATTCTCAAGTTATTTTCCCCTGCCTAAATATCTTTGGCCTTGGCTGTTTAAAAGTGTGATTCTGGGGCTCGGCACGATAACATAGCGGTTGAAGCCTTTGGCTTGAACACGCTGGGATCCCATATGGGTGCCAGTTCTAATTCCAGCAGCCCCACTTCCCATCCAGCTCCCTCTCTGTGGTCTGGGAAAGACAGCCCAGGGTCTTGGGACCCTGCACCTGCGTGGGAGACCTGGAAGAAGTTTCCGGATCCTGGCTTCAGATTGGCTCAGCTCTAGCTGTTGCAGTCCTTTGGGGAGTGAATCATCAGACAGAAGATCTTCCTCTCTGTCTCCTCTCCTCTCTGTATATCTGCCTTTCCAATAAAAATAAATAAATCTTTTAAAAAAAAAAGTTTGATTCTGTCTTGGATAGCACTAGCATTTAGAAGTAAGCTTTAGGCCTTTCTTTTTTACTTGTACATAGTCTATAAAAGAAAAACAATAAACTATTACAATAAGTGTAAAGTTACCCATATCTGAGGGGCTTATAATATGCTTATCTATAAGCAAACTATCTTTGACTGTTACTACATGATATGGTAAAGGAAGTTACAAATTCCATTCTCATCATCATTTTAATAGCAAACACTTAGGTGGTGAGTTGAGAATATGCTGATCTTTCATATCGGCCTTTGAATTACTAAAAGGAGAAAATGTTCTTATGTCACAATTGAAAAGAAACTGTTCCACTCACCACCATCTATGGAAAGTTGGGAATTGCCTATGACACAATTGTGAGATTATACTACACAGACCCTGGGAAAGGATCTAAGTTAATTAGTATAATATAGAATGGTAAAGCATATAGTATCTTTATGTTGTTACATTTCTAGTGATCATTTTTTAGATGTATTTATTTGAAAGGCAGCATTAAAGAAAGAGGAAGGCAAGGAGGGAGAGGCAGAAATCTCCCATTCATTGGTTTACTCCCCAAAGGGTCATAACAGCTCAGACTGGAGCAGGCTGCAGTCATAGCGTGGTGTTTGGTTTGTGTCTCCTACATGCAGGGTTTGGTTGTGAGTACTTGCAATGCTCTCGCTGCTTTCCCAGTGCATTAGCATGGAGTTGGCTTAGAAGTGGAGCAGCTGGAATTCTGCCTCGACACATGAGTTGCTGACATTTCATGTGGTAGCTTGACTCACTGCATCACAACACTGATCCCTGTGTTCCTAATTCTTATCCTTATTCCTTTAAAATAAAATGCCTGTACACACAACCTTTCCGAAGTACTAGACTTGCCATTGCTAAGGTAGGCATGTTTGTACCACCTCAAAATGCTTGCGTGAGAACTATTCACTAAATATGGCTTGCGACAGGATCCTTAGGAGGTAATTAAATCAGGAGGTGCAAAGTGACACTAACAAAGTGACAACAGAGATTCACCTTGTTCCTCCCACATCATGAGGAAGGAGTGAGGAGTTACCATTTGTGAGTAGCACCAGAACCTGGATATGCTTGCTCCACCTTGATACTGAATTTCCCTGTTCATGGGATTATTAAAAAAAACTTGTGTTGTTTATAAACCACCAAGTTTATATTATAGAAGCACAAACAGATCAATATTAAACTTTTCTGGAGATAAAATACCATAAAATCTTTGATTTCTGCAAGGGTGTCCAGTTTTGTGTATAGCACAACTTTAAACACACTAAAACAATTGCTAGCTCCATAAAGGGGTCAATTGATCTGAGAAAGCCTCTAACTATATTCCCAGAGAAGGGATACTGTTACCAATCTTTAAGAGAGATGATAAAGTAAGTTAAATAGGCCTTGATATCTTTAAAATATTGCCCGGAATTAAAGTTTTTCTATTAAAAAAAAATGAGTTAACATTTTTACACCACCTAAAGTGAAAAATAAGAATCCAAGAAAACCAAAATGGAAAGAACCCTGTTGAATATGACCAAACACAAGAAAAAATTCTAATTGACTTGGATGTAGCTTTTTGTAAAACTATCCCTCATCTAGAACTTTAGTAATATGAGAATGTTTTAATAATATTATTCTAGATTAAATAAGTACTATTACACGTTTTTACTTCTTAATGCCACCAATTAGAACAATCTTTAATAAAAGGTAAAATGAAATTTCTAGATTGAGATAGAGCCATGATAAGTCTTCACCAATAGTTTTCAATTAGTGTCAGTGTATACAAAGCAAATTGATGCATATCTATTAAAAATTCATTTTCTGCAGACGGATGGCAGACTGATTCATTTTCTGCAGACTCATTCCTTTTTAACATAGTAGTGTTACCTTATTTGAAATATGCTAAGCCATCACAATTCATTGATTCAGTGATGGACTCTGCTTACCACAATGTCCTTAAATACAATACCACATTACAGAATCATAGCATGAACTATTTACATCAGTTTATTGGCTATTCAAAGTCTTTGCTGTATAGCTCAATCAATGATCAATAAAATGTCTCACACATCAGAAGACAAAAGTAAGAGCTGAATTATTGTCTATAGGTGTATTTACAAATAACTGAATTAATTGATCAAAATCTATGCTACATAGCTTTTAATGTAATGAGCTTTTCCCTATGACTTCACTGCACATGAAATGAACAGATCAAAGCAGGTCTTTTTATTTATTGTCTTCGACAATGATAAAGCATCATCAGTCGAGGTAAAGGCTAAAAAGGCAAATACTCAGTATTCACCTAAATGTGCTATTCTTTGAGTTTAAAGTTTTTCATGTCAACATGGATATGTGTCTCTATTTTAATTATATTATACTTAATATTTCACTTGGATTTACTGTCATTTTGAGTTTTATGATTTAAGGCAGAAGGCTTTATAATCTTACAATTTTTGGTGCCAGGGATGAGTAGAACAAACCATGTTTCCCTGCCCTAGAGATCCTATAAGGACAAATAGGGACCTGACATTACATCACTGTGGTACTTCTTGGTCTCTTAGATCATACTGATTTTGCTTACGCTTTACTGTGGACTTACAGATTTGTATTATTTTCAAAAGTTCTCACACCTCTAAATTTTGTGTCTTTTTATGATAAATGCAAATTATAAAAAATTTACATATATTCAAAATATATTCACTAAATAAAATTATCTTTGAATCCCATTTCCACTATCTTTTAAAATTTCCTTTTGGATATTTCTTCCTGTGTTTATTTTGCATAAAATATTTTATAATGACTTTCGCGTGTGTGTATATGAACATGGCAGTTTGCTACAGCTTAATAATGAATTGCTGCATTTCCAGAATTACAACTCACAAAAAATTGGGGGGAAAAATCTAGTGGAACCTCTGTGAGACGAGAGACAGAACTAGGAAATGCAATTTGCAGTCAGCAATGTAGGCAGCCAGTGGTCCACATGAGCCACAGTTCATTACCATCCCACGAAAGTCACTGTATCAAGGATCATGGTACTGAGCAAAAGCAAAGAGGATGAGGCACACAGCACTACAGGGTAGCTAGAGGCACTGCCTGGCATTGAATGTTGGAAACCTCACCGACTCAGGGTTCAGGAGAAGCCAGATAAGGATAACACCTCGGTGGGTCATTGTAGGGGTGGAATATGCTGCTTTCTCCCGTTCTCTTCCAGGCACCTAAACAGGTGACAAGAAGCCACCATTTTGTAGGTTGTCTGCTTTGTGCTGATGTAGGCTTACCCGTGATGCTGCACTGATGTTCATGATTAGGAAGTCTGTCAAAAGGATAAATCCATGTCTCTAGTTAATTTTGAGTTGTGCCATGTGGCCTGATGGGGGCATCATGAACAATTCACACACCCTACCAACAATCCCTGAGAGCAGGCTACTTTTCAGCTGGCAGCTTCAACATTTTGGCGCCTTGTAGCAGAATAGAAGAGAGCAATGTGTATATCCAACACAGCAACCTACCTGCCAATTTTCCTTATCCTGGTGCCTATCTAAACTGGCCAAAGCTTATATGCTCCAGGCTAGTCTGATTGTTCTATAATTAACACAACAAAACATCAAAGAAAAATAGAAGACACAGAAACATGGAAAAATATTCAACTTCATGGGTTGATATAATTAATATTATCAAAATGAACGAGCCACTGAAAATAACTGATTCAATGCCCTTCCAATAAAAATACCTTATAACATTCTTCTCAGATCTAGAAAATACAACCTTAATATTAATATGGAGACAGAAGAAACTATGAATAGCTAAAGAAATCTTAAAACAACAAAAACAAATTCCATTATATCACAATATCAGACTTCAAAGATGTTCTACAGGACAGTTGTGATCAAAACATCCTGATACTGGGACAAAACTAGACCTGAATACTAATGGAACAGAATAGAAATGAACTTTATAATCAACTGAATTTTGATAAGCATGCCAAAATTAATTCAGGAAGCAAGGACAGTTTCTTCAAAAAATTATGCTGGGAAAATTGCACCTATGTATGTGCAACTATGAAACAAGACCCATTACCTTACAGCTTACACACACAAAAAAAGACAACTCTAAATCTTGATGTTACCTTATATCATCAGATTTCTAGAGAAAAGTATCACCTACTCTCTGCAAGACACAGGCATAAGCAAAGATTTCTTGGAAAAGACTGCAGAAGCATAGGCATTCAAAACAAAACAAACAAAAATAAACACATGGGATTGCATCAGGTTAAAAAGCTTCTCCACTACAAAACAAAGTGTAAACAAAGAGAAAAGTTAGCATGGGAGAAAATATTTTCAAACTATTCAACTGACAGAGAATTAATATTCAGAAACTATAAGGAGCTCAAGCAATTCAAAACAGAAAATGCGGTTAAATAAGTGGGGAAAGGATATGGACAGACATTTCTCAAAGGAATGAATTCAGATGGCCATAGACATTTAAAAAATGCTTAGGCCACTAGTCATCAGTGAATTGCAGATAAAAACCACAATGAGGTTTCACCTCATTCCTGTTAGAAAAGCTATCACTTGGCTATTCTATTAGAAAAGCTAACCCTTGCTGGCAAGAGTTTGGAGGAAAATGTACTGTTGCTGGGGATGTAAAAAAGCGTAAACATTACATACGACAGTATGAAGAACCCTCAGATATCATTCCCGGAATTTACCCAAACTAAATGAAATCAGTGAGTTATCTGTACCATTACGTTTATAGCAGTTAACTTCACAATTACAGATAAAATGTAATCAATCCAAATGCCCATTAGTGAATGACTAAAGAAAACTCAACACATATACACTATGGAGTACTAGCTCAGCCATGAAAAAAGAATGCAATCTATCTTTTTTTAAAGATGTGTTTATTTATTTATCTTATTGGAAAGTCAGATATGCAGAAAGGAGGAGAGACAGAGAGGATGATGTTCTAGCCACTGATTCTCTCTCTGAGTGGCCACAATGGCCTGAGCTGAGCCGATTTGAAGCCAGGAGCCAGCAGCCTCTTCCAGGTCTCCCACATGGATGCAGGGTCCCAAGGCTTTGGGTCATCCTCGACTGCTTTCCCAGGCCACAAACAGGAAGCTGGATGGGAAGCGGGGCTGCTGAGATTAGAACCAGCGCCCTATGGGATCTTGGAGAGGACTTTAGCTGCTAGGCTACCATGCCGGGGCACTGGAATCTATCTTTTGCAACAAAACGTTTGCAACTGGAAATCACTGCGTTCAGTGAATAAGCCTGTCCCAAAAAAAGTACATCACAATTTCCTGAATCTGTGATAACTAATTCAGAGTACACAAATGCAATCTATGAGAGTGACATTCTAATATTTCATTGTGTACAACTTTTGTTTATATTGAGAAACAATAGATTATTTTAGGTTTTATGTTTTCCTCCTTGAATACAACTTTCTGTGATCACCTTGCTTGAACATTCTCACTTGGTCTCATAAGCCAAATTTCTCTGATCAACAAGCTTCAGTGTTCACTCTTTGGACAACATTTCAGTGCCATTATTCAATACTTCTATTCATGTTTGCCTTTTCTCAGATTGTGTGCTTTGCAAGGGGTTTATCTTTTCTCAAGGCTCTGTCATCCGCAGTTGCATTGTTCACTTATTATCTTTGAGTGCCTTACAATCACCCTAAGCATAATATCCTCGATCAGTAGTTCAGTAATTCTTATCTGGATTATCTATAAAGCCTTGAGTTTGTATTGTAGCCATCATTTTCAAGAGAGTTAAAATATGGCTGATGTTAGGAAAAAGGGAATATGAGAATGTAAACCATGAAAAAATGAATTCATTTTTCCAATTCCCAATGGAGGGTAGTATAGCTTCTTCCAGGAAAATGACTTACTATGTCTCATGACTGGCAGAGTCTGACCCAAACAGTAAGTCATGAGCTACAGAACTACCCCAATGCCTATTAAACTGTGTCATAAAATAAAAAATTTAAAAAAAAGAACTATACTCTGTACATTCTGGCTCTGCTGTTATCAGTTGTGCTTTTGGTTATTATTTAGTGCCTTCATTTCCTCATTTATAAATTAGATGATACTGTTAGATGTGCTCCATAAGGTATTCCTAAAAAGGTAAAATGTTAACAATTGTGAAGCCATCATTGCAGTGGAGAGGCTTAAACCACCACCTGCAATCCTGGCATTTGTATGAGTACTAGTTAGAGTCTGATCTACTCACTATCTAATGCAGCTTTTTACTAATGGCCCAGGGAACATGCCCAATTTTCTTGGGTCCTTGCCATCCACCTGGCAAACTTTACTGGTGACAGAACCAGACTTTAGCATAGGTCTAACTAAGCCATAGTCATGTGAACATTTGAGGAGTGAGCTAGCAAATGGAAAATATTTCCCTATCTCTGATTCTGTCATCCAGATTAGACAGAGACAGATATACTTGAAAAGGTTTAACGAATATATAGTGTATGTACTTAACTGAAGACTGAATAAGCAATATAAATGACATTTTTGTTTTCTTTTTTTTTTTTTTTTTTTTCAGAAGGCATCTCAACCCTGACAAATCACTACTAACTAGCTAGGAAACCCCTTACTTCTTCCTTCATCAGGATGCAAATCAGACATGCTCTGGTATGTCAGGGCATTGCCTATTTCCTATGCTATCTAGTACAGTAGCCACTATTCTAAAGAGGACATTTAAATGAATTCAAGTCAACTTGAATTTAAAATTCATTTCCTCAGTTACGCTATCTACATTTCAAGTGTTGCTTGGCAACATAAGGTTAGTGCTTGCCATATTGTGCAGCACCTATTACAAAGCATTTCTATAATTACAGCTAGTTTGACAGTGCTTTGCTTAGATTGAAAAATTGTTTCAGTGGTTTTCTATGTTCCTTAAATCATTGTAGATGTGTACCTTTCTACCAGACTTGTATACCTCGTGACAAATGACATATCGTATTAATTCTCTGTCTCAACAGTAGAGTTCATGATACAGGAAAAAAAATCTTTAAAATAGCAATAATGCAGCAAGTGATTGTGCTAATAAATAATACAGATTTTAAAGTTAACTTGAAAAATTTTAATTTTTAAAATTAGATATGTAAATTAACTCATCGGAAACCAAGTGCACAAAATGCAGCACTTGATTTCATGCCATGGCACTGGAGAGCATTTTAATCACATTGCCTAGCAGGCATTTAAGTTTCAGACTGATGATCTGACTCAATGGCACAGTAAATGTTTTATGGCAACTTTTATTGCTTACATTAATCTTAGTAGAACTTACCTCTTGGACCAACCTCTACATAGGGGGTTCTTTTCTTGCTACTATAATTTTTAAAGCTCCTACCTGCATATGTCAGGTTCAAGTGCTATAGTAGACTAATAGTATTAGAGCAAGAAGAAACAATGTTAGTGTTGTGTTATACAATAGGTTGACTATAGGTCCTCATAATGTACTGTGCACTTAAATAAGCAAAAAAAGAATTGTGAATGTTTCACCACATATTTTCACCTGTTTATTTTAGAACTTGGATACGTTTGCTCTGATTTGAATATTTCCACAACGTATGTATGTTTTGAAATGTCTCATATTTCCCCCAAAACAAGCTGAACATATATGTATCAGTTAGACCTCTGAAAAATTGAACCATTTGAATGCTGGCATTTTGACTATTGACCCATTGCGAGAGTATCCACTCAGCCACTAAAATGTTGGCTCACAAGAAAGAGTATTAAAGAGATGAATGTGCACTTATAAATTGAGTGACAGAAATTAGCAATAGAGTAAGAAGTAGTGATTAACATTTGGAGTCTTCAGAAGCAGCTAACTTTCTTCCCTGTCCAGAAGCAAGGACAACCTGCCTACACCAGCCATTTGATAGCCTCGCATATCACAGCTCCTGAAAGGGCCCAATCTATTTGAAGTACAGTATTTTTTTTACCCATTTAACAATGGTTTGACTTCAAAGAAGCAGAAGCAGAAATCTGTTCAGCTTTCTGAACAGTTTTATGCACACATATAGCTTTGAGCCATGACCAAGGAATGACTTGGAAAAAAAGAAAGAAGGCTGGAAAACAAATGTCTGAACATTATCCAGAAAGAAGCAAACCAGAAGGAATGGTTTTAGTGTAGACATTCCCTCAGTGTACCACATCTGTGTCCAGATGGCATGCTATGCTTCAGTGTCCAAATCCTATAATTCCAAAGTGGAATATTTTTACATCTTGTACTTATGCCATTTAAACAAATTGTCATTGCTAATGCACAGCAAAGACATCCAAATGTATAGAAAAAAATATACTTGTATTTACTAATATATGCCGAACTACTCTTCTCTACATACACTAATACTAATGCTCATAACTCCTAATGTTAATAACTCCTGCTCAAATTTCACTTAATATCTCCATCACTCTATCCCGATGTGTCAATTCACTCTTTGTTACCTTCTTTAGACAAGTAACAAACTCCTTTCTGGTAATAATTATGTACAAATTTGATTTTTTATTTCAATTGATATATATTTGGCTCAATCAATCTCAATGGATTAATTTATTAATATTCCATAAAAAAATAATTAATTTTGGACTATTTGGATTTTCAGAACTAAAATATAAAATAAAGGGAATAAATCTTTGGTAATGGGAATTTCAAACTTTTAAAAATATACTAGAGAATTAAAGAATCAGAGATGTACCATGATAACAGTGACTAATTTTTGCAAAAAAATGTATTGGCTAAATGATGAAAACGTCAAATAGCACATTCCAACTTTGGTGTATAAAATGTACTTCTCTCAAATCAGTTATTTAATGTGTTTGATGCTAAGTACCAATCTTGTTTTTCCTTTTTTTTTTTTTTTTTGCCTTGGCAGATAAAGTATGCTGTAATATATTATCTAACACCACGCTACATGAGGTAGAAGTTCACAATTTTGATCCCAAGGAAAATGAAAATAAACATTTATTTTAAATTCCTTATCCCATTTTAAAATTTTACAACTCATTTATCAAATTTTATAAGGATGCAAAGAGTTTTAGGTTGGTCTCTACAAATTCTTACACAAGATTTTTCAGGAGGGATGTTACACAGGTGAAAATGAAATCTTTTCCTATCCTTTAAGTATCAAACATTTTGCCAATTATGAGAAGCAAAAACACACTGCGTAAAATATATGCTTGGGGGAAAAACAATAAATAGTATCTTTCATTCTCCGTAACTATTTTTGAAGCTCTAATTAGTGTTTTGCATATTGATGATTTGATTTAGTGTTACAGTCTCCTTCTAACAGAAGCTTCTATTGCTATTTTTATTGAGCTAATTAAAAATTATCATAATGACAAGCCTTAAAAGACTCCCAGGAATATTCATTTCCCATTTATTTAAATATTTTTCTAAGCTTTCATGCTCTGTTCTTTTAAATATGAACTGGATTCCTAATAGCCAGTGTTCCTTAGAAGTCTGAAAATATTTCAAGTCCTTTTCCCTGGAACTGCGTATTTGGCCATTTTTATGACTCATGTAAACTATACCACTGATGTTTAGAACTTACCTGGTGAATCGCTATAGCTGCTTCATGAACCACTAGACAAAGAAAATCATATTCTGTCAGGAGGCCCTTTTTTAAAAATCAGGTTTTTAGATTGCATTTTACATAAAATTTCACATGCCATAAGAAAACGGAAAGTAGATGTGAACAGACACTTTCAGTAAAGCTTTCATGTAAGTTTTCCTAAGAATATTGGCTAAACAAAATGTAGAAAAATGTAATTTATATTAGTATAATATAAATGATGCTACATAAGCCTAATTAAGTTCAATCAGGAGATGGTTCACAGGTGTTGTCTTTTACAAAAAAGACATAAGTAAGACCTACTGGTGTTAATATTCCCAAGCTTAAGAAGGTTTGATAACCTTACATACAAAGGATTTTATTCTTCTGTAAATTGTGCTCTACAGAGTAAACTTCCAAATTCACAATTGGGGTTCACTAACTCAGTGTCTAGAAAGGCTGAACTTGGAAAGCACAGAGGAATAACGACATAGTGAGCCAGGAAAGACAGCCCAGGCTAAATTCAGTGACAGTTATCCTCTGAAGATAAAACTACAAGGATATAAATCCACCTCGCTCTGGTTCCACCACCAAATGACATAACTGCATCAAGTCTTCAAACACAACCCATCAGCCATTAAAATGAAGATATCACAGTGTGAACAACTGCAAAGTTTTGAGAAATATAAAGTTGGCTGTACCCCAACATACCAAGACATGATTCACACATGAAGCCTTTCAGTAAATCATGCCAAGAAAATTGGGTATTTATATGGAAAAGAATGAAGTTAAAGCTCTTTGACCATATACATGCGCTTGCACACTTGTACAAATCACCTCAAAATGTATTAATATCTAATGTAATACCTGAAAATGCTAGAATACATAGAGAAGATGCTTCTTGACATTGAAATGGCGAGAGTTTATTAGAACATATCTTAAAAGTACAGGAAAGAAAAGAAAAAATACATCAACAGTATCTAACCAAAGAGCATCTGCACAGCAATGAAACACCAGAATAAACAGAGCACCTAACGCATGGAAATAATTATTTGCAACTATATACCTGAAAAGAGTTGATAATCATACTATACTAAAAACTCTTAGATCAACAAAATAAAAACAACACAAATAAAATCATAAATATGGGCAGTTAATCTAAACAGACATTTTTTAGAAGTCAAACAAATAAGTAACAGATTTCTGAAAAAAATAGTGCAAAACCACAGTGACATAACACCTCATTCCAGTTAGATTTGTGGTTGATCAAGATAGCAAAATAAAAGGGGTCAAGGAGGATGCAAATTCAACCCTTGCAAACCTCAATAAGAGTGTAAATTAATAAAGTCATTATAGAAAAAACAATGGAGTTTCCTCAGAAAAACAATAGTAACTGTTATCCAGCAGTCCTGTTACTGGGCTTACATCCAAGGGAAATGAAGTTAAACTGTCAAACTTCCATGTGTATCATAGTACTATTCACTCTAGCTAAGACATAAGAATAACCTTAACTTCCATCCACAAATAAACTGAACAAAGAACAGGTGTATATATACACAGTAGAATACTGTTTAACCATAACAAAACACGGAATCTTGTCATTGCAACACCATGAATGGAGATGGTGATGATTTTGTTAAATGAAACAAGTCAACATACAAACACACCCATCTCATGAACTTGCTTACATACAGAATCTAACAAAAATGTGATTTCACAGAGTTCAAATACAACGGTGAATACAAGAAGGAAGAAGAGGGTGTATAATAGAGGAAAGTTAATTGACAGGCACTAAGTCACAGAGTGGACTGAAAAGTTCGGAGTTCTATTGCACAAAAGTATGATTGTTGGTTATGTCAGTAATCAAGTAGTAACTTTGAGTGATTTCACACTGAAGAAATGTTAAATGTTTCAGGACATATATGTATTTACCCAGATTGAACACCTTAAAATGTATACATGCCTCCCAAATGTATGCATTTTATGTGTCTGTAAAATTTGTTTTTAAAATTAAAACAAATAAGAATTACTGTCAACTTATGCCTTTAAAATGGCTAAAATATCAAAGATTCAAGTATAACCAGTAATGGTCATTTATACAATAAACAAGTTGGATTTATAAGATTAATAAATCAATAAATAGCCATTGAAAAGAACATAATTTTAAAACATACAGTCATTAGAAAATCTTCCTTGGATCATAATCATGACCATATGAGACTTAAAATTATGTTCTGACATGAGAAGAAAAGGTTATTATTCATTGGCTAAGGAAGGAAGTGCCCACCTATTCTACCTTCTAAAAGTTGATTGCTCAAGTCTAAGGATATTTAAACCTGACAGCATCACAAGTTCTATTCATTTTTCTGTGTTAAGCCAATTTATGGCCAGATCCCAAGAGGACACAATGACTTACTTCTTTCTGGACCTGGCATGGTAGCCTCATTGCCACCACCCTTGCATGTCAGAGATTCCATATGGGCGCCAGTTCATGTCCTGGCTGCTCAACTTTCCATTTAGCTCCCTGTTCGTGTCCTGGGAAAGCATTGAGCATGGCCCAACAATTTGGGACACTGCACCTGTGTGGGAGACCTAGAAGCTCCTGGCTTCAGATTGGCTCAGCTCCAACCATTTCCACTAAATGGACCAGCAGCCAGAAGATCTGCCTCTCATTTCTGTAAAAATCTGCCTTTCCAAAAAAAAAAAAAAAAAAAAATTCTGAAAATAAAAAATAAACTTCTTTCCATGTATTCTAACTAAAAGTTAAAAATGAACCTCCAATTCACCTTGGGGGAAACATTAATTTTAATTATTGCTCTTGTTATTGTTCATTCTTTATCATTAATTTTTTTGTGGCCTGTTCTCTTTTAACTTTTATGAAAGATCCTGGAACAAGGTCCTTTCCACAGCTTATCAGTTAATGCAGGTGGTGGCACAAAGGTGAGGCATGAAGAAAGAAAATGTGGGATTATCCCTTTTTGCCCATCCCCACACTGTTTTTTATTTTGTTTTTTGGTTTTTTTGTTTTGTTTTGTTTTTTTGCCCTACCGATTTTTTACCTTAGAGTTCAAAGCATTAGCAAATTCACAATATGAGTTGGTTTGCTACATAATAATTATATTTGGATTATTGGCATACATTTGAACAAAAATCACAAAGGAGGCATTAGTAGGAACTAGAAAAGTTGACTGAATTATTCCTACATTACTTTAATAGAAATGCATTCTTTCAATATCTTTGCAACTCCATAAATCAAATGTTGCACTAGGTTTTCAATTTCTATTATTGAATTTTGAGAAAGAATTTACATTTAATTAAAAGTAAGGAATTTCAATGTAATGCTTAGCCTTTCCATAGTGGAGAAAGTTAGAAAATCATTCTTAAATGGAGTTAACTTTGTTATTCCTTTAACAATTTCATTTTCCTTGCACTGTCCTATCTGAGTATGTGAGGCATTTTATAAGACCTCCACTGGATGCCAGAATTATGAACAGTACTAAACACACTATAATAACATTTATTTTTTTAAATTTTACTTCTTTTTATCATTTTATGATACAGTTCCACAGGCCCTGGGATTTCCCTTATACACTCCCCAATTCACTCCCTCCTCACTGAGTTCCCCTATATCACTACTATAGTATAGTTCTTCACACGCAATCATATGTCCATCATTGTGGGCATGGACAATGACAAAGAATCCAACATCCTATTGTCAAGATATAGTAAACAGTTTCATTGGGAATCCATCTTTGATCTGGAAGTAGAGATGCATACTGCATTTTAACCTCACATCTGGATATAACAGTTTCCATTATACAGCAACTATGCACACCCTAAAATAAAAAGCCTTAATACAAAAATCAACAACCGGAAGAAAAATAGAAATTTACAATGCCATGAAATTAAATAACATGCTGATAGATATCACAGTCCCCATAACACAGTTACTATACATTCCCTTAAATGAAGAGCCACAACACAAAATAAACCTTAGGAAGAAAAAAAAAAAGAAATTAGCAACACCATGAAGTTAAATATCATGTTACTGAATGACTAATGTGTCGCTGAATAAATGAAAAAGAAAATCTAGAACCTTCTTGAAGAAAATGATGCTACTCTATGATCTATGAGTCACTGAAGAATTTGATCAGAGCAAAGTGTTTTGAAGAGATGGAACTAACAAAAAAAATCAAAATACGTGAGATACAGTTTCTGCTGATTTTGTTGGTGAAATATGTCTGCTATGTGCAACAAATAGATGAGTTTTGATTTTTAATCTAGTCTACTAATCTATAACGTTTGATTAATGAGTTTAAGCTGCTTACATTCAGGGTTAATACAAATAGGTGGTAATTTGGTTCTGTCATTTTAGCAATGTGGTGTCATTGATATAGTCTTCCATTGTTATTTTACTGGGATGCTCTTTGCATTTACCTTTGGTTTGGGTGGGTGCTATTCCTTTTGCCTGTGAAGAGAACATCTTGAAGTAGTATTTGTAGGGCAGGTTTGCAAGAGGCATATTCTTTCAACGGTTTTTTTTTGTTGTTGTTGTTGCTTGCTTGTTTGTTTTGTTTTTACTTTGGAAGAATTTTTATTTCATTTTCAAAGACAAAGGAAAGCTTTGCTGGGTATGTTATCCTGGCCTAACATTTTCTTTTTCTTTTAGAATCTAGAATATGTCATTCCATTCTCTTCTGGTTTGTAGACCTTCCTGTGAGTTTAACTGGCATTCCTTTATATGACAACTGATTTTTTTCACATGCACATTTAAGAATCTTTTCCTGTAGTTCAATTTTAAAAAGCTTGATTATCATGTGTCATGGTGAAGATTGCTTTTGATCAAGCCTGTTGGGAGTTCTGTGCCCCTCCTGGATCTTGCTTCCCAATTTTTTCTCTAGATTTATGAAATAATAAGGGAAAATTTCCCTAAATACATTTGTAAACCCAGCTTCTCTTTCTTCACCTTCTGCGACTCCCATAACTCTTGTATGTGGCCTTTTAATAGTGTCTTCAGTTCTTGAATACTTCTTTTGGCCTTATCCAGCTCTGCTTCCAGCTTTTTGTTTGTTTCCCCTGGTGACAGGAAATATCTTGTAATTTTGAGATTTTTTCTTCTGCCTTCTTCATTCTGTTTTGGACACTCTTCACTGTGCTTGTAACTTGCTCCACTGTATTCATCATTTCTGATACATCAGCTTTCATTTGGTTCATTTCAAGTATGACATATTCCTTGAATTCCTTGAATGCCTGCTTTGTGTGCTTCTCATTGTTGATAAGAAGTTTTATAACAAGTGTTTTGAATTGTGTATCCCCCATTTTCTCGATCTCTTCCTCAGTTAACTCTGAGATTGACATAAGGTTTTACTCCGTTGCAGGGGAGTTTTTAGTAATATTCATTGTACCTCTGTGCCTCCTTTTGCTTTTGGTGATTGTACTTCTGGTTAAGAGTCTTCTCCTGGGGCAGTTTTCCAGGCTGTGCCACCCAAAGGTCTACAGTTTGATTTTACTTATTGTGGTTGATACACAGCTCTTTGTTTGCAGTCACTTGTATCACTCCCTGCAGCAAGTCCCAGGTCTGGGTTCTTATGTTAGATTTACACCATGGTCTCCATAGCCCCAACTCCTGGCTCAGCACTCTCCACCTCCTGTAATACTGTGCTGAGGCTGCACCATTGTCTGTACAACCTTTCTCCCACTTCCAGTTGGAGCAGGTCTCGGGATTAGGGAGACACCAGGTGTCCTATACAGCTAGGTTGTTGGTGGTGCTGATCTTGCCAGAACCTGTTGGCTGTTAGGTCTGAGGGCCACACAGTCATATTTTAACCCATACAATGTCTCAGTTAATATTATTTTCCTGTGGGACCAGAGCAATGTACTGAGCTCAGTGAGTTCTTATCAAGCTCTGCACATGCACAGCTCACTGTTGTCCCTGCATTCTTAAAACCTTTGCCACACTGTACAAAATGACAACTGATGTACCACTATTAGAGTTCTTTATCTGCTGGCTATCAGGTCTGAGGACTATCTGGACCTATCTTGGGTGGAACTTGTAGGATGTCATGGTGTTGCAGTTCACTGAGCCAGAAATGAGTTCACTCCCAGGTCCATGCATGTGCAGTCCTGCCCCATAGCCCTTGCCTCCTTAAACAAAAAGGCACTGGGTATAATTCTAGGAGGTGGACTGGGCTATGAAATCCACCTTCTTCCCACATCGCCCATCTGGGACCTGCCACTCTCTCTCTGCTCCTAGTCAAATCAAAGAGACCAGCAGGCGGGTGGTTCTTTGTCTGGGTTCACCTCTGTAGCTCCCAGTAAATGTCCCTACCCACCTTGTTGCTGGTGGAGTTCTGGCTGCCAGTGCAATTAGGATTGCCACTCTCTGAATGCTGCTGGGGTATCAGTCACTGCAACACCACGCCGGTGTCTGCTTTCCTGTGTCTGTCAGTCTCCAGATAACTCTCTACTGTTGTTCTGTCCCCTTCTATTTCCTGGAATGTGCCCTCTATGCTTCACACTGGTGAATATTTCTCCATCTTTTTACACGTGTCCTTAACTATTCCACCATCTTGATTCTTGGAGCATTTAATTTCTTAATTAGTCAAACTATGAGATCAACAATATACACACGAGACAGAGCAATAATAATCTAAAATAATAAAAATCATGTCAATGTGGTCTCTTCCTCTTTTATCTTTGATAATAACTTGCTTTACTACCTACCCTTCTAATGATGATGTGTCAGACACGATGCCAAGACTATGAGGTGAGGTGCATCACATACACATTTTTACAGATAGGTTATGACACTAAAGTACTTGAACATTAGCATTGTGATAAAGTAATGGTTAATACTGAACAGAAAGGACGACTACGTAAAGAAGGATACTATCTACAGCATTAGATATGTTGGCAAAAAGTAAGATTTGTGTGCAAAGCGTAACTGAGTGAAAGCACAATTAGAATGGTGTACAATATAAAATAAATTATTTATTTCTAAAATCTCTACATAATCTATCTAGCCATGGGTTGCTGGAACTTGGAACAGTGCAAGCATCTATAATGGCAAATGACTGTGTAGTCTTTCAGGGTTCAAAGTTTAGATGCAAAACGACAATATTCCATGTTTAAATAAATTGTTTTGTTCATTTATAAAAGTAAATGACATAAAACAATTCTTCAGATTATATTAGGGTTTATCGGTTCAAATGAAACCGAATGAAAAGTTTATTTGGAAAAATAAAATATGAGCAAAATGAAAATTCTACCTAATTTTGACCGAAGATAAAAACATAAAGTCAATGTTGACAAAATTTCAAAGTTATGACTAGCTCATTTCTTTTTCTTCTTAAAAATAATTTGAGAGGGCCCAGCTGCGTGGCCTAGTGACTAAAGTCCTCACCTTCAATGCCCCTGGATCCCATAGGGGCACCAGTTCTAATCCTTGCAGCCCCACTTCCCATCCAGCTCCCTGCTTGTGGCCTGGGAAAGCAGTCGAGGATGGCCCAAAGCTTTGGGACCCTCCACCCATGTGGGAGACCTGGAAGAGGTTCCTGGTTCCTGGCTTCGGATTGGCACAGCACCAGCCATTGTGGTCACTTGGGAATGAATCATTGAATGGAAGATCCTCCTCTCTGTATATTCAACTTTGAAATAAAAATAAATAAGTCTTTTAAAAAAATTATTTGAGAGCCAGTGTTGCAGAGAGAGAAGGAGTGAGAGAGAGAAAAAGAGAAACAAATGGACAGAGAGGTCTTTCTTCAGCTGGTTCATTGTTCAAGTGGTCACAATGGCCACGGCTGAGCAAGGACAAAGCCAGGAGCCAACATCTTCTGAAACTTTCATGTAGGTGACAGCAGAGAAGGCATAAAGGTCATCTTCCTGTGCCTTTTCTAGGCCATTATCAGAGAGTGGATTAGTGAGGGGGTAGGAAGACAGACTGGACTTGATTTGGTCATCATAGGAGGTGCTGACCTCACAGGTGCTGGGTTTTAACCTGCTTCAGGAAAACACTGGCCTGGCTCATACTTGTACATGCTTATTATTTGATGATACTTTAGAATTACTTTTCCTTGTGAATACAGTATTATATGAAGGTGCTATTTTTTCTCATTTTAATCATTCTGCTGTCTTTTGAGATAAATCCACTTAAGTAGGCTTATGGATAAATGAATCATAAAGAGAAGAAACTCCCCTACTGAATATACAAGTGTTTAAATATTCAAGAGCAAAAGGCACCAGAGAAACATAGTTTTATGTTTGGTTTTACTAAATTCAAGAAACTCAGGATAGTATGCATTAACCTACCATGCTTCTTATATTTGAATCTAAAATCAACCAGAAAATGAAACACTTCTGCCTTTTTAAAAGATTTATGTGCACATATATGTGTATGTATTTGAAAGGCAAAGTGGCAAAGAGATACAGGGAACTGTCTTACAACAACCAATTCACTCCCTAAATGGCCAAAACATATTAAATCTGGGCCAGGCAAGCCAGACACCAGGAATTCCATCTGGGTTTCACACCTGAGTGACAGAAGTCCAAATACTTGGGCTGTCTGCTGCTGCCTGCCTAGGAATACAAGCAGGTATACTCACCAAAAGCCGAGCAGCTGGGATTTGAAATAGCACTCTAATCTGCAGCTCGGCCATTGTACACAGTAACTTGCCATACACAATGCTTGCTTGCCTTAATTGTGTACATAATTATATATTTGTGGTTGAAATACTGTCCTATTTTTAAAGTCCCATATGCAGGGGCTGGTGTTGTGGCTAAGTAGGCTCAGTCTCTGCCTACCATGCTGGAATCCCTATATGCATTGAATGTAATGTCAGCTGCCCCACTTCTTTTCAAGCTGTCTGATTTCACACCATGGAAAGCAACAGAAGATGGCCCTATGTAGAAGACCCAGAAGTCGCCTCTGGCTCTTCACTTCTGCCAGGCTGCTGTGGCCCTCTGGGGAGTAAATCAGTGAATAGATGATTCTCTCTCACTTTCTCCATTTGTCCTCTTATCTCTGTAGATCTGCCTTGCAAATAAACAAAACCAAACAAAAGCAAATCTTTTCGTAGGTAACAAAGGAAATACAATCTATGAATTTCGTTTCATAAAAAATAAACATTTCAAAATTTATTTGTGCCTCTTAACCATACCAACTGCCTTATTTTATTGATAAATTTAGTTGTAAAGAATTTTTACCATTATCTTAATACTTCTTTAATATCATTTATCACTTAGGCAAATCAGCTAATTGTGCCAGGTAGCTGAGAAAATGAAAGATAATCCTATTTGAATCCTAAGAATCTCCTTTCTTCCACATGTTGATGAAGCTGTTAAGAAGTATATATTGAATCTCAGTGTATGCAAACTGTTTGTTCTCAGTAAATAAACAACATGTAATGTCACTGAAGCATGGCTCAAAAATGTATTTTCTGAATGAATTTGTGAATCACAAAATCTCCAAAGGAACATGAGGATGAAAGATAGTAAGTTCTAAATTATGCAGGCTGACTTTAGGGGAAGAAAATAAGTGTGGATGAAAGAATAAAAGTATATTCCATACATATTCATTAAACCTGTTTAGCTTCTAAAGCTGTCATGCTTGTGTTTTCAGGTCATATCTCCTTTTCCTCCAACTCAAATTCTCTACCACGAAATAGAAATAATACACAACATATTGGCAATCTACCTGCCACCTATACAAAGATTTTTTTAAAAAAATGTAAAGAAACCCAGAATAAGCTGTAAGCCCATATACCTGCTAGTATTTAAAAAAAAAAAAAAAGGTAGAAAGACCTTTGCCGATGTAAATACCTTAAAAAGTGGGTTACTTCTCTTGAAGGCAGAAAATTAAGGTAAACAGATATTAGTCCATATGTGTGAGGCATCAAAGAAAATGAGATTTTTTTCTGTGGCTGAATGAGAGAAGAATTATAGAAACAAAATTGTAATTATATATCTAAAATACTGCTTATGTCCAACCCTCTCCTGGTGGCAGCTTAGAGGATTCTTCCCCATCTTCCTTAGTTTAAGGAAGATCAAACATAAAGTTATAGAAGAAATATCAGAACTTCCAAACCTGGGAAGGCATCCATCAAGCCATATCCCAGAAAATGATGAGAGGAAAAACAATACCACATCCATGTTGACGGAAATGCCAGCTTGAATACAAACTGGGGTGTTAGTTCTTCCAGAAATGTTCTCCTGGTGTCTCAGCTGTACCCACTTCCTTTAACTTGGCTAGCAAGCTTACGGCCAAAAAATAAAGTACAATTTTTGGATTTGTGAAATTTCATGTTTTAGGATTCTGAAAATAATATTTATATAACCTTTCTATGAAAAAAACCAAACACATAGAACTACCATCACCACCCCCAAAAATCATACATACGCTATAAGGTTATGTTCTGACCATATGCCTAAATAATGACTGTGACTGTAACATTGACCAATTTATTTCAATCAGTATATATCACAGGCACTATCACAGGAATTTCTCTCCACCCACAAATACTTGGTTGAGCTTTCCATTCAAAGGCTATAAATTTCAATCATGAAACCAGCTAGAGTAAAAAGTAAAATTACAGGATCATGATGACTTTATTTCAGAGAATTTTTAAAGTGTCTGTTTGCAGGTCATATTCAGTCAAGGAAAAAGGATTCATATACATGAGAAGTGAAATGAAAATGCCTTTTCATCCTGAAGATTAACAAGGGCAGGATAATGTATATTTTTCAACTCGTGTGTTAAATAGGGAGAGAGAAAAGCAAATGTAACCTAGTCACATGCAGAAGCACATTTTGAGTAACTGAAGACCATGAGGCAGATCAAGTAATAGAACAGGCTACTTGTGGGAAATAACAATTCACTTATCAAGACTATCTTGAAGACCCTCCAACAGATCAACTCAAAGTTATTATGTCATAAAACAGAATCAGTTCCAATAAAATCTCCATTGTGCTTGAAATGCTCTAAAGTATGCAGGAAAGTATGCAGGAAAGGGTTTTTTAATATCATAAGTAGAGGCAGGTGTTTGGCTTTGCAATTAATATGCTGATTTCATACCCTGATTCTATACTAAATTGTTTTTGTTCAAACTCTGGTTCTGTTGCTTAGTCCCACTTCCAGGTAACACACACCTTGGAGGCAACAGGTGGTGTCTCAACTAGTTTCTGTTTCTACATGGAAGACTTGGATCAATTTTCTCCCTGCTGGCTTTGGTGTGACAAGGCCATGGTTGCTGTGGACATTTGAAGAAATGCTGAAAGAAAACCTCAGTCTGCTTCCATCTCTCAAATACACAGAAAAATCTTTTTACATATAAAAATACCATGACCTCCTAGATATTTCTGCCTGAGATCTAGGATTCTAGTCTGGTCTGATAAACTTGGGCTTACTTGGATGGGGGAAGTGAAGGATTCTGTTCTACATAGCTCGGTGGCTGCTTGAAAATCCTAATACTCAAGGTCATACTGACATCCTGCAAAGACAATCTTGCGGCTGCATTTCAAGAACTTTGATTTTGGAGGGTTCACACACTCACTTGGTGGAGTTTCTGCTCAAAAAGGTCTAGTTCAACATCAGAATGGGGCAGGTTTTGTATTGAGTCTAGTCTACAATCTCACTTCAATTTCCCGAATACTAAGTCGGCTTTTTTGTTTCGTTTTGTTTCGTTTTATCCTTGTGTCTTAGATTTGAGGAAATACCTTCCCAAATTTGAAGATGATTAGCCTTGATGGCACGTTGCCTTGTTATAAAGAACACTACTGTTTATTGCTTTCTTTGTCCTGGTTACTTTTGTTGCAAGTATATCAAAGAGATTTCCTAACAAAGAGAGTGAACATAGGTCTGTTGAGTGCATGAGTGCAGAATCTGATGAATATCAAGGTCAGCTCTTCTCATCACACTGGCATTCTCAGAGCATAGAGTTTGGTTTTGGTAACTTATCAGAACTTCCTGAAAACTTTTCTCTGCTTTCTTATATTCTGTTCATGAAATTTTTTCTATCTTTTTTTCAGGCATGTGCCCAGACCTTTCCTCTGTGGAACTGAAAGTTTTATGTATCTGCATTAATGATGACTGGTAACTTATACAAACACGACATTCGCGGCACTATGATCCTAATTTTTGAGTTTCATTTTAGTCCAAGTCTGCACTCAGATCAGCTATGACTCCTGTGAATTCAGAACTTCTGTATTACAATTATAATTCAGGTAGTTATCTTTCTTTTATACCACAGTTGCACAAAGGATAACTTAGAATTACAGTTGCTATTTGTGGAAATGGTGATTTTCACAGATATGCATATATTCACTTAAGAAGCTCATTAGAATGAAGTGAGATAAAATTTAAAATTATTAAATTTTCAATAGTCTACATTTTTATTCAAGTAAAGAAAATCTGAAAGTAAAGTTAGACACAACATTTCTTCTTTTTTTTCCACTTTGTTTTCTTGTTTTCTTTATTTATTTTTTAATAATCTTACTTAGTTGATTAGAGTACAAAGGGTCAAGGGCTACAGTGTGAAAGTGGCTAATACCATTGTTTCCACACTAATATTATCATGTTTTCCCTGTATCAGGGGTAAGGGGAGAAACAAAGGGAAAAGCCCCACCCAGCCTCCCACCCATCCCAGATCCCCAATGTGAGGCACACTCCGAGGGTCCTGCTCAAGCAGTTTTGATAGTTCAACAGTTCTGTATTGCTGCCTTTCTGTCTAGCTACCCCTGTCCCATCCTGGTTTTCGTGCTGTCCAGTGGGAGTGGTAACCCCGAGGGAGGTGCCCACTATCTCCCTACTAGGCCACTCCCACCCCGATTATGCACTCTCCAGGTGGTTCTGGCATTTGACTTGACAGAATTAGCTCCCAGTGCCAGCCTCTGCCAGCTGATGCTGCGGCAAAGCCCAAGCATCCCTCACCCACTCTAATTTTTGCTTGCACCAGTCGAAACAGTCAGCCCACCCTGGCCCTTCTCTTGTCTAGCTCATGTGAGGCCCACAGGTGTTATAGCCCTGCCTAGTCTCATCTGCCCCCATCCCAACTCACACTTTGCAATGGGAGTAGTTGTCCAGCAGGGGAGCTCACATTCCCCTGCCGGCTTTGCCTCCTCACCACCATTTTTCATATGTGCTGTTTGGGTGCTGAAACCACATCTGATACAGCTCATCTCACCTTGGCATTCCTTAATGTGTACTGGTATGTGTCGCAACCAAACCTGGCCCGACCCACACTCTGTTCTGGTGCTCGGATTTGCCAGTGAGTGATGTGAACGGGTTCAGCCTGGTCTGCCCCAACCTATGCCAAATGTATGCCAGTGGGATAATTTCCATAGCCTGTTCTGGGTTGTTTCCTATTTTGCTTCTTGCGCTTAGCTGCAGGGACTATGTACTGCCAGAGGAGTTTCCCAGGCTCCTCCTTCAGAAACTCTCCCAATGCCAGATCTTGCACATACCAGTGGGTCCATGAGCCAGCCCTACTCAGTTCACATCCTATCCTAACAGGAAGAGTGGCTTTTCCTGACTGGCCTTCGACCCAATCTGGTTCTTACTGTTGGATGTTTCAACCCAGCTAAGGCTTGTCCATACACCCACATACAGCTCACACATGGTTCAGTAAGGGCTGAGACCTAGCCTAGTCTGTCACACATCTACCCTGGTCCTCCAGAGCACAAGATGGTGCTGGAGTCTAGGTCAGTTTGGTGCTTTCAGTCCCAGTCCACACTTGTGCTATGTGAGATTACAACAGTATCCTGATCAGAACCCAGCCCCCATTCCAGCCCATGCGCTCCTTGGTGGGAAACTCAACCCAGCTAGGGTGTCCCCTTAGCTCCCCAACTGGGCCTATTCCCAGCCTTAGATCACACGCAGGCCAGTGGTTGCTCTGACTCAGCTTGGCAGAGCCCCTCACCTGTCCTGGTCCTGCCTTAGATGCTGTAGCTTAACATCCCTGGCTCACACAGATCAGTAGGTATAAAGGCCTACTCGGCATGACCTGTGCTCCAGCCTGATTTCTGTTGTTTCTTGTGAATTAAGGTTTGCTCGGCCCTGCCCATTCTGCCCCCTTCCAGTTGCATACCGGCCCACCCCACATCCTGTTTTATGATGCACATTCTAGGGTGCTGTTGCTTTGACCTGCCCAGACTGTTGTGGATTCCTTTACCCGTGAGTGATGGCAGGTGTCATGGTTAGGCCTAGCTTAGCCCATCACAACCCCAGCTTTCGAGCTAACCAGGAGGACTTGTATTTCCACAGGTTTCAGCCCACACAACCCTGCCAAATGTGACCACTCCACCACCCAGTAGGGTGATGGTACCCAACCCTACCAAATAGGCCCCATCCATAGCTTTGGTGTGGACTGGTGTGAGGCTGTCAGAAATGCTCTATGCTAACAGCCCATCTCTGGATTCCTAATTGGGCTGGTGAATCAGTCTAACCCAAATTATCTTATGGATACTTCTCTCCAAACCATCTGGTCTCAGTCCCCACGCATGCCTGAAACTTTCATGATCCTGTCACTGGGAATTGCCCAAAATTCACCTCTCACCTACACTAAAACTGGCCTTATTCATGGGTGTCCCCAGGCAGCAACTACATATCTTAAAAACTCCGGAGTTTAAAAACTGCTTAATTCAAGCCAATGGAACCAGTTACAAAACTTTGTTGTGTTGCCCCCTCACCATGACATGAGCCACCTTGTTATTATTTCAAGTTTGTTTCTTCCATGGCTATAGTTTTCTATTATTTTCTGCTCTTGTACATCTTCCTTCCATTCTAGCTAACTGGAAATCCCCACTTGTTCATAGCTTTTTTGTAATAAAGTTTTTGAAAGAGAAAATAAAAAAGCTTTCTTGCAGTTGAGAGCTATTGTCAACAAATATTTCCATATTTATACAATTAGTTAACTATGTACAAGGAGATTTGAAATATTTCTAGAATACATAATGAATGGATTCAGATTAATTTTATTTGTTTCATATTTAATAAGGGTCAAAAATGGAAATAATTTGATGGAAAAAGATTAGAAAAAGAAACCTTGGACTATACAGAAATCAAAGGATTAGGAAAATTCAGATGCTGTGCAACGGGTTGTGCAATCTCTTTCTAACACAGTTTATTGGAAACATTTATTAGACACGAATATATTCATGATTACAAAGGAAGGACAGATGAAAATTCAGTCTCCTAAATGCCTTCCACCAAGCATTCAGTAGTAGCAATTATGATCACAACTATTCCCTCTGAATTTTTGAAGAGCATTAAGGTATAAATTGGTTTATTAATATGCAAGTAATAAAAGGGCAGGACAATAAATATTCTGTCAGATAACCAACTCCTTTTTAAACCTTTCAATAATAAAACACATTTTCTCAGAAAATAAATGATAGTTTTATAGCTATAACAAATACATATTTTCTCTCAAATTATTGAATCTACAAAAGGAATAGTTTCTTATAGTCATGTTCAAAATTAGAAACACTATATTTGTTTTCCAGCCTGGACAAAACAGTTGACTAGAATCCGTATGGCTTAAAACAAGGAAAATTTATTTTTCATTATTCTAGAAACAAGGATTGGAATTAAAGGTGTCAGTCACGATTTTTTCAACTTGGGATTCTGAAGAATTCACTACCAATCTCTTTGAGAATCTAGTGTTTTACAATTCTAGCAGCTGCTCAGCTTGTTATAAAAATACATTCATCCTCACACACTATTTCTTTCTAGGTATTCACAAAGCCTATCCCTTTCTCTAATAAAGATCCTATGGTTGGCATTAGTGCCCAATCTATTTCTTGGTGATTTTATTTTGGTATCTTTTCACTTACAATACAAGATCCTACTTCCCAAGGGATTTTACGCTTCTGGTTCCAGTTATACATGGCTTTTGGTGCATATTGAATTCACTAAAAAGTAACACAGCATTATAATCCCAAATTTCAGAACTAATTAACTAGAGGGGAAAGAACAGGCATGTGTTCAAGGAAAGCATTCTCAGAGAAAAATATAGCACTATGTTCTCACTTTACCCTTAAATTGTTAAGAGGAAATTGTGTCCAAACACAAAAGACAACTTTGAAAACATTAAATACTCTATGATATCAACCTATAAAACTCCCCAATATTGCAAAACAGAGTCAACAAAAAACTAATTTTAAAAGGCTTATCTATTTGAAAGTCATAATTATTGAGAGAGTTGCACATAAACAGTTGTTCCATCTGCTGGTTCTCTCCCCAGCTGGCCACAATAGCAGGACTGGGTTAGATCACAGCCTGGAGCCAGGAGCTCTTCTCAGATCTCCCACATAGCTGGCAGCATCCCAAGCACTTCAGCAATTTGGTGCTGCTTTTCTCGGGCTGGGAGCTGGATGAGAAGCAGCATAGCTGGATATTGAACAGAGCTCATATGGGATTCCAATGCCACAGGCAGTTGCTTTTCTGGTTAGGCCACAGCTAAAGCCCCAACAACTTAATTTTGATCATATTGAATCATCTTGACATTTTCAGGTCTCTGTATACAATTGACTTTCTCAAATCTTAAAGCCAAAACTGTCTTTCTTGGTTTATATTGATTAATAGGCAGAGATTTATAGTGCCATGGCAATTGTTCAATTAAATGTTCTCTTGATGCCTTTTCTTCATGAGTTCATGAAATCCCCACAATTTATAATCAAGCCATCACAATCTGTACAGTGACTCATCAATACTCACTGCTTTTAAACCAAGGTCAAATTGAAATTCAACATGATATGCCAGACTCATTCTATGTCAAAAAGTGTATTGATACGCACAAAACTATCAGATTTCGAGAGTCTGAACAAATGAAAAAAATTAGCCACACACACAATCTTCCTAAAGCTAGACATCAAATATGCACACTTGCAAGAAATCCACTGAAAAAACATACATTTTACTTTATTGATGTAAATAAAATGATATGCTCTTCTTTCTTGGGGAAACAATTGATCTTCAGCACAAAATAAAGCTGTGCTGTTTACAATGGGAATTTACGTTCTCCATAGTTACATACTTGATTAATTCTACTGCCTCCCTTTTTCAAGTAGTAACTATATATTTAACCCCATGTTTGACAAAATTAGCAGTTAAATTTTTAAGCTGATCTTAAACAGTGATTTAAAATTTGATTCTACTGTTGTTCAAAATGTCAATAAATTATTTCTATGTACTAAAATTAAAATGAACTGCAGTATTATTCACTAAACACGGAAATTTGTTTCTCTTCCATTACAAGACAGGCATAGAGCTGGGGCCAGTGTTGTGGTATGGAAGATAACTCCATTACCTGAAGTGCCAGCATAACATATCAGGTCCAGTTGGCATCTTGGCTATAATACTTTCAAACCAACTCCTGCCAGTACACCTGGAAAAATAGCAAAGGATAGTCCAAGCCCTCGGACTCCTGGACCTATGAGGAAGACCAGAAGTAGCTCTTAGCTCCCTGCTTTGGCCTGACCCAGGCCAGGCCATTGCCATCAATTGGTGAGCTAAGCAAAGGATGGAAGATCTCTCTCAATTTTGTCTTTCTATGAAATGAACATTAAAAAGCATAGGTATAAAGTTTAGAAAGAGTACTATACTTTATAAAGACAAATTTTATAGATCATGATCTATTGTTAAGATTACATATAGAGGGCCTGACGTGGTAGCCTAACAGCTAAAGTCCTTGCCTTGCATGCAGTGGGATCCCATATGGGCACCAGTTCTAATCCTGGTGGCTCTGCTTCCCATACAATTCCCTGCCTGTGGCCTGGGAAAGCAGTCAAGGATGGTCCAAAGCCTTGGGACTCTGCACTCGCTTGGGAGACCCAGAAGAGGCTCCTGGCTCCTGGCTTCAAATAGGCTCAACTCAAGCCATTGTAGCCACTTGAAGAGTAAACCACTGGACAGAAGAGCTTCCTTTCTGACTCTCCTCTTCACTCTGTGTTTGACTTTCCAATAAAAAACATAAAATTGAGAAAATAAAGAAATTACATACAGGGCCCCAGCGTGGTAGCCTAATGGCTGAAGGGCTCACCTTGCATGTTCCGGGATCCTATATAGGCACTGGTTTATGTTCCCACTGTCCTAGGTCCCATCCAGCTCCGTGCTTGTGGCTTAGGAAGGCAGCAGAGGATGGCCTATAGCTTTGGGACCCTGCACTCTCGTGGGAGATCCAAAAGAAACTCCTGGCTCCTGTCTTCAGAACAGTTGGTTCTGACCACTGTGGCCACCTGGGAGTGAACCAGTGAATGGAAGCTCGTTCTCTGTCTCTCCTTCTCTCTGTAAATCTGCCTTTTCAACAAAAATATATCTTCACAACAACAACAAAAATCATTACATATAATATTGAACAATAAAAGCAAAAAAAAAAAAAAACTGGATGTATCACTATAGCAGACTTCAAGACATAATGCAGGATAGTGGTTATCAAAACACCCTAGCACTGGCACAGAAACAGTCAAGCAGTTCAATGGAACAGAACAGAAATCCCAGAAGTGAACCCAAACATCTACAGTCAGCTGATGTTTGACAAGTGAACTGAAATCAAGCCAGGGAGAAAGAATAGTTTCTTCAACAAATGTTCTTGGGAAAATCGGATTTACTCTTGCAGAAGAAACAAGACCCCTACCTTCCATCATATACTGAAATCAACACTAAAAGGATCAAGGATTTAAACCCATGACCTGCCATCATCAAATTACTAGAGAAAAACATCAGGAACCCTCTTTAAGGCATAACAAAAATCTTGTTATGAAAGATTCCAAAGACACAGGCAATTAAAGCAAAAGTAAACAAATCAGAACATACCAAGCTATGAAGCTTCTGTACTGCAAGCAAAAAGGTCAATAAAATAAAGAGACAACCAGACCACCAGAATGAGAGAAAACATTTGCAAACTACACAACTGACAGAGGACTAATATCTACAGAAACTCCACAATAGCAAAACAAACAACCCAGTTTAATAAAAAAAAATGTGGGCAAGGGCTGGGCACAACAGACTAGTGCCAAAATCCTTGCCTTGTATTTCCTGGGATCCCATATGGGTACCAATTTGTGTCCTAACTGCTCCACTTCCCATCCAGCTCCTTCTTTGTGGCCTGGGAAAGCAGAAGATAATGGCCCAAAGTCTTCGGTCTCTGCACCCACATGGGAGACCCGGAAGAAGATCCTGGCTTTGGGTCAGCTCAGCTCTGGCCATTGCAACCATTTGGGGATTGAATCAATGGGTGAAAGATCTCTCTCTCTCTCTCTCTCTGTCCTCCTCTCTGTAAAAATTTATCTTTCCAATAAAAATAAAATCAATCTTAAAAAAAAAAAAACAGAACTGGTCAAAGGACATGAACAGATTCAAAGGGCTAATAGACAAGAAGAAAAAATGTTCAGGTTCTCTAGCTTTCAGAGAAATGCAAATAAAAACCACAATGAACTTCCATGAAACTCCAAGAAGAATGACCTACATACCAAAATCAACCAACAATAATTGCTTGTGAGGATGTGGGGAAAAGGTAACTAAATCTATTGTTATTGGGATTGTAAACTAGTACAACAACTATGAAAGTCAGTATGGAGATTCTTCAGACAACTAAAAATAGAACTGTCAGCCATCCCCCTTCTGGGAATAGATACAAACAAAATTAAACCAGCATACCAAAGAGCTATCTTACAGCAATCCAATTTGCAATAGCTAAGACAGGGAACTAATGCAGATCCCCATCAACAGTTGAATGGAACATTATTCAGCCACAAAAAGAACGAAATCTTATCATCCTTAACAAAATGGACTCAGCTGGAAATGATTATTCTTAGTGAAATAAGCTAGTCTCTAAAAGGCAAATATCATATGTTCTCACTGACACATGACAACTTATACACCGAGCACAAAAAACCCCTATACACTCTACAAGGAAAATTAACATACCTAGAAATAATGGATGCATACAACATGATTATTTATTCTTGAATAATAGTAGGATTCACACTATTAATTTTACTGCTATATTATGTTAGTTTATTTTATTCCTTTTCCTATGCTTTGCATAATATATTCCTATGCATGGCATAATATATTTATGTATCAGAAAGTTAAGCTTGCATTGGTGAAATATTTTATAAAGTATATTAAATTTTACTCATATACGGGCCATTGCTAGAGGCAAATAAATAATTCTGGAAAAATTATTTATTGTACTTAGATAGTATGGTTCATAAGGAACTCTGTACATTGTGAGCTAGTATGCTTCACAGTGTTTTTTAAAATATGTTTTAATCTCAGTAGAACACATAATTAAGAATGATTAATAAATTGAATTCTAACACTCTCACAATTGTTGCCCAAGGAGGAACAAATGTAAATATAAAAATATAAAAATACATATATGATGTACAAGTGCAAATATATTACCCTGAAGAACTTCAAATACGCTCTGATCACAATTACATCAAATGGAAACTTCTAAAGTACTAATCTCATGGCAACTCAAATGTCCAGAATGCTGATAAGATTAAAAGAGGTTATTCTAGAAGATCAGCATTTGGCCTCATAGTCAAAAAAGTTACACAACTGAATCAAAAACCACATGAAAATAATCTTTGACCTTTTTTTTTCTTTCTTCAGACCAGTTTTAGTTACAAAGGACTGAAAATGATACTGTGCAAAAATGTATGTAATATCACTCACTTGGTAAGAAAAAAAACTGTTATACTGTACTGAGACAAAAGCAGCAGGGAAAAGGTTTTACTGAAACTTCTGAGATCTCCCCGAGTCTTATTCCACCTACAATCAATCAAATTTATCCAAAAGTGTTGCAAGTTGTAAGGACATAGGACCACTCCTAAGCATATATTGAAACATCTCTAAATATGAACCCTCACCTCTTAAAATGGATTCTGAATATACTTATCACTGCTTACTTTCAAAGGTCTTCAAGCAGAAAACTATAAGTTACCAAAAAAAAATGCCCCTAAAGCAGCAAAACCACTTTATTCTCAACGACAGATTTCCAACCTGTCTCTTAAAAGAAAGGAAATAACCATCTCACTGAAACTGTATTAGTGCGATGCTTAAAAAATTTTTAATTTATTCATAAATTACTTCTCATATGTCTTAATGAGCCTCCATCAGGAAAAAGGTGAAAGAAATTAAAAAAAAGAAACTTACCAAAGCTCTGAGTCTAAATTTTGCTTTTTTTTTTTAAATAAAAAGGTAAATTTCTTCTATGTTTCCCACAATTTAAGATTAGGATTATACTGATCCTCAGATCTAGGATTTTCACTTCTCATTTTAGTCTATGTCTTACTGGAAGTAGCCCTTGACCTGTAAATAATTGATATATGCACTCTCATATCAAAAATGACTGATTTAACATCATCCCATGTAACTCTAACTTCTTGGTCCTGACTCTAGAATGTACAGCAAGACAGCATAGTTTTTATTAATATCTATGAAAACTCAGACACACACATATGCACTATTAATAGCTAAGATGGATACTGGAGTTTGAAAACTGACGATTCCTATAAACAAATTAGAATGGATATGTGCCTTTTCTCAAAGATCTCCCGATCAAGGGGAAGACTGCATGGAATTGAGAGCTTCCTCCAAATATCCTTGGAACATGATATAGTAATCAGGCCAAGCATAGTTGAGTTATAATCCTCAATGATTTTGTTCCATATCTATTTTATACTTTTTTTCAAATTTCTATTTCTATTTTATTTGTGAAATGATATGATGAGGGGGGAAGAGAAAGAGAAAGAGAGAGAGAGAGAGAGATTGATTTGCCATCTAATGTTTCACTTCCCAAATGTCTACAACAGGAAGGACTGGATTGGGTAACGAGCCCAGAACTCTCTTCAAGTTTCCCTGGTGGGTGGCAGCTTCACTTTTCATGATTGAACTGCAACTGTCTCCAAGGTACACTGTGGCAGGGTACTGGAATTGAGAACAGTCATTAATCTACCCAGGCTCTATGACATGGGATATGGGTGCTCCATATGGCATCTTAAACACTGCCAAATGCATAGTACATTCTTAGCTATGTTTGTTCCTCCTTCATGGATTAAGGATGTGGATTTTACCAAATACATTTTATTTTGAAAAAGGGCTATCAAGGGGCTGGCATGATGACTCAGTTGGCTAATCTTCTGCCTACAAGCACCAGCATCCCATATACCTGCCAGTCATTGTCCTGGCTGCTCCACTTCCCATCCATATCCTTGCTTATGGTCTGAGAAAGCAGGAGAGCATAGGTCAAAGCCTTGGGAGGGCATGCATCCATGTGGGAGAACCTGAGGAGGCTCTGGCTCCAGATCAGCTCAACTTTGCCATTCTGGCCATCGGAGAGTGAACCAGCAGATGAAAGATATTCACTCTCTTTCTTCCTTCTTTTCTTTTTCTTTTTTTTTCTTTTTCTTGCTTCCTCTCTTTTCTTTCTTTTTCTCTTTCACTCTCACTCTCTGTCTCTCTTTCTCTCTCTCTCTCTCCCCTTCTCATTTTCTCTATAAATCTGCTTTTCCAATAAAAACAAATGAGCAGGATTCAGTGCAGTGGTTCATCCTGAATGCACTAGGACCCCATTTGGGCACCAGTTCGTGTTCTAGATGCTCCACTTCCCATAAAACTCCCTTCTGGTGGCTTAGGAAGCAGTAGAGGAGAGCCTAAAGCCTTAGGACTCTGTACCCACCTGAGAGACCTGGAAGAAGCTCCTGGCTCCTGGTTTTGGATTGGCTCAGCTCCAGGCATTGAGGTCACTTGGGGTGTGAGTCAGTGGATGGGCAACCTTTCTCTCTGAATTTCCAATAAAAGTTTTAAATTTTTTTAAATTGAATTAATCTTTACAAAAAAAAGAAAAAGGTTATCAATACAATCTCTAGCCTTAATATTCCTTTTTTATATTTATTTCTTGCCATATATCTAATACATCTCTACAACTTTATTTTTATTTGGCTAAAATGTAAAGCCAAAAAAATCATTTATATTCTGTCACACACTGCTCAGTGTCCTTTCAAAGTAATTTCTGCATTAAGTCTGTTGCTTTTGATGTGTAGATTAACTTACTATTCAGATGTAAATAAGCACTACAGGCCAGACATGTGGAAGCCTATCTCAATTCCTATCACAAACTATCTAAAAATGAGCCATAAGATTAGCATTTGAGAGTCTATTTTAGAAATATTTTTTGACATCTAAACATTCACAAAATTGAATGTGAAAAATATTTGCTTTGTGGGTAGCAAGTTATACTAATGCTTGGGATGTCATCATGCCATAAGGACTTTCTACCTGGGGCTGCCCTAATTCCAACTCCCTACCTATGGCGTCCGACAAGCAGAAGATAATCCAAGCTCTTGTGCCCCAGCCACACATGGGAGACCTTGATGAAGCTGTTGAATCTGACTTCTGCCTGATTCAGTAGTGGCCATTGCAGCCATCTGGGGAGTGAATCAGAAAATGGAAGATACTCTCTCTGTCTCCCTCTCTCAAATCCTCTCAAATAAGTAAGCAAATCTTGAAAAAAGAGTGAACATAGGAAACAGTGAAATTACATGATATATATTGTCAGTAAAAATCATTAACTTTTTGATGCTACGAAGATATTATTCCACACCAACCTTTCAAGGAATGATTGTCAACACTTTCCAGCAAACCCATACGGGTATTTAAGAGTATATATTTATTAACTTGTTTTAACAATTAAGAGAGATTTTTTTGCTGTATGTCATTTGGTAACTTCCCCATAAACTGGATAGAAACCTGTCATCTAGAAACACTGAAGACTACATTCAGAAGCTCTAATATCATGGAGAACCATTATTGCCTCATTAATTTATATTCTCAAAAAAAAAAAAAGAAAATTAAACCTAATTCAATTTGAGTTATAATTATCAAATCTTTAGAACTCCAAAAGGGATGTGTATTATATTCTTCTACCCCAGGTAGAAGGTGCTTCTGTTTAATGTTTTCCAAGTGGCTTGAAAATAGTAGAAATTTGCATATTATAATTAAGTCATATAACTCCTTACATGAATGTGTAATAAATTTTTCATAGTGTGGTTCCAAATAGGCCCAATTTAGAGGTGATACAGTTTTGTTAAAATATAGTGGGGTGGGGCATGATGGCTGAATTAGCTAATATTCCACCTGTAATTGCCAGCCTCCCATATGCCTACCAGATCAGGGTAGGGCTGATTCACTTCCTATATCCAGCACCCTGCTTATTGCCTGAGAAATCCTTGGGACCCTGCCCTCACATGGGAGACCTAGAGGAGGTCTCTGTCTCCTGACTTCAGTTCTGGATGTTGTGGCCATTTAGCCAGTGAACCAATACACGGAAGATCTTTCTCTGCCTCAACTTCTCTGTAGATTTGCTGTTCCAATAAAACTGAATGATTTTTAATATAAGATAAAATATACCTAGAGAAAGTAATTGTATAAGACCACTTTCTTATTTTTTAACAATGTGATAGTAATATATATATACACATGCACACATATGAAAAACTATGTAATTTGTGCAATACCATTGTGTCTTATTCTGTGAGTTCCCTGAATTTGCAACAGGGTCATAGTATTAGCTCTTACTTACTTGTTATAAATTACAGAAAATTTAGTGGCATAAAAAATATACCTTATAGCAGCTTACAACATACTTGTCTGTTTCCACAAAGGCAGTAAGAGAATCTACAAGGAAAACTGGGGCCAGTCTGGTGGCTTAGCAAGCTAATTCTTTTTTTTTTTTAATTATTTATTATTTAACTTCAGTAATTACATTGTATTATGTGACACAGTTACATAGATACTTGGGTTCTCCCCACCCCTCCCCAAACCCTCCCACCATGGTGGATTCCTCCACCTAGTTGCATAACCACAGCTCAAGTTCAGTTGAGATTCCCCCATTGCAAGCGTATACCAAACATAGAGTCCAGCATCTTATTGTCCAGTCAAGTTCAACGGCTTCTTAGGTATACCCTCTCTGGTCTGAAGACAGAGCCAGCAGAGTATCATCCCAGTCAATTGAAAGCTCCAACATACCATCAGCAAAAATTTACATCATTATGGAATTAATTGACATAGTAATGAGTAACCAATATGTTAAAAGTAAATGCGAGTTCCCAGCCACCTTCTGTGACCACCTCACCTATACTTCAATTTTAGTTTATACACAACATATAACATTCAAAACATAACATGTTATACATAACATCATATCATCTTAAATTAAGGCAAACATGTGATGATGAACCATAGCTTTCTTATCCAATCCTCTGTTGATGGGCATTTTGGTTGTTTCCATGTTTTTGCAATTACTGATTGTGCTGCTATGAGCATAGGAGTGCATGTTGGTTTCTCATAAAACAAGTGTTCTGGATATATTCCTAGGAGTGCTATTGCTGGATCATACGGTATGTTGAATTTGAGTTGTTTGAATATTCTCCATACTGATTTCCATAGAGGCTGTACCAGCCTGCAGCCCCACCAGCAGTGGAGTAGGGATCCCTTTTCCCCGCAACCTCGCCAACAAGTGTTGTTGGTGCTTTTATTCATGTGGGCCAGTCTTACTGGCGTTAGGTGGTACCTCATTGATGTTTTAATTTGGATTTCCCTTATTGCCAGGGAACTTGAGCATTTTTTCATATGTTTATTTGCCATTTGGGTTTGTTCCTTTGTGAAGTGTTTGCCCATTTCCCGTGCCCATTTCTTGAGTGGCTTGTTTGTTTTGACATTTTGGTTGTTTTGTAGCTCTTTGTATATTCTGGAGATCAGCCCTCTATCACCTATGTCGTGTGCGAAGATCTTCTCCCATTCTGTGGGTTGCCTTTTTACTTTGTTGATTGTTTCTCTAGCTGTACAGAAGCTTCTTAGTTTGATGAGGTCCCAATTGTTTATTTTGGTCTCGATTTCTACTGCATTTGGAGTCTTTTTTAGGAAGTGAGGGCCTACCCCTAAGTGTTCCAGTGTGTTTCCAACATTTTCTTCCAAAAGTTTGAAGGTTTCTGGATGTAGGTTTAGATCTGTTATCCATTTAGATCTGATCTTAGTGTATGGTGAGAGATGTGGATCTATTTTTTTGTTTCTGCAGGCTATCACAATTAGTTAAGACTAACAAATTAACCAGTCAAAGTAATGAATACCTGTACTCAGGTTTTGGGGGAATCAGTGTCAAAACTACTAACTTCAATGTTTTTTTGTTGTTCCTTTGTTTACAGCAGATATTTATAGCATTGAGTTCAGAAACTTGAATCAATTCTGTTCAAAATTCTTTTAAAAGTATCTGATGGTGTGCTACAGTCCTCAAATGTATAAATTCCAGGACTTTAACTTGTGTTGTGCAGGGAGTTTTCCAACAAATAGTCTGTCAATTAACCAGTTAAGTAAACTTAACTGCCCTAACCACTGAAACAACTGCCATCGGAATTTCTACAGCCACCCATCCTTATCCACAGTTTCACATTCCAAAGTATCTTGTTATAGACCACTGTATTTGATACAGGAAACAGTGTTAAGATTTGTATTGATTCTCATCCCATAGAGTCATGATCTGTTATTATGATCACAGAGTAGATGAAAAACAGAGAGAAAACATGAGAGTTAAAAAAATTATATCCTGTCCTTTAGTGAAATACAGTATAAACAGCCCAGGCTGATTTGTTTGAACTGGATTATGTAGTTCTGGGACTGGGCCTTACTGCAATGCAAGCCTTACTCCAATGCATAACTTTGAATATAGAAAGAAGAATCTGACATACTTGAAACCCAAGCCATTACATTCAATCCCTGTATTATTAACCCTGGGATCAGGCCTACTTTCCTACTCCTATGGCTTAGTAAAACTGAACAAGCAAAACTAATCCAGGCATCAATCTGGGTAATTCTGTTCAGAAAACTAGAGCTGTGTCCAAGTAAAACAATATTCTTTTCAGCAGTACTAGATTTGCTATCAAGACTCATTTCAGTATCCTCAATTTACTGTCTCCACTAAGTTAAAATTGTGTGAGAAAAATTATTCCTAACCCTGACTAGTTCCCTGCTTCCACAAACTCCCTTAGCATCTCTCAGTTCAGGCCATAAAGTCTCATTAAGATGCTAATCTCAGGTGTGTGACCAGTGAAGTCCCTTGTGTTGGTTCAATGCCCTGAGTTTACCAATTCCATGCTTTTAGGAAATTGTTAATGCTTACACTGTCAGCCATGTTGTCAGTCCTTCCTATTAACATCTTCTCTTAATTGTCTCCTTTCTCAAACACTGCTTAATGTCAATACAGATGGTATTTTCCCTTTCTGTGGCAAACCTAATACATTAAGTTTTGCTTACTAACAGAAGCCTTTCCAGTATTCACTAGGAATATTGTGGCTGATATATCTGCTAGCAGACATTATTTTTCTTATTCTTGCTAAACTTGGTGTCACACAAAAACACAAAAGAGTTAAATTCTTCCATTAAAGAAGAATTCTTGTTTGCTGTAATTACTGAGCCTCAGGAACTAAAAAGTCGATGAAAAACAACATTGAGAATTTAGCTAGTTAAAAATAGAATCCTGCTTTTGAAGAGAGAAATAGTGCAAAATGTGCTTCAAATAATTGGGTTTTGGTCTCTGATGTTAGGATATTAATGAAGGTTCTTTCCAGCTGTAGTTTTTTTGATGGCACTGGGGCACTCAGGTCATCTTCTGTAGTTTCTACTTTGAATAATTACTGAAATTATAATATCTCCTCTCTGGTCTCCATGCAATTATACACCCAAGATTCTGAAAGCAGCTATCTAGTTGAAGTTAAAAATCCGGTTCATACAATGCCAAACCATCTATCTACCTAGAGAGAAATTTCATCTCTCAGAGGAAGGGGCACACTCAACTAAATATCTCATATCTTGTTAGTAATGACTCTGAAATATATTTTTGCCATCTCTACTTTTTTATTTATCATTATGTTCTCAGTCTTACAAGTACTGTGCACTTACTGATTGCCCAACTACAGCCGCGCTTTCTCAATCTAATGCAATGAAACTATTAGTATCTTTTCAGTTACCTGTCCAGCAATGAGATAACACATTCTTTGTCCTCTGAAATAGTAAAATAATGGGATCAAAACGGATTGTTCACAGCTTATTGTTTACATATCAAGGCTGTACATGAACATTTATGCAGTACAAAGATAATACGTGTAATCGGGGCGATGGACTGTGGCGGGCCCTATATTTACTTGTACATACAAGAATCTGGTCTGGGAACACCTCAAAGTTTCTTTTGGGGATCTCCCCAATCAAAATGGCAGACTCAGAACCCTAACCAAGGAAAGATGGAAGACAGAACAGGTCAATCCACCACCTCAGCTGTATGTTGGCAGCAAAATACTGGACAAATGGAGACTCTATGATGGACTATGTCAATCAGTGGGTTCTTCAACAACCTCATCGTGCCTGGAGTGGTGAGACTGGCAGCAATTCATAACTGGTGAACTATCAAAACCACTTGAGCAAGGATCTCAGATCATGCCCCACATCGGGGACCTGGGATGTGGGTCTACCTTTTTGTTGCTTTCAATGCAGAAGAAACATGAGAAAGTGTCCCATGCAGAAACACATACACGATAAGATTAGGAAGCAAGACACCTGGGAGAGACCCTGCTTGCTCTTCATTGACACGCTACCCTCTCTGGATATCATCCATCCTACCAGACCCAACAGATGCTTGAGAGACAGCATTAATTGATGCATGAGAGGAGAATCTTCCACTGCAGATTACTTGCATGTAAGCATTGCTTTCTAAGGTTTTCACCACCTCCACACTCCCAAATCTGAGGCAAGATTTTAATGCATGAGCCATCATAGCACAAACCAGACCCAAATCATAGCAGTGTCTGTGTGAATTGTTACTTAATCCAAGTAAGTCACATACTAGCTGTATTTGATTTTTGCCTCCAGTATATATTTTAGAAATCTCCTGGAGTTAAGTTTTAGCAAGTACTGACAGTCATTTCCTTCCTTGTTTTGGAAAGTGTAGGAACATTACTACCCAAAATTTTACCTTTACTCATTTAAAGAAACTGCCAATCATGTAACTTTATCTACATTTTACTATTAGTTCAAACATCACAATTAATGACTCTGTTTAATGTTAACTGAGGTAAATGATTAAAAGTCACATTCATAATAAGTTAAAGTGAACTACTACTGACAGACAAGCAGTTTGGTAGAGAAATGCTATAGGTTTGCGCAAAGTAACAGTCTAAAGTTAGGCCTAATTATGAAAGATTTCATGGAAGATGGAAGAGCTATGAAATGATAAGTAGAAATTATACATGGAGACCCAAAGCAAGATTTTGATGTATACCTCCGGCAGAAATATCTTCAAAGTGACATTTGTTGTGAGAAATGTCACTGTGAAAATTGATGGAACAATTAGTTTGGCTTTCTTCATACTGATGCGTCTCTGTAATTCATCTCCTCAATATCTGTCAGGTGAATTACAGAGGCTACAATTACAGAAAAGCTGCCTTGTTGTCATGGAAAATTATGTCCTTTCAGAACAAGTAGGTAACTACAAGAAGTAGCGTGAGTTCTATACATTTGAATTGCAGATGCCTGTAAGCAATCAGAAGACTGCCCAATTAGCTATGAACATTTATTTTCTTCTCTTCTTCAAAGTTTCACAGGTTTGAAAAAAGAGTGACTGATTTTTTTTTCTTAACTAGTGTATCACAGAGAGCAATAAAAAAGGATCTACTATACAGAAAAAGGGAAAATATTGAATGATGTATACATATCAACTCTATACGCTATAATCATTCAGCCAACACAGGAGTGTTGCAATACAAAATGAAATATCTCTTAATCATTTGTTTTTTTCACTCTTCTTATGTAAAGAATTTTAAATGGAACTGAAATACCTACTATCAAGAAATCATCATTTGTGACTAATAACTTTGACTAGGGATGTGCCAATAATTAGCTCTGGCAATTTAACAAGCTAATTTAACAATTTGGTTCCATAATTCCTTCATCTCTAAAACTGAGATGTGACTGCACTAAGTTGTTTTGAAGACTAAGTATGTGCAAAATACAAATTACTTGTATACAAGTCTTTCACAAATATCTCCTTTTAGTTATGGTTATGGTTATGATTTATCTAATAATGCAGCAAACTGTTTCAGGCATTTTCGGTGACATTAGAATCATAGTTCCTGAAATCAGTTATTTAAAGCAGCTTACTAAACAATAACACATACAAAGATCTCTGTTAACATAACCTTCTAAAAGTTAAACAAGCAAAAGGGAAAAGCTGTTTGATAAAATGGTTAAAGCATCACTTGACACTGCCAAGCTGGATTCAGGAATTGGCTTCACTTTTAATTCCAGATCCTTGCAAATGTGGGTCCTGACAGGCAGTGAATGACATGGTCAGATACTCTCATGGTTGCCACACACTTGAAAGACCTGGTGTGTGTTTCTTGCTGTTAGTTTCAACGTGGTCCAGTTGTTCTGGGTGTTTATGAAATAAATCAGCAGTGCGTCTCTAATCGTTCTGTTTCCTTGCCTGCATGGTTTGGATGTGAACATCCCTTATAACGTTTCTCATGACTGACATAACTTTGCATTTCCAAATATATTAAACAGTAGTGGAGTTAAAACTATCTTATCTATGGGATACTTGGCTACTGAATAAAATGTGCCACTCCTTGACTGTATCTATTGTGAGTTGACTTGGATTCTCTCTCATCAGACAATAATGCAAAGACCCTTCCTGACATAACTGATAACTAACTTGGCAAATAGTAAGCAAAGCACATTTGCTCATTGGCTGTTAATATTTTATTCATTTTTTCATAACTTCAGGAATGTGGCACTATGGGACATACTGATGGGGTCACATTTCTTGTTGACAGGGGAAATGTGTGTTTCATTCAAAGAGAACACAGAAATTACAGTCAGAATTATGTTTGGCATCAAGCTGTCCTGCAGATTGGAAGAACTGTTTATCTCATTTTCTATGTTTGAAAATATATTCTCTTATTTTGCTGATTCTAACTATTTGCCCATTTCTGAATATACTGATTGTTTATTATGATGTCCTTTATCAATTGCAATCCTTCCAAAATAATTAAAATGTCCATAATTAGAAGTTTGAACCACCGATTATCAATTGTGTATATTTTGAAAACATTATTGAACCTTTCCAAAGTAAGTGGAGAATGTCACTTTCACCAGGTTACAATATTTTAAGCAACTTCTCACTTTCAAAATGTGTGGCATAGTATACTCGATGTACTAATTTTTCTCATGATTAAAATTCAAACATAGAAAATTTTCCCAATTTCTCACCAAAACTAAGGCATGGATACCATAACCCAGCCAGTCTCCTGAAACTGTCCCTTGCTGAATACTTTGAATTGGACACCAGAGAGAAATAGAAATGATAAGAGCTTCTGGCTTTGAAGTTAGCCTGGATGCTCAGAAATCGCTGAGATAGTGGTGAGTCTTTGAAATCAGAATAAGGAAGAGAATGAAAAATGTCAGTCTTCAGAGAGAAGGGAAAATTAAGTAAGAAGTCATCTCTGATGAATTCCACCTTTTCCTTCAGTATTATCAGGTACTTTTGTGAGCTTGAAAAATAAATTTATCTGAGATAACCCAATGTATTAGCTTCTGATTTGCTTATTCTGTATATGTGTTTGCAAACAAATTATTTCTGCATAAGGCAGAGTTCAGTCTACATGGTCAGGTTATGGTGGTTTCATATATTTGGAGTCAAAGGGCAAAGGAACTGGCTTGAGTTAAAGTATAGAGGCACGAATATTTACTCTGTGCAGTTTTATTACAAGCTAAAGAACAAAACTGTGGAAGCTGAAGAGCAGCAGCTCAGACCTTAGGGACTGTCCACAATGCCCTGGTACATTTGCATTTGGTTTCCTCATTACATGATTCGCAGGAATAGTGACATGAAGAAATATCCATTTTAGGTAGATTATCTTATTAGCACTCTAAAGAACAATGCGTAATATTAATGAATACAACAAACAGGTACAAAGTAGATCCAAGGTATATACTCACATTCTATAAGGCAATCACAGTTAGCTTCTATATTACTGATGTAAAATCTTACGAAAATGGTAGCAACAAGATGTGTAGTTAGTCTATCACAAAGACTGATCTTGAATCCAGAAGTTCCAAATTCTAGAGCTATATTATTTTCATTATGCATGTTTTAAGTGTTCCAAGTGTCCAGAAGGCAGATGAAAAGGATATTAGATGAGGGCACTTATTCAGGTTTTCAACACAGTGGAGCCTCTTCAGAGTTTTTTGGTTTTGTTTGTTTAATTTGTTCTGTGCATACTGGATTTCCAATTAAAACTTAGACGGGGGCTGGGGTGGCTAGACAGAGAGGCACTCAACAACATCCGTGAGGGCTGGAGAGTTGAGTTGGTTAGATGGAACTAAGCTTTAATACCCACTGACAAGTACTGAAAACAGAACCAACCCAGCAACTGAAACCACCAGCTGATCGTGGTGACAGACTGTGCCAGGCCCTGTGCTTGCTAGAGCATACAAGAATCTGGTCTGGGAATACCTCAAAGTTTCTTTGGAGATCTCCCCAATCGAACTGCTGGACTCAGAACCCTAGCCAAGAAAAGACAGAGGACAGAGCAAGTCAATCAACCACCTCAGCTATATGTTGGCAGCGAAATACTGGGCAAATGAAGACTCTATGATGGACTGTGTCAATCAGTGGATGACCTCATCGAGTGAAACTGGCAGTGATTCATAACTGGAGAACTATTAAAACCATTTGAGCAAGGATCTCAGAGCATGCCCCACATCTGGGACTTGGGGTGGGTGGGAAACTGGGTGGGGCTTCTCCATCAATATCCCCCTGTACCTCAGATACATGATGGAAATATGGACATAATACTATTACCCACTTCCTTATACCCCCTGAACCTTTTTTTTTTTACTGTAATTAACTATGTAAAGATTGTCAACAAAAATACAATTAAAAAAATACATTGAAAAAAAAACTTCACTTGGGAAGAGAAGAATTGACATGTAGATATACCAACAGTTAATCGGAGTTAACATGTGTGCATGTGCACATACACACACACACACACACACACACACATACATTTGAGACCTGCTCACTCAACTCGATTTTGAAGCCACTGCTATTGCTGAAAGACAAACGCAAGATATGATGGGTACTGAGTACTTGAAGATTCTGTTATGAGAAACATAATTTTCAAAATCACTGATTTTAACAAACTCAAAATAGTATTAAATGTTATGCTTATGATAAAATTTTGGATATATTGAATCAAATAAGAATTATTTGCACTTATTTCATCTGGGTTTTTTTTTTTTTTTGCTGCATTTTAATGCACTCCTAGAAAATCTACATTCACTTATATGGCTCACACAATACTTCTACTTGAATTACTTTCCTGAGTATGATTCAAGTTTAGTATGACTAGACTTCAAGCTTTTCCCATCCATCTTTCTGGTTGAATTTCATATGTTTGTGTACAGTTGTAGTTTCTAATCTTAGATTTAAGCTAGTCTTTTGTTATTCAGGTGAAACTATTTTTTCCAAACATGACTGTGTCATCAGAATCAATGAATGAAACAGCTGGATAGTTTGCTAAGACCAATCAAAAATGATATATGAAGCATGAATCTGAATGTGCAATGATTCAATCTGGGAGAAAAGGGTGTTCTTAGTAACTGTATTCTGTGTTGAGTAGCATAGAGTTCAAGGTTAGACTGTCTCTGGAGATTTACTGAATAAAATGAGCAAGGAGTAGGGAAGTCTGTAATTACTTATTTCCAGGTCATTGTTTATACTAAAGGATATGAGGTAAAATATTTTAAAGTGTTGTGCTTAGTATATGTCTTATATTTTCATGGCTAATTTTGCTCTCTGCATCTAGCAGTGTGGAGAAGCATCAAGGCCACAGTTTAATTCAAATATTCTTATTTTAGTCTGCTGGTTTAGAAACTATTTGGAACTTCTATATTCTATACCAAATTGCTTGGAATTGATCAAAAATGTGCTCCCATTTCTAATCGCTCTGGATGGCACCAAGTGGTGGGTCAAACAGTTTGGTCACAACCACCATGAAGGAGAACTAGAATGAGTTCTTGACTCCTGACTTGCACTGAGCCAATCTCATCTATTGCCGGCATTTGGAAGGTAAATCAGTGGATAGATATTGGTTATTCCATTATGTACAATTCATATATAAAATATAATATATATTATATATAGTGGATGATTATTCCACCATTTCTCATTCTTTCCCAAAGGAAAAATAAAGTAAAATAGAAGCTGCAAGTGCAATGTGAATAAAAGATTGAGACAATGAGAACTGAGAGCAGAAAATTTACAAGTATTTTTTCATACGTCTTCAGCGAACTTTGGAGCTCAGTTCGTTTCTTTATATTTTCTTTTAATCCCAAGAAACAAATGATGATCATACTATTTCTCCAAATAAAGATATCCAACATTTGGGAAAATTTACTGTAATGGATTTCTTTCAAAATAAAGTAAGATTTTTTCATGCATTTTTATGTCTCAATGGCTGCATTTATTTATTTGTATATTTATTTATCTTGATTTCTTATGTGCTTATGATATTTTTCTTTTCCATTTAAGTGTATCACTTAATAGATTATCAGTGCAAAAGATAATCATGAGGCTTACACAAGATTATTAGAGCTATACTATTCAACCTATTTTTGTACGATTTAAGTTCTCCACAAGTTATTTCTTTGCAAAAAAATCATTACCATAGTTGCCTGAATCTTTTCTGTATGATTTCTACTTTCACAGTAACTTGTTTATACTGCTCATAACTGAACAAATTCAGGCATAAATACCTGGGTAGCAAGCTCATTCCCATGATTTTTGAGTTACAATTACATAGGTTCTTTTAGCACTAGTTCTTATCTGGGTACAATGACAACATGCATGATGTTTTCATTGAATTTGGATTCTCCCCAGCAAACCAGTGTTCAGTTCCCAGCCTACACTCAGCACATGCTTCCAGGGAGTTTTGAAGTTCTTAAGCATATTAACAGCAGCTTTCAGACATCCCAAGGTGTCTGTCATCTTCTTTCTTACCCAACAAAATCCTACTTCCTCCATCAAATATTATCATACTCACTCCAGTGTTTGTTAACAACAAATAGCAAATTCTCTTGCAAAATATTATAAGCAAATAGTGCCAAATAAGCACATATAAACATGCAAGCTGATGATGTGCTGAGTGTCAGCTGGAATTGCTTTGCATGAGATCCCTTTGGCCAATGATTTAAAGAATGTAGGTTCTGAAAAGCTTGCTAATTAAGGGGAGGTTAACTACTGGGCTCTAACCAGGAATCTTGTGTCTCTAGAAGTTAAAAAGATCATGTCAATTTTTCAGTATTCAAAAACATGATGATTGAGCATTTATAATGATTAAAGATTAAGTTGAAAAAACTATGTTACAAGACAAACTTGAAAATAATTAACTTTGAGAATTAGTTTCAAGAGTTATTTAGATAGGCGATCACCATCCAAAAACTTGAACATGATCAAAGCTGCATTGAATTATGCTGAATTTGATGTCAGTGTAAAAAGATAATAATTAGATGGATGTCAGGATCATTAGGCAATCGAGATTTTTTTTATTCCAATCCTGATAATATTTTTTCCATGCCTCTTCTTCAGCTGTGAATTTTTTCCGTGATTCTACACAAATTAAATAGTTGAGCTTGTGAAACTGTTACATGTGAGTGTTCAAAGTCAGGATTGACAAGTCTTTCCCTACAGCAGTTGCATCTTGCTGCTTTGTACAACTATTGATTTGCCACTTTTATCTATTCAGTCAATCTATTGTCATACAATGGGTACAAACTTATTGAATTTTTTTGCCATGGGGACATGAGCCTAGAACAGATAAATACAAATCACAACACAGGCATTTCACATTGGGTTGTGGGTAAGACACTCATAAATTCAAATGATTATATAAAATATAAGAAAATCCACTAAACCTGTGACCACTATCAAGAAAATTGAACTGCTGTCTCTTTTTGTAAATTTCTTTTATATTTAAGATGAAAAGTTAAAGAGAGGCAGGGAGGAACAGACATAGGGAGCAAAAGCCAGGTCTCCCTTGAGGGTGAATTAGGCTCACACACCTGGGCTATGCTATGCTGCTTTTTCCAGGCCATTAGCAGAAAGCTGGATCAGAAGTGCAACAGCCAGAATAAAAAGTAGTGCCCACGGGAGACGCTGCCATCATAGGCAGTGACTTTATGTGCCATTCTACAATAGCAGACTCAAGTTGCTCTAAAATGCAGGAGCCAGCACAGTGGCTCAATTGGCTCATCTCTCACCTGTAAGAACCATCTTGCCATATGGACACAGTTCTTGTCCTGGCTGCCATCCAGAAACCAGCTTATGGCCTAGGAAAGCTGCAGAGGATGTTCCAAAGCATTGGGACCTTGCACCTGCTGGAAGAGACCTGGAAGAGACCCAGAAGAGGCTCCTGGATCCTGGCTTTGGCTCAGCTCAGCTCCAGCCATTGCAACTACTTAGGAAATGAAGCAATGGTTGGAAGATCTTTCTCTCTTCTTCTCCCTGAAAACCTACCTTTCAAGGAAAAATAAATAAATAAAATATACTTCAAAAAAACTAAACTATATATTTCCTATGGTATAATTTAGTTTTCTGTTAGTTTGATGAGCAAAATGTCATGTGTCCATAAAATATCTCAGTCACAGGAAATACACAAACAATTGAGACATGGATTCTGCTACAACTTATGTGGTCAGCCTATTTATGATATCTATTTTTAAAAAAAACACAAACTAACAAATGCCAGAGTTGTTCTGCAGGTGGTAAAGCCACCATCTGCAATGCTGACATTCTATCTTGGAGTTGGCTGGTGTCCCAGCTGCTTTATTTCCCACCCAGGTCCCTGCTTGTGGCCTCAGAAGGCAGCAGAGGACAGCCCAAAGCCTTGGGATCCTGTTCACCTGTGGGAGACCCAGAGGATGCTCCTGGTTACTCTCTTTGTATTGGCTTAGCTCCGGCCATTTGGGGAGTGCATGGGAGATCATTGTCTCTGTTTCCTTCTGTCTATAAACCTGCCTTCTCAACAAATATAAATAAATATCAAATAATCTTTAAAAACTGACAGGGAAAGATATGGAAAAGGAAAAGGAGAAAATGACTCATAAGAAAGAATAAAAAGAGGACTAGCCATCTGAAACAACTGCAGTTAAAATTTAACTCTTCAACTCAGATTACCAGTATGATTCGGGTGATTGCATATATTTTTAAGTTAATAACAAGTGACTGTAGCAGAATGACCAGGGCCACCAAGCTCATCTTATTAACTATACCAAAGCTTATAGAACTGAGTTAATGTAAATCAAGGATATTTTAAGTTTACAAGCCATCGCTACTCAAAATTGTCTAATTAAGTCATTGTCATGGTAGCAAAAGGAATTCAGAAAGTCTATCCTGACCTCATAGCAAATAAAACATAAGCAGAGAAAAAGAATATACTGTGCTAGATTTGTGGCACAGCAGCCTAAGACGGTTAACAATGCTAGCATGGGGCCCGGCTGCGTGGCCTAGTGGCTAAAGTCCTCGCCTTGAAAGCCCCGGGATCCCATTTGGGCACCGGTTCTAATCCCGGCAGCTCCACTTTCCATCCAGCTCCCTGCTTGCAACCTGGGAAAGCAGTCGAGGATGGCCCAAAGCTTTGGGACCCTGCACCCGCGTGGGAGACCTGGAAGAGGTTCCTGGTTCCTGGCATCGGATCGGCGCTTACCTGCCCGTTGCAGCTCACTTGGGGAGTGAAACATCAGATGGAAGATCTTCCTCTCTGTCTCTCCTCCTCTCTGTATATCCGGCTTTCCAATAACAATAAAATCTTTAAAAAAAAAAAAAAGAAAGAAAGAAAAAAAGGAGAGGATGGTTCAAGAGCTGAGGCCATCATTATAGACAAGGGAATCCAAGCAGAGTTCTTAGCTCCAGGCTTCAATTTGACTCAGGCCTGCCACTTATGGCCTCCTGGGGAGAAATGAAAATATTGGGCTCTTTCTTCTTATATCTTTCTCTTTCTGTGCACTCTGCTTTTCAAAAAAAAAAAAAAACTTTAAACACACTTAGAAACAATATGTATGTATGAAAAATCAAGATATGAAACGAGCATGCCACAAAAACTATTGCACAGATCAACCTCAGAAACACGAACTCAGAGAAAATATAGGGGCAATTATAATAATTTTTACCATAAGAAAATAAAACTACATGAGATGAAATGTGCACTGGCTAGATTATGATTCATAATAATCATTGAATAGTGCAAATCTAACATGTCAGTCCAGATTAGTGAGACTGGATCTTCTGGGTCTTTTTTACTTGATCCGTGGATTCAAGTAAATCTTGTTCAAGAGCAGCATCACAAACACACCCAGAAACAATGTTATTTTGTTTATTTGTTCTTAAGATATATTTATTTTTATTGGAAAGGTAGATTTACAGAGAGAAGAAGAGACAGAGGGAAAGATATTTTTTTACTATTTTACTCCCCAAATGGCTACAATGGCTAGAGCTGAACTGATCCAAAGCCAGGAGCTGGGAGCCCTCTCCTCAAGGTTTCCTATGTCGGTGCAGGTTCCCAAGGCTTATAGCTATCCTCCACTGCTTTCTGAAGCCACAAGCAGGAAGCTGGATGGGAAATGGAGCAGCTGGGACAAGAACCAGCATCTTTATGATTTGACAATCCTTACAGGTGGGAGATTTACCCAAATGAGCTGCCACACCAGGCCTCAGAGGCAATGCTTTACAAAGTTATTTGGATAATACATAATCATAATGATGAATCTTAAGATTAATGCCACAGTAATCCATGAATTACATAAATTTTTAAAAATGTACATTATTGTAGGTTATTATCACAAGATAATATAGCTAATATAATGACAAATAAAAACAAGAAAAATGAAAACATGTCATTGCAAGCAATATTCAACTTACTTCTAACTTCCTTGGACAAACTTTCCAGGTTCTCTGTTATTAAAACCTGCTTATTTATGCCCATACCCCTGCCTCTTCTAATGCTCCACTTGGCCTCTACGTGACTGGATAAACATTAGGAAAAATGACACACTAACCAACCTTTATTGCTAAAGTTTTGCCCTGTTTTGCCACTATGTGTAGATGACTAGTCCAGTCTGTCCCACATCCCATTCGGTTCTCATACATGTCAATGGGTATCAAAGCCTAGTTCCATCTAACCAGCTCAACTATCCAGCCCACACACATGGTGCTGGGTGTCTCTCTGTCTAGCCACCCCAGGCCCCTGTCCTAGTTTTTGTGCCTTCCCGTGGGAGTGGTAACCCAAGAGGGAGGAGCCCACTATTTCCTTTCTAGGCCATTCCCACTCCCGGATTATGCACTCTCCAGGTAGTTCTGTGGTTTAACTCGACAGAAATAGCACCCAATGCCAGCTTCTGCCAGCTGATGCTATGGCAAAACCCAGCCAACCCTCACCCACTCTAATTTATGCTTGCACCAGTAGGAACAATCAGTCGATCCTGTCTTTTCCCTGATCTAGTCCACATGAGGCCAATAGGTGTTGTAGCCCTGCCTAGTCTGGTCTGCCCCCATCCCAGAAATTCCCACTTTATTTTCTCAATGAAAATCAAAATTAGTACAGGAAAAGATTATAAAACATTTTGTATATGTGACCTTTAGTAAACATGTTTCATAAAATTTGATTTCCAAAGTTAATTTAAAATGTCTTAGTTTGGAACATGTTGTCAAAGAACAAAAATGGTTTGCCAGGCTGGAGAAAAAGACCAGAGGCCAACATATAAATCAATCACTATGATAAAATGTCAATGAATACAAGGCAAAATCAGGGCTGCCAGCATTTCTGCAAATTCAGTTTTTATTTAACATCTTTACTAAAGCCATAAAACAGAAAACTGATTGACATTGGGCATGGATGTTTGTTTTCTTGCACAACATTATTTAGGTGAGTAATACGCTTGTATCCAATTACATGATTTTAAGAAGTAGTATATGGGAACACCTCTTTCATTAGAAGCAATTTATAATTAAGTAGTTGGAATTAAGTGCAAATTATCAAAATGCTCATTTGATATCAATATTTCCACTTGATTGAGGTCCCCCCAAATTTTCAGACTTGATTTTATGATATAGACCTATAATATTCCAAATATCTCATTTGGTAATGGAAAGGAATGAAATGACATTTTTTTGTTTCATTCATTTTTCAATATGTATTTTTTTCCAAAAATATTCGTTATATATTTGCCTATCCTGATCCAAATCTATGGATGGAAAAGTGGTAAAATTACACAAAATTCAACCAAATATTCCCATTTAATATCTCACAATTTAATATATACAAATACTTAGCCCAGTAGTTAGTCATAAGTAATTGTTTAAAAGAACCATTCTAATTCATAATTTGAAATTACTTCAGACTAGTAAGAAAAATGTTGAATGTCTTTTGTAGGGGGACCACAATGACTTCCTTAACATTATTGTTCAGGAACTACCTTTCCAATGACTCACAACTTTAGTCCTATAGGATCATTCTGGAAAGCTGAGCTGGCTTCCTTAAATGTTCCATATCATCTTTGATACAGAAGTGAGCCTAAAATCTATTTACTATTATCAGGAATTTATATCATAGCCAGGGAGCAAGTTACATTTCAAACATGAATGAACTGAATCAACTACTAAGAATTTGGCCAAATCCCTCAGTTTTTATCTTAATTAATTCCAAAGAAGAAATAAATGTAAGCCTGAATTAATTAAAAACAGCTGCATGAGTTTGTGTATTGCTCTAAAGATGAGGACACTAAAACTACATCAGTTAATAGGTTTATTTAAGGGAAAAGAAGGTATGGAGATGTTTGTTCTTCGTTATAGAGGGCACTTCCCTATTCCCACATTACAAAAAGAAAAAAGAAAAAAAAGAAGGAGAGGAGAAAAAGCAGATGAAAGCAGAGAAGAATCAGGAATGTGGAAATCAGATTTTGAAAATAGTTTTCACATCCATACAATTATATTTGCACACTTCACATTAACCAAAGAATATAAGGCATATGTAACTCATCCACAGAGAAAGTAATTCAAAAACCTGTTACCTTTTGAAACACTTTTAAGCATAAGAAGTAGCTGTTTTTTTCTGGTTGTATAAATAAGCTAAAAGCTGCAAAAGTTCAAGGTAAATTTACAAATAAGAAAGAACACGGAAGTTCACAAAATTCAAGCCCTCAGAGATAGATATATGTCTAACTTTCATAGTATACATTCTGGGGTTAAGCATAGACTTGCAAATCAAATAGATCCATTTACAAGGACAGGATTGTACTATGTATGATTTACTTTTACTTCAAGCACCAATTACTTACTAATATATATTTGTAACCCCAATTCTTTCTCTCCCTTCTTGCAACTTTCCATAGCACACAATTCCAAACCTTTGAAGTTAAAACACCAAGCTATTAGATAATCTAATTTTTATTTATCATATTTTCATGTAATAAAATATACTTATTTTGGTTTATACATGGTTCTAGAAATTCCTTCAGGCTAACTAGTAAAGCTCTTATACATTATTTTTAATGATTATAATAATTATCTATAGTTGGTTGCTGTACATGGTAATGTGGGAGTCCATTTTGGTGGTTAATATTAAAATTTCTTACAGTTACCAGCTAAGGCATTCTGTGATCTACACTATTATATCCTCAGTACTATAAATTCTCAATTGTAGAAACCATTTTAATAGTTATAACAGTAATCAAGGTCAAATAGTTTCTAAAATAGACACAACATAATATCTTGAAGCATGTCATGATTTTCCCCCAAATATCAAGAAACAATAGGCTTATCATTTTATTTATTCATTTGTTAAATAATGGGGAGTGATTCCTCATTAACAAATTCAAATTTAATTTCCATGTCTTCTGAGGATGCACTGTTTTCCTTGCTAATTTTCTTTCCACTTACGTGATTTTTCCATTTGTATCTTCTTCCTGTTCTTTCCAATTGTCCTTCTTTGTAATTAACGTTTCAAACTGTTACAATTATAATTACTCACTATTTTCCATATGTATTGCAATTATTTGCAATATTTATCTGCATGTTTATGTTTAGAAGCATGATGGAGCTATATTAAACTCCATGTTAATACTCACATATGATTAACTTCTTGAAACAATGTGATTTTGTGAAAATAATGCCAACAACTTACATTGCCATACCAACAAAGAAATGAAGCAAGCCATGAGTTTAAAACTGAGAAATGTTATTTGTTTTCATAAAAAATGTCTAAACTGAATAAAAAGTCTGTATTGATATTCACAAGGTAAATACTCTTAACGGTGTATACAGGGAGAATGGAAGGTTCTCTGTGGTATCTCATGATTATGTCACAGAAACTTTGTGAAATGAATTTGTGCAAATTGTGGATGCTTCCAATGGTCACAGGATCAGGAAAATGTATTGCTCTACCTTTGATTTTTATTTTTACTTTTAATTATACTAAAGGTATTCTTAGGGAGACAGTTAAATCTGGGAGCAGGGGAAGACAGCTTCTGCATTACACATTATTTTACTGTAAGAATTTTCAAATCCATTTTCTAAACATACTTCTGATAATATCAATTGTTTATCCTCTTTTGTGAGTTACTTACTCCTAAGCCATGACTTGTGAAGTTATTTACATACATATCATTGCTAAAGCTATTCATATTTCTTGGTTTGTAACAGAAGAAAGATGTTTTAACAAATTCTGAGAGCTGGGCCCTGAGGCATGGCCTAGCGGCTAAAGTCCTTGCATGAACGTCCCGGGATCCCATATGGGCGCCGGTTCTAATCCCGGCAGCTCCACTTCCCATCCAGCTCCCTGCTTGTGGCCTGGGAAAGCAGTTGAGGATGGCCCAAAGCTTTGGGATCGTGCACCCGTGTGGGAGACCTGGAAGAGGTTCCAGGTTCCCGGCATCAGATCAGCGCGCACCGGCCGTTGTGGCTCACTTGGGGAGTGAATCATCAGACGGAAGATCTTCCTCTCTGTCTCTCCTCCTCTATGTGTATCTGACTTTGTAATAAAATAAAAATAAATCTTAAAAAAAAAACTAATCCCCAAATATTTGGTCTTCAAAATCTATAAGCTGTTACAAAAAGTCTGAACTTTTATTTTTGACATGAAAAATCATGCCTATGAGCCATGTTTCAAATTAACTGTAGTACATGCAATTTTGAATTTGCAGTTCTAAGAACAGTTATTGGTATAAAGGTAGGATTAAATAAAAAATGCAGTGATTCATCTTAATGGCCCATTTAACACACATAAATATGACATATTTTAATTGAACAATCCTAACAAAAGTATGTTTTGTAACTACAGAAAGAGTTAAGATGAAGCAATTATCATAGAAACACTATCTTTGAACAGACTGGAATTAAGTCTTACCAAGTAACAACAACAGTAAATTTTTGTTTATCAAATTTTATCTCTAGGACTATTCAGTGCCACACAGTGAAAGTAATATTAGGTCAGGAAGGAAAGAAAGAAGTTAAAGTAGGAATATTAGAAGGCTGGAAAACAGGAGTCAGCGAAACAAACTAAAGAAAATAGATTTATAAAATAAACACCAGATAGTAAGAATGATACACCTGAGTGTATAACATGCATCATTTAAAATCACCTTTGAGACAGCAGCAATAAATTAATTTTGTGACCTTGGAGAATTCTGATCTGTGTTATTAAACAAATTATATCTAATATTAGTACTTGATAAGATATATGAATATCCCATTCCCTTCACTAGAGTTTACATTCAAACTCCAAATCTCACCCTTTTCATATTCTTTCACTGAAACTATAAACATCGATATCTTTGTTAAATTCAATATGATGAATTGTGTGAATCTATTAAAACTTAATATATAATTTGAGCCATCAGAGTTAAATTTCATTATCTATGTAAGACAAATCAACTTGACATTAAATGTTTGCATTTCCTATGGATTTTTTAAAGATTTATTTATTTTTATTGGAAAAGTCAGATTTACAGAGAGATGGAGAGACAGAAGGAAAGCTCTTCCATCTGTTGGTTCATTCCTCAAGTAACCACAACAGCTGGAGCTAAGCTGAGCTGAAGCCAGCAGCTAGGAGATGGAAGGTGAGTGGAGCAACTGGGACAGGAACCAGCACCCACATGGAATTCCTGTGTATACAAAGTAGGACTTCAGCCACTGGGCCAGCATGCCGGGCCCCCATTTTTGAGTGGTTTTAAAGCTAGCAGATTAAGTGTGTGTGTGAGTGTATGTCTGTGTAAGTATAAAATGCAAAGTCCAAAAGCATATATTAGAGAAACTGGGATAACCCATTTACTTCATTTGTCTAAGGCAGTATCCATTCACCTGAATCTTTTCATGCTTGAATAGCAGTTTTACAAAACAAAGTCCTGTATTTCATCAACATTTAGCAGGAATATTTTTGAAAGAGAGAGATTGATCCTTTTGGATTCAACTCCATGGCAGTTTTAAAATAAGATATTGGCAGGTGTTGTAGCACAGGGTTAAGCTTTCACTTGGAACTCTCACATCCCATCCCATTATAAAAAACAAAAACAAACATTCAAGTCCAGTTTCAGGCTAAAGCATTGAGAGGCTATGGAAGATGGATGAAATCCTTGGGTCCCTGTAACCCATGTGACAGGCCCAGATCAAGTTCTAGGCTCCTAAGTGTGTCCTGGATCAACTCTGGTTATTGCAGGCATTCATAAACATTCATATTCATTCTCTCTTTCTCCCTCTCTCTCCATCTCATCTGTGTATATGTGTGTGTCTACCCCTCCCCCTTCTGCCCTCCCTTTTTCTGTCAATGTAATTTTCAGGTGCAAAAAAATGGACATTGAAAGATACAGCAACTATGAGTTTTCCCTTTCTATAATGAATGTAAATATTCAATGATGAATTCAAATATATATATAACATGTCTATATTCTTAAAAACAACAAATTCATATTTGAAGCACAAAGCATTACACCCGTAAGATTTTCTATGTCTGAGTTCAAAATATAAACATTTTGAAATGCATATTATGATTCTGTAATATTTAGTTTCTGTGAAAAACTATCATATTTCTTTTTCCATAGAGAAAAAAAGAAACCACAGAATCTGTAAGAATGGGTTTGGAATTCTGGGAATTCATACATGAAAGAGAAATAGGAAGAAAATTTCCTTTTGTCAGTGTTTTTTCCTATTAACACTACTTATTGGACAAGAGTGCAATCCTAAATCTTGATGCTTATTGAGGATTCAAAGAACTCAAGGCATAAGACAGGATTAGAAGCCCATCATCTAAATCAATCTCTTCTAATCAGTTTTTAAATATTCCCTGCTGCATTTTACAGACCAAAGAAATATTAAATGGTTTACTTTATAACTAAAAAGTCTAATCCTAGAAGCAGGAACTCCTTTCATTTTGATGGATAGAACTTAATTCATATTACAACCACTGACATTTTCTCACAGAATCTCAGAAACAACAGTTTAAACTTAGTAACTATCCTAGTATAATTTTCGTATGCTTTTATCAAGTAAAGGGTATTGCACATTATGACATATTATGTTAGTCTAGGTTTATTCTTTAAACTTTTCTTAAGCCATTCACTCTTTTACAGCAATAATCTTCATGTGACCTTCTTGGCTTCAGTGGCTTTATTGTGTACACATATTAGTAATCATTGTTCACTGAATATACATCAAACAAAATGGAATCCAAAGTTAAACAGCTTTATGCCCTACATGGCATTGTAAAAGACAATATTCCTTCAGATGTGATCCTCTATTTGCTGTTATGGGCTGCTTCCTTGACGAATGCTCTTCTCCAGTAATAGATATGTGCATGCATACATAGGATAGAGTTCATGGATTAGGCACAAATCATGAGTGACTGGCATTATGGTACCAAACATAGTTTTAGTCATGGACTGCTTTGGTTTGTTTTAGCATATGAACCTCTCCCGGACAAGACAGGAGTATAAACCCCCCTGGATTTAATTATGCCCAGTGATTTTTGATAAGAAATGTTTATTGACTGAGATTAAAGACACATGATTACTAAGTTGAGAGCAGCAAGAATGTCAAGTACTGGGCCCAGCACGATGGCCTAGAAGCTAAAGTCCTCATCTCGCACACACCAGTATTCCATAAGTGCTCCGGGTCATATCCCAGCAGCACCGCTTCTCATCCAATTCCCTGCTAGTGGCCTGGGAAAGCAAGTAGTCAAGGACAGCCCAAGGCCTTGGGACTGCACCTGTGTGGGAGAATTAGAAGAGGCTCCAGGCTCCTGGATTCAGATTGGTGCAGCTCTAGGCCATTACGGCCGCATGGGGAGAGTGAATAAATAGACATAAGATCTTCCTCTCTGTCTCTCTTCCTCTCTGTATATCCGACTGTCCAATACAAAATTTAAAATAAATCTTTAAAAAGAAAAGATGAAACCTTTGAATTGTTTGAACTGTCGTTTCCTAAGATATGAGCTCATATAGGACATCATAAGATACTGTCACAGATCACTGAGTGTAAAGAGACATCCTTTAGAAGCTTACTTAGAACCATCAGAATACTTGTAAGAATATGCCAGTCTTTCACTTATTCACTTAAGAATCAACATATAAACTGTAACAAAAGGTATGTACCTGTTTTGTTCAAAAGAGTATGCCTCACATAGTTTGTGCAGCACATAAAAATAAACAGACCATTTGGGCCCGGCGGCGTGGCCTAGCGGCTAAAGTCCTCGCCTTGAACGTCCCGGGATCCCATATGGGCGCCGGTTCTAATCCCGGAAGCTCCACTTCCCATCCAGCTCCCTGCTTGTGGCCTGGGAAAGCAGTTGAGGACGGCCCAATGCATTGGGACACTGCACCCGCGTGGGAGACCTGGAAGAGGTTCCTGGTTCCCGGCTTCGGATCAGCGCGCACCGGCCATTGCGGCTCACTTGGGGAGTGAAACATTGGATGGAAGATCTTCCTCTCTGTCTCTCCTCCTCTCTGTATATCTGGCTTTGTAGTAAAATAAATAAATCTTTAAAAAATAAATAAATAAATAAACAGACCATTTGTTGAAGAACTGGATTACTGCGGATTTTTAAGATATTTCAAATTATGCTTAATCTTGAAGATGACTGAAAGTCCACTTCCAGAAATAGAAATCATTAAAGTTCCTAATTTTAACAGTAGAAAATCACATTTTATTTGTCTCAATTCAACATGATTGTTTTTCTGTTTTTATCTAACACTAATCCTTTAAATTCTAATTCTGAAGAAAAGGCAGCAATACAACTCTTCGATTAACGCACTTCTAATTAAACCCACAAATGAGATGTCAATATTCCTAACACAATTTTCATGAATTATCATACACGCAGAGATACTTGTGGACAAAAGGCCAAAATTATTTTTTAAAAAATCAATTATTTGGGGGAGATATAATGGACATATACTGCTCTTTTTTGTAAATTGAAAAACAAAAAAGGCATATATTTAGCTTGCACATGATGTCTTGAAACATCCATACAATATTGCAGAATGGTTAAGTGGGACAAATTGAAATATGTAATACCTCACATAGAATGAATTTTTGTAGTAAGGACACTTAAAATCTTCTTAGTAGAAATAGTTTAATATGTTGTTATTAATGTGCATCCATATGTTATATTATAGATTTGTACAGAAAGGTCTCACATGATATCATATGACAAAATATGAACTCATAAATGTCATGATCTACCTACATGTGGAAACTAACAAAGCTGAGCTCATCATAAAAGGAGAGAATAAGAATGGGTTCAACGACTGGACATAGAAGGTAATTAGGGAGATTGGTGCCAAAGCCTCTTGGCTGGATGTGGAAACTCAAGGTTCTGAGAATCAGATTAAGGGATTGAGATAAGGACACTCCAAAGTGGAAGGATAAGCATTTCAATTTAAAAGACTCCTGTTCGTTCTTTCCCCTAACCATGTGGAAGAAATATAACTGGTCAACTTGCAATTAAATGATCAAGATTTGTTATTAAGACGGAAGAGATTATGGGATATGATAGTAGATGTTTAGCAATGCCCCAGATGAACAGTTAGGATAGCCATGAAGTCACATTTCGGTCATCATGAATATGCAAATAAGGAAAGGTGTTTGCTTAGCTCCAGTATCCATGCAAACACTTCATCAGTGATGTCTGATACTAGAAATCAGGGCTTCAGATAACACTTGGAGATCAAGGACAGGACTTAGTTTTCTTTAGGGTAGAGAATATATGAGGCATAAAAGCAACATAACACTTACTCTATAACAGTTTGCAAAGGAGGTCAGGAGAATTAGAGAAAGAACAAGTTAGCTTTTCAAAATTGATCATTAATATGATAACTAGTAACAAATGTTAGATTAGTGAAAGTACTAAGTTTCTTGTAGTGGGAGTCCCTTGTTCTTTCTCTAGAATATAATGTTTTAAAATGAGTTTAAAAACAGAAAGTATGGAGGCAGACTGCCTGGTTCCAAATCTCTGCATTACCATTTTGCAGTAGTACAACTCAGGACATGTGCTTTAGTTCTTGAACATATTGTCACCTGTATTTCCTTGCCAATAAAATAGAGATCATAAGAGTCCCTACTGTCTAGATGTGTAACCTCAGAAAAACTATTTAATTTGAAAAGTTTTGAGATGAGAACATGCCACTTATGTGCTTTATAAATATGGATAAATAAAATATTTAACTGCACCAAGCTGATCAAGTGTACCAATGATTTACAGCTGAGATTTAGTTGGACATTTAAAGATCTCTATGAATGAGCTTCGATAGAAGGTTCAACTTGTGAGCTATAATTTGGTGTTTTAGTATTCTTAGAACAATGTCACTAGTTTAAATAATTTATAGTTTAAAAGGCTTCTAGAGATTTAACGTTACTCCAGAAAGAAATACATGATCATGAGTTGCACAAGGCTAAGAAGAAGCAGTGAAATGCCTTCTAAGCATATAAAATGTCTATTAAGGAGATTCCCAAGAAGAAAAACTCAAGTTTTTACAAAGGTCAATGGGAAGAAAACAATCGTGCTTTTAGTTTAGGCAGTTGAGTGCTATAGCCTGTTCCATGTCTTTTATGCTCATGCTGTTACATTCATTTTCAGATGTAGACAGATTGCAAACATGAAGTCGATGGGTGATGTGTATTAAAAGAAAGGTTAATAAATATGGTGGCAATCAATGAAATCAATGAAAGAACTTGGATTGTTTTATTAAGAAGGGTTCAATGTAATGTTAATATTAAAAAGAGAGGGAAAATTTTAGCCTGAACTATTAATAAGTAGATAAATGTATGGTGTATAAGCAGCAAATAAAAAACAGTAACATTTTAAATAAATGAGGAAGAATATGCACCCATTTTTGTTGCAGGATTTTGTCTGATTGTGAGCTTAACCAATCATATTAAAGTAATGCTCATGCTAGGATGACTACATGGAAGTTAGAGAAGAAGCATTTCACTCACACAATCTTCATCTATAGAATTATACTTCTCATTATGGTTGCAAGCCTCTTTCTGACTTCATTATTCAGCTCCAAGGTTTTCTGACTATATTCATATTTATATTGCTTGACTCTAACTTTATGGCCAACGTCAAAATTTTTTCTAGTAAGAATATGCCAGGCTAGAGTAAAACATCATTTTTTTTCTATACTCCAGCAGGAATCAATATTCAGAGAGAGTTACGGAATTTAATTTATTTATTTACTTAAGATTCAAATTGTCCACCCCTTAATATGTCAGAGGGTTTTGGTAGCCTGACAGTGAGTGGCTGCACTGTGTAGGCTTAATGAAAGACAAGGGCATAGAATCGATGGATTCAGAGGTCACATTTGAGTGAGTCCAAGTAACCCTACTAGTAATGCAATCAATGGTGAGAAATCAGTCTTCTACTTCACATCATTCCCCAAAAACATGACAACACAATCCCTATTTTAGAGAAAAACTGTGGAAAACACTTCATGATGCAAGAAGCAGCACAAGTTTCTTAGCTAGGATCCAGTAATCATTGCTCAAAAGAGAAAAGATGGAAACTGGAATCGATTCATATAATATTTATCAAAATACTTCATTAAATGGAAGAAAGGGAAGCTCAAAGAATGGGAGAAGAAATCTGCAATACATGTATGCAAAAATGATACCATGATGCTTAATCCTATGATAATACACAAGGATTAACTAAAATAGAGGTAAAATATGAATAGGTAATTCATAAAAAGTTACCCAAACTGCTGGTTAATATTTAAACTAGAACTTCACTTCAGTATTCATTACAGCTTTGTAAATAAAGGCATGACAGTCCATCCATATCCACTGAAATAAAATTTTAAAACACAAAAGTAGGGAAATAATTTAACTTTCGGTAAGGATTTCAAGCAACTTTGACTCAACCACATTATTGGAGGGAATATTAAACACATTGTGAGCAAATATTGCCTAATATCTCATAAATCTGAGTGTTTTGATTATTATACTTAATATTTATAGAAATATACCCATACATTTATAAAAATGTATATGCAAGAATCTTATAACTAGTGGTCAACTCTGCGGTACAGCCAATAAGCCAAGGTCTATGGCGCCGGCATGTCATGTCTGTGCTAGTTTGAGTACCAGCTGCTCTACTTCTGATCCAGTGCATAGCTAAAATGCCTGCAAACACAGTGAAAGATGGATCAAACCCCTGAGCCTCTGCCACCCAGGTGGCAGAATCAGAAACAGCTCTTGGATCCTGGCTTCAGCCTTTGGCAGCCTTGACATTTGAAATAATCTGAGAAATGAGGCAGCATATAGAAAATCTCTTTTCTCTCTTTATCTCTACTTCTCTCCCTTTTTCACTCTCTGTCCTATCTGTGTAACGCTGCCTATTAAATAAATATTCAAATCTTGGGCCTGGTGCAGTAGCCTAGTGGCTACAGTCCTCGCTTTACAAGTGTGAGATCCCATAATGGTGCCAGTTAATACCCCAGAGGTCCCACTTTCCATCCAGCTCCCTGCTTGTGGCCTGCGAAAGCAATTGAGGATGGCCGAAGACCTTGGGATTCTGACCCTGTATGGGAGACCCAGGAGAGGCTGCTGGCTCCTAGCTTTTGATTGGCTCAGCTCCAGGCATTGCAGCTGCTTGGGGAGTGAATCAACGATGGAAGATCTTCCTCTCTGTCTCTCCTCCACTCTGTATATCTGACATTCCAATAAAAATAAAGAAATCTTTAAATAAATACACACACACATCTTTTAAAGACTTGCATGAGTAATGTTAGTAATTCATTTGTAACATCCATCAGCATAAAATGGACACAGCAGAATTAAAACAGATAATTCTATAAAACCAAAATCTACAAATTACTTGAATAGAAGGAAACATAACAGCACATAAATATTGAAGAAAACAGATTGAAAAATGTTAGTGTTTCACATTGTGATTTATACCATGCTCCATAGCTTTCTGAAATTGGAATTCCCCTTCCCTAGGAATACTCCCAAGACCCAAACTATGGAAGGCCAGCTTGCTGAGATATTGGGCCCCTCTACATATTCAACTTCAACCACATGGTTAGTCAGCCATTCTCTGGGGATTTATCTTCCTCCAATTGGTCCATGAATTCCTAGCATGTGTGTGTGCTCTGAATCTGTCTCCTAAACATGGGTATATGTATGATTCTATTCTCCACTTACAGACTCGGAATTCTCTACCCTTATTGTTTTAAAACTTAGCCAGGTTGAAAAATGCAAATTTTACCTACACGAACACCAAAAGGTAATTTTTTTGAGAATACTTTGAGTTTCTTAAAATACATTTACTTTACAAAAAATTCTACATTACTCACCCAAGACGTGAAGCTAACAGTTGTGCAAAGTAGCATTTGAAATGTTTTCTCTCTCATTCCTATTAATATATACTTTCAAACAGTTGCTCGTTATGCTAATAATCATTTTCCTTCCAAAGGCACACAATAGATTTGTTTAGTTCACAAATGTAAGTGACTTAAAGTGCTATGTTTTGAATAGTAATATTTCAACAAGGAAACAGAGTGGGATATTTCATATTACATACAAAGTACATAAGATGAAGACTACTTCCCAGAGACATTCTTCACATCGTCTTTCAAGTATATTTGTACCAGTTGCCATGATAGACTACTCAAAACCCCCTTCAAAGTGGTAGAACGTCTCCCCCGACTTCTCCTGCTTTATTATTATTATTGTTATTATTATTTGGAATTAAATCCAGGTCTCCAATATGGGTAGCAAGGATCTACCCTCGCTGCTTCCCAGGGTGTACATCAGCAAGAATATAGAAATCATGAGTTGGATCAAAAATAAAACTCTGGTACTCTAACACTAAGCCAAAGATTGGCCCCCAGCTCTGGTTTATTTTAAGTTGTGAATTCTTAATTTGGGTCAGTGCTCCCCTGAATTGTCTAACTCAAGTTCATTGCCTCTTTCAAAGTCATTCCTGGTAACTGGGCAGCTACCATATAATAGGTAGTTGGCATGGAGTCCTCTCAGCTGCTAAGTTCTATGAATGTCCGTCTCTTTTCCAGGAACCAACTTAGATTCTTCACTAAGATTATATCAGAACTCACATTCTTCCTCTGTCAATTTCTGCTTCTTCCCTTTCTCCTAAAACACATCAATCCTAAAAACATGACCTATTATCTCTCAGGTCTGTTAATCATTTCTGTTGGGTAGGGGATAGGGAGAAACCCCTGTGAAAATAGCCATTCATCTGACCATGTCGAGAGCTTCAAGGCTCCCAGAAACCAAAAATTAAAAAAAAATCAAAGTGATAAGATCAATTTTCTCAAATGTAAATCCATCTGATTTCTTCCCCTTTTCAAAACAGCCATCAGCCCACCAGGTATATTACCTTACAAATGTAGTATCTATAGAATAAAATAATATACAATCTGCTACTGAGGTATCAGAGTAGCAGTAAGACTCACTGGATTATTTCTTAGCTTAATGAACAATTTTGCTGTTCTAACATCAGCTCTGCAAAAATATACAATCTTTTAGTTTATTAATGTTCCACTCTATCTTTAAAAAATGTATCTAGTCATGTTATTGGAATAGGTGAGAAATAGCAAACAGAAAAAGAAGAAAAAATATTAAGCAGTGCAGGTTTGGTTTTGGATTCACAGCAATTTAGATGAAAGTAAAATGTGTTGGGAGCTGAGAAGTTAAGAAAGGAAGTTTTAAGTAATTGCAGCAGGTGATAGAAGAAATCTGACATAGCTAAAAAAATTAAAGATGGATTGTTAAAAATTCAGTTAAAGTTTGATAAGGTGGAAGAACAAAGTCATTTTCTCAAATAGGTTGAAACATTTCCATTTCAAATGTGTTGCGAGTTTAGTCCATTTAAAAAAAAATAGGAATGCACACATCAATAGGTATTTTAAAGCCATTTAACCTTTCACTTCAGCCAATTTCATTGTTGTTTTTGTTTCATCAGCTAACAATCTAAGGCAAAATGTCACAGTAAATAAAGTAAGTGTTAAGACTTTGAAGCTGGAAATTATTAGGTCACTCAGTTTGATAGAAAATCTATGAACTACAAGAATGAAGGTTTATTCATACAAATTTTAGCTCCTACGGGCAGATACTCACATTGAAAATTTAATATATCCAATAAAGATGATCTGGATTTGTCAGTGGAAAGAATTGTATTAGCATTGTTGCGTGGTCAAATGAACAAACACAAAGAAGCCTAAGCCAAACATGCCTTACTGATGAAAGTGTTTAAAAAGCGGGTAGAAACAAAAACTACATCAAAAATGAAAGTTTTATTAAGTAAAATGAAAATAAAAAGAGTGGAGGAAATGGGTTGAAGAAATAGAATTTGCTGGAATGTGTGTTGGAGTATTTGCTTTGCTAAGATATTGTTGTAATCTTAAGTTATAGATATTTTTGTAGCTTGTTGTAGACACCTATTTACAGGAAGCATATTGAACTTGTCAAAAAAGAGGGGAAAAAAGTGTTAAAATGTATCTGTTGCTAAAAACCTGTTGCCACCTTGAGCTGTTAGGTACTTTTTGCAAGGAGCTGGATATTCCGGGAAGTGCCCCCTACCACGCTGTGCCAAGCAAAACCACAGCAGCAGATGTTCTGCGACCCTGCCCTGAGAACCGTTGCCACTTCTCTATCTCAAACTCTCCTGCCTCACCCTCCCCTGTTGAAAACACAGTATAAAAACCTGCCTAAAATGTTCTTGGGGGCTCTTGGTTCTTGGCAACCTCGAGCCCGCACGCGTGTGAATAAATTTTTCCTTCGCCTCAGTGAGAGTCATCTGTTTATTGTGTCTCCTGCCGCTAACAGGGTAAGTTTCTAAGCAAAGAAACAAGAAGCAATCATTAAATACATTAATGAGGATATTACAGGATAATGACAAAATATGAGGCACATTTTTTAAGATTTTATTATTATTGGAAAGCCGGATATACAGAGAGGAGGAGAGACAGAGAGGAAGATCTTCCATCCGTCTGATGATTCACTCCCCAAGTGAGCCGCAACGAGCCAGTGCGCGCCAATCCGATGCTGGGACCAGGAACCTCTTCCGGGTCTCCCACACGGGCGCAGGGTCCCAAAGCTTTGGGCCATCCAGCTCTCTGCTTTCCCAGGCCACAAGCAAGGAGCTGGATGGGAAGTGGAACTGCCGGGATTAGAACCAGCGCCCATATGGGATCCTGGGGCATTCAAGGCGAGGACTTTAGCCGCTAGGCCACGCCGCCGGGCCCTATGAGGCACATTTCTAACCTGAACAGAACAGTTTAATAAAATCGTAGATTTACTTTGAACCAATTCTTTGTTTTCTAATTAAAATGGTAATAGAACTATCTGAAATTTACTTGCACACATCCTGTTTTTGTAAGAATTTCTTAGTTCAAAAATCTGAAGGATTAAATAATTATTTTATGTCATAACTGCTTTTTTTTGAAGATTTATTTTATTTTTATTGGAAAGTCAGATATACAGAGAGGAGGAGAGACAGGAAAATCTTCCGTCCGATGATTCACTACCCAAATGGCTGCAATGGCTACAGCTAAGCCAATCCAAAGCTAGGAACCAGAAGCCTCTTCCTGGTCTCCCAAGCAGGTACAGGGTCCCAAAGCTTTGGATCATCCTCAATTGCTTTGCCAGGCCACAAGCAGGGAGCTGGATGGGATACAGGGCCACCAGGATTAGAACCTGCACCCATATGGGATCTTGAAACATGCAAGGCAAGGACGTTAGCTACTAGGCTACCATGTCGGGCCCCAACTGTGTGTTCTGAGACTGATTATGATGCCTGACAATGAAATTACAACATTTCAGATAATGAAGAACCAGATTTATGACTCAATGCATATCATTTTACTTACATATATAGATAAATAGGAGTCCTTTAAGATTCCTACATCAAAAATGTTCAGAAAAAGGTTAACATGTCTGTATAGTCACAAAGAGTCATACAGTAAAAAGATGCACTTGAATTAACTCTGATAGCCAAAACAAATGAACTTTCCCTCCAAAATTAACCTTCTGTGTTTACTGTGCCAGAAACAGTTATAACACAAGAGCATTCTCATTACATTATTTTTTATATAAAAACAATATTTTCATTACTTAATATAACTTTAAAAGATTTAAAACTGATAAAGTACATTATGTTCTTTTTTCATTGTAAGGAATACTGAATTTCTGTGCATTTTCTAAATATTCAGATTTTATTTCTGAATAAAGTGGTTTTTGATGAGTACATTTTATTAATAACTTCAAAATTTTAATTTGAATTCATCAAAGAGAATTATTTAGAGAGGATACATTTAAATATTCTGAAATAACTTCCTTCAAAATACTGCCTAAAAGAATGATTCTTTTCAATGATTGATTAGATTCATTTCTATTAAAGCATGGTCTAAGTTAAAAAGTAAATATTGACAAGACGTTTTAATGCCTAGAGCACATATTCAGTCAGCTCAGATGTGAAAATTTGTAGAATCATCCTTGAGGTGCCAAAGGACCCATCTACCAGAAGTAAATGATTCAGCTACAGCCACTCTTGTGTGCCTGACTCACAGCAATGATTTCAGACAACTAATCTAATCTCATTTATAAATGTCAATTTTACCCTGTCTCTGTCCACCCAAACCTTGTTCATCAAAATGTCAAATGTGCACTTTTATCTATATTCATCTTCAAACAAGGCTTAGCATAAGTTTTATTACAATTACTTGCCACGTCTGGGGTTCATGGATGAGCACCAGAAAACAAAGCAGTCTTCTACAATTGTTAATATTTCCATAAGAGAAATATCTGTAATATACACATTTTCTAATATCTTCTATTGGTTATTATGACAATCCCCTCTGTATTTTTTGATTAATTTTAAACTAAATGAAAAGAACTGCTTGTATTTGGGCACATGAAGAAAGTAAGATTGTGAAAATAATCTCAAGTGTAATGTTGAAGGAATTGTTTATTCAAAGTGTAGAATGACAACGGGCTACTAATTGTGCCAATGACCACGTTTGCAGAATCTATGCTAAACTGAGTATGTACATGGTTAAACTAATGCTCTTGAGATGGGTAGCATGTCCTGTGTTATCCTGTTTAGCCCAGTGTAATCATAATGGTATTTACAAAATTAGTTAGAAAGAATCAGTATTGGACATGATGGAATATGATTACCATACAAAGTTTGGAGTTAGTTAACCACAATCCCAGGAATAGAAACATCTGCTTTAAACTGCAAGAATCAAGATGCATATTCTCACTGGAACATCAAGAAGCAAACATCATTGAAGAGGGGAGGGGAGCAGAAGGGAAGCATTTTTCATCTGCTCTTTCACTCTCCAAATATCGGTAACAGCTAGGGCTGGACTAGGCTGAGGTTCTCAAGGCTTGTAACAAGTAGGTCCTTGCGACCACCTGGGGGATGAGGTGATGCTGTTCCTCAGCAAGAATCACTAGAGACTGTCTGATCGAGCACATCCATTTATTGTGAAGCACAAACTTAAATAGCCTAAGAAAAGGGGAAAGAAGAAGGGTTACCTCCTGAAGACTCCTTCCATCCACCAATGGCACTGTAATAAACCAATTAGAAGGCAGCTGTACCTCTCTGGACACTTCAGTCTTGCTGCAAGTCACATACATCACACATGGCTGACACTTGTGCTGTAGGTCACGTACACCATGTGTGGCTGACAGGTAACATGAGTCTGCACTGACTTCTCACAGAGTTGCTTATAAAGGAAGTCCCAGCACAGCTCGTCCAAGGACAGAGAAGGAAACTGGGCACAGTCCATTGCTCTCACCTGTACGGCCAGTCATCAGGCAAAATTAAATTCTCGGTATGCCAAGACCATCACCGGGGGCTCCCTTGGGAAAATGGTGCCCCATACTTATGATCTGCATAGGTCAAGCAGGCAGAGATCCAGGAGTAATCTTGCAAGTGAGGTCAGGAATCAGTAATTCCATACAGGTCTCCCATGTAAAAGGAAAGGACTGAATGCTTCATCATTTACTGTCTCCCGTGGACCGTATAAACAACTAAATTGGTAGTAGAGGAGCCCTGATTCAAACAAAGGAATCTGATCCAGGATGTGGGCATCCCAAGTAGAAATCACTACATCAAATGCCCATCATTAACAAACCGCTGTTTCCTTGGAGTTTGAATCTAAATTCTTAAACTATGTGATATGGTAGCACTGGGGAAAGAGGGGCTCTCTTGTTGCATTAACCATCCTGTACATTATACTAAAGACATTCTGAGTGGTTAGAGTCCATTTTCTTCCATAAAACACTACTGTCTAAGCATACCATGTAACATCCATTTTTTCAGCTTTCATTTAGGTTAAAATAAAATAATTTTGAAAGGGCTTCTTGATCCAATGTAAGGGCTGTATTCAGAGCCCCCATCCCATTCAGCTACCAAATATCAGTTATCAAAACAGTTCCTCAGATACACAAACAAGTCTTTTGTCCTATTATTTCTTATTTGGGGATAGCAAAAGTATGACACTGATAATCACCTTTAGTATTATCTCTTAGGGCATTTCACTGCATTTAAGACTATTTGACAACCATGTGAAGAGCTGATATTTGCATCACATTTCCCCACAAATATCCATATAATCAAAATACCCATTCTCATTAATTCTACATACATATGATTTAATACAACTTCCTCAGTTTATACATGAGAAAACAAAAAGCATTGTTGAAAGCCACATTTCTAACACAAAGCAATAACCTCACAATTGCAGCCAATGCCATTTTTCTTCCATTCTTTCCAAAAGGCCTGACCCATGTCTTTCTTCACGTCATGCTTCAACCACTGCTCTTTGCATTCAAGAAAATAAAATTCAACTCTTCAAAAAGAGTTAGGATTTCCTCATTGAGAGTTTTGGCAATCAATTATCAGTGAGAAATCAGAGTTCTGATGGCTGCTTGTATGCCATTAATTACATAATTCTGATGATGTTGTAAGAGAAATGAATGAACTCACTTATAAAGAATGTGTTCTTTCCTCTAACCAAAGCAAATATGCTCCCTTTATTGGTCTTTCTCTTTTTTGGCTCATATTTATGACTCATCTAGAATTCTGCTCTGGTGTCACCTCAGAATATTATAATAGAATGAAATGCAAATTCTAGTACACCTTTAATGGTATAAAGGACATCAGCCTTTTCAGCAATACTGAAACAGGATATTCATTTCTGAGAATATATATTCTATGATGTTAAAACAGCTCTGCCCTGGCTTATTGAATATCAGGCTGTCAGGCAATCCCTTAAAGGCCCTTAGTCAATCCTAAATTTAGGGAAATGTTCTTTGTCTTACCTAGTAAAACCTGCAAGATAGATTGCTGAAAAGTAAATATCTCAAGAGCATTTTGAAGACTTAGATTTTGCCTATTGCATTCTATCACGCAGAAAAAAGAAGCAAACTTCATTATATGAATGCCAAATTTGCAGGGATTTTGAGAGTGTGATTAATTTTATACCATAGCTAAGGGAACAGTTTCATTATACCCAATCAGAAGTGTCTTTAACAGCTTCCTTTCACTGAGTCATTCTGGAAATTGAAAACTTTCTCAGCAATATTGCAAGAAGAGGGCAGAACCCCTTTTTGCATGTAGTTTATATATTCAATTGGAAGCAGCATCATCATGGGGAATATTATTTTATGTAAAAGCTTATGTATAAGCATGGTGGTATCCATTATCTAAAATAAAAAGTCCTACTTGATTCATAAGGTCCATCTTATTCTATACGATTTTTGGGACACAGTCTCAAATCCAGTGTACATTGTTAGACATATAAACAATGGAAGAATCTGGAAAGCACTGTTCTTAAGAGGTTTTGTTACAGGTAGAATGATCTGAGAAAAAATGTTCTAAACAGTAACAGCCAAAGGCCATCAGAACACTGCACAAATTCAGATTTAAGTGCAGATCTTACAAGTTCAGACAATAATAACATCTAACACTGATACAGCAATTATTAGCTGCTGTTGACTATTATAATTCAATAACATGTTAAATCTTTTAATCTTCAAACACCCCCATTTCTTGTCCTGTTATAGAGACATGGTTACCAAGGTATGGAGGATTTGTGATTAGGCAAGCTTAAGTTAGATTCCAGACAAGATGAATAAAAAGCAGGCTCCAAGTGACTTGATTACACTGCATATGACAACTGCAGTCACTAAAGACTTTATGAACTTTGACTTTTCTCAAACTAGTTACTTTACTTATAGTTACTATGCCTGTATATGCTATGATTTCATAAGTTGCAATATTCTGCAGAAATATCTGACATATCTTAAGGCCTTTTACTCCATTTTCAGTATCTCGTGAGACTAATTATTTCCTACAGACAGAATAGCCAGCAGAAACACATCTGATTTGAAAGAGACACGTGCAGGTATATTGCCTGTGTAGATGGGTCAAGGAATTTTCCCAAAATATAAGGGATGACACTTCGATAAAGGTTTATTTACAATGCATCCTCTATGATTGAATATGAAGTTAAGGTTGTTATCTTTCTTGGAAGGGATAGAAAGAAACAATCTATCTGTAAAATGTTGCAGGTGTTACATGATTCCAGAGAAAAGCCAAGCTTGTTAAAAATCATCACATATGTCATCAAAGTATTATTATGGCTAGAATATATGTGGTATGATCCTTAAAGAAAAGAAACACAGAATATTTAATATTAATTATTCATACAAAATGTTAATATAGGAATGAAAATGATTAAAGATAAATTTGGTAGTTGCTAAAATAAGCCTATTGATGTTTTTTTCATGCCCTTAAGAAATAAACTTAGAGAAGAAAAGTTCAGTTTGTGCTAACATCAGTCAAAGGGCATGACATAAAACCAAAGCAGTCACTTTCCCAATATTACTTCCTTCAAATTTATGGTCGAACAAGCCATTTATCATCAATTCAGTGCCATTCAAGACACTGGATCACATTTATTTAAAAATTTACTAGTATGTTGCCTATAGTAAATCTGTGTTTCTTGAGTGGAAAATATTCCTTAGAAAGATTTAAAAACATTATGAACATTAAATTGCTTCTTATCATGACTGTTAATCAAATCTTATCAAAACTGAGAAAATGACATTGTATGAAGCATATGCTGTTTATTAAGTACACTTCACTTGATAAATAATGAAATTTACATGATCAATAAATCAGTGACTATGTGCCGAAGTTAGATATCTTAAATTCTTTCCAAAAAAACAATATTATTTTAGTTTTGCTTTACTTAGTACACTGTGGATCTTTAATGTGTGGCCATTATATCAGGCAGAGTAGGCTACCACTGTAAGTGGCCTACGACCAAGATTCCAGGGTTCGTAGGCAAGAGATTAGATTACAGTGATACACAGAACATTGCTACTATAAAGTGAGTAGAAGGTACCTACATGTAGACATTAAAGCAAATTTCATCCTTATACCTGGAAATGTTAGAAACAGGTTACATCTAACCAGGGAGGACTGGCAGAAGGATAATAAGTAAAGGAACTCATTTTGGGAGCCAAAGAATAGGATGTATATTGGGGAAGAAAAAAAGAAAGAAAAGAAGAATGACAACATGATAATCATCAGGCATCCTTTCAATCATGGTACATTAGATGGGCTATACAGGAATGATTAGACTGAAGAATCTTCTGCTAACCTGACAGCTCACCTGTCATTGGTCCCTTCATAAGATATGTATACACCTAGAGACTTAATTTATAAACTGTTGTCTCTTCACATAAGATTGCAGGGTCCAAATAATTAATTTCTATTTAGTTGGATGAGGACTAAACATTAGCACGTGTTTTTTTTACATGTGAAAAAATTTTCAAAAAAGAAAGCAAAAAGAAAAAATTTGTTCACCATTTTAAGCAAAGCTTTCATGCTTCATGGTACAAACTCACACAGCTTTTGTTTCATGGATTTTGCTTTTTCTCATCTTATTTTTTTGCTTCCCTGTTAGTGTTTTGGGGATTCTAATCCCTTACTAACACAGCGACACTATAAATTTTCTATAGGAACAAACAACAAGGACAATGAACACAAAACAGAATGAATGAGAAGCTATAACATTTGATCTAAGACAAGAACCTTGGCTTCAGTTAACTCAATTGACTTCTATTTCACTTAAATTGGTTTCTTTTTAATTTCACTACACAGGAATGAGTGTTTAAATTGCACAATTTAGTATGTATGAGAGCAAATACAAGTTTCTCTGAAAGTTATCTCAGCTATCCATTACTACAGATTCCTTTATAGTCCTCTTATGGCCTCACTCCCTGAGAACCAGTCTGCCAAAATTTTGAGACCCTGCATTTCCAGGGATTTTTTTCTCTTCTGCATCCTTAGAAAATCACAGTGCTGATAATCAAAACAGTTTGGCACTGGTAGAGAAACAAAGATCAATGGAAGAGAATAGAAACCCCAGGAGTCCATGCACGTTTAGCCAAATCTTCAACAACAGAACTGAAAATAATCCAAGGAAAAACCTTGTTCTCTTCACCAGATGCCGCTGGGACAATTGGATAGCAGCTTGTGGAAGTGAGAAGCAAGATCCCTGCGCACCTGTCATCCTAAATAAAAATCAGCTATAAATGGATCAAGGACCTAAATCTGCACCCAGAATCAATAAAGTATTAGAAGGAAACATAGGAAGCACTCTACAAGATGTAGACATTTGTAAGATTTCTTAGGAAAGTCACCAAAAACACAGGCAGCCGAAGCCAACGTAAACAAACTGCAGTACATCAAGCTAAGAAGCTTCTGCACAGCAAAGGAAATGATCAAATGATTGAAGAAGCAATCAACAGAATGGGAGAATACCTTCACACACTACACAACAGATAGCGGAATAATAAGTAGGATTTTAAAGGAGTCAGAAGTTTAATGACAGCAAAACAAGCAACTATCTGAAGGAATAGATGAAGAATATTAGCAAGTATTTTTCAAAAGAACAAACTCAAATACCTGATATATGAAAAAAAATGCTTAGGCTCCCTAACCAGTAGGCAAATACAAATTGAAACCACATTGAGGTTCCACCTAATCCCAGTGAGATTGTCCTACATTCTCAAATCTACTAACATCTGCTGGTGTGGATGTGGGGATAAGGTACCCTAGTCCACTGTTGGTGGAAATGTAGGCTAGTGCGGCCACTGTGACATTCAATAAGCAAAATGCTAAAACAAGTCAAAATTGATTTACTGCATGACCCAGCTATCCCACTTCTGGGAATATATTCAAAGTAAGTAAAACCTATGCAATCCATAGAAACATACTGGATTAAACAAAAACGTGATAAATTTACTTTATGGAATACTAATCAGCCGTTAAAAAGAATGAAATTCTACCATTTGCAACAAAATGGTATCAACTGGAGACCATTAAGCTAAATGGCTAGGAACAGGCCTGGTTGGAGAGCTAAGGGGACACCCTGGCTGGGTTGAGATTCCCACCAAGGAGAGCAGGGGCTCGAATGGAGGCTGCATTCTGATCTAGATATAGCTGCAATCTCCCTTGATACAAGTGTGAACTGGGGCTGTGTACACCTAGCTTGCTAGACGCCAGCACCATCTGGTGCTCTGGAAGACCAGGGTAGATGTGGGACGAACTAGACTAGGCCTTAGCCCCTACTGAGCTGTGTCTGGGTATGGCCAAGCCTTAGCTGGGTTGAAACATCCAACAGTAAGAACCAGATTGTGTTGAAGGCCAGTCAGGAAAGGCCACTGTTTCTGCTAGGACAGGAGGTGAACAGAGTAGGACTGGCTCATGGACCCACTGATATGCACGAAATCTGGCATTGGGAGAGGTTCTGATGGAGGAGCCTGGGAAACTCCTCTGGCAGGACACAGTCACTGCAGGTAAGCAAGAAGCACAATAGGAAACAGCCCAGAACAGGCCATGGAAAGTTTCCTATTGGCATACATCTAGCATGGATCGGGGGCAGACCAGGCTGGACCAGTTCATATCATCCACTGGTGAATCCAAGCACCAGAACAGAGTGTGGGTAGAGCCAGGTTCAATTGAGACAAAGTTCAATGCACATTACGGAATGCCAAGGTGAGATGACCTATACAGGTTGTGGCCGCAGTGCCCAACCAGCACACAGGAGAACCAGGGAGGAAGGGGGCAGAGCCGGCAGGGGGAATGTGGTGGGACTCCCGTGCTGGACAGCTACTCCCACTGGAGAGCATGAGCTGGGATGGGGGCAGACCAGACAAGGCAGGGCTACAACACCTATTGGCCTTATGTCGACTAGATCAGGGAAAAGCCAGGTTGGGCTGATTATTCCTACTGGTGCAAGCATAAATTAGAGTAGGTGAGGGTTGGTTGGGCTTTGCCACAGCATCAGCTGGCAGAAGCTGGCACTGGGTGCTAATTCTGTCAAGTTATACTACAGAACCACCTGGAAAGTGCATGATCCGGGAGTGGGAGTGGCCTAGAAGGGAAATAGTGGGCTCCTCCCTCTTGGGTTGTCATTCCCACTGGAAAGCAGGATAACTAGGACAGGGGCAGGGGTGGCTAGACAGAACAGCACCAGCACCATGTGTGTGGGCTGGATAGTGGAGCTGGTTAGGTTGAACTAGGCTTCAATGCCTATTGACATGTATGAGAGCTGAATGGGATGTGGGACAGACTGGACTAATCTGCTGCACATACTGGCAAGCAGGATGACCAGGGTAGGGGGCGGGCCTGATGGGGGCTACTGTGGGTCGCTCCGACTAGGCTGCAGCTCCCACTGGTTTATTTGAGGGCCAAGTGTGTGCTGGGCAGAATCAGGCTGGACTGTAACACCCATTGGTTCCAGTGGAAGACAGGGCTAGAAACAGAACTGACCCAGCACTTGTAACCACCAGCTGATTGGAGCAATGGACTGTACTGGACCCTATACTTGCTAGTACAAAAAAGAATCTGGTCTGGGTTCACCTCAGACAAAGTTTCTTTAGGGATTTCCCCCCCTCAATCAAGCTGCCGGACTCAGAACCCTAACCATGAAAAGACAGAGGACAGAAAAAAATCAATCAACTACCCCAGCCATATGTTGGCAGGGAAAAACAGGGCAAACGGAGACTCTAAGATGGACTATGTCAATCAGTGGATTCTTCAACGACCTCATCGTGCTTGGAATGGCAAGATTGGTAGCAATTCATAACTGCTGAACTACAAAACCAATTGATCAAGACCCTCGGAGCATGCCTCACATCAGGAACCTGGGGCGGGTGGGAAATTGGGTGGGATTTCTCCCTTAAAATCCTCCTTTACCCCAGATATAGGGGGGAAAATGTGGAAATAATAGTCTTACCCACTTTCCCGTAGCCCTTGAACATTTGTGCCCTAATTAACTATGTAAATATTGTAAAAAAAAAGTTCATGGACAAGATATGTATCATGGAAAAACTACACATGGCTTTCAAACTTTCCTTTTGCACAAAAATAAATTTATGTTCAATTATTTTAAAAAGCTGAATGAAAAAAGACAATCCCAAAAGGATAAATATCATGTTTTCTGATATAAGGCAACCTTCATGCAAAAGAGAAGGCAAATAGATATATACGTAAATATGTACATACATATATTTCCACAGATGAACTATATAATAGAAAGTAGCTCACTAAGAAAATGAAGATGCATTTCAAAAATGCATCTCTACTCCCGAAGGAAAAAAGGAAGACTCCAAATGAAACTGTTAACTAGACCTTGACAATGGGATGCTAGACTTTCTACAATTGTCTATACGCCTACAGTTCCACGATACAATAGTAGAATGTTGAATTTGTGACTGTTGCTGAGAGGCTATATCATTGTAATAATATGAAGGAGAACAGTACAGGGGGACTGTACAAGGAAAGAAAGGGAGGTTGAGGGAGAATCCCTATACCTGTAAAACTGTATCATGAAAAATAATTATTATTGTTGTTGTTAAATGTGATAGAACTTAAGTTAAAAAAAGAAATCGTAAATGTTATTGCACTCATATGCCACATTTCTAAAGCTATTTGAAGACGTGATGATACATACAGAAATGAGTGGGTAAATCTCAGAATAAGTGAAATTTTTACAATAAGCTTTTATGATTGTAAAATATAAATTAATATTGATATACATCTTGCACTCAAGATAATTGTTTGTGTACCCTTTAATTTTTACTTAATTTCTAGTAGTGAATTCATTGAAGAAAATTTAAATTTTGGTAAGTATAAAGTCTTTAAATAATTTTAGCACAGTCATGAAAAACAATGATGCTAACATATATAGCCCCATAGATGTAATAGATATAAGTGTTTTAAAAGTTAACTTGTGTAATTCTATATATTATCTTGTTATTGTTAGAAAATATGAAGAAATGGCCGACACATATTTTTACTGGCAGAACAGTATGTGGCATTATTAATAAAACTGGGGTAAGAGTGCCAATTAGTATCCATGGGAGATTAAGGGTACATTTCGTGTGTGTGTGTGTGTGTGTGTGTGTGTGTGTGTGTGTGTGTGTGTTTGAGAGAAAGAGGGATAGAGAGAGGAGAGAGGGAGCAAGAGAGATATGAGAATTGTATTTATTCATCTACATATATCAAATCACTGAAATTATTTAAATATATGTGAGCAAACACATTTATAGATACACATGTGGGGAAAATGCAGCAAAAATATAATGCACATTTTTCAGAAAGTTTGAGGCCCTTTTATGTATGTATACACACGCCTTTTTAATCAGTATGTTATGTGACTTGTATGATCTCTAGTGAGACTTTGACTAAAACTAGGGGGAAATAATCACTTTTCCTTCTGACTTTAATAAAACACAACAACCTTCCAAGGGATATAAGAGATATATTGCTCTCCCTGAGTATCAGCATATTGTAGGAAAAGGATCTGACATAATGTCTCTGCTTCCAAGTCTGTCATTACATTTTGTTACCAAACACATACTTACATCATGGATCGCTGGATCATGGTTGCTTTGTGAATGCTTTTATAGTCTCTTCTGGGGTCTTAACCTCTAGCAGGCATCCTCATTTATAAGTTAAATCCCCCTTTGTGGCTTTAACTGGTTGCAGTAGAAACCAAATCCTTGCATCCAAGTGACTGCTAATTCAGAATTCAGTCTTTCAGTGTGATATGAATTCAGGCATATTGATTTCATAGTAGGTGTTATAAAAATACAGGTTTTTCTCTTACAGAACAAACTTAAAGCAAACTGTTGAACAGGAGTTTACTTCAAACTTTATCATTAACTTCATTAACAATGCTGTAGATAAGAATTTTTTTTAGAAAAATACTGATTTCTTTCCTCTCATCTCTCTTCCTTTCTTTCTCCCTGTCATGTTCTCTCCATTTTCCCTTCTTTCCTTCTATTTTCTGTTGATATTCCCTCAGTATCTAAGTCCTAATCCTTAGACCGGTTTCCAATGACCTCAGTTACCTATCTGATACCCTGTCTATTTTATGCACTAAACATACATTATTTCATGATATTTCTGCAATTGTATCTTGAAATCTGTTTTATCCTGTCACATAACTTGAAGTTGTTCTATTTTTTAATAAGTGTCAACATTTCCATAATTTCTATCTTGAATTTTATATATTTCATTGTTGCTTGTCACATATTCATGTGTGCACTTTACAAAGCTATGCAACAAAAATTAACATTTAACTATCTTCCTTTGGGAAGTTAATATGATAAACTAAATGATTGATTTATGCTCATCCAAAAGAGTTTGGGAGGAGATGTGTAAAAATTGCCTTATCCCGACTTTTATTAATAGAGGGCTAATTTTCAGCTATGAGTCAACAATAGTGAGTAAAATTTATTTATTCATTGATTTCTCTCTGATAAATTTATATGTGGTAAGGATCATTACTTCACTTCCTTATAATACAAATAGTATTAATATTTAATAAATAGTGATCACCATTAAAATAATCATTACCATTCAAATACCTGCATAGTGCTTGTCAACATAGATGAGTTATTTTCAAAAAATGACTTTACTTGTAACAGTATGCATTTCATCATTTGCATTTAAGAATACTATTCTGGGCCCAGCATGAGAGCCTAGTGGCCATTTTGCAGTCCAGGGATCCCATATGGGCGCCAGTTTGTATCCTGGCTGTTCCACTTCCCTTCCAGCTCCCTACTTGTGGAACAGCTCCTCAACTGGGAAAGCAGTCGAGGACGGCCCAAAGCCTTGGGACCCTGCACCTGCATAGGAGACCCCTAAGAAGCTCCTGGCTCCTGGCTTTGGATCGGCTCAGCTCTAGCCATTGTAGCCACTTGGGAGTGAAACAGTAGACAGATCTTTCTGTAGCTCCTTCTCTCTGTGTATCTGCCTTTCCAATAAAAAATAAATAAATACAATAAAATAAATCGTTTAGAAAAGGATTCTGTTCTGAGATAAAGTCCCTAGGCATTATTGCTGCTTAGCAGCGTATGATGCAAACAGTGAGACTGAGACTACAACTCCCAGTTGCTTTACATTTGTAGTCCTGAACACAATTTTCAAATAAATGCTGCAGTTTTCTACAGAAAAGTGAAAAATGTTAAGGAAATATATTTTCAAATGAATGTGCTTCAATTTGCAAGAAAATAAGCTTTACATATACACATAGACTTATCTATGTATAGTATATGGTAGGCTAAATGGCCTATTTTTTTTTAATAAAAAGAAAGCTATGCTGTTCCTTAAAAATAAGCATTTGAGAAAGCAGCCCAGGATGGCCCAGTGCCCTGCGTGCATGTGGAAGGCCAAGGAGAAGCGCCAGACTTCTAGCTTTGGTCCAGCTCTAGCGATTACAGCCGTTTGAGGAGTCACCCAGAGAATGGAAGACCTCTGACCGTATCTTTCTGCCACTCCACATTTCAAGTAAAATCGATAAATCTCTTAAAAATAAGCCTTTTAGATATAACTATGGCCAATTTATAGTTTACAAAATTATTTCTGCATGCCATAATAGATGATCTTACAGTAAAAGAGAGGTCATATATTAATGGTAAAGTTTTTCTGGCTTCAGTGTGCCTGCATGAATGAAATAGCTAACTCCTTTAAGTTCACCTTGTTCATAACTGACAGAAGAACTTGATCATTCATTCATTCCAACAACAAATATTTATTAATAATTGACTCTTTTATGCCACGAGCTGTGCTAATGGGGCATGGCAATACTTTGTCTTCCATGAGGTCATTGTGAGAATCAAAGGACAATGTAAATGAAAAGTACCTTATAAAATTTAATAGGCTGCAAATATAGGAAACATTTCTAATGCCCTGTAAGATTTTAAATTGCTTTCTGAAATGGAGGAGACAAAATTATATTCAGCAGAACTTTAACATACAGGGAATTTTATTGAATTATAATTCTTGGAAATTGCTTTATGTTGTAACTTTCTTTAAAATGTATTATCCATTTTGTCAGAATATTACATTATCTACTAAGCTATATAACCAAAAATTCTTACTAAATGTGTTTCATATGCTGTGTGCATATGTGTAGGTGCATCTGGGGAGGGGTGCTCTCATCAGCATTTTGAATTGAGACATTGTTTGGAAGTTTGCTATTTCTGCCACTACATACATGAGTGTATTTATGATGCCATTATTGTTGAAATGTCCTGTCTTATCCTTTGATTTACATTTGTCCTTCATCTAGTCAGCTTGATAGTCATAATCAACCTGTTTTTGACCATCCAGCTATTTCTGTAAAAGACATGAGTGAAACAAATATCTGCTATGTTCTCATTGTTATTTTTTTCATTCTGTTTTATGTGAGGGCACCATAAACTCATTCCCAGGTAAAGTCCTACAAGAGCTTAAGACATTTACAACATAGTACATAACATTTTAAGAAAAAATTACTGGGGCTGACATTGTGTCCTAGATTGCTAAGCTGCTGCCTACAGAGCCTCATCCCTCCCAATCCAGACCACTGCTAATGAACTTGGAAAAGTAGCAGAAGATACTCCAAGGAGTAGGTCCCCTGTATCCACAAGGGATACCTGGAAGAAGCTTCTGGCTCATGGCTTCAGCCTGGGATAGCCCTGACTACTGCAGCCATTTGGGGAATGACCAAGCAGATGGACAAATTGTTAACATTAGCTGATAGGTAGTCTTAATTGTTTTAGCAACTCATTTTTCACAGTGGTAATATATTAATGAGGACTAGGTTACACAAATCATTAGGGGTAGGCAATGTTATTCTATACACAATGATACTTGGAAGTTAGCTCCCTCTAGTGCTTGGGTCCCACGAGCAGAACCCAGTTCCAGTTTGCTATCATAGAGCTCTAGTAAAGGCACATTAGTTTCAACAGATCAACTACAACTAAGAAAAGCCAATTTCAGTCAACAGATAGGGGCCCAAGTGCATGCAGGCATGTGTGTTTGCATGTGTGTGTTCTTATTCTTCCTCTGTATGAGAGAACACCACATTACCTAGTAATGTGCTTAGTAATATCTTACATGAGGAGAAGGCAGGATCTTGGCTAACATTTTAAACTGTTTCACTTATTTTTATATACATTTCAACGGCAGAGACAAACGGTAAAAAAAAATCTCCCATTTGCTGGTTTGCTTCCCAAATATGTGCACACCTGGAGCTCAGCCATGTCATAGTCAGAATGTGAGAATTCCATCCTGGTTTCCCACATGAGTAACAAGAAAACAACTGTTTGAACATTATATCTGTCTGCATGATCTGCATCTGTTAAAAGATGGCTCCCAGACTCTATAATTTGGGTTAGAGTAGCCTAAGTTGTTTTGTAACTGCTATATCAAATGTTTTTCACATTTCCCTAAAAAAAAAAAATAAAAAAGACTGGTTTACACCAAGACTACCATTTGGCTTAGCCCCATTCAGTGCAGTCACATTAAAGAACACAGCAAAGAAAGGATACTACAAAAGTTCAAATAGTCATACACATGAATTTTATATTTTCTGTAGATTTAATGTGTATTTTAGGAAGTTTTCTAGAATGTACAACAAAGAGGCTTCTAACCTGTATGACTAGAGGCCTCAGGGATAATAATGTAATATTGATGAAGACAGAGGAATACCATGTTGTATCAATATGGAGGTGGTGGTTGATCTCCATTTTCCTGATCTGTAATTGTGGGGTGGGGAAGACTGAAAGTTTAAGCACCCATGGATTCACTTAATAAATCACTTAATCAGGGTAAGATTGCAGTATTACTCATGATACAAGATGATTTTCACCTCTTTGAAGTTTTATGCACTACTCCCTTGTATTATGTCCTAGACCTAGAATAAATTATTGCAGATTGAAATTCATCTGTAATACACAGTATTCAAATATTTACCAACTTTGACAATAGCATACTTGCCCCAACTTTCTGGAAACACATGGTTATAAGCTATTAAGTATTTTGCTATTTGTGTATCTTAATGGTCACACATTAACTTTGGTGGAATTCAAATATTCTCACTCCATTTGAAGTAGTTTTGATTTCATATATCTAAGAATGTCATTCTCCATGATAAATTTAAGGTCAAAAAAAGTATAAAAACAGAACTCCAGAAGGTTATGCTGATTGAACCTTCAGAGGTATCATCAAGAGAGGTATCAAAGTCATGTATTCAGGAAAAGTCATATATTCGGAAAACAGACTTTCAAGGCACTTCTGTTAGGTCATCAAAGTCCTTTAAGGGAAGGATTTCTGACAAATGTTGACTTGGACACTCCGAGATTTTTTACATTTCTCCTGGGAATTTGTAGTTCCCTTTTATTTCTCAGAATTCACATAATTGCAGAGAAGAAAAATTGGCCTAATATATAGCACTGTCTGTGATCACAGTTAAATCATTTGTGGATAAAAACATGGTACAGTTAGGGGCACTTAAGATTATCCCTTAGAATGTTCAATTGGAACTCAAGAAAAACAGGCTAAATTTTATTCATTTATCAAAGTTTAAAGATTTAAATAAAATTTATTTTAAAGACTTCTAAAAACTTAAGAAATCACAGATTTCTGGGTCCCACCTCCACATCTCTTTGGTAGTTCTGCAGAATACTAAAAAGTCACATATTTAACAAATTATAGGTGAAACCAATTGAGCTCATTCGTAGTCTACACTTCTGCCAAACCAGTAGTCTACACTAAGAGAGAAAATAGCAGAAATCTTATGTAAGATATTTGGGAAATATGGAAAATGCATATATAGCATCAATAATTCATACTAGAGTTGTTTTCTGACTAGATTCAGTGTATGCAACAGTCAGGCAAACAGATTTGGAGATAAGGAAGCCATCTCAAGGTGGGGCATTAGAATGACTGTGAAAGAGAATGGAGTATTAATGTAGAAATAGAACATTTTTTAAACCCATGGAAATGGAAAATTCAGCATATCCAGCTGCCACTAATTACCCAGCAGATAACTGCTAATGCTATACTTGGCTTGTCAGTGCCAATTTAAAGAAAATGTCAATATGTTGAATAGAGCAGAAGGAGTATGGTTGCTGAAGTTTCATATTAACAAAATAATTAATATTCATGAGATAGCTCAACTGACAGTTGCAGTAAGAAACCTATTGTGTTTGGATGAACATGAGGCTAGAACAAAACACACAAATATTGTACTATATTTTTAATACGCTTTACTGAATGTTTTCAAAAGCTATGATGTTCAAGTCCTTAGAAATGTAGAAATTAAAAATCTACATCAATTATATCAATAGGACACACACCAATTTTCATACTTTGGATTCTCAAAATCAAATGCCAGCAAAAACGCCTTTTGTTATGCAAGACTCATTTGAATAACACAATTTGGGTCATTCCATTTAGATTGATGGAAATAACCATCCAAAGCTGAACCTGACCCTCAATGAATGAGACAATCAAAAGGAAGGTACTTCATATCTTCAAAAATCTCATTAAACATTATGAAAATTCTCCAGCACTCATAATTATAGCCCATGGTCTCATTAAAAAAAAAAAAAAAAGAAAGAAATTCCTTGAAACTAGGCTAAATTCTTCCTCTGGCATTATATATGCTTGGATTGGTACATTGTGGGATTTTTCTTTTGAACTTACACTAAAATGTACATACTATGGCATAATTTAGAAAATAATAAGTAAAAAATTGTGACATTCAATAATTGAAATTTATACCAATATTTATGTAACTAATATGGATAAGCCAATCAAATAAACAAGTCTAGTTATGCCCTTGTTTTATTTTTCAGATTGATTATAGCAGTTAGAATAATCATGTTCATATATCTGGGAATATTTTATGAAACAAAATTAGACCAAATAAAATCATAATCACAAATATAAGAAACTAATAAAAAAGGCAATTTCAGATCCCTGATATCCAAAGAATTCAATGTGAAATGAAATGAATACCTCCAGTTATCGAATACAATCATTTTAAAGTAGTTTAGGCAAAAGTATTCTACAGATTTTACTGTTTGTAAAAGAAAAATCTGAAAACTGTGACTATTCATGTGCCAAAGAAGATCTGGAGCCATCATAACTATCAATTTTTTTAACAGAAATGTAAGAAATTACATTATTTATACACATTTAAAATAATTTGCATAGATCCAGATTTTCAATGAGTATTTGTTTTTGCCTGAGGTAACTTTTTCAGCTGGTCGGCTAGTGATGAATTATTACAGCTGTGGATTTCAGAGAAGTGTTCACTTCACCTTTACATTCTTAGCAACTATAAAACACCGGGATCCTATATGGGCAACAGTTCTAATCCTGGCAGCCCCACTTCCTATCCAGTTCCCTGCTTGTGGCCTGGGAAAGCAGGAGGATGGTCCACAGTCTTTGGACACTGCACCCAAATAGGAGACCCAGAGGAGGCTCCTAACTTCTGGCTTCGAATTGGTGCAGCTCTGACCGTTGCAATCACCTGGGGAGTGAATCATGAGACAGAAGATCTTCCTCTCTGTATATCTGACTTTCCAATAAAAATAAATAAATATTTTTAAAAAACAATTCAAGTCTTCTAGTACTTTAAAGGTGTCGTTTTGGATTCTTATGGCATGCTTTTTTTGTGTTCCAAAGTTATCTGACATCATTAGCCATTATTAGCTCCTCCCTGTTTATGACTATCTAATTCTGAAAAGGTCTTTTTAATTGCTTTTCATAAAATGAGTTACAATGACCAGAATATACTGTCTCTTTTCCATTTCTGTGTTAAGTCTCCTAGGCTACCTATTGTTCAATGTCTCAAAGCTGTTGCCTCATAAATGTTATTTCAGTCATAAGTTAAGTGAGAGATACATATTTAGTCCATTTTTCCACAGTTCAGTCAGAAGCTAAGGATTCAGTGGATCAAAGATCACATGGAAATTACGTTATTGAGCTCCTTTTCATAGAGTTAGTAACAAATTATACAATTTCATCTGTACTTTGGTAGTTAATTAGTGTTCATTAAAAAACTTAATTGTGAATAATCTTGGAATATTTTTATAAAAGTATATTAATAATGCAACAATTAAAAGCTTAGAAAAGTACTTGAGCATGCATCTATTTTAACATTGCTATCTTAATATTCCCTTTGAAAATCAGTGGAAGTAATGAGATCACAATGCTTAAAAGGATAACAAGAGCTCTGAGAGTAAACACACTCCAATATGAATGAGAGATGACATTTCACTTGACCTAAACAAGTGATATTATCTATAAATATATACCCCCAAAGAGTTCTAAATGGAGACATCTACTTAATAGAAAATCTGAAAATTGCTTTTACAATGACTATTTCATAAAATGGTTACTTTAAATCCGATTCAAATTTGCTGCAAAGCTTTGAGGAAGGTAAATGCAGAGCATGTATAACCCTAGGATTCATAAAGGAAGAGTATACATTAAATACATACTAAATCAGAACTTGTATTCTATTCAGGTTTCAAAGTTTTTCAAAGTATATGAACTAATCATTTCTAAAAATTAAGAGAAGGTAAAATAGAAAAACTGCAGTTATAGATTTTTCCCATGTGTCTTTTTGGGATTGCTGCATTTAAACTATGTTTTCAGCATTTTAAAAATCTATTTTAAGGTGAACAAATACCACATATTTTACAGTACAGATTTAACACCATAGTGGTACTCTATCTAATCTTCTCTTTCTTGATCTTTTTGGTTTTTACAATGACATGTTTTCACCTTGCTACACAATCATGGGGTTCACACTCCATTAGATTAAGAAATTCTACAAAGAGCATGTAGAGAAAAGACACAATTTAAAATGTTTTAAATGCAAAACCACCTGATAATGTTGAGACCCTTCAACCTACTGTTTTAACAAGGGGGTGTATATATCATATTCTGACCTTTAGAAATTACAAGCATATATTGCTTTTTTAAAAAATTTCAAATATAAACCAATCCCCTAAATTATATTAGACTGGAGGTACATATGGGAACTGAATAATTTTACTGTGAGCTGAGAATTTTACTATTAATTTCCTGGCTTCCTAGGTCAGCCCATCCTATACTCTACCCTCAATCACACGACTGTTTCTAATTATCTTAACAGCTACTAAGCATATGCATACACACATACTTTCATAAACATATGTTCTATGTTTATGTTTTCATAAACTTACTTCTGTTTTCATAAACATACTTCTTCTTCTGTCCTTTTGTTTTGTGATCCCTAAAGCAATTCCGTAATTGCGACTGCTGACGCTTGTGGGAATCTGGTAAACCTATTGACAAAGACTTCATTTTCCAGAAAAAGCCATCAATGCCACCTCACAGTAAGGTATGACAAAGAGAATATTTTTCTCTCACTCGATTTCTAGTCTTAATACATTTTTCTACATTCAGTTTCCTCTGTATTCCCAATATATAGGACCAAGAATCTCAAATTTGGAAAATGAACCCCCGAATTTGGAAATGATAGACTAGACTTATAAATCTCTTTAAAACTGACTGAACATTCATTTACACTGAAATATTGCTTTCTTTTGATTTCTTTTTAATACTGTTTATATCATTGAGACAGATGCACAGCCATGTGAACCTTTGATTAGGATTGAGAGAGTTATTGCTTCTTGGCCTTTTGGCTAATATAGGGCGGGGCAAATATGCAGGAAGGTGGGAGGGATCAATGTTTCACTTTGTTGCCCTCTGAGAAAAAAGGGAGGAGGTTACTCTGTCCTGTCAAACTATATTAGCACCCTGGAATGGGGGACCGTCATTTGATGACACCTTACAGACCCCAATTTGGAGAGGAGTGTTCCAAGGTTATTACTTGGGTGGTTTTAATAGTTCTGAAAAGTTATTGGTTTCATTGTTCCAGCATTTAGAAAAATGTTTCCAAGGTCTTCTAATTGACAAAGTCCACTTTATTGCATCCACAGACCTCACACTAGGAAATTTTTAAGTTCCAAAAATTTTGCACAAGATTTAACTTCAATCACATCCTTAGACAACATCAAACAGCTAGTCTTAATTAAACAAGGAAACTAGAGCTTATTTCGTTTAATACCACTTATTTGCTTTGGGAAGTGTATTTCATAATAAAATTTTCTATACTCTTCCCATTTTTCCTAGTGAAACAAATAAAAACAATAGTTTAGAAAATGCAGAAGTAAAGATTTATAATCCCCAAATTAATAGGAAGTTAAAAATATTTAAATCAATGAATTTGCCTTCCTCCTGTTAGTTATTTAAATAATTAATCATTATGTATTTATTTGTGTTTATTTTTAGAATAGCTAAATTTCCTACTTTTACAATAATAGCATTTGACTGAGTTTGAATATTATGATTCCTAATTAATACAATAGGTTTGATATACACCAATAGTGAATTGATCCAAGAAAATAAACTATTGGGGGAACATCATAAAGTTCATAGAAAACATTTAATGTACATTACAACACCAGCAGGTTCATTCATGACTTACATTAAGATGCAAGTTATAAAAACTATATAAACTACCGGAAAAAGTGATGGTAAGGAGGGAACGAAGGGCAGAGATAATAATGATGCAATGAAAAGCACAGAAACAGGGACTGGGAGGCCAGAAAGAGTTGGAAATTCCTTTTGACTCCCCCATTTCTATTTTCATATTTTCTTCAATTATCTCCTTTATCAAAATCATTTTCTAAGAGTTTCTGTCTACATACTGTAACTTTCAGAAGTTGCATATTTCAAATGCCTTTCAATTTTGCAAACAAATACAAGGTAATTAGTGGTTTGTGACCTTTAATTTACAAACCTTATGTAAATTTGGGTTTTAGCCCATTCCTGGCCCAAGCGAAGGTGCAACTTTATAGAGACAGTAGAAACTTAGTTTATGAATTGGAAAGGGCTAGAAACTCTAAGATAAGGGAAAGAGATTTTCAGAAAAGAGAATTTTAGTGTGCAAAACTAAACTGAAACAGTATGTCTATGACATAGGAATTTCAATGAGGTTAAGACTGTTCAGCCTGCAAAGCTTCTAGAAGCTAGCCACACAGAATCCTGATTAAGAGGGGGGAAAATGAAAATGTAACTGTGGATGTGATTGTATCTATTCTCATCACATTCGCTATGACCAACATCATAATTTTTTTTACTGTTTGATTCTTGCTCATTGTAATTTACTTCTCCTATGTCCCTTTCTCTTATAAAAATCTCCTTTGTGATCTGATATTAATTGAAAGCTACTAATTTTTTATGAAGCCTTCCACAATATAGAATCAGGTTGCATTCTGTTGGCTATGTAATGTAGTATTGTTTTTCTGTTTTTCTAATTTTTCTAAAAGCATACATTAGGTTTCAGACATTACTTTTATTCCATAAAAATGCTCAAATATAGGAAATGCTTGTTATAGAATTGTTTGCCCATAACTCAGGCAAAATTGTTTTAAGAAATATTTGTTCAACATAACTATATGTAAAATACATAACCAATAACAAGGAAAACATTTCCCAAGAAATATCAGAAGTTAACTTCCTTATAATATTATTGTCACATCAATGATCGTTTCATTGTGTTCCCAGGGTTCCACTCTTACTCCTAATACCTGCAACTTTCAAAAACTCTGGTCCTATTGTGGGCCTCACTGGCAGAGTTACTCACTCTGTACATTTATCCCTCTGATAGCTTACTTGTATATTGCCTAGGTATTAAACTTCCATACTGCAAATGTGTATGTTGAAACCCTAGCCTCAAATATAACTACCTTTGGAGAAAAGATGCTCAGGACGCAATTAAAGGTAAACTGGATGATACTGCTATCATCCTCGTTTGATGGCACTCATGACCTGATAGGTAGAGGAAGCCAGTGATGTCTTGTTTTTGTGTGAGAAGATGACCAGAAAGCATTCCTCTGCAAGCTGAGTCCTTACAAGATCCCGACCCTGCTGACACTGTGAACTACAGAGTTCTAACCTCCAGAATTGTTAGGAAAGAAATGTTTATTATTTCTGCATCTTGGTCCATGGCATTTGGTTATGGCAGCCAAAGTTAGTTAACACAAAAATTGAATAATTTGAATAAATTGAATAGCAATGTAAAACATGAGTGAATTTCATAAAATTATAGCAATTTTAATGTAGTGAGGTGGTGGGAAGAGACAGAGAAAGATGAGAGAGAGATAATGGCATCAATGCAACTAAATTTTCATAGAATAAAATAAAATGGGGAAAATACCAATGGTACATGTGAGAGCTACAATTTTTAATGATAACAAAATTCTATAAGCTAACTATACTATCAGCACAAACACAAATGAATGACTATACCAATGGCCTATTTTTATAAAAATTACCAAAATAAGAATGAGCCTTAATATTGATTTGTCTGAAATCCTATAAAATTAAATACTCTACTGTTTAGTTTCTCATACTGGTATGAGACTACGAAATTATTCCCAAAATAATTCCAATGATCTTATGTGAAAGTTTTATATGTCTGTATTTTTTAAGTCCAGAAATATTGTCTTTGAAACTTGTAATCATTTTAAATGAATGTTTAAAACATATATAATATGAATAAAAAACAATGCTTGTTACATTGAATAAATTTTTATTTTTCTTCTCCAAATGGAATATTGCAAAGAGAATTCTAGGTCAGATATCTGTATCTATCAAAATGTTTAATCAAACAGCCACAGTCTAGGGATCAGCACAATAAAGATGGTATGGTGAACTCTTTAGTCTAAGAGAAAATTTTGATGGTATCCCCATTTAGTTGATTTTAATGTGATGAGCACACTTAATTTGCAACACACATCTTAATAAAATTTTAATTGCAGCACATTGATAGTTTAGGAAGAACATTGTGCAATATATCTATATAGCTTAATTTCTCACTTAAAATATACTTTATGCCCATTGTTTGCTAACTACTCATTTCTCCCTTTCCCTGATCCCTAAAGACCACCATTCCATAAGTCTGTGTAAAAAAAAACAAAAGAAATTTCATGAGTGGGATCCTGTAGCACTTGTTTTGTTGGTGGATTTGTTTGACTTAGCATGTCTTCCCCAGTTTATATTCACATCATTTGCCTTGAATGCATCCCTTCTATAAAGCAGAGCAATATTACATTGTATATACATGCAACATTTTTCTTCAATCACTCATCTGTGTATAGATATTTAAGTGAGTCCACATCTATGCTATTTTATATAGTAATGGGCATAAGGGTATTAATATCTCTTTCTGACTGGGTTTCTATGGTGGGTTCTATGTTTAACCTTTTGTACAATCCCCACACTGTTTTTCCATAGCAGTTATACAATTTTTTGTTCCCACCAACCAAGTGCAAGTATTCAAATGTCTACACATCCTTTTCCAGACTCGGTCTGCATAGCCATCATGATATGTGAAAGCCAATATTTATGTGGTTTCAATCTTTGAACGATTCATTTATCTGAAAGGAAGCATTAATGATGCAAAGAGGGAGATACAGCGATTTTCCATCCACTAGTTCACTGTCCAAATGCATACAACTACTAAGGGTGGATCATGCTGAAACCAAGAGCCTGGAACTCCATCTGGGTCCTTCAACCATCATTTTACACTTTCCCAATTGCATTGCAGGGAGCTGGATCAGCAGTGGAGTCACAGAAACACAAACTGGTACTCCAGAATAAGTGCTAGCCTGGCCTATACAGTGAAACGCCAGCAACGCCCATGCTGTGATTTTGATTTTTATAAATTACCTTACTTATTTTGAAATTCAAAGTCACAGACTGATGGAGGAGGGCAAAAGAGGGTGAGAAAGAGAGAGAGAGAGCGTCAGAGAGAAAGAGAAATTATTAGCCTGGCCACTCCTCAGTCACCTACAACAGCTAAAATACACAAGGCAAAAATGAGGAGCGCCCAGTCTCATCAGGTCTCCTATATGTGTAAAAGGGACACAAGCATTTGGGCCACTTTGTGTTGTTCATCACAGACCATTAACCAAGATCTGAATCAGAAATGGAACATGCAAAGGCTTCCAACACCTAGGACAATGTGAATTTCATCATGACTTCTTCATAAATCTGTAATCTCTGAGAAAACATACGATCAGGAATTTGAAGGATAGACAATATTATTTCCTTCACTAGAGCAAAGCAATCGCGTGTGCTGTAGTCAGTTCCCTTGCTGGGCTTGGACCTCTGCTGTGAATGACTGTGGATCCCTCTAATAGCCAGGGATATGTCCAATGTCCTTATCCCTGCAGTGGGAAATTCCCATCTGTGTGACCGGGAACCTGGTTGCCATAACACTTTGTACACTCTTTATGCTGCCATCTGTGTCCTGTGTTGTCCAGTGTCTCCCGTGTCGAACTACAGCATTCTCTTTCTGACACTCACGTGATTATTTAAAATGTAGTCATAATGTAATTTGGTGCTTCTCTGCAGAAGAAACAAACAATGGTCCACTCTGGGCATTTTACAGCCCTCTCTATATGAACTCTTACAAGCACAATTTATGCAATTTTAATAATCACAAAATCAAAGTAAAATATAGGCTTAAGTAGAAGGTACAATTTTCAAGAGTAGAAAGAAAATATAAAGGAAAACCTTCATGATCTTGGATTAATCAATGACTACACAAATATACCATGAAGAACAGACTATCTATGATTTATATATATATATATATAAACAAATGATACTTAAAAGCTACTAGGTAGCAAAGAAAATAATTAATGGAGTACAAAAAACACTTTGAGTCATGGGTAACATTTATAAATGGTTTCTGATAAGAGATTCATCTCAAAATTATATTAGAAAATTACACATCACAGCAGTTTAAAAAAAGTACATATTTGAATAAACACCTAGGAAGAGACTGAACTTTGAGCAGGAAATATTTTATTTTGAAGACAAGACCTGTGAGACTTAATTATAATAGGAGCAAGCATTGTGGCACAGCAGCTGAAACAACAAGGTTGGGAGATTACAACCCATATTGGAGTGCTGGTTTCAATTCTGGCTTCTACGCTTTCAATTCAGTTTCTTGTGAGTGTGTCCCAGGAGGCAGTAACTAATGGCACAAGTATTTAGGCCTAAAGACCCACATAGGAGCTCCAGATGGATTTCCGGGCTTTAGTGTTAGCCTAGCCCATCCCTGCTTGTCCTAGGCAATTGGAGCCTGGACAAAAGACCCCTTGCTAACTCACTAGCTCTCTCTGTAACAAAAAATAAACAAAAAAGACAATTACAGTATTGTAATGATGCAGGCACACCCTTTACCGAGAATAAGCTTTAGAACACTGACCACTAAATAAAGTGTTTTTGCTTTTCAGATATTCGATACTTAAATTTCTAAAATGCATTTTCTCCAAAGCATTGAATACAAAAGAACAGTATCCTTTGTAGCCACATGTGAGAATGAAGACAGAGGAAAACACCTAAGAGAGTCAATTTTGGCTTATTGATAAATGTTCTTTGATTGTCATAACTGTTCAAATAGGCTTGAACTTCATATAGTGGTAGTTATAACCTGGACAGTGTAGCTTGTGGCTGGGACTTAAATTTTAATGAATTCATAATAAGGGGATATATGACTATGTGGATGAGATGAATGAGATTCAATAATTAAGATTTATATAGAACGAGAGAAGTTTATATGGTAGGGGAAGGGTGAGCCAAGAAAGTATTTCGAATTCCATACTAGCATATTTTATAATTAGATTATTTTTAAAATTCTTAGTTAAGCATACATTGGCTTGTTTTGTAGTCCTGCTATTTCAGAGATCTTGTAATTTGGACAACTTCTTCAGCAATGTGAAGAATGGTTTCTTGTTATAAAATGGGGCTTTAACATAATTTGAGGAGTAAATTATGTGATTACATGCAAGAATCCTAAAGACAATGAATCAAGAAGGGTCACTGCAAGGGTTCATGGTGTCATTGTAGTTCCTCTTATAACTATTAGTTATTAAGGCAATTTAATAAAGACACCAGGACAGATTGCAAGGCAAAGTTTGAATTTCAAAGAAATAAGTACAAGGTTTCTTTTGACTTCTTCTACCTATGAGAGGCTACACAGTCAACACTGAACTCCAACAATTAATGTAGCAAGCAAGACATATGTCACATCTGTAAGGGAGCTTATTAGTGACTCAGTGCCCAGAGATTTTCTTACAACTATGGCAAGTACACAGCCTATACATAACACAAACCAAATTGCAAACTCTTGCAAAAGAAGCAGGAATTCAACAAAAAATCACATCGTATGCACAACCCTGGTAGAATGAACACACTTGTTAGGGATCCCCAAGAACACTTGTAAGGCCAAATGCTAGGGTCAGATTTACCACCAGTCCTTTTCAAACACAGTTATTTCAAGTTTGTCATGCTAACATTTTGCATGCCATATAAAAGGAAGATCTCTAGATTGTGCAAAGTACACATGTACTGATGACTTTCCTAGCTTTCTGACTTTCTACTTATTCCTTCTTGGCTCAATTGGAATTTGAGGTTGGTGAACCCACACTGCTACTATCCTCTCAGCCCCCATAATTTTGTTGTATATCAACTTGATGCCCTACAACATACTGCTACATCTATTACAACCAAAAACACGGTGTTCCCTTTGACATTTTTGCATTATTAGCAAAAGTTACTAATAAAAGTTTGCACATAGCAAAGTTACTGGTTTAATTTCTGTATTCCGAATCTGAGAAAGGGTGTAGAAATATGCATTGACTATTTTCTGATAAAATTTATTGCTGAAATAAATAAGGTAAGAAATTTTCATCCAAGCGCTTGCTTTCGTGTTTTAAGGGCTCCTTATATTACTTGCATTTGAGACAAGAAACTTCTAAGTATAGTTGGAGTACATTCATCTGAGGACTTTCAGTGTTAGGTTCCTACATGGTCCTGACAAAATTTGGATACTGTCAAAAAAAATTCCCCCGTTTTTTTTTCAAATGCTTCAAATTTGGAAAACCCACTTGAACTATGATAGACTCCTAATCCATGGAAACTGTAGATGGTAGCTTTTACTATTGGAATCCTCTACTCAAGATCTTAACTGCATCCCTATCTGATGCTGTGGGGAAGAAATCTACCAAAAGTCTCATCTTTTGGCTCAGATCTTTTGTTAAAATTTGAGTAAGAAAGTTATTGCTTCCTTTAAGTTATTGCTTTCCAATAAGAAAACAATTCAGTTTTTCTAAGAGTCCTGTAGTTGGATCAGCATGCCTTTCAAAGGTCTCATGTTAAGGTTAAATGATTAATAATTTAATGCAAATACAAAATGAAGATACATCAAAAAGTTCACTGGATAAACAAAAAGTAATGAGTTTTTGTTCATAAACTTTCCAATATCTCTGAGCTACTTTCTGCTCTGTTACTTTGAGTCACAAGAGAAATACAAAATGGCATGGATTATCAGAAGCATTTAGAATTCTTTCTGGGTTAGTTCTTAATTCTTTATTCAGGTTTTTATATATTAATGATAACAAATATGTTAAACATTCTTCTGATTGTATCTTCAGATTACAATCATAGCCTGTGTATAAATCTTCAATTTTTATTATTCTTAAAACTATCTTAAGATTTTATTTATTCATTATGTCTCTCAATTATGTTTTTGCAAGAGAACAGAATGAATAAGTTATTGTAAATAATTCACAAATTGTACTCAAGTCAAGTAGAGACAAACTACTAACTTCAAACTGAACTCAACTTTCAAAGAAAAACATTTGGTTATAACTTACTCCTCAGTAAACATGACTTAATCATATCTAGAATGACTGCACACACCAAACTATTTGCTTCCTCTCTCTCTAGAGTGGCATATATTTATATAATCACATATAAATATCACACTCATTTTTGATAAGTCAAAGTATATTAAATTTTTATTCAATATAACACTTTAATGTATCTTATCACAATATCTTCAGAAAAGGGAAAAATGATACACCGAATGCAATCTAGTTGATTTAAAGCACTTGAAGGATGCAAAAATTCTGCACAGCTTTAGATTCTCAAATTAAAGAATGATGAAGATACAGAAAGAAACATGTATTTCTTCTATCATAGAACAATTTTGTATGTTGTATATATTAAAAGGTTGTATGATTCTCAAAGGAAATATTTGAAAGCACTTCTCTTGATTAGCATAAGACAAGATATGAAAATATGCTTTAGAGGATACTTCTTTAATGTACAGGTCATTCTTAAATCTACGTGAGGGATACCTGCACTGAAAACTAACAAAGGCAAATATAATTTTTATCATTCAATATTTTTCTTGCTCAGTCCTTTGTGAGCCATGACTTTTATTGTAATTGTACAAGTATGCAATTATTACAAATAAGTGTATTATCATACTCCTTTTACTTTGTGAATAACAATTTAGTTAAAACAATAATAGCAGAGTTGTTTTCATTATTTAAAATGTGATATTTTTCATTAGTAATACTTATTTCAATTTTGGTGTCTAGATACTCATCTCTACCACAATGAATCTGAGGCCTTGTGAAAGTGACCAATATGAAATCTAAGGACAGAACAAGTAAAAGAATAATTTACAAAAGAATTTTGTCTTAGACGGTAATATGCATATGCATGTTTATACATGTATTTATATGTTCAAAGACGATAGTGCTTGCATGAACTTCCAGTGTAAAAGTTTAGGTCAATTTGGACATAAAAATGAATAAACCAAAGTATTAAGAATCACTGAATAAAATTAAGAATGAATAAAGCCATATTGAAAATAAAATCAAACAAGACACTGGAGAGAAGATGGTGGAAAGAAACAAAGAAACATGGATTAATGGATGGAAGGAGTACATAAAAGGAAAAAAAGTGACAGAAATATGCAGTAAAAATTAATTCTTAAAATGAAAGGAGTGTTTAAGTATGAAAAACAATTATATTGTTATCATCAGGGTAATGATGATTTAGACAAAATCACAGATGAGTGCTAACAATAAGGGGTGGAAATCTGATGAGAAGTAGGATCATTATAGATTATTATGTTGTTTCAAAGTATTTCCTCACAAATTACCATTGCTTTAGTATTCACAGAGTTTGCATCTGCAGATAGTTCAGGGAAAAACTCGAGATTTTTCCCTTGGTATTATTCCCTAAGAAATTGAATAAAACAACTACTTAGATATAATTCACACTGTTTTAGGTACTATATATAATTGAGAGATGACTGAAAGTATAGGCCAGTTGCATACATTACATGCAATACTATAACATTTTGTGTACAAAATTTGAGCATATGCAAATTTTTCATCTGCAAAAAGTCCTAGAACAACACTGAGACCAAGGAACAAATTATTAGTTACAAATGAGCAATTTTAGAATGGAGAAATACACAAGGCCTTACTTTAATCTTGTGCTCATAATTAAGATTTCCTATATTTGCATAAATACCAACCATATGATTATCATTCAATGCAGTGACAAAAACATAAAACCATATTTGTGGCATTACTGACCAAAAAGACACTCTACATTTAATCATAAGGAAATATTCAGACAAATCAAATTAAGAGATATATGCAAAATAACTTGGGAACAGGCATTTTCTTTGGTCCATTGCTTAAGACTGATCAAAAAGTCCTCATCCCAAATCATAGCCTCTCCAACACTTCTGATCCTAGCATTCTAATTGTTAATACAAACTAGGAGGCAGCAGGGACTAGTTTAAGTAACTGGGTTCCTGTCACCCTGTGGGAGATCTGGGTTGAATATAGAACGCTTTCCTTGAATCTGGCCAACAAGGATCATTACAGGAATTCGGACAATGAACTTACAAACAGGAGCGCTCTCTCCCCCTTTGTGTCAACTTGTCTTTCTCCGGCTGTGCCTGAGCCAGGCCAAAGTCAGGAGGCAGAAACTTCATTTGGGTCTCCCACATGGGTTTAGGAATTCCAACACCTGGGCCACTTTCTGCTGCTTTTTCAGGCACATTGGCAAGGAGCTGGATCAGAATGGACCAATGGAGCTAGCATCCACATGGGATGACGATATTTCAATAGCAAATGTACCCTTTATGCTGAAAGGTTGACCCTAGATCTTCATCTTAAAATATGAGCAATAGGTCTTAAAATGCAAATGCAATACATTCCGCAGAATTCAACGTAGAGAAGTCCTTAAAAATGATCCCTGTGATATTGCATGCTAAGCCTCTGCCTGTGGTACCAGAATTCCGTATGAAGTTCTGGCTGCTCCACTTCCTAATTCAGCTCTCTATTAATGACCTTTTATTGCCTGCTTTTATTAATTGATATGAAAAATATTGAGCTATTGAATGCTTAACTTATGCTTGACAGTTAAATAAACAGAAGCAAATTCCCTCATAAAACTTCCAGTAGAAACACACACACACACACACAGAGTAAAAAGTCAATTCATGAGATGTCATTTTGTTTATTGAAGAATAATTATGGGGCACTGATGCAGTGGCATAGCTAGCTAATCCTTAGTCTAAGATGCTGGCATCCCATATGGATACCAGTTCGAGTCCCAGATACACCATTTTTGATCAAGCTCCCTGATAATGGCATGGGAAAAGCAGCAAAGGATAGACCAGTCCTTCAGCCCCTGCACCCACCTAGGAGGCCCAGAAGAAGCCCTTGTTTCCACCCTCGTATCAGCTCAGCTCTTACGAGCCCAGCTACAGGGAGTGAATAAGCCAATGAAAGCACTCTCTCCTCTCTCTCTCTCTCACTTTTTTTTACTTGAGAGGCATAATTAGAAATATTTTAAAAAATCAAAGCAAGTACTCTATGGAATGTTCCATTTAAATGTGATATCTTATGCAGTATGATTAAGACCTTGGGTTAGCTATGTAAACTAGCTGTATCAGCATATGATCATTTATATTATTGCTTCTTTTCATTGACATTAATTACTGTATTTAGCCTATAAATTCATTGTAAGGATAAAATGAGTTGACATTTATAAAAGGCCTAGAATAAATAATGTCTAGCATATAGCAAGCCCTAAATAAATACTTGCTAAATAAGCCTAAGTCTTCTAAAGCCATTATAAAGTAACATACTGAAATACCATCAGTCTCATGTCACATAGAATGGATTCAAAATCTCGAGATTTGTATAGTGAGTCCTGTAACACTGACAATTATTTGCGTCATTTTTCAATGTTTTCAGTGGGGAAAACTACACTTTGTCTTCCAATTTCATACAGTGGTAATGGAACTTAAGTGAGACATAGTTTGTGAAATTTTTTTACACAGAAAAACTGTGTTCAGGCATATGTTTGTTAAGTAAATACTTGCAAAAATTAGGTAAATACCCCATGAGTAGAACAGATTAACATTCAAATACACATTTCAGATGTTCAGATTGATTATAAAGAATTAAAGCACAATTGTATGAAATAAGCATCAACATATATTTTTGTGAGAAGTCAAAGAATAAAAAATTTAGATTTACTACAATGAGTTCAAGTCATCCATTCAAGCAGGGGAATGAAACATAAACAATGTTTAACATAACGGGCACCATTGTGCTAAATGACAAACGTACTCACAGTCCTGAATTAGAGAATGAACTCAGGAGACTGCGTTGTTTGAATTCTAGTTTTACCAGTTAAGGAATGGATAGCCCTGGAAAAATTGCTTAGCAATTCTTCTTCTGGAAAAAGAAAAACTAAAAATTAAAAAAATGGGAAGTAGTACTTCTCATTTGGTACTATTGGGAACATTAAAATGATAACGCAAAGTACACTTTTGAGATCTAGTATGTATTAATTTTTACACAAATGTATTGTACTGCTGAAGAATGATGTAGAATTCAAGGATATTTTATCTGGTATTCAAGTTAATTCTTTAAAAAATCATTTTGTTCTACAAGTGATTCCTGGGAGAATCCTTGACAAACTGATTTGTTTTGATGTCCAAATTGATTGTTACCAATATATGACTTAGTCAAATGGTTATCAAGCTAATTATAAGTTTTTGTCAATTTTCAGTGAGTCAGCATATGAGTGAGTTTTCTGGTTGCTAAGGGAACATAAAAGATAATGAAAAGAGGATAAAATGTAGTGGGACAAACTGAGTGATCTCGATGTTAGCACATTTTTGCTCAAGATAAATTTAATTGCTTCTCTCTGTTTATTGATATATATGATGAAAAGTACTTTCTGTACCAACTTGGTAGAAAACAAAAAATGAGAATATATGAGAGCATTTGCTGTTTGTCAGACATGACACTACTATTGATCAAAAAGTTTATTTCTTGAAAATGTGCACTCCATCTGTTGAAGTTAGAAGCACTACCACAGTACTACTTTTTATTAGTGATTTTAAAGCAGGAAAAGCCATTCCTTGTATTCTTAGTAAAGCTGTTTTTGTCAGGACCACAATGGCTAACACATGAATGATTTATAAAAGTAAAAACCACATCTTCAACATCTTTAAGATGTAACTTGTAAATTCCCAGGAAAATAGAGAAAAAAGACAACTGGAATCAATGGGGAGCAAAGGATTGTATCATCTAGAAGCTTATGGAGGAGAAAACCTGGCCTGGGCTGCGAGCATGGATGAAAGTTTAAATGCTACTGATTTCCAACCCTAACATGACAAGTAGCATATCAAGAGCCTGAAAATTATCCATGCCCAGAACACATCTCACATTCCAATTGTGTTTCTGCAGAGGTTTATAATTATTGTAAGTATTTGACTAATTGAACACTGATTTAAAAACTCAGAGTTGCAGTAGCATTATATGCGAGCTTGCTAAAAATGTAAATGTCAGACTCAATGCCAGACCCACTGAATCAGAATTTACTCATTAAAAGTTGAAAAGTAATAGGACTAAATTACAGCTAAAGATAAAATCCAGCATGTCATTGAGTAGGCATACACAACTTTATTTCAAGTCCGTAAGCAAATATTGACATTGCAACATGACTTAATTCTTTCCTTTTCTGCTAACACATTGTTTTAATTTACACTACAGAGATTCTATTTAATTAATTTATGTACTTACTTCCAAACTCCTTGAACTTGCATTATGTCATCTTTTTATACATCAATCATCTCAAAAATTCTTGTAAATGAAAAGTGAAGGCAAATCAAAAAAAGATGGAAATAGATTTCAGAACAAACCAGAAAATCATGAAAACTAAATAAGGTTTTAAATCCCAAATTATTTTTTTTAAATGCAGAAGACCATAACAAAAAAAATGTACTTCTCTTCGAGAGCAAAGGAAAAAAAAGTAAGTAGTCACAGTATCAGGTTTCTTAGATAGGGTTTGGTGAGTGTGTTGTGGCCCTGGGCATACCAATTAGCCTTCCACTGCACTTTAAAAAAAAGGGTCTAAGAATAAGTATTGATTTCTCAGAAGACAGACATCAAAAATTATTGATTGGGCAGAACAGTATTGACCAAGAAATAAAATATTAAAAATGGCATTACTGCAAAGTATAATAAATCTGTCTCTATCATTTTGCAACCTGATGCTTCCAAAAGGGCTGTAGAAAATGCTGAAAATAATTTACCTGGAAATTTCTATACCTCTTTGTAACTCACATATCTTAGCAAAAGGGTTATCTTTTTCCCTGTAAAATGCCAGGGGGCCTAATGTTATTTCTAGTGGAAGCAAACATGGACCCTCTGATTAAACGCTTATTGAAATACTACATCAGCAAGTACAACATATAGAATTTTCCACATGTGCAACCCTGATGTAGTTCTTTGAAATAACGTCAACTTTCTCCATTTTATCTCACTGCATATGATCTCAACCTTTCCCTTCTTTCATGGTTGTATTTACTTTCTGCTGGGAAAGAAGTGATAATATTTAGAGACTCTGTGTGAAATAATGAATATGCTATAGGAATATTTGTATTCAAAGATTGTGCATTAGAAAGTTTGTTTCATCCTTAAGAATCAATTTTGAATGGTAAGAATTTTCATGGTCTGGAGCTAATTATGTTGAAAGATGCAAATGTCTTTCATAATGTTCTTTGTACTGAACCACAAAAGAAACTGAGTTGTGCAAGTATATTGTCAACTTTTGCCCTTCAGAATTTTCTCAGAATTTGATGTTTCATTGGGGTTTTATTTTAAATTGCATTTTATATTCATGATCAGAAATGAGATGATCTTCCAGACTCATCTCTAGCAACACAGAACAGAAAAGATGGGGAGGTGAACAGACCAATTCTTATGCTCCCATTAACATCCTCTGCATGACAATAGCAAGAGACTTGAGATACTTTAAATTCAATTTTGCTCATTAGTAAACGAAGACATTGGAACAGATGTCTGTTAGGTAAGTTCTTAATGGCATCCAAGCATTTACTATAAATGTGTTGACACTAAATTAATTGCCTGTTTTATACAATTCACAAGAGTTTTTATATAATTTTCACCTATAAAGATTATAATATAAATTCAGTATAGATAGAAGATAGAAAACAGGTGTATGTTTTGGAATTGTTCCCTTCCCACAAAGATATTTTTATAGGGTTTTGATCACTTGCAACCTTTTACAAAAAATGTGATTGCAATGAGCTCTGGATGAGTTTTAGACTCAGTTTCTGCACACATCATGTGATGCTCAAAATCAGTAATAAAATTGCAAGAAACTGTTATGACAACTTAGATATGTTCATTTAAACAGCACTCTCATGATCTCTTGTGTCAGAGAATCAAAAACTGCAACTTGCAAATACTTTGAGGTGTGAGTGGTTAGCTTAGCAGACAATACGTTTACATTGCACAGCTTAACTGTAATGAACCAGAAAAGAGTAGTGCCTAAATGAATTGGGCCCCTGCCACCAACCTGGGTGGTGTGGCTTAATTTCCTGACACTTGCCTTCCTCAGGAAGTAGTTCTGCCATTGTTGCCATTATGAATGAAATAGTTAATGACTTGTGCTCATTTTCTCTCTTTCTGTCTCCCTTTCTCCCTGCTTCCTTTCTATTTCCTTCCATTATTCTCAGACACATGAGAAAAAAAGGTAATATAAAATTAATTTTAGTATCAAGAAAAATACTCATTTAAAATACAAAATCTATAGCAGTATGTACTTGAAATCATTAACATGTAAATTAATTATATCTTTAAATCATTTTAACAATTTATTTCTTGGAGTAGTTTTAGGTTCACAGCAGATTGTGAAGAAAGTATAAGTTTCCTATAGGATTCATGCCTTCAAACATATGTGACTTTAGCAGGAGAAAACAAAAAGTGTGTAAATATACATTAATTTTTCCAAAATATATCATGAGATTTGCCTAAAATATAACATGATTAAAAACTGAAATATAAATGCTAGAGGCTTGCACATGCTGGGATCCCATATGGGTATCGGTTCTAATCCCAGCAGCCCCATTCCCATCCAGCTCCCTGCTTGTGGCCTGGGAAAGCAGTCAAACAAGGACCAAAGCCTTGGGACCCTGCACCCGCATGGGAGACCTGGAGTGAAGCTCCTGGCTTTGGATCTGCTCAGCTCTGGCTGTTGTGGCCACTTGGGGAGTAAATCAGACAGAAGATCTTTCTCTCGTCTCTCCTCCTCTAGTATATCTGACTTTTCTCCTCCAGTATATCTGACTTTCCAATAAAAATAAATACAATCCTTAAAAAATTTAAAAATAATTTTTTTAAAAACACAGCCTAGAATTTTTTGAAAAGTGGAAAAACTCAACATGCTGTTCAATACTAAAAGGTTTGAAACTTTAATAGATATAAAATGTAGATGTCAGAGATAACTTATAAATATAATGTCAAGATTTCAATTAAAGTCTCACATAAATCTACAAAAACATAATTTAACACAAAGTTACTATAAAGTAACTAAATTTTATGGCATCATCATGTAGAACATGTTGAATGAAAAAAATGAATGATCTTCCTTTTACCATAATTTTGATAAATAATAGGAAACCTAAAGTATATATATTTTTATTTCCTTATTAGTTCATGCAGGAGCTCACTGAGATGGAGTTTGAATTTTAAAAATTAAATACATTAAAATAGATACAGAATTTTATACGTATACTTTTCAATCTTTCTATCACTACATTAATCTGCCAGTCACCAACATGTCTCAGTAAGGCTATTTAGTGAGAATACTAAAATTCTATCATCCATTTTACCTCACTCAATATAAGCCATACATTAAAGTTCTATGTTTGTCTAGATTTCATCACAGTATTTCTGTGATTTCATCTTGCATCTGTAAATGCTAAATTGGAGGTGTTCAGGCATCACACCCTGTTCAGAATTATAAAGTATTAAATATCAGATTAGGAATGAACTTTAAGTATTATGTTGTCAAAACAGCTACTCTACAGTTAAAATATTTTTTATTTTGATTAAACATACAAAATGACATAAAAATATCTTGAAAGATAGACTGCTAAAAAATATTATCGGGGAAATTTATTTTTGTGAGTTATGGGTGAAGTTTTAATCTCTTCTTGCTCAAGTTTTAATCCTTAAATTACTCAAAATATTTGTACCTCATTGACCTAGTTAAAAGTGATGTTCATGTTCTGCTTGAACGTTTACTTCCTTCAGCTAATTACCATTTGAAATCATAAACACCCTTTCTGTCCTGGTCACTTTCCTGAGGAGTGTTTGGTCCATTTTCAAGTTCAGTGCTCAAAACTAAAAGTTGTCTGATATGATAATAAATTATAGCCAAATACAATGGATTGAGTCTGAAAGAGCAATGTTGTTGGTCTCACATGACTTCTCTGACTTCCTAAAAACAGATTGTATGATTATCTCATTTCTCAATGCTAGAATATGGGTCAGTTTTAATTTTGGTGTAATAGAATAAATGGTTCATGTTTACACTAGAAAATGGAATTCTTTTGATATTTAGGTAGTTGGGAGTTCCTAATATTAAATATTCTGCAAGGTATATTAAAGAATTAGATATTGTATCCTAAACATGTATTCCAAGAATGTTAATATTAAAAACTTTTCCCCATAGAAAAAATGTATAATTTAATGTTGAGATTTTTAAATTATGATATATATACAAAAGTCGCAAGTTTTGAATTCCTTTTTGTGATTCAACCTACTGAAAATTCTCACTTCATATTAAACATGTCAAAAGCATACCAGCAGAGACTTAAATGATGGAAATTCTGATTAGGTGAAACTTTTAAAAGAAGCTTATCATAGGATGTCATCTACCAGATAACTGAATCAAAACCAGCTTGTATGTATCTGCATTGCAGCACAGTAAGCAGAGACACCCTGTAACATGGGGGGGACCAGTTACAGGTAGGTAGAAGTCCTGTTGCTCTACTTCCAATCTACCTCCTTGTTAGTAATGTCTAGAAAACAGCAGAAGGTGGCTCAACTGCTCAGGCCCCTGCACTCACACAGGAAACCTGGAAGAATCTACTGGCTTTTGGCTGCTGATATCCCACATCTGGCCATTATGGCCATTTGAGGAGTGAACCAGCAGATGGAAAAACTTGTGTTTTCTCCTTCTTTCTACATATCCCTGCCTTTCAAATAAATAAATCCTAAAAAAAAAAAATGCTAGTAATCAGTGTTAATAAAGATAGTGTGGAATGGGAACAAAGATGAGAGAATGAAATGAACCAGTGCAGAATATGCCAGAATTAAAGTGTCATGATGGTTTTCAACAAGGAAACAACAATCCTTTTAGTAAGAGACGCTGGGAAAACTGCATACAGATAAGCAAAATAATGAAGTTGGGGTCAGGTTTTATACCATGTGTAGGGGGAAAAAAGGAAAATATATTAACAACCTAAACCAAACAACTAGAACTGTGAGACTTCTAGAAATTTCTATTACTCAACACTGAAATAAACAAGGGCAGGCATTTAACCTAGCAGGTCAGAAAGCAGTTAACCAATAGTGGCTCTGGATGTCGTTGTGGCATAGCAAGCTAATCCTCCACCTGCTATCACCAGCATCCCACTGGGTGTTAGTTCTTATCCCAACTACTTCACTTCTGATCCAGCTCTGTTTATGGCCTGGGAAAGCAGCAGAGGATGGCTCAAGTGGTTAGGACCCTTCATCCATGTGAAAAACCCAGAAGAAGCTCCTGACTCCCAGCTGGGAACAGCTAAACTCTTGGCCACTGTGGCCATTTGGGGAGTGAAGTCAGCAGATAAAAAGATTTATCTCCTCTCTCGGTGTGACATTTGCCCTTCTAAGCAAAACAAAAACAACAGTAGGTTGTATCAGATATGTGGGTTTAATTCTAAAAATTTCATTTCTAGGGTGTATATATCAAAAACAATTCGATGAAGTGCCCGTGCCCCTAGTGACATGGGAACTGCCTCAAACGCTGCCCGGAAGTGCCTGTCAACAGAGACAGAAAGTGACCTTGCACATAGCGCCACAGGAAACGACTCTGGCAGCAACAGGAAGTACTCGAGTCCAGACAGGAAGCGTGTCTGCCCCTAACCGGGACAGGAAGTGCGTGGGTCGCTTAAAATACAATAATCATGACATTTGCAAACCACGAATCAAATCACATGCAAAACACACTCATAAAATATGCAAAATGGAAACAAAATCACATGCAAATCATGATCTTAAATATTAAATATCGGACTTTAAACATCGGATATTAACCGAAGACCAAACATCGAATCTGGAGTATTAAATATAGAACATTAATCGAAGCTTAAACATCAAATATTCAATTTCATATTTTAAATAATCAAAGAATCCAACATAAATATTAAACATGGAACATCAAATGTCAAATATCAAACATCAAATAACGCAAATCGCTTAAAAAGGCGACATGTAAAAATACAAAAAAAATTGGAAAACCGAATGTAAAAATAGAGAATCAATATCAAATATCAAACATAAAAACATATTAAAAATTCACATCAAATCAAATAAAATGACATCAATATAATAGAATAAAATAATAATAATAAAATTGATAAAACAGAAAACTTAATAAAAGCGAAAGAAGAAAAATGTTAAAAAGGAGAATTAAAACAAATATTACAAAACAGACCGAAATTGTAGGAAATGCACGTGAATCGAATACGAAAAACACGCAAAATATAAAAACGCAAAAACTGTGAATCGATAAATGAAATAAGAATAAACAAAGTAAAATGGAGATAAAATGGAAATTAAATCAAAAAATCAAAATCCAAATAAAGAAATAAGAAAAATTAAAGAAAGAAAGAAAATCAAAATAAAGAAATAAAATTAAAAGAAAAAAAAAAAAACAATTCACAAAATGTAGCTGACATTGTGAAACAAGTTAAGCTGTCACCTGGGATTCTCAGATCTGGTTACAGAATGAAAACTTGAGTCCCAGGTCCTCCACTTGTAATCCATCTTCTTCTGCTGTGCCTGGGAAACAGCAGATGGTAGCTATAATATCCCTCCACTCAGTGGGGACTCAGGTTCTATTCATGGTTCCTGGGTTTATCTTGTCCTAGCTTTAGCTGTTGCAGGAATTTTGGGAATGAATCAATGGATAGAAGATTTCTCTCTCTCTCTCCCTCCCATGCATCCTCTCACTCAAACACTCTTACAAATAAATAAATATCTTCAAATAAATTTCTGGGCCTGGTGTGATTTCCTAGTGGCTAAATCGTCACCTTGTATCCAGTGGAATCCCATATGGGCACCGGTTAGTACCCCATCTGCCCCACTTCCCATTCATCTCCTTGCTTCTGGGCTGGGAAAGAAGTAGGGGGTGGCCCAAAGCCTTGGCACCTCGCATCCATATGGGAGACCTGGCAGGAGCTCCTGGCTTCTGGCTTCAGATCAGCTCAGCTCTGGCCATTATAGCCACTTTGGGAGTGAACCACTGCAAGGGATATATTCCCTCTCTCCATCTTTTGTGTATCTGCCTTTCAATTAAAAATAATATAGTAAAACTCATCTTTAAAAATTTTAAATAAATTCCCAAACAGCACCTAGAGAAAATTTCCTACTATATCCACTGCAACATTATTCACAATTATCAAGAGGTGGGAGGTACCCATCTGTCCATCAATAAAAGAATGAATAAAGAAAATATTACACACACAAGCATACACAAGAAACATCATGAAATACTATTAAGTTTTAAAAAGAAATATTATTCTTACAATAAGAATGAACCTAGAAAACAGACCAAACCACAAAAAGATAAAGACTGAATGTTCCAATCACAGATAGCCAAAACACTAAATAAATAAATAATCATGACAACAGAAGGTAAAGATGTTGTTGATGAGAGCTAGAGGGAGAAAAACGAACTTGTTTTTTGTAGGTACATTTTTTCAGTCTTACAAGATGAAAAATTTTACATTTATTGCAAAAACGTGCATTTATGTAACACATCTAAATAGTATCTTAAAGTTGGTAGAGTTAAGGTGAAATGAGTTTAAACATAATAAAAACGTGAAAAATAATGAAGTTTAGATCTTTTGAACTAAACACACAGATGTCTAGCCCAGATTGTTTTCCCATGGCTTTTGAATGTTCTACTAAAAACAAAACCATTTTTTTGGTAAGTTATCTAGTTAATTATATTAATTCATGATCATACTATGAGGAAAAATTATTATGACTCAAAAATTCTGTAGAAATTTATTTTAAAAAAAAATTAATTTAGTTGTCAAATAAAATGACTACGCAGGGAATTATAAAAGAACTCAATGAGGACAATATGATGGCTCAATTGGATAATCCTCTGGTGCAAGTTCCTTCATCTCATATGGGTGCTGGTTTATGTCGCAACAGCTGTCCTTCCCATCCAGCTCCCCGTTTCTGACAGCAGCAGAGGATGGCTCAACACCTTGGATATCTACACCTGCATGGAAGACCTGGAAGAAGCTCCAGGCTCCTGGCTTTTGATCAGCTCAGCGTTGGCCTTTGCAGTCATTTGGGTATTGAAACCAGCAGAGGGAAGATTTTTCTTTGTAAGTCTGTCTTACCAACAAAAATAAAGCTTTGTAGAAAAAGAAAAAAAGTACCTGAAAATAAATTTATGGTTTAATTTTTCCATCATTTTTTGAAATGCCTGCAAATATTTATTATTCATGATGGGACATTTTGAAACATATAGAATGGCTCAATAGAGTTAATTAACATGTACATTACCACACAGAAGTATTATTATTTTTTGCCATGGGAACCCTTAAAATCTACTCTTAGGAGTTTCTTAGGACAGTCCAGTTTTATTAACTTTTTGCACCGTATTTATTTACCATAGAGTTGTTAAACTTACTCTTCTTAACTGGAACTTTCACTGAATCCTTTGACTAATTTCTCCCTATCGACCAACTTTCCCTTAATATTAATCACTGTTCTAATCTCTACTTCTATGATATGAACAGTTTCAAATTCCACATATAAATAAGGTCTTGTATCTGTTTTTTATGCCTGGTTATATGAGTGTGCAGGCATGCACACACGTGCACCTATCTTCCTCACGAACGTCATAAATATGCCTTCTGAGTACCTGTGTGGAAGACACAACTGTCCTTCAGTGCATCATTGCCATCATTAAAAGCTTCCTTCAAAGAAGCCTACTGAAATCTTTATGCCCCCAACTGCTACCCATATCTAATCTGCATGCTCTTTGAATGTGGGAGTTACATCTTCTTCACCATTATATCTCAGAATCTGGTACTATAATTACTAGAGTACAAAAAGCAAGTATTGTTAAGTATTGAATGAAATCTACATAGCATTCAAAACCAGCAGTTAAAAGAAAACCATTAAGAAGGAAAATAAAGAATAAAAAGAATATCAGTAATTGTGTTGCTGTTGTTGCTAGATTTTCTGGAGGCATATACCAAGTAGATTTACTATTTATGCAATGGTTTCCAAAACTTGATGTGGATTTTTTTTAATGTGTATTCTTATGCCATCTTTTGGGCACAAATCCTGTTACTTCTGTAACCAAGTTCACAGGATTTAGTCAAAAAAGCAATGCTTAAATGGAGGATGTAGAATCATTCTCTGGGTTGAGTTTGTTTGTTTGTTTGTTTTTCCCCAAAGCTGTTCCAATACAGCTCATCCTGTAACATTGAACTCAGGAGCCCAGACAACCATGAAAGAAAAAAGCTGCATTAAGAAAGTCTGAGTCAAATTTTTTAATTTCATTTTGAGAGACAGGAGGAGGAAGGGGTAGAGAGAGAGAGACTAAGATCCTTTCATGCCTCATTTTCTGAAAAGGTGAGGAAAAAGCAATGCAGTTCTCTTTGCAAAAACTTCGATTCAGTGATGCATGCTCTGACTTAGAGAACATAGTTATTTTGACTAAATACTATCTAGAAGATACATAAATCCAGGGCTGAAGGATAAAGTGAAACCAAATCAAATATATTTTAGTTTTACCATATCCACATTTAATAAAATATACTTTTTTTAGTAAATGAGTATACTTATTTCATTATCTGTAGTACATGGAAGAAATGTTTTAAGCATCTTGAAGTACAAATATTTCAAATTGAAGTTTTGGTTTAATTTCCCTCTCTGGTTCTTCCTCTTTCTTTCTATTGCTCTTCCTTTCAAATGAATAATCTGCAAAATTTTTTAATTCCATAAAAGAAAGTATCAGATATTTAAGTAAAACCTAAAATTCCTGGGGCCAGTGCTATATTGTAATGGATTAAATTGCTGCTGACTGTGCCAGCAACACATATAGACTTTGGTTCCAGTCCCAGTTGCTCCACTCGACACGTAGCAACCTGCTAATGTGCCTGTGAAAGCAAGAGAGGATGGTCTGAGGTCTTGGGACCTTGCATCCATGTGGGGGACCTGGAAAAATCTCTAGGCTTTGGCCAGGATCAGCTCAAGCCATTATGACACTTGGAGAGTGAACTTGCAAAAGGAAGAGCTGTATCTATCCCTCTTCCTCTCGCTTTTCCTCTTGCTCTCTCTCTGCATCTCTGCCTCCCAAATAAACAAATGTTTTTTAGAAAATTGAATTTAATTTCCAGAATTTAGTGAAAGTTCTCACCACTAGACAAGTAGCGTGCAATATGAAATTTCAATCTTTGGACATTTTAAAATTTTCATTAATTATTTATAATCTTCATACACAGATTGTTTTAATCAATTAATGCTATAATCATTAAAATATAATTATTTACATCTATTTTAATGTTTAACTGAATGAAAACTTTCTGTAATTTGGCTATTTATGGATGCATTTATATGCAATTATATTATAAGGAGTTATATTTATATTCTAAATATACAATGAGCAGTAATGGATGTTAAATGTATCATAAGGTGGTACACTTTTTATTAAATAGAATCTTAACCTGACACTTTTTCTAAAATATGTGTAAATATAATCGTAATACAAGATCATTCTGTCATCAAGACTGTACATTACTTTTTCCTCCTTAAGAAAATGCAAGTAGAGTGTACAATGTCTGCAAATGCCATTTGCACCATCTAAGGGACATGGGCTAAATGTGGCTGTTCCCTTGATTCTGTTCTTGTAGTTTAGGATTTCTTCATCAGATTTATTTCTGCAGAGGACGCAACAGAAAGGGAGTGAAAATCTTAATTTTTCAGTCGAGTGTCTAGTGAGTCAGTTACTATGAAATGTCCAAGAAATGGGAAGGTGAACAAAGTTTAAGATCTCTTCATAAAATCCCATAGTTATGATAGAGAATTTCAAGCTAGCATTTGTGAAGTGCTTGTAATATATTGGGTAATTTTATAATTATGTCCATTTATTAAGTCATTTCCACCTCAAAGTAATTTTGGGATCATATCTCATTTAACAAAGCATAACATTGAATCAGAATGATTTTTTTCCCCAAGGACAAAGAATTCCAAATTGTGAATCTAGACAGTCTAGACTGAATATTTAATGCTGACTCTGTTGGGGAAAAGCAAAGATGAATTACATAACAATGATAGTATGAATAGCAATAGGAATACATGACACTTAAAATAGCTGAAAAATCATTATTGATCAGATGGGAGCAGTACATATTGAAAAAGGGAGCCAAAACCATTTTAATGAGAAATGCAGAACTGTCCACTGAAACATCAAATATTCAATACTAGTGTATTTGATAACCAAGATGCAAATGACCTAATTCCTTTAAAGATACAATTGGACAAAACTCACAAGAAAAAAATAGTTCATTCAAATAGACTTTATATGTACTAAACTAAATAAATAACTAACAATCTTTCAAAGCAGAAGCAGTAGGATCAGGTAAGTTCAATGGTAAATTCTACTACACAGTTATGAGAGAGGTCATGCTAATTCTTCAAAATCTCTTTTGAATGCAAAAATAGGCTTTGCATTTCAGATAAATCCAGCTTCACCTTGATATTAAAACCAGAGTAAGGAAACTGCAGGCCAATATCATATATGAAATAAATTTTTAAATTGTCAGCAAAGCAACAGCATTTTAAACCCAACCAAATGTAAGAAAAGTTGGGTATCATGATCAGATGGGAGTTATCTCATACATAGAAGAAAGTCCAGTTAAACATCGAAAGCCAATTAATGCAACTTTTCACATGAAAAAAAATCAAAATTTTATCAAAAAATTTAGAAAGCCTACTTAACAAAATTCCACTCTTATGACAAAACACTCAGAAAACATGAATAGCCAAGACAGTCTCAAAGTATAGAACATATGCGAGAACATACAGCTAGCAGAGTACTCAATTTTAATAGCCCCAACTCGGCAACCTTGGATCCTATTTCTTCCTGAGTTGACCTTGGTCAATTGTTTTTTCCTAGGAATTTATCATTTTTCAATTATTTTGTCTAATTTAATTTTATGATAGTCCCCCATAGTAATTACTAGTAATAATCTTCATTTCTATGTCAGTACTAATCAATGTTTACTTAGTCTAAACACTGTTACGTTAAAATTTCTCAATAGAATCTGACAGGTTTGTTGTTTTTCTTTAAAAAAAAAAAAAGCAAATTTTTGCTTTCTTTCATTTATAGTTCGTAAATGTATTTCTGTTTCATCATTATTTTCTTCTACTTAGTTTGAGTCAAATTTATAATTTTTTTTTAAATCTTGAATATGTGTTACAATTTTTTTTTCATTTTGAACTACGTCTCAAACATTCAATAAACAGAAGTGATGACTTAAGACAGTAGTGGATAATAATTTTGTGGCTCAAATCTGATATTGAATCCCTAATGCCTTAAGTTCAATAATTAATTTTGCTACTTTTGCTCGATATCAGTGTGACCCGTTTTTATCCAAACACCATCAGCTTTAACAGCAGAGAGAGGCGCAGTCCGTAACTAATTAGCGCAAGGATAACTGGAGAGTCCAGCATTGTCAGGCAGTGGGTACACCACTGCTTGAGGTGCTGGCATCCCACTTGGATTACTGGCTGAGACAGGGTTGTATCTGGGAACACAATAGATGACTGACATGTACTTAGGCTTATGCCACCACTGAGACACCAAAATGAACTTCTTGACCCCTGGCTTTGATCTGGCCTACACCTGGCTCTTACAAACATTTGAGAAGTGAACAAATGGATAGAAGAGTTCTCCTTCTGTTTGTCTCATTCTCTTTCTTTACTTTGCCTTCAAATAAAACATAATGGCAAATTAAAAAAAAAAGAAAAATTAAATTATTCAAATCATCATATTTCTATGCCAATTTCTTTCTCTTGCTTAAATTACATGGACAGATTGGAACAGAACCAGCACCAATTTTAGCTCCTTGAGTCCTGCCAGAAATCTTAAGTTGAGCTGCCAAGATGGACTGACTGGGACTGCCAGTCCCAGTGTTTATTCCACTTATCTCATCATCCATGCTCAGAGGTTCCCATCACTGTTTTAATAAAGGATGCTACAAAGTTTCAACTGGTGGTGTGGAAAGGCTTATAAGCAAAGCACATACATTTTAGCTTCTGTTTTTTACAATCACAAAGGGTGTGTCACTTCTTGGATGAAATCTCAATTTAAAATCTGTATAATCTCATGGAATTCCGAGGCACCAAGGTTCTGCTCCAGCTAGCACTTTTCCTCTTCATCATCACTGCTGCCATTAAATTTTAGACTAGAATTTTAGGTTACATCATTTAGGAAAACTTTTTCCCAAAGCAATCTTCCTAAATGTGTTGTTATTTCTGCTCATGGTTCACAGACACAAAACTGAAAAGCTGATTACATCTAATACCTCCCCCTGCAAATACACAAAGATCATAATATATAGTATATTTGTATCTGACTGTGGACAGTTTCCTAACCTAGCTGCCCAAACGGATTAGAAATAAACAAAATCGACATCAGAAATATCAAAGAAAGGAAATCTTAGACCAAACTCAGATGTATCAAATCAGAATCTAGAGTAACAAAACCTCCAGGTGGCTTATATACAGATTAAATTGCAAATCGCTGGCTTAGAACAAGAGTCACCTGGGGAGATTTTAGCTCGCCCCTTGCCCCAGCTAGGTGCCACAATCCACTAAGCCAAGCTCTTTGAAATGAAACCCAGGTTTCACTATTTGTTAAAATCAAATTGATTTTTTAAATTTATATAAAGTGGACACATTTGATCTGTATTGTAATGAAGATTTAGCAGTTAAGGGATGCTTCTTACCTCACATTCCCTCCTGCCAGCATTTTATACCCACTCTCTCCCTGTTTCTTCACCGCCCCCAACAGAATTTGGCTTGGCATACTTTCAGTTCACTTCTCACAGTTCTAACACTCCATTGCGTAAAGATAAACGCAGCACAAATAGAAAGTAATAATAACAATAACATAAGCAAAAAATCTACTGTTCTTTGGGAGGCTAAATGAAGGCTGTACGAAATTTTAAAAACCCAGAATGTCCCTTTAAAACTCTATAGATTACATCTCTATATCCCGTGTATTTGTTATCATAGATTAGTGAAAACATAGGATATAAATCCTTATGGACTGGCTTATTTCACTAAGCATAATGATTTCCAATTTCATCCAGTTAATTGCAAACATTTCAAGTGATTTAGTCCTGGAAACCACCCTCAGGGGAAAAGTTCTTCTTTAAACAAAGAAACAGGGTTCTCTTCCCGTCCCTGTATAAACTGGTTTCCAAGATTGATATATTAAAATTTCAAACAATTCTAATGCTAAATGTTATCAAAGACTGCACTTGAAGAAACAGTGTTTTTCTGTTTAGCTAATTGCACTGAATGTAAAAGAATATTTGAGAAGTCTAGAATTAAAAAAAAATAGAAAGAGAGCCTTCTAACATTATAAACAAACAAAAAACCTGAGTTTAAAGTCTATGATTTACGCAAGTCACATGGTACTTTCTTTGGAGAACATTTAGTGTAAAACCCCTTGACACTGAAGGCCTTCAGATGCCAGAAGATGCGTATTAGTCTTTCTTTTTTTTACTGCACAACCATACACACGACACTTACGTTAAATAAGAAACCCAGCAACTCGCAATACAAAACAGTAATATGTTACGTGAACGTTGTCTTTCTCTAAATATATTGTACTGTACTCACCCTGCTTTGATGATGTGAAACAAAAGGATGTGCTGACATGAATGGAGATATATCCTCGGTCTACTGTTAACCTTCTCAGTACTCATCACACCTTTGCTTCACTGAGTCAAGACAATGCAAGCTGACCAACCACAGGTGACTGGCACCAGAGATAACAGGCTATCGAACTGACATTGCACTCAGAGGCAATGGGAGAAGCTAGCGCTACATAATTCAACTCAGTGCTGTAAAATATCCTAGTTAGCATCATTTCTGATATTTGCTGTCTTATTCATGCACTTTTTAACCATATTATTTATGCTATAGATCAGGTATTTTATTTGAAAGCTGCACAGGATTTATTGATTATAAATTAAACTAAATATGAATTTGCTACTGGAATAACTAGTAATTATCTTAAAATTATATGTATTATAATCAGAAATGTATATATTATAATTAGAAATAATTATAGTTAGAAATGTTTCAAGATTTCTAACTGCTGGACAAGAGAAAACAAATCTTTTAAGAGTCTCCTTCTGAGGCTCCAGAGGAACAATGCAGAGAAGAACCGGCAACAGCCTAACTTGCACTAATAACACCAACAACCACAAAACACTTACTGGTAGACGTCGGCAGGTTTCCATGCACCATCTCGTGTCACCCTAACACACTTAGTGCAGACAACTAGTAAGAAGCAGTGCTGGCTGCCTGGATTTCAGGCGACAGAATTCAAAATCCCGCGTGATTTAAAGTAGTCCCATATGTTCTAACAGTGCCTTTGATTAAGACAGCGTGCTCATGGATCAGACTCTCAGTCTCAAAACATTTCAGCTGAGAGAAAACTCAGAGACAGTTATTGGATAGTGAATTTAAAAGAGAGAACATGAGAGAGAACTGGTCAAGTTTCTCTACCAGGGTTGGGAAATTTCTGGCCCAGGAGCAACACACAAAATCATTTGGACTGGTTCTGCCAAGGCACCCACAGGTGGGGTTTGAAGTTCAATAAATCCATGACTGACTTTTTTAAGCTGATACTTTTATGTGGCCTGCAAATGCTTTATTGATATCCAAATGATCCTTGTCAGAAAAAAAGGTTCTCCGCCCCTGTGAGCTAACCTTGTGTTAGGAGGATGGGAGTTTTGCTAATTGCTTGGCTAGAGAGGATACAGCTGTGGACTTTCCGGGTCTACCCTCACATCCAGGTACCAATCCTTGCTGAGTAATCATCATGACTGAAAGGAAGTTACTGGTAAAAGGACAAGACTTCCAAGACAAACTGTAAAGTCACTGAAGACAGTGTGGCTTTTCTCAAGTTATTATTGAAGGTTTTAAGCATTCTGAAACATTGAAAGAACTTTAGAATGCATATCCTTAAACTTATTACCATTATCAATCTTTTATTCTACATAAAACCCTTTTCTGTAGCATTTTCTTGCATGGACATGTTTTTCATTGAAACATGGACTATATATACTTTCAGTTATTACGAATGAAACTTTTTTTGAAAGATTTATTTTTATTGGAAAGGCAGATATACAGAAGAGAGGAAAGACAGGAAGACCTTCCATCTGCTGAATCACTTCCCAGTGGCCACAGTGGCCGAAGCTGAGCCAATCTGAAGCCAGGAACCAGGAGTCAGGAGCTTTTTTCAGGTCTCCCACATGGGTGCAGGGTCCCAAGGCTTTGGCATATCCTCAACTGCTTTCCCAGGCCATAAGCAGGGAGCTTGATGGGAAGCCAAGATTAGAACCGGCGCCCATATGGGATCCCAGTGCATACAAGGAGAGGATTTTAGCCACTAGGCTACCACGTTGGCTCCTGAATGAAACTTTTAATGAAAATCTTTACTTAATTTTATTTCTCATGGAGAAACACATAATAGAGAAATGGTTAGGTCATGGGGGGCTATATGATTAATTTTGTAAGAACCTGCCAATATTTTTTTAAAGTAGTTGTGCCAGTTTATGCTCCCAGTGAGTTTTCCAGTCCACAGCTTTCTAATATGTGATACTATTCCTCTCTCCATCATTCTCCAGCTTCCATCTTAGCTACTTTGGTGAACATAGTCATTTTTAAGTGGCTTTAGCTTGTATTAATCATGTTAAGCACAGCAAGCCCTTACTAGTCATCCCTGTTTCCCTTAATTCAAATGCCATAGGAATGATATACAAGTACACTATATTTTTCAAATCATGCTGCATGAATATTTACCCCAAAACTATGGCTTATTTACTGAATAACTGATCTTTAATGAAGAGTGTTTATTTTTATTATATTCAAGTGTTCAATTTGATATCATAGCTTTCCACTTAAATGTTTCTTAATTAGGATATTATTTTTACTTGTAAGTGTGTATTGATATCCACGTAAGCTATAAAGTGGAAACCAGGGTTTTGGAAACCCACGTGGTGACACAGCAAGCTAAGTCTGCTAGTTTCAATACGCTGTATGGGCACCAGTTCACGCCCTAGTTATTCCACTTATGGCCCAGCTCTCTGCTTATGGCCTGGGCAAGTAGGAGAGGATGGCTCAAGACCTTTGAACCCTGCAATCACATGGAGACTGGGAAGAAGCTCCTGGCACCTACCCGCAGACCAATTCAGCTCTTGCTGTTGGAAGCCCTTCTGGGAGTGAACCAATAAATAGAAGACCTCCCTCTTAGTCTCTCCTCTCTCTGTGAAATCTGCCTTTCAAATAAAAATAAATTTTAAAACAAAATAAATCAGGGTTTTACTTTGATATTTAGGTATCAATTGAAAATTTAAAAAATATTTTGAAATATGGTCCAGTATATTTTAGCACCTAGGAAAAAAAGTGATTCCAAAATAGGATTCTATGAAACACATATTTTTTCTGTTAATTTTTGTGATACCTCTTATTCAAGGCACATGCTGTGATGAAATCAGGGAGTTTCCACAATTCCACCTTTATTTTTAAATTTTTCACTCAATAATCCGTATTCCTTTACAGCTCTGTATAAGTTTTACTTGCAGCCCATTAATTACTATTGAGGAAAAACTTGCTTGGCTTCTAATTCACTGTATAGATATTGGGAATATTAAAAGCATCAACTATTCTCATGTATAAAGGCTATAGACTTAACCATTGACTGGTGCTTCCCTAATTTTCTTTTGTTCATTGACAGGACTAAGTTCCAAGCACTCTCATATGTAATACATGCCACCAAAGTGAAATTTTAATCAGTGACAACAGCATGGCCACTCTTCTTTTATCTTAATCCACTAACAAGCACTCCCCCACAGTATGACTTTGTGTAATGAAAGTAAATATGTAAATGGAATGTTTTTTATATGTTTGCTGGTTATCAATTGAAACAGATTTTCTTGTGAATTTCTCACTATATTTTTGTTAGAAATTTTTTCTTCAAACCTTTTTTAAGATTTATTGTTTTTATTAGAAAAGCTGGTTTGAATGGCAGAATAAAGAGGGGGAGAAAGTGAGAGAAATCTTCCAACCATCCGTTTACTCTTCAAATGGCCAAAAGAAGCCAGGAACTGAATCCCGGTTTCCTATGGATTTGCAAGGTCTCAAATACCTGGGTCACTTTCTGCTGCTTTCCCAGGCACATTAACAGGGAACAGGATGGAAGTGAAGCAGCTGGGAGCCAAAGCAGGAGTGAATATAGAAATGCTAGTGTCACAGGCAGCGGCTTAGCGGACTGTGCCACAACAGGAACTTCTTCAATATTCCTTATACAGTCATGTGTTCACCAGATTGAAGCTTTCTTTTGTCTGAAAGTGTGCTTTCCTTTAATTCTCAAAAGGTTTTTTTTTTTTAATTGACTAGATGACTTCTTCTCACTGTGTTCACTGAATCTGATACTTGTATCTTTTGGTTTCCAATGAATCCATAGAAAATGTCATTCCTTTCCTCTAGCTATGTTAAATATTCTGTGTGCTTCTTCAGTTTTTAGCAGTTTTAATAAGTTATGAATAAAATGGCTTTGATTTGCTGAGCTACTTAAATTTACATTTTTATGTGTTTCACCAAATTTGGGGAAATTCACTCATTCTGTCCATAAGGATAGTATTCCTCGCTATTCTGTCTCTCCTTTCCTATGGGGCTATCAAGTCATATCTGTTATAACTGGATATTATTGTACAGTTCACTAGGGGTATGTTTTACTCTAGGATTTAGCAAACATGAAATTGCTATCAAGCAAAATTGCCACATATGAAGTTAAACATAAATATAAGTGCTGCCCGAATCAGATTAAAATAAGCGAATATCACAAAATTGTTAGGCTTCACATTTGCCTTTCAGTTTGTGGTTTGGTAATGCATTAGCATGCTGACTGTTTAACACACTATGGGCAAAGAAGAAGTGGGCAATGTTTCATTTGGGGAATATTTCAATCACAGCATTTTAATTTTTTTAAAATTACATGTGGTTTTATCCACATAATACATAAGATAATTTAAATGCTAAAATCAATTTATTCTAAAGGAAAATTGCATCCACCAAAAAGGTAAAATTCTCCTAAATCATCTATCATTTTAACATTGTTCTTCTAGATTAATCATCCAATTGGACTTAACATCTACTTCCTTATGGGTTAATATAGCTGACAACCCAAATAAAAATGAATCTTTTAAAAATAGCTCTTCAAGCATTTTTAAGGTATTCTGTAGACCATATTTTCATCAGTACATTTAAGCTGTGTAACAGGTAAGAGCAAGCTCTTTTCGTAGAAAAATACACTCTGCATGAACTAAACTATTTCTTAATGGAATGGTGTCATTATCAGTAGAGTGTTAGCATGAAGAACTATTTGCTATGTTTCAGGGTAAAATATATTCAGTTGGTAGAAGTGCACACAGCTGTGTTTGGGTTCATCAAACATCTAAGAGTAAACATCTGAGGTTTGCTAAATTTCAAAATTGTTTTGCCACATGCATTTCCATTCCTTTTTAAAGCATAGAGAGAATTTCAAAAGTTGCCATTTCATCTGTTTATCAAAATAGAAGCATCAATAGGCTTTGCTGTCAATAAATTACGTAGAATCAGTTTATGGCTTGGTTTTCGCTCTTATGTAACAAGATAGCTCAGAAACAAACATGCCAGAGTCAGAGAAACCAGGCATCATTGCCAGAATTTTCATATATCCAGGAATGTGCTTCTGCACGTTAAATGTTGGCAACCCTGCTTGGGCACCAAATCAAATGAGTCTCCCATTTATATTATACTGCTGCAGCTCTTCAGTGTTCAAATTAGCTAGTGCTTTTTTTGAAAACATAATTTCCAGACAGAAAATATGTTATGTTCAAAAGATTATCTTCTAAAACATTAAATTGAATTTTTGTGGGTTGTTGGTACAATGCCTTACCTAGTCTCTGTTATGACCCTAATTTCTCCCATTTATAATAGTTATATATAATTATAGATACATTCCTTATTCTATGATTACACTTCCATCACTTTCCTAACTTATTCTAACTTTTGATTAATATTCTATCAATTATTCAGAAGTTTCTCTTTTTGGTGTGTTTGCTTCAGTTTAAAGGCCTGAGTTAGCTACAGGATGCAGTGCTATGGCTAACTTAGTTTCTGAAGCTGTTCCATGCAGGAAAAAAATAATATAGTCTATAACATTTATAAGGTAAACTTATTAATTTCTGGCAATGCTGTATATCATCTTAGATTAGAAAACCTAGTAAGCCAACCGAAGTACTAAAATCATGAAAGGTCTAAATACTAAGCTTTTATAAAACACACATCTCTCATACTATATTTTTTTCATATACAAGTAAATTAAAAGTATCACAAAGAAAATTCCCAACATAATAAAAGGTAGACACAAACTACTTAGAAACAAGTATTGAAAAACATGTATCAATAATAGGAAGAGTAACAGTAATATTTCATACAAGATTTATCAAAGGAAGATCTGTTATTTCCTTCTTTAAAAGATTTATTCATTTATGTGAAAGACAGAACTCCCAAGGGAGGGAAACAGAGATCTTCCACACTGTCATTTACTCCACAAATGTCCACAGTAACTGAAGCAAAGGCAGGCCAAAGTAAGGAACCAGAAGTTTCATCTGAGTTTTCCACATGGGTGGTAAGGGCCCAAGCACTTGGGACAATCTGCTGCCTTCCCAGACATATGAGCAGGAAGCTAGATCAAAAATGGAGCAGCTGGGACTTGACCAGTACTTATACTGGATGTTGGGATGGGCAATAGCTTAACCCACTACATCACACTACTAGCTCCATATTCAATTATTACTATTTTAAAAGCATTTTTGTAAGCCTTTGATAAATACTGAAACCACTCATGGTGATGCTTAAAATTGTGGAGTATGACATCAAATAACACTAAAGTTAAAATGCTTAATCTCCACACAGTGATTCCAACATATAGTCAAACTTGGGAATTGCAAATATTAACATACTTGTTTTTGATTGATATAAGGTAAAAATGAAATAATGATGAATTCAATACATCATGAAAATATCAGACTTACTTAACCAAACATATGTTTGTACTCTAATAAACAGAATGTTAAATCATTCCTTTCTTTCATACATGTAATTACACAGAAACTGCAAATGCCAGAGGACAACTGCTTCCATAATAAATGAAAAGTTCAAAATTAAACCTTAGAAATAGAACATAGCATACTTTCCAATTTTACTTTGCCAATAAGAAAAGATCATTTGTATCATATAAATTAGTCTAAATTAACATCACTCTCATTTTATAAAATACATACATTGAAAGTCACAGACAAATCAGCTGCATATCCTTTAGGAATAAAAGCAAGAGATGTGTGTGTGTTTTTTGTTTTTTGTTTTTTTTTTTACAAAAGCAAGAGATGTGTGTGTGTGTGTTTTTTTACAAAAGCAAAAAAAAAATGAATTTAGCAAAACAAATTCACTGATTAGCCGCATATACCCAAAATACCTCACCTAAAGGAACTCAGCTTTATTCAACTTTAAAATCTTTTTTTAAGTCATTTTGTAAAGTCCCAGTCATGGGAAGCCAAAAGTATTTTAGTCTGTCTTTAAAAATCCTTTAAGGAGCCAGGGTTGGTTCCTAGCAGATAAGACTACTGGAAAGCTGGCATTACCTTACGGGTATTGATTCTTGTCCCAGCTGCTTCACTTTTGATCTGCTGTTTGTGATCCAACTCCCTGTTAACAACCAGGAAAAAAGCAACAGAAGAGGCTCAACTGCAAAAGTCCCTGCTACTTTGGGAAATGTGGAAAAAGGTCCTAGCTTAGATGACTTTTCCTGGCCCAGTTGTGGCCTTTGCAACTAGCTTGGAATGAAGTGTTGATGAAAGATCTGTCCATCTCTTAACTGTAGATCTGCCTTTCAAACATAAATAAATAAATCTTTAAAAGAAAAGGGAATATATGAAAAGTAAAAACATTTTATTGAGAATGTTTATATGTTATTTTCTCCTTAACAGATTCCTCACTTACTTTTTAAATTCATATAGCTTCAGGAGATATGTTGGAAACCACTTAGCCAAAACTTTCAGTCATGTAAACTATTTAGCTCTAACTTTTAAAAATAAGAAATAAATGGCAAGGAGATGAGCTTCAGTGTTAATTGAAATAATTTTTTAAAATACATTGAAAGATTTACTGCATTTAGTACATTTACTGAATCCTGAATTTGGTTTAATATACTAACCAATAATTATAAATTTCATTACTTATGTTGATTTTGGAATGATTTGTCACATAACACATTGGTGAATTTCTAAAAATTCTGCTACAAACATCATCATTATGATTTTTAAAAAAGAAGTTTGGTTATAAGATAAAAGGAAAAAGAAAAGGAGGAATGAAGGAAACCAGGGTAAAATAGAGTAACATTTGTATAAAACATATACAGCATGCATACATAAAGTTTTAAATTTTTATATAATTTCTAGAATGGATATGTACGTTAAGTTGTGACATACAATGAATTTTTACATTTCTAACAAATTTATAGATTATCATCTAGAATTTGCTTCCTACTTAATCTTGAAATCAGTTCTTCTCCAACACTATTAATAGATACTGCTTAATTTCATTTTCCCCTATTTTGTTCAAGCAACCATCTCAGCCTCATGATCTAATGGTTTTATTGTTAATATTTTTAAATTGCACTCATTAAAAACAGGAAAGAAGTATGTGGTTTTCTGATATGATAATCTTCCATTCCAAGGTAGGGTCCAGGTAAAGCAACCCAATCCTGCTCATCATTCCTATATCACACAACCCTGGGTAAATCAATAACTCTGTAAAACAAGTTGTGTGTCTGACTCAACAGGACAAACTTCATATGAACAGCTGTCACCAGGTGCTCTGGCTATGGGCATTTCCATAGCAACTGAATGAAAATGTAGCAATGTGCTCACATCACCTACAGTCAATAAATAACAGCTGGTCACTATTTTGGTCTACATAAATAACACTTGAAATCATGAAACCTAGCACAGTTAAGCTAGTTTTCTTAATATCAAGTAATCAGGGGAAAAATCTAAAGGTTCCTTGATGCCTTTAAAAAAAAACTCTGTAAAAACAAATAAATTACAAGTTTGATTAAAATGATATTCTAAAGAAAATGTTATTTTTGCAGAGTCATTAAATACACATCAGTTATAACCACTATTTTTTTTCCCAAAAGCCCTTTAACCCCTTCCTGGTTCTAAAATATTCATAATAGTGAAGAAATAAGTATAGATTAAAAGAGAGATATCGCAGGCATTCATCTCACAACTCACTATCCACAGACAGGGACATACTTTTCAAATATTTTATAGTTGTTGTATTATAATCTGTCTATAAAATAATATGGCTTAATAATTATCAACCATAAAAATATCTCAATAAACCAGGAACAGCCAAAAATACTGCAGTGCTTCAAAGCCCATTTTCATCAACCTACACACCACTGATGTTAATATTGGTCTTTAAAAGTAATTTTTATTGACATCACCATTTAGAGAAGTGCATACATATTTTTTAAAAGATTTATTCATTTTTATTGGAAAGTCAGATGTATGGAGAGGAGGAACAGATTTTTTTTTTATTGGAAAGGCAGATAAACAGAGAGAAGAAGATAGAACTTCTGTCCATTGGTTCACACCCCAAGGGGCTGCAAGTGTTGCAGCTTTGTCGATCCAAAGCCAGGGGCCAGGAGCACGTGATTGCACATGGGTTCAGGGTCCCAAGGCTTTGGGCTGTCCTCCGCTGCTTTCCCAGGCCACAAGCAGGGAGCTGGATGGGAAGTGGAGCTGCCGGGACATAAACCGGGACATAAATTGGCACCTATATGGGAACCTGGCAGATGCAAGGCTAGAATTTAGGCACTAGGTTATTATCATTCCAGATACTATATTTTGATAAAACTTTCATTTTTCAATGTATAGTGAACTAGAAATTTCAATTATATACTATTGAAATACAATAATTGTAATTCTAGAAAATCATTAAATGTATTAGACTGCACTGAGAGTATAAAGTGTACTCTTAAGTAGTAAAAAAAAACAAATGCATCTACTGGTGAATTGTTACAATTGCTACTCAATATAACCTATGTATTTTATTTGAAAGATTTTTTTTTCTTTAAAAGAAGTATTTTACAGAGAGAGGAGGAGAAATAGAGAAATCTTTCATCTTGTGGTTCACTCCTCAAATGACCAAAACTGCCCAATCTGAACATAGATCAGGAGTTTCTTTCCAGTCTCAAATCTAGTTGCATGGGCGCAAGACCTTGAGACATCCTCCACTGCTTCCAGACCATAAACAAGCAGCTGGATTGGATATGATCCAGAGCAGCCAGGACATGATCCAGCACCTCTATGGGATGGCAACTCACAAGCAGAGGATTAGCATGCTACACCAACGGGCCATTCCCCATTTTTCAGAATATTATGAGAAATAGAAAAATAAGTAAGTGGTTTCTTCCTACAAGCCACTTTGAGTATAATAGGTTCTTTTAACATGCAGGAAGTGTTTTAGTAGTGTAGACTTCCATTTCCACCAATACTATGGGCTTCTTACATAATTTCTTGAATCTTGCTGGGGTTCCATGAGAAATGGGAAAATTCAAAAAAGGAAATATCTGATGGTAGCATTGTGAGACAATATAGAACTGAAGGAGACTAATGAAACAATGACTGAGATTCAACAAACCCAAAGATGCACAAGCATTACAAGCAGAATAAATAAACTGCAATCCCTTTCACTGTGATAATGACAATGAAGATAAAGCATAGATTTTATAAGCCAACCAAAATCTAAACATACATTTGAGAAGTTAACACTGACAAATGACTTCTCTTCTTTCACAATGAATGTTAAAAATCGAAAAATACAGGATCCAGCATGGTAGCCCTCGCCTTGCACGTGCCAGGATCCCATATGGGCACCAGTTCTAATGTGGCAGCCCCACTTCCCATCCAGGTCCCTGCTTATGGCCTCGGAAAGCAGTTGAGGAAGGACCAAAGCCTCGGTACCCTGCACCCCCGGGGGAGACCCAGAAGAGACTCTGGACTACTGGCTGTGGATCGGTTCAGCTCCAGGTGTTGCTGCTGTTTGGGGAGTGAATCACTGGACGGAAGATTTTTCTCCCTGTCTCTCCTCCTTTCTGTATAACTGACTTTCCAACAGAAGTAAAATAAATCTTAAAAAATAAAGAATACAATAAAAGCAAGATATATAAGTGAGAAGAAAAAACATTAGATAGAAGGACTATAAAGTAAAAATAGGACCGTATATACCACTTATTTTTATAACTAAAATTGATGACATAATTAGGCAAAAATAATGGTAAAGGAGGAATACTAGTATAATGTAAACTATGCTGTTTGTAGGAGATACACAACCACATAAAGTATTAAAGTTGTTGATTATAAATGATGAAAAGACCCTATTAAGAAAACTCAGGCCCAAAAGCCAGCATAGCCAGCATAGCTATATTAATAATAGATATATTAGAATTTAAGGCAAATATAATCACTAGATAAAAATTTAATCACTGTGGTGGTAAAATATCAGATTATCGTGATTATATAAATGTTCTAGGAGTTCATTCACTTAATAATTTATTTTCAAAATTCAGAAAGTAAAAATTAAGAGTTTTCTATCATGCACCATATTTTAACACATCTTTCTTCGTTATTGGTAGAAACTATTGACTAAAATTAAAAGTTATATAAAATTTTTATAGAATGTTTATATATATTACTGATACATATCACTGAGATATATATAATAGATCACTGAACTCAGAAATTAAGGAATTTTAGCCATTCAAAAACACGAAGATTTATGATATGATTTTCCCTGATACATGATAATAATACAGAATTTTAAAAATCCATTGTATGTAAGATTGAAACTGACATCGTATGATTTGATTATTGTTTATAGCCCTTGTATATATTACTATGGAATTGTGGTCTTTCTACATTTGTTGTGGAACAACTAGGGAATCAGTATCCTGACATCCATGGGGGAGACTCAGACTGCTTCCAGTTGCCAGTGAAAGCCTGGCTCAACCCCCATCATTGTGGACATTTGGAGAATGAACCGAAATGATTGCTCCATTTTGCTACCCAGTGAAAGTAATTAAACATGTTAGGCAGAAACAAAAACCAAAACATAAGTTAGAAAAGTTACAACTGCATGATCATTTACATGTTGCCAGGAAAATGTTTGAGATAGACTGAAAACGGTGCTCATAAAAAGGTGTGCAGGGCTTTAACAACTGTAACTTCAAAGAAAATAAAAATGATGAAAACCAATGAGATAATAAAGCCTAAGCGAATGAAAATACAAAGAATGAGATCATGATTCAAAACTCAATGTATCAGAATAGCAAATCAACATGAATGAAAAACACAGGAGAAATAAAATCACTGGTGAATTTTTAAATGCTAACACAATTAAGACCCTAATATGACTCAGGCAGATTGGAGGATAACGAAGAGAAAGTATGCAGCTATACACCTGCATTCCAGAAGTGAGGCACCTCATACAATTACATAGACAAAAGGTTCTAAAAAATAGTAAGAGCCTATGAAACTGTCACATAATGCAAAATAATTAATAAAAAAAATTTTTAAAAAATAGTAAGAAAATTGTAGACTAATCAGGTCAAAGTTCAAACTCTGAAAACTGATATAACAATAAAAAACAGGTCATTACTTTATAATAAATTGCTCAGATTATAAGCCAAATCCTTCTAAGATCATTTTAAGCTTAGTATGCTTCATTTAGGAGGTTCCATAGTTGTATATCATATTTCAAAGTAAGAGTGTGAGTTGGGCCCAGAGGCGTGGCCTAGTGGCTAAAGTCCTCGCCTTGAAAGCCCCGGGATCCCATATGGACTCCGGTTCTAATCCCGGAAGCTCCACTTCCCATCCAGCTCCCTGCTTGTGGCCTGGGAAAGCAGTTGAGGACAGCCCAATACATTGGGACACTGCACCCGCGTGGGAGACCCGGAAGAGGTTCCAGGTTCCCAGCATCGGATTGGCGCACACCGGCCCGTTGCGGCTCACTTGGGGAGTGAATCATCGGATGGAAGATCTTCCTCTGTCTCTCCTCTGTGTATATCTGGCTGTAATAAAATGAATAAATCTTTAAAAAAAAAAAAGAGTGTGAGTAAAACTCCACAGCTCGCTTTAAGAAGACAACACAGCCTTACTATTGAAATACCAAAGAGGGATGGACATTTGACTAGCAGTTAAGATCTCTGCGTCTCAGAGGGACTGGATTTATGTGCCAGCTCTTTCTTCTGACTCCATGCAGACCTTGGAATGGAACAGTGATACCTCAAGTAAGTGGATACCTGGTTCAATCAGAAGCCCTATCTTGAGATCTGGACCCCCAGTGTCAGCCCCAGTGCAGCCTTAGCTACTGTGAGAATTGGGAGAATTCAGCCAGTAGATTGGAGCTCTGTTTCTCTGCTTCTCAACTAAATAAATAATGTTTTGTACTTCAAAGTTTGGAAAGATATCAAGAACATAAACACAGGTCGAATGTTAAGTTCAGCAAGGTATAGAAATCCAAATACACATCAGAAAAAAATATACATAAGTATATGAAGAGGATGCTATATAAATATTCCGAACTGCATACATTTTTATGCATTTTATTTTGATATGTTCATGAGTAAAATTCACAGAAAAATCTACAAAAAATTATATATTGTTCATACATCACTCTTCAAAATATATAATCTCAATGAACAAGTACATTACAAACATAGCAGACAGCAGGTGCACCCTCATTCTTTTTTTTAATGACTGTTCCTCCTACAACACTAACCATTAATATAAATAATCATGACTTTGAACATCATAAATGAGGCCTGTCTACCTGTAGAAATATAAATGAAACCAAAGGGTTTTTGTTTTTGTTTGCTTGCTTGCTTTTTTTAAAGTCAGAGCTAATCACCAAAAGAAGGAAAGATAGAGGGAGAGATGTTCTGAGGGCTCACTCCCCATATGGTAGACTGGCTAAGGCTAAGGTTGGCCATAGCTTCTTCCAGATCTTTGGACTGGGGTTATCTTCCACTGGGGCAGTGTCTGCATCTCCTATGGTGCTGGTTTCAGTCAGAGTTGTTCCAATTCTGATCCCCTGCTGATGTGCCTGTGAAAGCAGTGGTAGATGATCCAACTTCATAGATCTTTTATTTTTGCAAATGAAAATGTTGTTAGTATAATCAAACTTGTATACATCTCTGTTGTTTACATATTATAACATGTGAGTTGATACAGTACATGACATATTTTTAATTTGCTACATAATTTGACATCTTTTTCTGTCGATTCATACTTCTTCAATGTATTTGTATTTTAATGGTTTCATGTACTAATTAATATTTGATAATGTCTTTCTGATTGACTGTTTTGCTTAGTCACTCTCAAACCATACATTCTTACTGTATTGTAGTTTATTAATTCCTAATGAGTTATGATGTTGAGAATATCTTCATATGTTGATGGTATTGGTATGTGTGTGCATGACTGTGTATATGAAAAGCTTAATTTCATTTCTGGCTCATATTTTTCTAAGTTTTACCTGTTATCTTGCAGACCTATTGATTTTTGTGAAACAGTTTCTGTATGTCATCTGTAATATGTAAGTATCTTCCAGGGCTACTTCTTGTTATTTCGTAAAAGTCATAGTAACTTTAAATAGTGTGTTCTTAATTTTAATGCAGTCCCATAAAGTAATTTGTTTTCCTATGGTATATAACTTTATAATTCAATTTTCATTAACCTACTTAAGCAATCTTTGCACTCTAAGTTCATATAGATAACTGTCTAAATGTTTCATGATTTGAAATTTACATTTAATTTTTTTAAGATTTATTTTATTTGTTTTATTGGAAAGTCAGATATACAGAGAGGAGGAGAACAGAGAAGAAGATGTTTCCTCCATCAATTCACTCCCCAAGAGGCCTTAACAGCCGGAGCTGTGCCAATCCAAATCCAGGAGCCTGGAGCCTCTTTTCAGTCTCCCATGTGGGTGCAGGATCCCAAGGCTTCGGGCTGTCCTCCACTGCTTTCCCAGGCCACAAGCATAGAGTTGGATGGGAAGAACTGGTGCCCATATGGAACTGTGATGTGTATAAGGTGAAGACTTTAGCCATTAGGCTATTATGCTGGGCCCTACATTTATATTTATAACCATTTACATTTTTACATTGAGATTTATAACATAGCTGGACTTTTCTGTGGCATAGTGAGTACAGCCACTGACTACAACACTGACATCTCATATGGGCTCAAGTCACGTTTCATTTCAATGCAGCTCCCTCCTAATGTAGCTGGGAATGCAGCAGATTGCCACAACTAGGCTGCAGCTACCACGGTTTGCATGAAGGCCGAGTGTGAAGTGGACAAAATCAGGCTTGACTGCAACACCCATTGGTTCGTGTGGAAGACAGGGCTGGAAACAGATCTGACCCAGCAATTGCAACCACCAGCATATGCATAAGCTGATTGGGGCGACAGACTCTGCCGGACCCTATACTGTCATGCACACACACACAAGAATCAGGTCTGAGATCACCTCAGACAAAGTTTCTTTGAGGATCCCTCCAACTGAACTGTTGATCTCAGAACCCCAATCATAAAGGGACTATGTCAGCCAGTGGATTCTGAATAGATTTCAACATGCTTGGAATGGTGAGATTGACAGCAATTCAGAACTGTTGAACTATCAAAACTGCTTGAGCAGGACCCTCAGAGCATGCCCCACATTGGGGACCTAGGATGGGTGGGAGGCTGGGTGGGGTTTCTCCCTTTATCTCTCCCCTTACCTCAGATACAGGGGAAAAAATGATGATATTAGTGTGGAAACAATGGTCTTACTCATTTTCCTGTAGCTCTTTGTACCCTAATCAACTATGTAAATCATCCAAAAAAGGTAAATTAAATAAAATAAAAACATAAAGTTAAAAAAAATTGAAAGCAATTCTATGAGAAACTTCAAAATTAACAACACTTGCAAACAATGTATTGTATTGATTACCAAACAAAACAGAAATTAAACTGTACTTTAATTGGAAGACTAGGTAGTTAAAATAGTGTTTTGAGGAAGTTTGATATTAACAAATGCTTATACATGTAGAAAAGCCTCAAATAAGTGATCCAAACTTCTACATTAAAATTTAAGAAAAACAAATTATGTAAAAAGCAAGCATCAACAAACTGAAATCAACAAATCAAAAATGGAAAACCATACTATCTTGTCAAGACTTTCCAACAAGGAGCTGTATTTGTGGTACAATGGGTTGTACTGCCACCTGTGACACCAGCATCCCATGTGGGTATTAGTTGTTAGTTATGAAAGCCAGATGGAGTTCCAAGCTTGTGGCTTTGGCCTGGTAGAGAACCAACCTCTGTAGCCATTTGGGCAGTGAACTAGTGGATAAAAGATTCCATCTCTGTTTCTACATTCCTTAAAACAATAACAATTAACCACAGGCCAATGTTTTCACATATTTGTAAAGGATGACTAGCTTTTCTTAACAAAAGCAATTAAACTGATGTATTTGCTGTACCCACATCTATTCATTCTGGAAGTTCTAAGCAGAACAGTAAGATTTTAAAAAATAAAAAGATGTATGTTGAAAAGAAAGAAAAAATGCTCCTATTTCTAATTGCATGATTTTCTACCCTGAAAAAGTCTACAGGAACAATATTAGAACAATCAGTAAAGAATGGCAAAGCTGTACACACAAGACTAAATTATATTTCTGCATACTTGCAAGATCAATGTAAAATACATAATAGTATTTGCAATAATAATCAGAAATTGTAACCAAATTAGCAGATTATTGGCCAGAAAGTTGAAATACTTATGAACAAGTCCAGTGTTGTCAAAACTATAAATAATTGATGAGCGAAAATACATAAGACAATAAAAAGCATGGTTCATGAATGAGTAATTTAGGTGCACTTTTCCTCCAACCTCAAGTATTAATTTAAAGGAATTCCAGTAAAATCTAAGAAGGTTCTAAAGTTTATATGAAATTTACAGGAATGAAAATAATTATTTCAGGAAGAATAAATTTAGACAGCTCACAGATTCTACTGTAACACTTATAAAAACTATGTTAATAAAGACAAATGGCCCTCGTATACTTCCTGCTGGGTGCAAGGCAGCAAGGAAGGAAGGAAGGAGGGAAGGAGGAAGGAGGGAGGGGGAAGGGGGAAGGAAGGGCGGAAGGGAGGAAGAGGGAGGGAGAGAGAGAGAGAGAGAGGTTTGAGAGAGAGTAATAGGGAGAGAAAAAAGGAGAGAAAGAGAGCTAGACATAAGGAGATAACGAATGTCCTGTCCACACTACCCAAATGGATTTAATGGATAATGTTCCATCAAAGTCTCTGACTTGAGACCTTTTCTGCCAGCCATCTTCTGCTGCATTCCCAGGCACATTAGTTTAGGGAACTAGGTCAAAAATGAAGCAGACAGGACTTAAAGCAATGCTCATATAAGATGCTGCTATTGCAAATGTCAATTTAATCTACTATACCACAATGCTGGTTTCAAGTATTTATTTCCAGTTGTGTGTGTGTGTACTCTGACTCTATAATATATACCTTAAATAAGCAAGCAGCATTGATGGGTAAAAAAGAGAGCATTGATAGAGGGAGGGATGAAGACTAGGGAATGAGATGAGAATCATATTTCCTTATATGCCAGTGAATAAAATGAATCAACAAAGCCACAGGAAGAGTATTTTAGTATCCGCTGCAGTAAAACTAACAAACTGGCTAGGATTATAAATGAAACGTATTACCAAGTTTACTTTTAAAAGATAAATAACAACTTGAGTTGACTTACTCTCATGGGTAGAGGATCTTACATGAGGTACCCACTTCTTCCTGCTCTGTTCAGGCTGGATTCCCAAGCCTACTCTGTTTGGGGCAGAAATGGTGTCAGGATCCTCAAGCTTATCAGAGATTCTTTCCTGCTTCAGACAGAGTTCCACACCTAAGTACAATTCATCTAAATTTAGTCAGTTTGCAATTAGCACCTAGAGTAGTTTTGAAGCAATTAAAGTGATACGGCACTGAATTTGAAAGGATACTTGCTGAGTTAACTACCATGTGAGTATTGAAGAGAATAACCTTTAGTTCAATCGCAGGGACATCAACTGCAAAGGCTCTTGATTGGCCAAGCCTTTTGAGTGTAGGGCTGATCCCTCCGAGAAAAACAGCCACTTTTTACTAGAAGATGGAAAAAAGATACTAGCTACTAATAACTATACCTTAAACAATTCATCTTCTCTGTAAATAACTAGCAAAGCTCTGATCAATATTGAGGTATTGTATCTGACCTAATTTTTACATCTAACTTCCTTTTAGTCTTGGACAGAGCTTTTTTATGACCAAGGAGATAAAGATTATATCAGTTTCTCTGATAACTGTACAAAACTTGTTAAAATTTTCACTCTACTAAATTTGAATTTGAATCAATTATTTTTCCACAGAGAAAAAGAATCCAAGCTTCTTGAGATAACTTTTACAGGATGGTACTATAGCAAGAAGAAATAAAGGAAGAGAAATCTAGTTCTTGTTTCTATAAAAACTGAGAAAGATAATATCTCGAGGTTTTCACAAGTCCAATATTTGAATGCTTAGTTGGAAATACTGTCTTGTTATCTTCTGTGAAAAAGGTCTGCTTTAGAAGAGTGACCCCATTATTGCAGGAATTTAGTTAGTCTTGAACATGGTTGGTGAAATTCTGTCTGAGGCTACATTAGTTCTCAGATTCCTGCGTGCCAATGACAATGGCTTAAGGACTGTATCATCTTCAAGTTCTCTTCACTTCTACTTTTCCACATATCCAGTAGCTAGATAAAATTTTACCTAACATTTATCTCTTTCGCCCTAAGATCATATCTTTCCAGTGACATATTGTGTATTGTGGCCTGAATAGAAAAAGAAAGATTCTGTCTACAAATGTTTCTATTTGTGTAAAACTAATTGAGTTTACTTTTAAAATATATTCCTGCATATCCCTTATTAGCACTACAGAATAATTCTGGTCCATGATTATATTTGTGTTTTTCTAATGATGCTTTTAACTCAGCAAAATATCATTTAGCATCCACAGAGGGCAGGGAACAATGCACTGAATATATTTAATATTAATATTAATAGTGCTGGAGAGCTGCTCTATGGCCAAACAACATTTAATCCCCTCCATAATGCTTATGGGGATGATTTGCAATACTGTAGAAGATATAATTCTTTAACAATAGTCCAATAAAAAAGGATATCATTATATGGTTGCACAAATGTCTTTCCTCTCAATAAAATCTTTATTTATGTGAGCACTATGTCTTTCAGTGTGACTTAAGAATAAGAAATTTCTACCTTGACTTGTGTATTAAAATAAGGTACTGTGGCATGTCGGGGGAAGGAGGGATCAAGATGTATTTTTCAAAGCATGACACAGCCACCTAATGACTTCTTTAGCTGGACATCAATCTTTGTAGCTGCCAGACTTATTTCCTTCAGATCAACTGGCACAATGCTGACTTGGCTCATATGTAGACACAAATGTCTTCTTTCCTAACGGAACGTTTACTAGCGTTTACTCAGAGTATTTTGAAGAGTACCTCTTGCTAAAGAGGCTGCTCTTTTTTCTGAAACACAATGAGTGTTTGCCTTCCCCCCCTTCTCCTTCCTTCCTGCTCCATCTGAGGAATGATAAAAAAGGAAAGCTAATAATTCTTAGGAAAATGTAGCATGATGGGCCCGGTGCCGTGGCCTAGCAGCTAAAAACCTCACCTTGAACGCACCAGGATCCCATATGGGCGCCGGTTCTAATCCCGGCAGCTCCACTTCCCATCCAGCTCCCTGCTTGTGGCCTGAGAAAACAGCTGAGGACGGCCCAATGCCGTGTGGGAGAGCTGGAGGAGGTTCCTGGCTGCTGGCTTCGGATCGGTGCAGCACCGGCCATTGCGGTCACTTGGGGAGTGAATCATCGGACGGAAGATCTTCCTCTTTGTCTCTCCTCCTCTCTGTAAATCTGACTTTGCAATAAAAATAAATAAATCTTAAAAAAAAGAAAATATAGTATGCAACGATGCTCTTATGTATTTCAGTGAAAAGAACACAGCTTGGACTAAGACTATCGTGTTTTCTGTGATGAGGGTTCTTTCATTTTGGTGTTATACATGTCCTCATCCTATATGAGTTACGAATCTTCCTCTACATAATGTCATCTTCAGTAGTAAAACCATATTCACCTCTCAGCCTGAACATATACATAAAAATAAACTCTTTCTACCACCATCTTCAGCATGACAAAGTTTTGTCTTGCCATGTTTTCACTTACTGTATATTATAATGTGTTTCAAACTACAGGCCTAGCATCTCCAGATTCTTTTTTTCATATTTTCAAAATCTAAAAATTAATCTAGGAAGTTAGCATATAGACCAACACAACTCTGCTGAACACCTACTGAAGTAATGAATGCAAGTCCTTAACACAAAGCATTCCTCTTCATCTTTTGCGTGTTCCATGTCTAACCTGACATTTACAAGCTGTTACTTGTGCAGCCATTAAACTCTACAAGCGCGGACTCTTTAAGCTATAAAATAGGCTTAATGCTAGTTTATTCTATAGTGTCACTGTGAAACTTAAAACACCAATGACAATTCTTGAAAAGTATTTCACATAGGACCTTACAAATGATTATGGATTGATAAAGTGTGTCCTGTGGAAAATATATTCCTGAATCACAAGGTAGGATTTTAGTTCTATAGAGGAAATGTGACAGTGGTACATGTTTTTAAAAAAGGATTTATTTGTTTTTATTGGAAAGGCAAATATACAAAGTGAAGGAGAGACAGAGAGAAATATCTTCCATCTGCTGGTTCACTGCCCAAGGGACCACGATGGCCAGAGCTGAGCTGATCTGAAGCCAGGAGCTTTTCCTGGGTCTCCCACGGGGGTGCAGGGTCCCAAGGCTTTGTGCTGTCCTCAGTTGCCACAGTCACAGGCAGGGAGCTGGAAGGGAAGTGGATCATGTGCAACATGCACTGGCACACCTATATGGGATGCTGGCATGTGCAAGGTGAAGACTTTAGCCGTTAGGCTACCACACCACGCCCAGTGGTATATATGTCTAATAGTGATTCATCTCCTAACACTCATGTGGGGGATCAGCATGAAGTTCCTAGTTCTTGACTTCTGCCTATTCTAGCCCTGGCCACTGGGAACATTTGGAGAGTAATGGAAGATAACTCCTTTAGGTCTCTCCTCTTTGTAACTCTTCCTTCCAAATAAATAAATATAAAAATAAGAGATTATAAAATTTGCAGGAGGGATATTGGGGGCAGGTGGAAGAAACTAAGCTATGCTGATTTGTTTTTTGCCCAGATATTCAAATCTGCATAAATAAATGACTAAACATTGGCAGCTGCCTTGCTTTCTTCTAATGTGAACAGGAACCTAACTACTAAATCATTGAGTCAGGTGAAAATTGAAGACTGTTAGCACCTATTCACATGTACACTTCTGGCATGATCCCTCCTGTTAATCCTAGATGGAAATATCCAGCATGAATGTGGGCTTGGTAAAACCATTCCTCATCATGTGCCTTATGACCACTTCCCGTCATGCTTGAGATACCATGACACATCTTACATGTCAACACAAACTCTCTTACTATATATATATATGTAATCATTAATGCCATGCCCCAATCCTATTTTCTTTGAATATTCAGCTTGCCTTTGACCCAGGAACCAGCATCTACCCAATAAAGGAACAGCCTCAACATTGATGGAATCAGCAGCCCACCAGTAAAGACATTAATGTGACTGCTAATGCACAGTACAACAGCACAACCTCTGCAAATGAGATCTGCATACTGGATGTTGACTGCTTTTAAAACAAGAGTGAAATCTCACGAGTGACAGTAGGATTTCAATTTTAATTTCAGTTCTCTTTTATCGCTTGCTTCTCTTTTATTATTAATTTATAGTCTCATTTCTTTCCTTTTTACTCCTTTATGTCATGATACCTTTAAATATTAGAAAGTTAAGCTTGTAATTGTGAAGTGAGTGACTATGCTGTTGTGATAATTTGTGGAATACAATAAGAGATGGAGGGAGGAAAGTGGAAACCTTATGCTTCTGAATCCTTATTATGAAAAATGTGTAAGCTATTCATTTTGTACAGATTTAAAATGAGAATAAAGAAATATAAAAAGTGATATTCCCAGTAAATGAGTGAAAGTCATATGCTAAAAGATTAGATGCAATCATGTACCTACACATATGCATGCCCACTATGCCTGTTTAGCAATGTAAATCAATATCTACAAATTAGCCAAGGAAGTTATTGCCAGACTATTCAGTTGTGAACATAAGCAATCCTATCTTGTTGCTGTATCCTCTCCAATGGTTCTTACTCTTCTGAAGTCTTCTGACAGATTTTAAAGCCATGTCTTGCTTTACTTAAAATGTTATCATCTGGATAAAACACCAAAAATAATTATCAATTATTAATTATTAATAATTATTAATACCAAAAATAATTCTTAATGTGATAAATTTCATATTAATGAATTACCCCATCATATTAATGATTTATCTCATAAATGACATTATTAATACAATATAATTGGAGTTTCTATTTTTTTCTCTCTAAATCTTTTATGTTGCTACTTCAGAAAACTAACGTGCTCTTAATTTGCTCCTAGTTGGCAGCTGGATTGTCCTAATTTGAAATTATGTTTTGGATTTCCTTCTAGCCTGGCAGTGTGATTGCTTTTTCTGTTCAGTCATGGATACTTGAGTATAATCAGTAATTGAATATTTCAGATATTTCTTTTACACTAGTTTCTCGTGTAACACTAGTTGTTCTTTATAATATAAGCAACAAGAGACAAATTTCTTACTGAGTGATGAGATATTCCAAGCCTAGGCTTACACCACAATTCCCTCAGGCTGGGAGCTAATGTTTCTGTCCCTCATGCTTATTTCTCTGTCACCTTCCTTTCTGACCCCTGTCAGAAAGTATTACCCAATTCCTGATGGGTTGCAGTTCCACAGGTCAATATTACTTCGCAGTGTAACTGTTAGTATAGCACATTAGCCAAAACTATAATTATATTGTGACTTTGGACTGATTATCATTCAGGCTTGAAAGACAAAGATGCTGACTCTGGGTTCCAGACATGACCTTTCTAGAGGCCGCTAATTGAGAGGACTCCCTTCTTTCCCATGAACCTCCTAGTTAGCATCTTTAAATAATTTAGAGAGGCATTTCTCAATATAAGAACGCATAATGTAGTCACTCCCACTTAGCCTGATCCCTGGATTGTAACATGTTTATCACTTGGTTGGAAGCATTAAAACTATGTCAGCCTCCTTTTCTAATCAATGGTAATTATTTGAAGCAGATTTCAATGCAAATTGAATTATAAGGCCTTTAAAGGCCTAACAGTTTTAGCAGTAATACAAACAAGTAACTTGGGGTATAAAAATAAAAAGCATCAAGAGTAAACAGGCCTTTAGGGAGCCAGAAAGGAAGTGAGTCTATGAAGAACAAGACTAAATATTTTTTTTGCATCATTTCACATGGGAATTTGAAAGGATGGGTAAAAATGTTGACCTAACACTGTTGCCGAATAACAACCCAAACTGATTGGAGGAATTATTGTGTAACCTCCTTGAGCTTCTGCTCACCCAATACATAGAAAATCAGTCAATGCCATTGGGGTGGTGGGGGAAAGAAGGTATTTATTGCAAAGTGCAGAACAATGACCCAGGCAGCTATTGTTTTATTCCCGGGCTCCTTGAGGAATTAGGGGTACGGGATTTTATGGATTAGAAGTGGGGTTGAGAGGTATATGATTAGCTCTTGTCAAAGTTCCTGGTTGGTAATTGAAGTGCTTGACCTTCCTTTGATCAGTGGTGCTGTGCTTCTTGGAGAATTTATGATGGTCAGGTACTGCTCCACTTGGATTAGTGGTTAAGAGAAGGGATGAATAAGGCCAGACCTGCCCAATTTTATGTATCTATAATTTTTAGCATGCATTTCAAATGCTGAAATCATCAGGAGTTTTACTAATTTATTTTTATTTAAATGAAAGGCAGACATGAAAGAGAGAAAGAGAATTTCCATTTACGAGTTCACTCTTAATGGCTACAACATTCAAGGACAGGTCCTATTGAAGATAGCAGCCTAGAACTCTCTGAGTATCTGCCAGATGCGTAGTAGGGACAGACTTGGGCCATCATGTTCTGGGCCCAGGTTGTGACATCTGACAGCCAATACTCCAACTTTGCACTCTGTTAGGGGATGAAGATAACCAAGCTGCTGCTTAACTACTATGCTACAACGCCTACCCTGCTCTGTTTGATTATTTCCTACCCCTAGGCAAGCTCAATAGAAGTATTGCATCATTTCATAAAAAAAAAAAAACAGTAGAATAATAAATTAAACTAACTGAATATTCAATTTAAAGTCACATTGAATGTGATGTATGAAAACTCTGAAAGTGACCTCTCAGCACTTCATCAAGAAAGCAGTCATTTCTATTTCCTATTATTACAGAAATTTACAGTTTGTTAATACCAGCTATGACAGGATGTCTGCGTTAGAGGACAGGAGTCTGGTTTACTAACAAGAAGAATTCCTCATCTGCCACGTGTTGGAAGTTCCTGTAGTGCATGCTGGAGAATAGTATGTTTAGCAAAATAAGCCAGTCCCCAAAAGACATACATCATATGTTTTCCCCTTATTTGCAGTAACTAATAGAGTGCAATAAAAATGTAATGTGCAAGATCAAATTAAAATTTTGAGATTAGATTATTGCATACCACTTTTGTCTATATGTCTGATGATTATTCTTTCTATTCTTTATTTAACAGAGGGTTAAGCTTGTGCTTTTAAAGTAGCTCGAAAGAATATCGATGTAAAAATTAAAAGAAAAATGAGAAAGGGAAGAAACAGGGTAGGAATGAGGGAAGAAGAACGGGTAGAATGGAAAGTATCATTATGTTCTTAAAATAATATCTATATCAGTGTAAAATTTGTTCCCCTTTATGTAAATACACTTTTTTTTTCAAAAAGCCTCCATAACCTGTTTTTATTGGACATTTTAAATAAAAGTAAGTAAGTGGAACTTGAGAGAATGAGTAAAGCCACATGAACAAATTGCTTAGCTGGTTAGATACAGAAGTCAGCGTAAAATCAACTAATTTTTTCCCAATTTAAAATGTGCTCTAAAACTGAAATTATTGCTTATAGAAGATATAGTACAGAATACAAAAAAGGCAAGGTATAGGACTTGTGCTTGCTTTTCTTCTTACTTTTTTCCTTTATTGAGAGTGTCAGTGAAAAAGCTTAATATGACTGGGATTTAAAAAAACAAGGCCAATAATGCAGTCTAAAGATCTTCAAACATTTAGTCATGTCTTTAAACAGATACCATAACTATATAAAATAAGTGTTTAGAAAATAGGAGAAAGGTACCTTTTAAAATGAACGACTGGATAATAAACTTGCTCTAAATTCTCTACATTTTTATGGAAATTAAAACACTGTACTTCTCAAATCCCAAGTGTAGTATAGATTAGTGTCAATTTCACTCTATATGCTTATGTAATTCCTGGATCCTGAACCATAGCTCTTAAGCCATAATTTCTCTGCAATTAAGAGTGGAACTGCTGTTATTATGTCCACTCTGTTGTCAACTCACCATCAGCTTTGCTCGTTCAATTGTTGGCTATGCAGCAAAATTTTTTTAAGAAAATTAAGTTGTGGATCTGGTGAGATGATTCAGTGGGTAAATCCCTGTCTTGCACACTCCAGGACCCCATATGGGCTCTGCTACATGTCCCAGCTGTTCCAGTTTCCGTCCAGCTCCCTGCTTATGGCCTTGAGTAGAGGATAGCCCAAAGCCTTGAGGCCCTGTTCCCATGTGGGATAGTGGGAAGAGGCTCCTGGCTCCTATCTCCTAGCTTCAGATCAGCTTAGCTCTGGCCATTGTGGCCACTTAGGGAGAAAATCAACAGAAGGAAGATCTTTTCTCTGTATCTCCTCTCTTTGTAAGTATGCCTTTCCAATAAAAAATAATAAATACATCTTTTAAAAAGAAGAAAAAGAAAGTAAAGCTGTGAAATTGATGGTATGGATGTGCTATCTTTAAACAAAGGTGCAGGATTTTCCTGGGCACCATATCCATCCGAGACTGGATTCTCTAAACGGGCATTGTTAAGTGGAATTGCTTAAAACCATTTTCAAGGTTTGTTTGCTTGATTGTTTTCTTATGTGTTGTTTATTTCTTGGAGTAATCAAACTCATGGCAGAAATAGTCTTCTATATCTTTTGATAATCAAAGTTTCAGACTTGATGTTTTTGAAGCTCCTTTGCAGATTAAAATATCAGAATATCATAATAGAGTATAAGTGACTAAAAAGTCACAGGAGCAAATATCTCACTGTAACACATAATTAAATAGAATAAGATCCACAAATGGACAAATTTTGCATTTTGGTCTTTCATTGTTTTGCGTTTAAATGAAAGAGTTCTATTTACTACCAAGTTACTGTTTATGAATAATAGCAGGTATGTCTACAACAACTTCCTGTTGTTGATTTTGCTTTGTGGCTTTTCTTTTAAGGCGATATATAGTAACTGTGTAATGGAGACTGTCATATCTAGTAGCATGTAGTTTAGCTTCATGGTGTTCCAAATTTCTATTTTTCTTCCTGTTGTTGATTTTGTATCGTGGCTTTTCACTTAAGGGGATGTATAGTAACTGTATTGGAGGCTATCATATCCAGATATGAGGATACAATGCAGTATGCATCTCTACTTCCAGATAAAGATGGACTGCTAATCAAGTTGCTTACTATATCTTGACAATAGAATGCTGGACTCTCTGCCATTGTCCATGCCCACAGCGATGGACATATGAGTGTGTATTAAGAACTATATTATAGTAACAATATAGGTGAACACAATGAGGGGGGATGGAATTGGGATGGGTTAAGGGAAATCCCAGGGCCTATGGAACTGTGTGATTAAATGTTAATAAAAAGAAGTAAAATTTTATAAAGAGGAGGATGTATAGTAACTGTGTAATGGAGACTATCATATCCAGATGTGAGGATACAATGCAGTATGCATTTCTACTTCCAGACAAAGATGGACTGCCAATTAAACTGTTTACTATATCTTGACAAAAAGATCCTGGACTCTTTGCCATGGTCCATGCCCACACTGACAGATATATAACTGTTTGTGAAGAACTATACTATAGCAATAATATGAGGAACTTAGTGAGTGTTGGGGGAAGGAATCTGGGGAAAGGGTAAGGGAAATCCCAGGGTCTATGATATTGTATCATAAAATGATGATGATGATAATAAGAAGAAGTAAAATTAAAATTAACAAGGAATGAGAAACAAAAGACAAAGTTAATGCCAATACTGAAGTTTTACAAAAATAAAAGTGTGCTACATACACACACACAAAGTGTATGTTTGATTATCTTTATATCTTTTTATTTTGTCTTTTGGGTGGTGGTTCTCTTATATTAGAGTGAAATTTTGATATTTGTCTTCTGGGCTTGGCTTATTTCACCGAACATAATGGTCTCCAATTGGGACTATTTGGTGTCAAATGGTATAATTTCATTCTTGTTAATATAGCTGAGTAGTATTCCGTAGGGTAGATGTATCACAATCTCTTTATCCAGTCCTCCTTCAATGAGCATCCAAGTCGCTTCCATGTGTTTCAATTGTTGATTGTGCTGCAATGAATATAGGGTTGCAGGATGCTTTCTCATGTGTATGTATCAGTTCTTTTTCATATATTCCCAAGAGTGGGATTGCTGAGTCCTACAGTAAGTGAATTTTCATTTGCCTGAGTATTCTCCATACTGACTTCCATAGTAGCTGCACCAGCCTTCAGTTCCACCAGCAGTGGAGTAGGGTACACTTTCCCCCACATCCTCTCAGCATGTGTTGTTGGTATTTTTATGTGCACAGGCTAAGACTTAAAATATTTTTTTTAAATCTAGAGCTGTTCAGAAAGTAAAACTAGAATTTTCTGTATGTGATTATAACTGTTTATTTAGTATCGATATTATTGTACTTCTTATTAGTAATCTAGAGATGATTCAAAGAATGCAAGAGGCTGTGTATAGATAATATGAAAATATTATACCATTTTTACATAAAGATTTGGGAATACATGGATTTTGATATCTGTTGCATTTTGGAACCAGTCTCTTGGTAGATATAAGCAAGTAGCTAGTAATACTTATTAATCATAAAGAGCTATGAATTTTGCTCCTTTTTACAGATGGAGAAAATGAGTTTTGAGAAGTTTGCTTAGAGATAAGTAACATGCAGGCAGTTGATAAAACAAATAAACATAGATGTTCTGACTTCAGGTTAGGTTTATCAAATGATCATTTCTTTAATATTATTTTTCTACTTTGTTGAAGATCCCCATCATACTCTTTTTTTAGTTCATTTTAGCTGAGTTAGGATTGTCTTATAGAAATGATTTATTGAAGACTGTCCAATACTTTAAGCCACCTCAGTCTTCTAGCAATAGGCTCGTTAAAATGCTTATTCCTTCACTTGATGTTGACAGGTCTGTGCAAATGTCTTAACCGGAATTATCTTATGGCAGAATTATTGATGAATCCTTCTGCAATCTCAAAGCCTTTGTGAAGAAAGACAGTGTAATGACACATAAAGGAGATTAAAGGGGGATACTTCGAAAGGATTACTGATTTTCAAGACTATTTACAATACAGTGTACATCAAATTATATCTCACAGAGCAAACTTTGTCAACCAAAGATCAAATCCGTTGTTTGCTCATGGAATCACTTCTTGGGGGTCACAACTTGCATTTTAAAAATGAATATATAAAATAGAATTAAGCTAGAAAGTACAAGTATATGTCATGCATTGGTAATGTTTGTTTTCTTTCACTTTTAACTTTTAAATTACTAGTGTCTTTTTTCAGTATATGTGTGAGAGAGTGGCTACTAGTATACAAGATAACATATCTGGCTTTTAAGTTGGAAATCAAAAATTTCCATCAGTGAATGAAAGACTGACTTCAACTCATATTTGCTAATATTTATAGTTTTCCTGTGCCAAGATTGTTTATTTTTATAGGTATTTATCATAAAGAATTTTATGCATATAAACATATTTGGTCCTCTGAACAAACTTGCAAGCTAGTCATTATTACTATCCCGATAATGAATCTGAAGACATTATAAGTGGTCTTCAGAAGTCAAGCAGGCATATAAATTCAATTTTTTGTGTTCAAATATTGTTTTATTTCCTCTATGCTGCTCTGTCTCACAGAATTACAAAATGATGGGGAAAAGGCTTCATTTTTTCCAGCAGAATCTACTGTCATGGAATCTTTCATCTGGGGGATAATGCACTAATTACATGTTTTCAATACCAGTATTTTTCTTTGTTTCAGACTTACTTATTTTTATTGAAAAGCAGATTTACAGATAAAAGGAGATACAGAGAGAAAGACCTTCCATCCCAGTGGCCGCAACTGCTGGAGCTGAGCTGATCCAGAGCCAAGAGCAAGGAGTCATGAACCAGCCGGTATGGAATACTGGTGCTCCAGGCAGAAGGTGGGCGTGCAACGCCATAACCTGGGTCCCCTAAGTACACTTCCTAATTTAGTTTCATAGGTGACAGTTCATTATCATGTATGATCCTTTTACTTCTTGGTTTTATGCAGAAATACATGTATGTGTATTTAACTTGATGTCCTGAATGAAAAGATTTACTAACCATGTTTTTAAGGCTTTAAAATGTCAGTCTAACTTTAATATGATAATTTTAATAAAACCTATTGCATATGAAAGCCACAATATAGTCTAGGCTTTATTCTTAGCACACAACAATACTCAAGTTGTATAACTTATTGTTTTCCCCTAAGGATGACAGAATTGAGGCACAAAGAAAGTACATCAGTTGGCTCCCATAGTTATCAATCTTGCCAAAGTAGCTCAGAACAAGTCTATAACCTTAAATACTAACTACGCTACCTGAATTGATACTAAAAATATTTACCAAATGAATTCTCATAGAATGTGTAAAAGATTGAAAGTGACCTAAGTTTGCAACTGTTTTCTGATATTAAAAGTAAGCAAGAATCTACATGTATAAACAATATAAATCCGTTTATATACATATAATTTCATAGTAAATTTTAATTCAACTAAAACTTATGCTACCATAAAAGCTGCTTTTATTTTTTACGGTTTAGTTTTACAGTTGTTTGATTAGAATATTTTGGCTGAAATTTAGAGTCATAAAATATGGATATACATTTATGTTCAATCTTAATTTCAAACCAAAGACTTGATTCCACACTGCTCTGTGATACCCAGGATGGAGATGGTAGCTGTATGAGTCAGGCAATTGTAACTTCACACGCTCACTTTATGTGGTTGGACACATGTGTGAATACTGATTGACAGAATGTCTTAAATATTTGACAACTATATTAATTCAGTTGTTCAAATGGAATTGTGGCTGTTTACATTCAATGCATGTGAGCCATCTGATAAAAATGCAAAGAGAGAAGCATGTGTCTATTTGCACATGTTGTGAATGCCTCTCTTGATTGCCTGGAGTAGATATCTGTGACAGAGATGTGTGGCACAAGAGCCCAGATTCTGCCTAGAACGTCAGAGGTGACTGTGGAACTGAAGCTCCTCCTCCTCCCTGACCTAGCATGAGACATTTCCACCAAGACGTTTAGGGTAGGAATATGGAATATTTAATAAAGACCAATAGCGGGCCCGGCGGCGTGGCCTAGCGGCTAAAAAGTCCTCGCCTTGAAAGCCCCGGGATCCCATATGGGCGCCGGTTCTAATCCCGGCAGCTCCACTTCCCATCCAGCTCCCTGCTTGTGGCCTGGGAAAGCAGTGGAGGACGGCCCAATGCATTGGGACCCTGCACCCACGTGGGAGACCCGGAAGAGGTTCCAGGTTCCCGGCTTCGGATCGGCGCGCATCGGCCCGTTGCGGCTCACTTGGGGAGTGAATCATCGGACGGAAGATCTTCCTCTCTGTCTCTCCTCCTCTGTGTATATCTGGCTGTAATAAAATGAATAAATCTTTAAAAAAAAAATAAAGACCAATAGCAGAACAGCGACTCATGAAAGTAAAATTCAAAAACATGATACTAAGCATCAGGCAAAGATTAAGAGACTCAATGGAGAAGATTCGGTGTTAGCTGCAAATTGAATGACCTTTTAGAACAAATTACTGGTTTGATAATGTTCCAATGCTAAATGTAACAGTTTAAAGTGGATAAAGGATAATTTGAAAGTCAGGAGGAAGCTATTCAGAAAAAAGTGCTGAACATTTTTCTGAAACATCCAGCAACAAAACCTCTTTATCCATGTGAGGATTAAACTGAAAGCATTTGCAGAGAGTTCTACAGGAGCAACAGCCAACGAGAGGGCAAGATAAACAGTTGTTCCACCAAATAGCATAACCCACAGCAGATGTGGATTGCCATAGATCAGAGAACAACTCAGCCATTTGTAGGTCTACACTCCATTTACTCATAGCACTAATGAGAAATACACAGTAAACATTCACTAGATCCAGATGCAGTGGAGCTAAAAGATGACCTGGCTTTGTGTCAGTGGTGGTGACTGGACATACACGTGCAGAAACTTCTACCTAAATCCAAATACCTGCTTCCTCACTGGGCCATTCACGCACAAGCAGCTGCACATAAGCACATCCACCAAAAACCACATACAATCATGCCCTACAGTTTTTTATTTAAGCTAATAGACAAAAGAAATTCATTGTTCAAAGATAGTTAACAATTTTGGGCAGCTAGCCAAGTAAGCAGTCCTGTTGGTCATCACAGCATTGATTGCCACTGAGGCACTGAAATAAGGGGGACACCCCAGTGTAAAACTTGATAAATCGGATCTCTCGGCTTCATTTTCCCAATACTAATTTTCCTAGTAATTTTGGGGTCTCTTTTTTTCCTTGTTTGCTTTGTTTAAGTGCATGATATTTTATTGCATTCTCTGTTTTGATTAATATAAAGATAATATATTTACTATATCCAAAAATACAGTTCCAAGAAGACAACCACCATTCCCTCACTCCCTTGTTCCGTCCAACCCCCTGCCCTCCCCTCTATGAATCAGTTTTTGCAAAGACACAATTGTAAACCACCCACATTCACAGGCTTCATTCACCACTAATTATAATATTCAACAAGAAAAAGTAGAAATATCATAAGCAATGTCGCAAGAATAATCTTGATTGAATAGATTCATCTCAGAATAAATTCTGTAGAATTTAACTGTGAGGTTCAGAATATAGAAAAAAATTAAAGATGTTTACAAAGTTATCTTAGTGCAAAAATATTTATATTAAAATTTAATCCCCAGTCTTGTTTTAGTTTGGTAGGACCCAATTAGCAAAAACAATGGCAATCTCCTTTCTTTGTATTTGAAATAATTTAGCTATTTTTTTAGGTAGACAACTCTTGTGACAGTCATAATCAGATTGATAGACTACTTAATTAAAATATGTAGACATAATAACTTACATACCTAAAGTGAGTGAGTTTAAAAAAAGAACAAAATCAATTTTGATGAGCATAATATCCAGCTTGTGGAAAGCAATATCCATCAGCTTCTTAGCTGCATGAATTGATCAATGTTTGAGAAGCTGTACGTTTCATAGCTGAATGAAGGAGTGTTCATTAACGTTTTAAAAATCACAGTGAAGTTTTTAATGATGAATTTCTTCATCATATTGTTCAGCTACATGTATCTGATAATTGTTGATTATGTTATACAGATGTGGCCACAACAATATGTAAAGTGACCCCATCGCCACTTGCTTATTTGTTGTATCATGCACAGCTGGGAAGCAACAAATTATAAAAAGTAAAACTGAATTCTGGGCCCAAATTTTCTAAGTAATGAATATGTGTTTTTTTCCACAGATTTCTTAACTTTCATACAGTTTTAACTTTTCATGTACACAATGAAATCAATAATTACTTAAGTTGCTGTTAGAATATACAGGAACATATAGGCAATGCATCCAGCATCATCCCAGATAGATTATCAAGATGGTTTACTCTGCTCCTGATTCAAACTCCGATAGTTTCTTTTAGTGGAGAAATCCTTCATCAATGTTTTTGTATACACATCGTACTTGGTAAGCTTCACATTTAATTACTTTATTCATAATACTTTTTTTTCTCCTGAACTCTTTTTCTATTTGGTTTTTGTGGGTTTGTTACTTTTCTTACTCTGTCTCTACAATTAACACTGTGTTAGTTCAACACCTGTCTTTTTATTTTTCCAAAGTATGTAGTGACCTATCGATTAGGCAAACTCATTTGAAGTAATTTTTTGAAATATATATCACTAAATTGGTGATGAAAATGCAAGCAACACATAAAATTGAGAAATAATCGCATACTCTGTTATACAGAAATCAGCAGCTTAGTGAAATCCAAGCATAACTTTTGAGGTATTTAGAGTAAGTTGTGCAAAAGCAAATTTAGAACAAAGGAGCAACAAGGCTGTTTCTTCTGGATTTATTCCTGCAGTTGTCAAGGCATTGCTCCAGAAAGAAAGTATGATGATCTGAAAGGCACTTGGTTCCAGCTTTAACTTGACATAATCCTTTGCTTTATTTCTGGTGTGATTTTGTCTAATCATATTCAAATATGTAGTGTCCACTGACATCTGCAGGCATAGCATGGCCAGCGATTCAGAATGATGCTAAGTTCAGTTAATAGAGTAGACATAAAACAATGATTTCCTTCACTCTAGAAACAGAAAAACTGAGAGTGTTATAATCTAAGTCTATAAAAATCAGAACAGAAGTAGGGACTTGGGGAAGATAAATGTTTCTTCACATCCCAGACACTCAAGCTGGAGCACTCCCCTCTTAAAAACTTGAAAGAGGTCATTTCAAGGTAAATAAAAAGGTTCCAGTGTACCTTGAAAGTAATCTATGGAAAGTGCTATCTTGAGAGGCAATGATAGTACAAATGAAAATACAAATTGCTTTCTTCTGTCTGGTGATACATCCACATGGAGAAATATCTTCCAAATATGTTCTTTTTTTCTGTCTCTCTTTTTTCTATCTCATATATTAAATTTCTGCATTAGACAGCTTAGGATAAGAATCATTCAACTTTTTGAGTCGGAGAAAACTGGGAACTTCAATGTTTAAAATAAAAATTGTCAGCAGCAGAAAAAAATCTGTTACATAAAAGTAAAGAAAAGAATAATTTTTCAAGTTTCAATGTGTTAACTGAATGCTTTGATTAAGAGAAATAATGAGTCAGTTCTAAGGCTTTTTGTGTGATCTTGCAAACAACATTTATCTTCAAAGCATCAAAAAAGAATCTGTCTCAGAATCATGTGAATTAAGATGAAATACACTATACAGCACGGTTGCTATAATACTTAGTAAAGAGTAAGTCCTTCATAAATTGCAATCAATTAAATTGTTTCTTATTAGTGTTACTGCATTCATTCTCATCATTTTTGTAATATAAGAAAGCAAAATTAAACTAAGTGCATGCTGGACACATCAGCTGATTTTATGTTTCTACAGGAGTCAAATACTGTAACAGTTGCTAATATTATAGTTTTGAGCATGATTTAATCAGATGGAAATCATTACCCATTTCAGGGCACTTAGGGAACACCACAAGCTATTTGTGACATAGACAAGAACTACTTACATGTGTTTTTCTAAATTGAATGCCATTGTGAATTTTAATAGCCTATAAAACAATCTGAAAATCCCAATGGCTAAAAAATAGTGACAGAACAAAATCATAAATCTGTTATAATTCCCAAATTTATAACAGATTTCTGAGCTTTTCCTAAAGAAATATCTGAAACTCCTCATTTTATGTAATATTCAGGGATACAGGTAAAAGTTCAGAGCTTTTTCTGATATATAGGCAATACAGAGAAAGACATGTTTTAAAATTTTTGAAAAGCTGAAGGTCTTTTTAGGAAGTAAGAGGTTATATTCAAGAAACAATAAAAAGACTCAAGAGCATAAATAATTACAGTATAAATCATTTAGTAAATATGATGTGACACTGAAAAGCTATTACATGCTGTATGTAAGTTTAAAAAAAAAGGAGGGGCAATTTGTTCTGAAAAAAGTGCTAGATCTGAATCTGATCTTGCAAAGGACAAAGGTCCTGTGCTGACAAGGTCAACTATTTTTGACTAATTATAGCTCCTCAGATCTGGAATAATTCTCAAGCATAGTTGCTAATGCTTTGGGGCTATATAAAGGCAAGTATAAATTTTTGTAATAAATATGTTATATTTTAAGAAACATGCATTTGCTATAAATGCTTAGCAAAATCATAAGATAATTTTCTCAAAATCTCAAGAAGACTAACTCAGCAATTTCATCTAAAAAATACTGGTATTGTGCCTGGTGTGACAACTCAGTGGCTAAATCCTCACCTTCCAAGCACTGGGATTCCATCTGGGAGCTGGTTCATGTCCCAGCTGCTCCATTTCCTGTGCAGCTCTCTTCTTGGGCCCAAAAGCAGTAGATGATGGCATTGAAATAAAGCAAGCCAGTGTGTCTGTTGCACAGGGATCATGGACAGAGTGCTGAGTGATGAAGAAGAGCAAAGATCTCTTTTGAGATAAAAAAATGAATGTAGACTAATTTGGAGGCACAAAATCATCACAAACACTTTTTTCTAAGTTCTTCAGGATATTCCATGAAGTTAAGCAAAAAAAAAAAAAGTAGATGTGTAACAGGTTAGATGGAAGCATGCCTGCCATTACAGTTTTCTTAATGTGAAAACAAATTGTGTAGCTAGGGTCTCCAGTGGATTCTTTACAACTCAAAATTGTCAATATTCATACAAACATGTCTGCTAAGTTGAGCCCCAAGCAGACACGTGATCCAACTGATGCACTGCTTTCCACCTTGAATCTACAGCTTTTATTGTCTGCATGTAAAAATCTAAAGTTCACCTGAGGCCGAAAAAAAAATCCATAAATTCATTTGCCAATTACAACAAAGATGGAAATGTCTCAAGAATTCAATTATGACACGTACCAAGTAAAAATATCATCATAGCTGACTCAAATCATCAAAGCAATATTTGTCAAGCATTTGTCATTTCCAAAGAAAATAATTTCATTTATTATATGACCAAAAAGGGGAAATGTATAACATTTTAAAAACATTATAACTTTAAAACCATTATAAGCACATATTTCTCAAATCTCATAAAAAGATTATGCTTTATGATTTTAATCAACTTTTCAAAAGACAGAAATGGCCAACTGAATAGGAGTGCATGTATGTTACATGCTGACAGGTGATGGAGACTTAATAAAATGTATGAGTGATCACATAAATTACATAAGTGAGAAAGCATGAACAAATGAGTCTATAAATGTGGTTTCACCCATACTTTCCAAAAAGCAATATTGTATCCTCCTAATTTGTTTTTAGAAAACTCTAAATATTTGTTGTTACGATTTTTTTTACTGGAAGGTGTATTTCACTCTGTAAAAAAACAATATTTCTTATGTCATCTAGATTCCAATCACAAGTACTAGCTTAAACTGTAATGTTTGTGATTCAGTCGTCATTTTTTTTTCTTTTTTGCGACTACAGACTACAGCTAAGATACCTTGGGAAATACAGCTGGGAACAGGAGGCAGATTCTGGTCGCAGCTTCTGTATAATCATTGTCTTGAAGTTCATAAAAGCAACATCTTGCATTAGGGCGTGGGATTTTGATGTTCTACCCATGTTAGGTAAATGAGTTTTTGAAGATACTGCACTAGTCTCAACTAAGTCAATAGCTTAACACTGTGCACTTTCATTGACCTAATGTTTATTATAACTGTATCTGTTAATTGACTTGCATCCTAGTTTGTCCTATGCTGTTAAATGAAGGAGATAGCAAAAAGAGAGAAGGATGGTAGCAGTCAAAGAACTATAATAATTAATGAAAATAACTGTAAAACAAATTTCCTTAGAGAAGTAAAAGTGTTTTCTTAGGGAAGATGTATTATTTACATTAGCTCAGTCTGAATTGGAAGTTATGCATGTATGTGTACCAGAGCCCAAATCTTAGTGCATTTGCTCATGGTTCATTAATGCAAATCCAGAAGAAAGAGTCACCTATTTATCTTCTTTAGAAAAGACACAGCAAGAGGTCAGCATTATGGTGCAGAATCCTAACAGCATTGCTATCCTGTATGGGCTCTCGTTTGTTGTTGTTGTTGTTGTTGTTTGTTTTTTGTCCTGGCTGCTCTACTTCCCATAAGCTCCTTGCTTATGTCCTGGGAAAGCAGTAGAGGATGGTTCAAGTCCTTAGGCTCCTGCACCCATGTGGGAGATCCAGAATAAGCTACAGGCTCCCAGGTTCGAATCAGCTTAGCTCTGTCCAGTACAACCATTTGAGGTGTAAATCAGAGCATGGAAAATTCAGACAAGGATGCCTCATAAGTTAACAAAAATGACTGAATTATCCTGTAAATACATCTGGTCACTCCCTAAAATACTGATACATTTATTTCAGAAACTATGACCCTATGATATAAATAAACTGGATACACATACACTCTTTCAAAGTGTGTTTAAATTTTTTCTGAAGCTTGGAATTCTGATGTCCTCCTAATGACATCTCTATTAGCATTTAACTAAGTTAGAAACAAAATGGGATTCGCTCTGGCTGGGTCGTGGTTCCCACTGGTAAGCACAGGGCTAGAATGGGAACCGTGTTTTGGTCTAGATAGGCTGCAGCATACCTTGGCACAAGTGTGGACTGGGGCCCGGTTTGCCAGACTGGGCTAGACCTCAGCACCCACTGGTGCTCATTAGGACCAGTGTAGGTGTAGGATTGGCTAGTCTAGGCTTTTGCCCAAGATGAGCTGGGTATGAGCTGTGTGGGTGTGGACCAGGCTAGACTGGGCTGTAATACCCAACAATAATAACTGGAATGGGTTGAAGGCTGGTCAGGAAAGGCCATTGTTCCTGTTAGATCAGGTGGTGGACTGAGTAGGGCTAACCCATGAACCCAGCAGTATGTGCGAGATCTGGCATTGGGAGAGGTTTTGATGTAGGAGCCTGGGAAACTCCTCTGTCGGGACACAGTCCCTGCAGGTGAGCGCAAGAACCACGATAGGGAGCAACCCAGACCAGGCCAGGGGATGGTACCCTGCAACATATATTTGGTGCAGGTCAGGGGCAAACCAGGCAGAGCCAGTTCACATCGCACACTGGCGAATCTGAGCACCGGAAAGGAGTGTGGGTTGGGCCAGGTCCAGTTGCAATACACACCAATACATATTATGGCTTAGAATGGATGCCGTCTGGGCTGGGCTAGGCTTTTACTCCCTCCAACATGAACTGGAATTAGAGGTGGGCCAGGCTGGGCCAGGCTACAGCACCCACGGGCAAAAGCTGGGGTGAGGCAGGCCATGTCAGACCAGGCTTTGGCACCCAACCAGCAAGACCCTGGGGGCAAGGGGTAAAACCGATAGGAGAACTGTGGAGGGCTCTCTGCTGGACAACCACTCCCACTGGAGAGCGTGAGTTGGGATAGGGATAGACCAGACCGGGCAGAGCTACAATATCTGTGGGCCTCATGTGAGCAAGATCAGAGAAAAACTAGGCTAGATTGATGGCTCCTACTGGTGTAAGCATAAATCAGAGTGGGTGAGGTTTGGTTGGGCTTTGCCACAGCATCAGTTGGCAGATCCTGGCACTGGGGGCTATTCTGTCAAGCTAAACTGCAGAACCACCTGGAAAGTGCATGATCTGTCAGTGGTCCCAGGAAGGAAATAGTGGGCACCTCCCTCTTAGATTACCACTCCCACTGGAGAGTATGAAAACCAGGATGGGGGCAAATGTGGCTGGACAGAATGGCACCCACCAGCATGTGTATGGGATAGATAGAGGATGGTTGGGTTGAACTAGGCTTCAATGCCCACTGACATGCAGGTGAGCTGAATGGGATGTGAAAGAGACTGAACAAGTCTGCTGTACATATTGGCAAGCACAGGAACCAGGGTAGGGGGCAGGCCTGGTGAGAGTTATTGGGAGTCACCCTGATTAGGCTGTAGCCCCCACTGGTTTGAGTGAGAACCGAGTGTAAAGTGGGCAGAATCAAACTGGACTGCAACACCCATTGGTTTGTGTGGAAGACAGGACTGGAAACAGAATTGACCCAGCAATGGCAACCACCAACATATGCGTAAGCTAATTGGGGCGATAGACTCTGCCAGACCCTATACTGTCATGCACACACAGGAATCAGGCCTGGGATCACCCCAGATGAAGCTTCTTTAAGTATCCCTAACTGAACTACTCTCAGACCCCCAACCATGAAGAGAAATGCAGGTTCCAGGGTCTGACCATGGAGTGCAAGTGTCAAAGCTGAGCCTCCTCAAAGGCTCAGATGGAACAGTAGACAGCAAATCCAAGTCCACATGGAGGATATGGCAGTCTTTTGGAACCTGCAGAGGACACCTGGTACCACAACAGAGGACAGAACAAAATCGATACCTACCCCAGCCACGTGTTGGCAGTGAAAATCTGGGGTAACGGAGACTCTAAGACTGTCAGCCAGTGGATTCTGGAGAGATTTCATAGTGCTTGGAATGGCAAGATCAGCAGCAATTCAGAACTGTTGGACTATCAAAACCACTTAAGCAAGACCCTCAGAGCATGCCCCATGTCGGGGACCTGGGATGGGTGGGAGGCAGGATGGGGCTTCTCCCTTTATCTCCCCACTTACCGCAGATACAGAAAAAAAATAATAATAATGTCGAAACAATTGTCTTACCCACTTTCCTGTAGCCCTTGACCCTTTGTACCCTAATCAACTATGTAAAGATTATCAAAATGAAATTTTTTAAAAAATTTAAAAATGAATGGGATTTACACATAGCATTGAAGGATTGTTGGCACTGGTTTCCTGTCAATTGAAGTGACATCACAGCCTCGACAGTACCCTCTTATCCATTCTGCTTGGAATAAGAGATATATCTAACAGAAGAACTGTAACTGACAGTTTGTATAAATGGTTAAGAACTTGGAGCTAAACCAACTAAACTAACTAAAAAAATATGACCTTATAACAAAGTCTAATTATCTAGTATCCAGGCTTCTTGAGCCATGTAACAGATAAAGTTATCAGGGTAATGCAATAGACCCTGGACGCCATGCCCTGACTCTTTAAATCTGAGCAGAACAATAACCCTGTCATCTGTTTAATTTTCTCACATTAGTGATTAACACTTGGCAAACCATATATTATTGAATCATGATGCAGTAAAATAATTGGCATTCCAAGGAAGAATCTGATATCCTAACTTTTCTTTCTTTGGAGTGAGTATAAATTATTTATTCTTCCTAGGTTTAGATTGTCTTTCTCCAGATGACATTCTGAGGATCATGGAGAACATAACTTATAGTGAACATTTAATGACATAATGTATTTTATAAGGCACCTGTGATACTGCCTCATACATGCAAGTCCTCGACCAATGCTCAACTATAGTTCTTGAGTGTATAGATCTATAGATCTGCCAACTAGTTCTCTACTTCCCAAATGTTCACAGCAACCATGCTGGGTAAGGTCAAAGCAAGAAGACAGTATTTTTATCTGGGTCTCACACAAATATAGCAGACCAAGTACTTGTACCATATTGCCATGCTCTTCTCTTTTCAGTCCATTAATGGAAAGCTGTAACGGACGTGGAGCAGGCAAGTCTTTAACTGGTGCTCACATGGGATGCCAGCAATTTAATTTATTTCAAGTAAAATAATTAAAAGAAAGAAAAATAAACCTTTGTAATCTTGGCTGGGCTAATTATTCCTTAACTTTAAATGCTGAACTAAGTTCTGCATGACCCAGCTATTAGTATGAACCACAGGTTAATCTAAATCCTTTTCTTTGGTGCGGCTTTTAGGTTTTTCCTGCTTTGTATTTGTAATCATTTGCTGCAAGGATGAGCCAGTTACTTTAGCTAAAAATGCTTTTCTAATTTGTTAATACATTTAAAGATAATATGCAAAGACAAACTTTTTACCTAAGTATGCAAAGACTTATGTCAAAGGAAAAGACTATAGTAAGTTATGATCTGAGAGGACTCAGGAGTGGAAGTTGATAGTATTCTTCCTTTCTGGCTTCAAAAATAGAAGAGAGAGAGAGAGAGAGAGAGAGAGAGAGAGAGAGAGAGAGAGAGGTGTTCATTCAACTTCCCAGAAATAAGCTAGAAAAAAAAATTATGGAAAATCTCACAAATCATCCTTATATTAGTATGGGGCCATTGGGGGTAATTAGAAAACTTTTACTTCATTGTTAAAATTTCCACAGTTGGGAGGCAAATTTATAGGCAGAAGAAGAAATCCTGAAATAAAAGGAAATAATAAGTGGTTTTCTGGGTTAGATAATGAGAGGTACTGTAGTGGTGGAACATGGGAAACAGTATGATCATTTTCATTTGCAAATTGCAACTAATGACTTTTGTATTGGTGAAAGAGAAGTTCTAAGAACTAATTAAAAATAATTGATACATTAATGCTAATGAATTCATTTGCCAACCAGCACAAATACACTTTTAATTTGAGGGCATGATCTATGCTCACAAAAGTCTAGATGAGTCTGCAATTTAAAGATGACTGTTCAGAAAAATTGTCAAAGACCCATGGAAAGCTAAAAGAAGTCAATTAGGCTTCTATTAAAATGAAAGACAAATCCTGATTTTGAGTTCATAGGTGAATCAACAGGAGATCAACAGTGTGATTAAAGGATCAATTTGTTTGAAATATACCTTTATGTCATCTGAACAGCAGGGGTTTCAGTGGCTTAGGAGCAGAGAATATGAGTAGCACAATTCATAGCTGTTGATATATAAACACTTTCTTAATCCCTGAGACCTTTTAACATACACCAGAAGAGACATATTACAAGGCAGTCACAGAGAAAGTAGAAAATCATTTAATAATATAGATATCAGGACAGGCAATAGGCGAAGTGGCTAAAACAGAAGTTTCAAGATAGACAAGCATTCAAAACCTACAATGGAGGACACAGAACTACCAGAACCAGGCACAGGAAAAAAATTACCATGTTTAACAAATAGGGGACATTATGTTCTACAGCAATATTGTCCTTTATGCTGTGTACTGGCAGGAATTGTTGCATGCAGAAGTGGCCAGGTATAAGATTTAAGAGATGAGGAAATACTTCAGTTTTGGGATAAGAAGTTTGTACTTAAACCAGGAGATAACAAGTACTTGTATTTACAAGCTTGAACTACAGTGGAATGGATTTTGATACTCTTATTTCACAGCATAAATGATATTCTTTCATGAATCAACGCAGGAAAACCTTTCTAGAAATGATTTGATGAAAGCAGTTCTAGTTAATAATGGTGTTTAACAGAATCTTCCAAATCACCCCATTGCTAAATATATTTTTATCTTTGGCGCCTGAATCTACTCTTAATTATGCTTTGGTCCTCAAAAACCCTCCTGAGAACTTTTGTGCGCAGGTTCAGACAACTCTTCCAGTGTCATTTCCTATTTTTTCTTTTTTAGTGCATATGGTCTAAGGAGCACTGCTTTACAAAATACCATTTAGCATGCAAAACAATGATCCTGGTATCAATTATTAGCAATCCCAATGGATTGGCTATTGGAGTAGCACAGAAAAAATAATAATCAGTGTGTGACAAGGGAAAGACAGATTGATACCAGAGTAAGAGCTATGGCAGCGTTAGTGTCCTTTGTTACTCATTTGTATATATTTGAGGATGGAGAAAAGTAAAGAATGAGTCAAAACTGCTTCCAAGCAGACAAGGGAAGAATGAGGGAAAGGAATACTATTAACATTCTTAAAAGCGTGTCTACAGGTCACATTGAACTTTTTAATTTTTGTGTGGTTTTTTTTGGGGGGGTGGTTTCTTTGTTCTTAAGATATGTTTTCTTTTGATTTGTGAAAGAAGAAAAGATAGAGAACCAAAGAGACACAACTTCTATCTACTGGTTTGCTCATGAATTGGCCATAACAACCAGAGCTGGGCTAATTCATTGCCTGGTGCCTGGGGCGTCTTCCATTTCCCCCATGTGGGTACAAGGATCCAAAGGCTTGAGCCATCCTTTGCTTTTTTCCCAAACCATAAGCAAAGAAATGGATTGGAAGTAGAGCAGCTGGGACACGAACTGGCACACATACGGGATACTAGAGACCCAAGAGGAAGCTTAGCTTACTATGTCATGAAACCAGTCCCACAAATAAAATTTTCAAAAATGGATTATGAAATATCTCAAAGTTATTAGCAACATTCTGTTTCCAAAGTCAGAACCTGATCTTTCCTTGTTTCTAATATTTATTTGTTTTTACATAAATTGTATTTTTATAATCAAATGATTGTTTGAGAGGTAGAGGAAACAGAAAAAAAGAAGTCGAGAAATAGATAGCACATTGTTGCGTTACTTCTACATAGGAAATGCCAACCAGTAAGATAGAATCAATCAAAACAGGCTTTCTCCATCAGTGCTGAGCTACAGAATTACAAAACAAAGAACTACTCTCTTTCTTCTAAGGTTTATAACAGGAGCTGGATTAAAAGGCTGGTTATAAGTGAAGGGGATACTCCAAAGAGTTTGTAGAAGGTTAAGTTAAAGGTAAGTTTATTGAATAGTTTTTTGTTGCAGTAGATTAAACCATAGCATATGACACTAGTATCCTATATATCTGAATGCTGGTTTGAGTCTTGGTTGCTCCACTTCCTCTCCATTTTCCTGGTAACAATCTTCAAAAAGAGGACCAGGATGGAGTTCTTGGCTTCTGGTTTCAATCTGATCCAGACCTAATTGTTGTAGCCATTTGGGGAATGCAAAAGAATATGTGGTATGGATAGATCACTAGTTATGGAGTGTTATGGTGTGACTGGCACTTGCCTACTTTGATGTAACCCTTTATCACCTAAGATTGGATCATCTTTTTATGCAGTACCTCATGCCGCAGGCTTTGGCACACCTATTCCCCATCATGCCCCACTTACCATCATATATGACACATGACGGTGACTGTATACATGTTGCTGTCTCATGTGGAAACATCATGAACCTTTCTAGATATCACATTTTTGTGCTATAGCCCACCTTGTCTCCACCAAGTTGATATTCACCCCGATCCTATAAAGGAAAACTCCAACTTTGATGGAAACAGCAGTTCTTCTTACCTCATTGAGAATGTTCCACATATTGACATCTGAATATGTACTTTTAAATAATCTTGCCTACCTTTACCTCTATTTCTTTGCTTTGAATTCTTTGCCAAAACAATTTGAAGCAAAACCAGAAAGCGACTCTATTCACAAAAGACTGAAAATATGTCTTTCTCTTTCTCTCCATTAAACTGTCAGATAAACAAATAAGTGAATCTTTATAAAAATATGCTTATTTTGATGGAAAATTTTTGAAACTCATACATAATACCGCATAACATGCATTTTTCCATAAACATTGATGAACACTCATGTACAAGTATTTCAAAATGTCTTACCCAAGATGCAATTATATTTTTATTCCACTTTTGTGAACTTTTTGAAGTGTCTTCAGATGCATATTTCATGTTTTCCCTGATTTGTAACAAGTAGCATAAAGAGCAAGAGAATATAAAATGTGATGTATATGAGCAATATCAACATTTTGAGATTTGATCCTTGTTACTTTTTTTTAAAGACTTTTTTTTTGGAAAGTCACACTTACAGAGAGAAGGGGAGACAGAAAGAAAGAACTTCCATCTGCTGGTTCACTCCCCAAATGGCTTTAATGGCCAGAGCTGAGAGGACCCAAAACCAGGGGCTGGGAACTTCTTCCGAGTCTCCCATGATTGCATAGGGTTCCAATGCTTTGGGCCATCCTCAACTGCTTTCCTAGCCTGCAGGCAGGGAGCTGGGTGGAAAGTGGAGCAGCTGGGACACAAACTGGCACTCATATGGGGTCCCAGAATTTGCGAGGAGAGGATTTAGCCACTAGGTTATCATGCTCAGCCTGAGATTTGATTATTATCTGTACTCTTGAATAGTGGTTTTCCTACTTATTACTTACTGAAATTCTTTACATAATGGATTACAGTGAATTGTTTATATAGTGGTTAAGCTTGTGTTTATAAAATAAATTGAAAGCGCATCATTGTAAAAATTAAAAGAAATAATAAGAAAGGAAGGAAGTGGAAGGGTGGGAACATTTGTGAGCAAGAAATTAGGGTAAGAAGTATGACTATCCTCTTAAATCTGTATATATGAAACAGAAAGTCTGTTCATGTTTTATAAATAAAAATAGATTTAAGGTGTATATACACACATATGTATATATATTCATATACGTGCAACTTTTTAAATAAACAAATTATCAGCGATAACTGTACGATTAAAGTATAGAGGGACTCAGTAGATTTAGTCTCTCACACATACTAGGCAAACACAATGGGAAACAAACCTTAATGCAGGGTTGGGAAATCTTTTTTTCAAGGGTTCTTTTGATATTTATATCATTCATGAGCCACACATAATTATCAACTTAAAAATCCTGCTATACATTTAATAGAATTGTCATCTTACCTGTCTTCGTCTTATATGACCCATGAGCCAGATGTTCCCCACCCTTGGAAGAAAGGCTTTGGAATCAAGCTACTCCTACATTTAAACAGAAACATTTCATTAGATAACTTGACAAAGTTTATTGCATTCACTAAGCTTCAGATCCTCATCACAATAGCAAAATATACAACTGTATACTTCATAGGGATTTTGTAGGGAAAAATGAGAGCCTTACTGCTCTCCAATCAAATTGACTACCAAATTTTTAAGTGGGTAATTTAAATATGTTAACAACTTAATTTAAAGAATATCAGAATATTAAGGCAGAATAAAATGTCTTCATTTTTCTCCTAATCTTAGACTATTTGATTCTAGAAAGGAAAAGCTATGTTGAAAGCTCTTCACTCTTTATGTTAAAGATAACACATAATTAAATTCAATACTATAAAATAAATTGAAAACTATAAAAATAGTCATAGGCATATGAAATAATGCTTGCTTACTGGCAAAACAAAACTAGATATTCTTCTTAAATTACTTTCCCAGCATGAGTGGAAAGTAATGACAGAATTACTATGTTTGAAATTATTTCCTTCATTCGCATATCTCATGATAGAAAGATAAGATACAAAAATATGATAATTTCAAGAAAAATAAAAGTAGAAATCTACATTATAGTGGTTCTGCTGGGAAAATTTGCACCACCCAATTATATATATGAATTAATAAAGGAAAATGTCTGTCCTACACTATGCTGTGGAATTGTAAAAACCAAAATGAGATTGCTTGGAAAAGTTACATGCATTTGGAAATATGAGGATGTATACATATTATATATGTTGGGCAGGCTAAATCCAGGAAATAAGAAGTCCATTCATATCACCCATCTTGGTGGCAGGTGCTTAAGTACTTGAATCGTCTCTTGCTGCCTCCCAAGTGGACTAGCAGAAAGCAAGATGGGAAGTGGAGATGGTCTTGGTTTTATGCATTTCAAAATGTAACGTGGGTGTCTCAAGCTATGACTTAACCCTCTGCACCACAATACCTAATCACAGGAACTAATTATAAGTAGTAGGCAATATTAATGTTTTCAGCCACAGATTTTATTACATTTACTACACTTCAGAATTTTTGCACGTGTATTTATTTAACCTATCATGTTAAGCAGTTTGTCTTCTTATTACATGAAGTGCAGGAGTGCAGACTCCATAGTATTTATGTATGATTTTATTCAGAGTTGTCTTTAAAAAGGGATTTAGTTGCTTTTCATTTGAAAAGCAGAACTATGGAATGAAGGGACAGAGAAAGATCTTCTATCCATTGGTTCACATCTGCAAATAGCTGCCACAGATGGAAGTCAGATTGAAGTCAGAAGCCTGGAGCTTGTTCTGGGTCTCCCACACGAGTGCAGGAACCCCAGGACTTAGGCCATCTTCTGCTGTTTCCCTAGGCCATTAGTGGGGAGTAGGATCGCTAACGGAACATCCAGAAATCTATTGGCAACCATAGAGAATGCTATGGTGTTGCAGGCTGAGGATTAACATGCTACAATGCCCCTGAGTTTGCTACACAGACTATTTCTTTAATAAGTAACAAAGGAACTAATTAAGGTTGCTTTGCACTCATTAATAGACACAGATATTATTTTGTGAGTTTAATATTGAAAATATAATAAGGGCCCGGCATGGCCTAGCGGCTAAAGTCCTCGCCTTGAAAGCCCCGGGATCCCATATGGGCCACCGGTCCTAATCCCAGCAGCTCCACTTCCCATCCAGCTCCCGGAGACCCGGAAGAGGTTCCAGGTTCCCGGCTTCGGGTCGGTGCACATCGGCCCGTTGCGGCTCACTAGGGGAGTGAATCATCGGATGGAAGATCTTCCTCTCTGTCTCTCCTCCTCTGTGTATATCTGGCTGTAATAAAATAAATAAATCTTTTAAAAAAAAGAAAATATAATTAACTTTTGAATTTTTTACATGTGTATGAATCTAATGGCACCAATGAACATTCTTAGATATTAAAAAAAAAAAAAACGCACTGCACCTTTTTCATTGCCATAGGAAACTCACCTTCAAAAGAACAGTGGTTTTGTTTTGTTTAAGTAAGGATGACTATCGGACAAAATAAAAAGGATTTGGCAGTGCTTCTAACTGATATTATTTAATAACTAGCTGACAGTTTAAACATTTTCTGAGGATTGTTTTGGGGATTGTAAAAAATTTAAAGCTCCAAGTCTAATGAGAAAATTTATTTTTATAATTGTTGCAATGTTTGGTTAGACGATTTGTTGTGATTCAGTATAGTTGAAATTCTTTACTGCAGACACAAATTATTTTCTTGAAATTTGTCTAGGAAGCAATTTAAATTCTTCAATACTATAAGAAGTTTTGCTATGTGTCCTTGATTTTCTTTTTCCTTAAATTTATTTTCTCTTCTTTTTTCTTCCTACACACAATTTCCTATCCCCAATAGGGAGTTGGTCCAATATCTGTTTGGCTATTCATTCCCACTGGAGAGCATGAAAATCAGGACTGGGGCAGAGGTGGCTAGACAGAACGGCATGTGTATGGGCTGGATAGTAGGGCTGGTTTGGCTGAACTAGGCTTTAATGCCCAGTGACATGTACAAGAGCTAAATGGGATGTGAAAGAAAATGGACTACTCTGCAGTACATACTGGCAAGCATGGGAACCAGGGTAGGGGGCAGGTCTGGTGGGGGTTATGGGGAGTTGCTCCGACTAGGCTGCAGCTACCACGGTTTGCATGAAGGCCGAGTGTGAAGTGGACAAAATCAGGCTTGACTGCAACACCCATTGGTTTGTGTGGAAGACAGGGCTAGAAGCAGATCTGACCCAGCAATTGCAGCCACCAGCATATGCGTAAGCTGATTGGGGCGACAGACTCTGCCGGACCCTATACTGTCATGCACACACAAGAATCAGGTCTGGGGATCATCTCAGATAGTTTCTTTGGGGATCCCTCCAACTGTACTGCTGATCTCAGAACCCCAGTCATGAAGAGACTATGTCAACCAGTGGATTCTGAATAGATTTCATCATGCTTGGAACAGTGAGATTGACAGCAATTCAGAATTGTTGAACTATCAAAACTGCTTGAGCAGGACCCTCAGAGTTGCCTTACTTTGGGGACCCAGATGGGTGGGAGGAAGGATGGGGCTTCTCTCTTTATCTCTCCCCTTACCTCAGATACAGAAAAAATAATAATATTAATGTGGAAATAATGGTCTTACCCACTTTCCTGTAGCCCTTGACCCTTTGTGCCCTAATCAACTATTAAAGATTATCAAAATAAAAGATTAGAATTGCTTATATTAAACAAATCAGGAATATGTGGATTTACAGACCTTGGCTCACTGGAACATGTTACATGTCAAATATCTTATAAAATGGAAACACGATGAAGTGAAGAACTTTCTTTGTAAGTGCAATCCCTTTCTACATTCAAAGATCTCATGTATTAATTCTGCTCTTGAACTAGAGGAGAAAAATCTTTTATTTTTAAATTTATACATATACTACACTGGAATGTTCAGGCATAATTATTTCCCAAATGGTCTACTAAAAGAGTTGTAAAAATATGTAAAATTGCCTCTTTAGAAATTGTCAATGTTACTTTGAATTACCATTTCCATATCCCAACCTATTCAGGAATGCATTTTCAAACTGGGAAGCGCAAAACAGTTTTAATGTACTTACTTCTTTACCATTCCCAAGAGGAGAAAGAAAGAGGATAGCCTCTCTAAAAAAAATATTATTTTCCCCTCGATTTGTATACATGCCTCTGCTTTCTGTTTCTCATTTAAATGCAGTGATGTTAGTTATTTGAATATTCAGTGTAACAACTTTTTCAATACAATCCATAAAATGAGAGTTTGAGATTTAAAACATGCATCATTTGGAAAGGGGAGCAAAAGGTATTCTAATGTATTTTCAATATTTGTGATACTTATTATATTCCATATGTGCATATGTATGTGTGTTTTTGTGAATATGTGTGTATGAGAAGAGAGAGAGAAGCAAAACTGTTAGGGCAATATTTGGCTTCACAGGAATCTATAGTAAATCCAACATCTTTTACACTTCCCAAAACCTTATATGTTTGCTAATGTTTATTAATTAACATGTAGTAATATGACACACAGAGTCAAAATTTTATGCCAATCATGGCAATTTAAATGGTTCTTTTGGACAGAGCAGCACATTTTTTATTTTTTGTCAAATAGTCTGTTTAGTTCTTGCTTTTTAGAAGCTGTAAAATATCATTGATGCTTTTAAGCTGTGGCTTTGCTGTTGGGTATGGTCAGTAAACCAAAAGAAATCTCATAGTCCAATGCAATTGCTAAGTTTGAAGATCATATTTTCATTTCATAATGCAAGTAATGGGTATTCAACTAAACATTTAAAACATTTTGTTATATATTTTCTGTACTATGTTGACATTTTCATTATTATATAAATCACTTCTTCACTGCACAAAAAATATTTTACTTAACTACTAATAGATATTTTAAGACATGTTGATGTATATTATGTTCTAATATCAACCCTTTTGTTTTAAAGTGGTATCCATTTGACCTGTTTGAAAAGTAGAGAGAAGAAAGATTAAAGAAGGATAGACCTGAATGGGAAGAGACCCTATTTTTAAAAATTCCCCAAATTCATAGTAACCAAGGCTTTAGATACCCCTCACACTATTAATTACAATATTATTACTTAAGATACATTTTTAAAATATATCCCACCATGAGCTAGGGCAGGAGAAACAAGGGACACATGAACAAGGTAGATGACCAAGAAATCCTCTGTAATAGAATATGAATCTGAATACAAAAAATAAATAGGGACAGTGCTTGGTGGTATGTGAGATGGCATAAGATAGAATGTGATCCAAGACATTTACTCGGGGTAAAGCTTGAATAAGAAAATATAACGAAATGCAATTTATGGATTCCAAGCATATTTTAAGATGAAGTAAAATAGAACTGAGTTTTGATCACTAGTGAAAAAGAGCAAACATATTTACATCTTTGTACATACGTCACAATCTAAATTATTATTGTAGATATGTTTAGAGTAGAGTACTTCCAGAGAAAAAATAATCGACTTCCATAAAGGTGAAAACATATAGAAACTTAGATATTATATATTAAGAAATCCCTAGGTATATGTGAGTCATAGCTGGCATCTTAAACCACTTTCCCATATGCTTATGGAATAGAACAGAGACCCTAGAAATAATTTGTACAGATTTAGTCAACCAAACTTTGATAGCAGTATCATAAACATGCAATGGGGAAGGGATAGATTCTTCAATGAATGGCACTGTCAAACTATGTAACAATGTGCAGAAGAATGAAATTGACCCTTTTCTCGAACCAGATAAAAAAAAAATCACCCCAGATATTTTAAGAACTTAATGAAAGACCTGAACTTGATGAGCTGCCATTGATCTGGGCATGATTTTCTGGCTAAGACTCCAAAAGCATAGGCAACAAAAGCAATAGCAGAAAGTAAGATCAAATAAAATTAAACATACAGCAAATACAGAAATCAACTGTTTGAGTCCAACCTATGAGAGTAGAGAAAATAGTTCACAATATAAGTTTTATAATTAGTTGATAAACAGGAAAACAAATCACCCAATTAAAACACAGCAATGTAAATTAAGAGAAATTTTTCAGACGACAAATAATCAAGAAATGCTCAAAAAACAGTATCACTAATCATGAGGGAATCACATATCTAAATCATGATGAGATATCCATTCAAACTTGTTGAAATTAGAAACATCACAAAGACAAGGACAACAAATGTGAATTTGTAGAGATAAAGGAAACTCTCGCATATGGAATATTAGCATGCTTTTAAAATGGTACAATCATTATAAAACACAGCATTGAGTTTCCAAAAGTATTTTTAAAAATAAATATTCATATGCTCCTTCAGTCCATTCGTTGAGTATACATGCATTTATTTATTCATTCATTTATTAATTACATGATTATTCAGAAAAGCCAAAGTATGGAATTTACTTAATTGTTCTTTGATGATTATATATATTTATAGATGTATGCACATGCATATATACAAATTCCCACATATGTCAGTGTGTCTGCATCATATATGTGTATTATTCACATTCATATATTATATACACTGGAGTGAATCATATAATGATTGAATTTTTCAGCTTTTAAAAATTATGACATTCTATCATTTGCATTAACATACAGGGCCTGGAGGACTCTATACAATTGATAGAAGCCAGAAAGAGGAAGATAATTTGGCAGTATCTCATTTATCTGTGTAATCTGAAAAAAACCTGAGCTCTTTTATTTGATTCAGTCTCCATGGATTATCTAGTTCTCCTTCTAACTAGCCTACGGTCTTGGTGGATAAATTGCAAAGTCTTATAATAGTTTAGATCATTTTAGATCATATTTTTGTTTTATTTTAAAATACATTATTTACTTTTAGAGACTCGTGAGAAAAGGGTCATGTCTTTCTAATTAATTTTTGCTTTTTAATAATTCTTGAAAAAGTTCGTATTTTTCTAGGCCTACTAATATACAAAAGACCTTCAGTTCATCATAGGTTGACTAAACCACTCCCAGGGAGCTTGATGGAATTCATGTTGAGGAATTAATTATGCTTTTTATTGTTATGTTGAATTCTACTTCTCATAAGCTCTTTGATGTCCACTCATGGAATCCAAGTGTTTTGGTCTACTGGTGCCTCATCATTAAGTCATAGAAGTGTGTTTGATGTGATTTAATTTTTAACTTCCACTCAGGGTTAAGCATTCATTTTAGCAGACACTAAGTTAATACTTCAGGTTTGAAAATGGCTATATGTATTGTGTCAAATTGCTTAACCTTTCCTTTTCCTAATCACCTACTAGTGATAAGCTACTATTGAAATAATTGGGATATTACATTAAAAAATATTTAGGGATTTCAGACAAAAGAATAATGTTTTATTTTAGTGTGAAACTTTGAAACACTGGTATACTTTTGTGCAATTTTAGGAATTTTTGCAGTACTGATTATGTTTCTACATCATTTCTGATGTGCCCTGCCTTGTTGTAAGCTCTTAATAAATGTAAAGAGCCAATACAATTAATGGTAAGGAGGCAACGTGCTATCCACAGTTTCTGTGTTTCTTAGTTCTGCTGTCTTTCTACCATGTCCCTTGCTTAATCGGAGAGTATTAATCCAGCTGTATCACAGCCTTATACTAGCACACAAGCGGCCTCCTTTCAGAATTTATCATTTTCTTGTCATTGCTCAGGCAATACCTTAACAAATTCATTATTTTCCTAACCCCAGATTTAATGGAGTTTCTCTTCCTGTTAGATTAAAATTATGTAATATAGAAATACATATAAAATAATATATATACACAAAATAAATGTGCCAAAAAGCCAGGTTATACATGTCAGACCCTTCTAACATATTTGAAGTGTATTTCATGAATCTACCAGAGAATAAAGGAGAAACTTGTAAGAAGAATCCTGTCAGAACTGTGAGGGTTCCCCAGGGTCTTTGAAATTTCTTCTAGAGAAAATAACTTTAGGAAAGAAGATAGATTCGCTGTGAGCCAACCCCACTTTCCACATTTTGTCCGTACTTCCATATGATAGGAGACAGTGCTGTCATGTGTTCAGTAGCCATGTCTTCATAGTAATTTTATAAAGATTTTGTTTTTCTCTCAGAGTTCTGAGAAGCTATACAGATGTCAAAATTCATGTAATGAGCGCTTTTTCATGAACTTAAAAACTGGAATTAATACCTGGTCATCATTAATCATTATTAGTCATCATTAGTCATCATTACTAATTGCTAGCTAGTTGTCATTCTCAATTTCCCACCTGCTTAGATTGTTTTGCCTATATTCTTGTGGTCCTGTAGAGGGCCATCTAATTCATTCTGATCAATTAGCTGTGAAGAGACAAAAACCATGAGGCTGTCGAGGCCCCTGGGGGCTAGAATATTCTAGTCTTGGTGCAAACCCCTTCAGAGCTTTTCATTTCTCTGGGATGGTGATTGGTTGCTATGTACTTACATTCTCTCTCGTTCTTCCTCTCTTTCTCTGATTTTATTATATCTGTGTGGTGATAAATAGCAGGATATAACTTTCAACCCCAAATACGTATGTGACATAAAGTGGGAATAAACTCATTCTATTTCAAGACATTCAAAGAGTGGAGCTGTGTCTTACTATGGCAAACTGTTCTTCCATCAAGTGATGTTCTGTGAATTTAATTTTTCCTGGTGTCGCTACCTTGGACTGTAGGTCAAACCATGATTTCCATAATACCCAAACGTTATTTTTTAATAATGTTATTCCAAGATTCCTCCCCTCATACCCCAAATCCCTGAAGGAAATGACACAGCCCATAAAATAAAAGTTTTACTACTAGAGCATTCCAAATCTGTCAGAGGTTCTCAGAGACAGGGATCCTCTGCTAATTTATCATTCTCACTTGACAAATGTGTGGGTTTGTTAACCTCCCATTGCAGTGCTTTGACATTAGTAATCCTGGTGTTAAGGAAAGCAGAGGGAGGCCTGATTCCCAGGTGATAAAGACCCTAAGGTGAGATGGCAAGTGAAGGTTTTCCACACCCTGCTGTGCTGCCATTATCAGTCAATGACTCACTTCCTTTTTCCTTAGTCCTTCCTAGTGCAATGCAGAGACATGTCATGGGCTGTGTGTTTAGCACAGACTGACTTCAGCTGCCAGCTAGCTGCTGGCTAGCTTCAGAGAATACTAAAAAGGAATTTATGCACCAACACAGGGGTCACAGACAAATCTCTTTATGCTTTCCTTTTCATTCCAATTTATGTGTTAGATAATTTATTGAGAAGAGGCCCCTAAGTATAGGTTTTATGGTGTCCCGTTGCAAACTTGACACTAATCTCCGGGCATGAAAAGCCTGTGTCAGTCTTCAGTTTTCCTTCTTCCCACTCCCCACTCTATTTTCCCCTCCACTAAATTGATCCCCAAAAAACAAAAGAACAAAGCATGTTGATGAATCAAAAATGGGTTTAACTTGAATAATTTACAATGTAATTTCATGGCAAGCCTTTTAATGATGCTTAATTTTCTTAATGCTCTTAATCCTCTGCAAGAAAAATGTTGATAACGCTACACATTATTATATTTGAGGGAGGACTGTGTTCCTGCAAATAATTGCTTAATTACTTTAGTGCATTGTGTGCTGCTGGCTTGATGTGTCTCTCCATCTGTTTTCTTTCATTTATTGAATTGATGCCATTTGACAAAACAGCAAATGCGAGTTGCAGGAGATAGGGAGGAGAATAGGTCGTAAGCCTAAAGCTTTGGGGAGGATATGGTGGTTTAGAAACTTAAGTCAGCAAGCCAAAGCATAACATACTGGACTTCAAAGCCAAAATACTGTGTGGGAAAGCGAACTCAGCCTCCTGTCATTGCCATTTCAAGCTAGTCAAGAAAACCTCAGTGTTCTCATTGGTAAGTGGGGAAAAGAATCACAATAACTGAGTAATTCGCATGTGTCAACACTAGGTAGTTGAAAATTATTTAGAATCCAAGTGATCTGCAATCTTATTGCCTGTTTGCTGATGGAGCTCAGTACCTATATTGATATATTTATTTGATAAGCTTGGTAACGAAAATTTAGAGCTCTTAAGATGGTAGTACACTTGATCTTTACTGTGGTCTATTGTTCTGTTTTCTGTTGAAGTTAGTCTTGCTTTCCATTTTACAAAGTAGAAAACACTTTCCAAATACTGACATGTTCTACTATACAAATGAAAAGGGATCACAAATCCCAGTATCTCCTATAATCCTGCTTCATATCTCCAACCTCATCATACTTTAAACTGAAATTATTTCCTTCTATAAATCTAGTACTCCTATATGTCAAGGTTGGTTTGTTCCATCAATGTTCCCTCTGAAAAGCACACTTCATGTAAGTCTGATTGGGGTGGTTGCACAGTACTTCTGGTTCTTGTGTGGCCTATTGCTTAACTACACGTATGTTATAGTGAAACTCAATTTTGCTCAAATACTGGTTCTGTCAAATAAACACTGTAAATTTGAAAACAATGCTAAAGCATTTCATTTATCAATTCTGTATGTTTTGCATAATAGTAATTGCCCTATTGAGTTATCATGTGGGATACAGAAACTAAAGTATGTAAAATGATTACAATATTCTGTACCTAATTCATACTTCAAAAATAGTAACTTATAGAAATTGATACCCTAATCTGAGTCTCCTGCAATTGAGTTATAACTTATAAATACATATTGCCTTCCCACCCTCCAAAGTATATAGAATTGCTGGATTAATTATTTCAAATTGTATTTCAACCCAGTTGTTAATCTGAGTAATCCAAGCGTTCCTAATCAACTACAAAATTGTTCCTAGTTTTGCTCCATGGGCTCACAAAATAAGCCATCTTTATACTTCAGAGATTTTACAAAAAGCCTATAATGATGCTCACAAAGTCTTAATTGCATAAAAATAAATAAATTTTAGATAGAAGGAAGTAATAATAAAGGCTTACAAATGATTCTCTACCATCAAAAGAGGCAAAAGGTGAGACAGAGAGAGAGAGACAGAGAGAGAGAGAGAGAGAGAGAGAGAGAGAGAAAGAGAGAGAGAAAGAGAGAGAAGTTTGGAGTGTTTGGAAGAAAGAGAAGCAGAGAAAATGGAGGAAAGGCAGGGGAGACAGAACACCCCACCAACCCTGATTGCATCATTTACCTATATGCATGATGCAAATTCTGCCATCCCTGATAATTTGAAGTCATTGACACCAGTTGTGTAACACAGTTATGCAAATGTAAACACTGACATTTGCCAGCCAGCATTAGCAATATCAATCATACACTGGAAAATTGGTAATTTAGTTTTAAAACAGAATGAAGGTAATTAAAATAAAAGAGCTTGTGTGAAAAGGAAAGCAAAAGGTAAGTTTATTCTGACACAAACAACTGTGACATCTGTGCTTATTTTTTTTTTTTTGCCATAATACACAATTTCCATGAACTCTTTGAAGACATTTTCTATCCATAATGCAGGTATAGAATCCCTGGTTATTAACATCAAATTCACAAAATCATCTACCATGGAAGCTACTTTGAAACACACACTTACCTTTTATTCTTTTGACCTTTCATTATTCCCATTGGGTACTGAATACATTGACTTTTAGATTGTCCACAATCATTCCTTTTTTTCTTATTCTAATTACTGTGCTTATACTGTCTTCTTTAGTTTTGCCAATACAAAATATAAATAATGCTGATTATCTTTTTTTCTCATTAATTCTTCTCTTTTCTGAGATGGGCACATTAGCACACCTTCACACCCTGTGCTCAGTGCTGGTACTATCATTTAGTTTGTTTCATTAATTTATCACTGTTTTATGATTTCTTACTCCAATAATTATTCTTCATGTCACTATTTTTGATGTCATGTCTCTTCAAGGAGGGCATAAGAGCTTTCAGTCTATGATATTTATTTTAATAACTGGTTGACACACACATTCATTAACTTCCTCATTTGCAAACACTGTAAACAACAACGTTCAACCAGAGGGCTGTGGCAGAAATTTGTTTCAATATCTTCTTGAACTTTTATGAAACTTCTTCCTACCCTATATATAATTTTAATATTCAAGACATAGTATTTAAAATTAGATTTTTCTGTAGTGTGTTCAACCTGTACTCTATTTGATCCTTATTTGAGCCTATATAAAGAATTTTCTATTTTTTCTTTTATCTAAATACATACCTTTTCTACAAATGCCTTCAACCAACAGCCTATTGCTGTATGTTGACTAGAAAGTATAAATCACAGTTTCCCTTTTGATTATGAAAATGACTATGAGGAATTTTTGGTTGCTTACATATAAAATATATTCTCAGGTATAATTTACACTAGGTTGATAATACTTTCTTTTTTTGGTTTGATTTTTTAAAATTATTAATTATGTTGTATTATGTGACACAGTTTCATCGGCTCTGGGATTCCCCTAGCCCCTCCCTGTACCCTCGTCCCATGGTGGATTCCTCCACCTTGTTACAATGTTACAGTCTCTGTAACACCACACCACTGTGTCCGCTGCTTTCCTGTGTCGGTCAGTCTCCAGGTACCCCTCTGCTGTTGTTCTGTCCCTTCCTATTTCCTGAAATATGTCCTCTCTGCTTCATCCTGATTAAATGTTTTTCTGCCTGCATAAACGTGTCCTTACCCTATTCCGCCATCTTGATTCTTTCCAGACCTGGAACTCACTGGAGGTTGTGGCACAACTGGCTGCAAACAAAGAGTTGTGTACCAACTGCAATAAGTAAAATCGCATGGTAGACCTGTGGGTAACAAAGCTTAGAAACCTGCCCCAAGGAATTCAAGACTCTGCTAACCAGAAGTACAATGAACAAGAGCAAAAGAAGAGACAAAGGCACAATAAATATTACCGAAAACGCCCCTGCAAAGGAGCAAAACCCTATGCCAACCTCAGAGTTAACTGAGGAAGACATCGAGAAAATGGGACACACAGAATCCATAAGACTCATTTTAAAGATTCTGATCAACAATGAGAAGCTCATGCAAGAGTTCAATGAATTTAAGGAAGCAATAAAGCAAATCAAGGCTGGTATATCAGAAATTAAGAACACAGTAGAGCAAATTAAGAGTACAGTGGAGAGTCTCCAAAACAGAATGAAGAAAGCAGAAGAAAGAATCTCAGAATTGGAAGGTATTTCATCAGGGGGATGCAAACAAAAAGCTGGAAGCAGAGCTGGATCAGACCAAAAAAAGGATTCAAGAATTGAAAGACACTATTAAGAAGCCAAATATAAGAGTTATGGGAGTCCCAGAAGGTGCAGAAAGAGAAGCTGAGTTTGCAAATGCATTTAATAAAATAATAAAGGAAAATTTCCCTAATCTGGAGAGAGAATTGGGAAACAAGTTCCAGGAGGGGCACAGAACTCTCAACAGGCTTGATCAAAAGCGATCTTCACCACAACATATGATCATCAAGCTCTCTTCAATCGAACATAAGGAAAAGATCCTTAAATGTGCACGTGAAAAAAATCAATTGACATATAAAGGAATGCCAATTAAGCTCACAGGAGATCTCTCACAGGAAACTCTACAGGCAAGAAGAGAATGGAGTGACATATTCTAGATTCTAAAAGAAAAAAATTGTCAGCCTAGGATGACATATCCAGCAAAGCTTTCTTTTGTCTTTGAAAATGAAATAAAATTCTTCCACAGTAAAGAAAAGCTAAAAGAATTTGCCTCTTCCAAACCTGCCCTACAAATGATACTTCAAGAAGTTCTCTTGACAGAAAAGAGGAATAGCACCTACCAAAACCAAAGGCAAATGTGAAGAACATCCCAGTAAAATGTCAACAGAAGACTAAACCAATGAACAACCCATTCCTAAAATGACAGGACCAAAGTAACACCCTTGTATATTAAACTCTGAATGTAAATGGCTTAAACTCAATCAAACGTCATAAATTAGTAGAATGGATTAAAAAACAAAACCCATCTGCTTATTGTCTGGAGGAGACACACTTCAACAAAGATCAGCAGAAACTATATTGCATGGGTTTTGTTGTTTTCTGTTGTTTTCATCTCTTCAAAACACTTCCTTCTGATTAAATCATTCAATGACTAGCAGATCATGAAGTGGCATCAGTTTCTTCAAGAAGGTTCTTGATTTTCATTTCTTCAGCTACACATTAGTCATTTAATAGCATGTTATTCAACTTCTTCATGTTGTTAATTTCTTTTTTCTTCCAGATGTTGATTTTGTTTTGTGGCTCTTCATTTAAGGGGATGTATAGTAGCCATGTAATGGAAACTTTCATATCTAGTAACATGTCATTTAACTTCAGGCATTGTAAATTTCTATTTTTCTTTTTATTGTTGATTTTGGATCATGACTTTTCATTTAAGGGGATGTTTAGTAGCTGTGTAATGGAAACTGTCATATCTAGTAACATGTCATTTAACTTCATGGCATTATAAATTTCTTCTTTCTATTGTTGATTTTGAATCATGACTTTTCATTTAAGGAGATGTACAGTAGCTGCGAAATTGGGACTAACATTCAGATGTGAGGATATAGTGTGGTATGCGTTTCTACTTTCAGACAAAGATGGACTTACAATGAAACTGCTTACTATATCTTGACAATAGGATTCTGGACTCTCTGCCAGTGTCTATGCCCGCAATGATGGACATATGACTGAGTATGAAGAACTATATGTTAGTAATGATATAGAGGAACTGGGTGGGGAGGGAACTGGGGAGGGGATAAGGGAATATGAAACTGTATTATAAAATAATAACAACAATAATAAAATATATTAAAAAAAACAATGTTACAGTTCAAATTCAGTCAAGATTCTTTCTTTGCAAACATATACCAAGCATAGAGTCCAGCATCTTATTGTCCAGATAAGTTCAACGGCTTCTTGGGGAGACCTTCTCTGGTCTGAAGGTAGAGCTGGCAGAATATCATCCTGATCAATTAAAAGCCTCAGCACAACATCAACAACAATTTACAACATTATGGAATTAATTGACATGGTACTGAGCAACCAATATGCTAAAACAAATGCAAGTTCTTAACCACATCCTATGACTACTTCATTGACATTTTAATTTTAGTTTATATACAGAACCGACTGCTATGCACCTTAAAATGGCTATAGGGTACTATTCAGCTGTCTCGTGTCTCTTTTCATTATAACATTTAGCATTTTATAGTGTTGAAGCATAATTTTGCTGAACTTGGCAGATTTTAGGATAGTCTAAACTGGCTTATAACTCTAACAAGGCATATGTCAACAGTTAAGGTGCAGAACAGTTTTAGGAGGGGTGTGCAGAGAAATCTTCAATACCCTAGTGAGGAGTAACTAACCTTTGTGTCCTACCTAGCAAGGTATGTGTGAATCCACACTGACTGTTTCCTGTCTGATTCTAAGCTTTCCTTGTTGTTCTCTGTCTATTCTAATTTTTTTTGTTTGCATTTTTTGGGGGGGGGGGTGAGGGGACTCCAGAGCGACCCTCATGGTCATTGCAAGACAGGGTGGGGATCGAAAGTTGGAACTAAGTAAGGACCAGAGAAAGCTCCTCTCCCTAGTCCTGAAGGAAGTTTACTATTCTGTTTCTGCAGGCCACTCAGGGTTCCTTGCTGTTGTTCCGATGACCTCGGGTCCTGCAAGGAAGGATTTGGGCCTCTTCCATCCCATGTGGTAGATCCAGATGGGGCTGGGTGATCTCAGAGTTCTTGGCCTCCGAACGCACTCCAATTCCCCATGGTCTCCTTGGCAGTTGGGATGTAGTCCTTGGTGCCCATACTGATAGTCCTTGGTGAGGATCCGGGAGTCTTTAGGGTTGGGATACAAGCCTCCTCCTGTCCACCTATTCCACTCTGGGGTGCCCCCTGCTCTGTGCATATGACCTCTTGTTAAGAGGTTGTCAGGATCGCTCCTGATTCCCCTTATATGTCTTTATAGTTTTACTATTGTCCAATGCTGATTCGAGTCTGTTGTTTATGAGTTACCTGATAACACTTATTTTTTTTTTTAAAGATTTATTGTTATTGGAAAGCCGGATATACAGAGAGGAGGAGAGACAGAGAGGAAGATCTTCCATCCGATGTTTCACTCCCCAAGTGAGCCGCAACGGCCGGTGTGCGCCAATCCGAAGGCGGGAACCAGCAACCTCTTCCAGGTCTCCCACATGGGTGCAGGGTCCCAAAGGTTTGGGCCATCCTCGACTGCTTTCCCAGGCCACAAGCAGGGAGCTAGATGGGAAGTGGAGCTGCCGGGATTAGAACCGGCGCCCATATGGGATACCGGGGCTTTCAAGGCGAGGACTTTAGCCGCTAGGCCACGCCGCCGGGCCCGATAACACTTATTTTTAATCATTGTGGAAATGAAGCATTTCAAAAAGTTCAAAGACTAGATATGTGATCTGAAAAATAATTGTTTGTAATAAATGTGGAGTCTGAAAATTAAATGTTAATGACTATGTTTTTTAAGACTTAAATATTTTTATTTGAAAGGCAAATCTACAGGGAGGAGAAACAGAGAGAAAGATCTTCCACCTGCTGCCTCACTCCCCAAATAGTCACAATAGCCAGAGCTACCTCTTGTGGGTTTCTCTCTTGGGTCCAGGGACCCAAGGCTTTGGGCCATAAGCAGGGAGCTGGATGGAAAGTGGAGCATCTGGGAAATAAAGCCATATGGACCTGGCAGTTCTTAGTTGAGGATTTAGTCACTGAACCATGGTGCCAGGCCCAACAAGATTTTGGTTGTTGTTTAAAGAGAATTGATGGAAACCTTCCTGACTTTTACAGATTGTTTCTGTTTCTCTTAAGTCTTGAATCCTCTAAAGCCATTATTCATGAGCAAAAGATTATAGACATATTCATTATTCATGAACAAAATATTACAGACATATTTTAAAAAACATCTTTTAGAATAACAACAAAGTATACTCTCCAGAAACAGTGTCAATATAAATAATGATCAACCTATGTTATATAAACTTCAAAGCTCATTTGAGGCAAGGCTAAAATCTCAGAAAGTACATCAGTTAAGAAGGCCAAATGATGCAAGATTATCATCTTTAATTTTAAAAATTCTCAAATCATTCTTTTAGAGCCTTAAAATTCATTTCACAAAATTAATAATTGGAAATCATATTTTAAAAATTGCCTGTGAGAACTTAATGATCTGCAAAGTTCACCTTACCTCTTATTTACTGTAAAATAACAGAAAATGTAGCAGTTTAAATGCAGGAAGAATAACTAGCACATTGTTACAGTGCAGTCTTGAGAATTTTCCCCTGTGATGCCTGGATACTGATAAACACAAACAAAATGTATACTAACAGTATGATATGGATAAGCACAGAAAGCTTGGATATAATACATGAAGATGGCGAGTTTACTTTCTTTTTTTATGATAAAGATGCATTCATTTTTCCCATGACACAGATTTACGTGCTTAGAGGATCATCCCCCAACCACCTCCCTTTTCTATTCTGTCTTCCCTGTATCCCCCGCTCATTGTTTGTCCAGAGATATAACAATAGGATAGTCATCCTAAAAAGCATTTTTAAACTTTAAAGTTTAAACTTTTTAAATCTTTAGCTCCAAGTTCCTGCTTGTCAGGGGAGCCTATGACTTGTTTTTGATTGGTCAGTGATGTCATGCTGTTTAAGGGATTTATGATGGCCAGAGGGTATTAGTTCCTCTGCGTCTGCAGGTTACATGAATACAGATACAGCAGTTGGATTCTGCCCAGACCTGGAATTTCTCTACACAAATCACTCTAGAACAATACTAGCCATTGATGTTCTTACCTATTGGAGAAGCAAATGACTCTAGATTAGTCTCTTAAGTCAATAAATTCCTTTTGTTGAAGGGCAAGCAAGAAAACCTTGTGCTAAGGCTGGCTCCAGGCAATAATTTAGTTTGCTATGTTATGGCACTGGCTTGCTGTGTGTGTGTGTGTGTGTGTGTGTGTGTGTGTGTGTGTGTGTGTGTGTGTGTGTGTATGTATGTGTGTGTGTGTTTAAGGGTTTATTTTTATTGGAAAGGCAGATCAGATTTACAGAGAGAAGGAGAGGCAGACAGAAAGATTTTCCTTCCACTGGTTCAATCCCTAGATGGCCACAACAGTCAGAGATGTGCCAATGCAAAGCCAGGAGCCAGGAGCTTGTTCTGGGTCTCCCACACAGGTGCAGGGTCCCAAGGCTTTGGGCCGTCCTCGACTGCTTTCCTAGGCCACAGGCAGGGAGCTGGATGGGAAGTGGAGCACCCAGGTCACGAATCAGTGCCAAAATGGGATCCTGGAGCTTACAAGGTGAGGCTTTAGACATTGAGCTGTGGCATTGGGCCCATGCTGTTGTTTGTTTGTTTTTGTTTTTTAAACAATCTTCATTTCTCTTTGCAAGATTATTTGAATTTGGGCCCGGCGGTGTGACCTAGCGGCTAAAGTCCTCGCTTTGAACGCATCAGGATCCCATATGGGTGCCGGTTCTAATCCCGGCAGCTCCACTTCCCACCCAGCTCCCTGCTTGTGGCCTGGGAAAGCAGTCCAGGATGGCTCAAAGCTTTGGGACCCTGCACCCGCGTGGGAGACCTGGAAGAGGTTGCTGGTTTCAGGCATCGGATCGGGGCGCACCGGCCCGTTGCGGCTCACTTGGGGAGTGAATCATCGGATGGAAGATCTTCCTCTCTGTCTCTCCTCCTCTGTGTATATCTGGCTGTAATAAAATAAATAAATCTTTAAAAAAAAGATTATTTGAATTCATTTTCTAAAACCTTCTATGTCTCCATTTTCTCCTTTGAATTTTTTTCTTTTCTTTTAAACTGCTTTATTTGAAAAGCAAAGTTACAGAGAAAGAAGGAAAGTTTCCATCTCAGAGATTCTTTTTCTTTATGTAAATTCTCATTGTCATTTATGCCTACAGTTCTGGACTTCCTTGTAACTTTTTCATTTTCCTCTCAGACTATTTAACAATTCATTCAGATTGTAGTCCTTTTCCATGTTTCTTTTAAATACGTATTTACTGGAAAGGTAGTGCATCAGGGAGTGTAGGAGATTCTTCCACATGCTGTTTCACCATCCCCATATCCACAGCAGCCAGGATGAACCAAGATGAAGCCAAGAGGCAGCAACTGTGGGTGATTACACAGACCAAACCTGTTGAACTTTTTCTTTTTTTTTTTTTTGAAGGAAGCTTGATGGGAGTCCAACCGGCACTCCCATTTGGAATACCACCATCATAATCTGCAGCTTAATCTGCTGTGCTACAGTGCAGTCCTGGTTTTTACACCCTATTCATGAACCTCATTCTGCTACACGTTTCTGTTGCTCCTCCCTCACACTGTACTGCTGGAATTTTTTTTTATTGCGTTCACCTGCACAGAGTTTTGCACTCCTGCCTGCACTCCTTTCCCACCCCTGACAATCCCATGGTCGAACTGCATTAACCATAGTTTTCAAACATTATCATCATGCATCTGCTGTATCTTTCCACTTTGACCGTTGGTGTGAGGCAAGCACATTTGTCAACCTTCTTTGTGCATCTGTGTTTTCAGGTACATTTTCTGTTCCTCTATTGTTCTCCTTTCACTGATGAGAGCAATCGCAGCACAGTCATGCTCCCAGCTCTGCCTGAGTGGCTTTTGCAGGCCGGAGGCAGTATATGCTTTCCTCGGAGGCACAGCCAGCACTCAGCGAAGGCTCTGTGTAAATGCCTATATCCTACCACTCTCGAGGCACTGGCTTGGGAACAAGCTGCTCTAGCTTTCAGTTCCTCTTTTATTTTTAGTTCTTAAAAATAACCCTGCCTTTCCTTTTTACTTTAGCAAGTAGGTTTTCTCTCTCTTTCTGTCTCTCCTTTCTTTTTTTTTTTTTTTGTGGCTACATTTTGTAAAAGTGTTTGAATGGCCAAAAATTAAATTTTTCTAAATTCTAATCAATAGGTAAGCAAACAACAAATTGCTTTATTCACACAGTATAGTATTTTGCATCAGTTAAGTGGATTTAAGCCAACATGTGCCAGTAGTTAGAAAAAACAACTTAGGGATACTGTTGAGAACTAAAACACAGGCACATTATGACTTTATAGGTGAAAGACAGGGCCTGGTGCAATGACTCCAGGATCCCATATGGGTGCTGATTCATGTCCTGGATGCTCCGCTTCCCATTCAGCTCCCTGCTTGTGGCCTGGGAAAGCAGTCAAAGACGGGCCAAGGTCTTGGGACCCTGTACCTATGTAGGAGAGCTGGAAAAAGCTCCTGGCTCCTGGCTTCAGATTGGCTGAGCTCTGGCCATTGTGGTTGCTTGGGGAATGAACCAAAGGACAGAAGTTTTTCTCTCTGTCACTCTTTCTTTCTGTAAATCTGCCTTTCCAATAGAAATAAATAAATTTTAAAAAACAAGAAGTACTGGGCCTGGCATGGTAGACTAGTAGCTGAAGTCCTTGCTTGAACACACCGGATCCCATATGGGTTCCACTTCTAATCCCAGCAGCCCACTTGCCATCCAGCTCTCTACTCATGGCCTGGGAAAGCAGTCCAGGACGGCCTGAAGCCTTGGTACCCTGCACCTGTGTGGGAGACCCGGAGGAAGTTACTGGCTCCTGGCTTCGGACTGGCTCAGCCCCAGCCATTGTGACCACTGGGGAATGAATCACTGGACAGAAGATTTTCCTCTCTGCATCTCTTCCTTTCTGTATTTTTATTTCCAATAAAAATAAAATAAATCTTTAAAAAAAAGTAAAAGACATATAACACTATAACTTAATGTGGACATGTTAAAAGCAAGGCAGACATGACCCCATGTGTGAGAAAAGAAATAAAAACGGACAGTTCCTCCTGCTTAATGAGGGGAGGAACATAGATGTCTTAAAAGCTTGCTTTGAAACCAAACTCCACTTACATATCCAAAGAACGACACTGGAATGTTGGTGTGGGTCCCATGCCCTGGAAGGTTCTTGCTCCTGCTAGATGACGCTGTCACGAGGCCTTCCATATCCTGTAGCTGGGTATCTTCCTGACAGGAAAGTCTGGGGTCGGCCCCACTGAAGACGTCCCAGAGTTCTCTCGGACCTACGAACCTTTCGGTGGGATAACACTCCCCAGGGGAGAATCACATTTGGAGAGCCTTCTGTCCACAGCTTGGGAAAAAAAAAAATGAGGTGTACTTGAAGTAGGATAAATAGAAAGCTCGGCAAGCTGGACTCGTGTATCCTGAGGTAATGGTGCTGTCTCTTTAACTGTCAGCTTGGTAATACTCATTTTCCCAAAATGCAACTTCCTCATCCGGGGACCAGGGCACTGACTCACACCACGCCACCCTGTGGAGTTTCTTGGGGGTGCGCCTGCCGCTTCCTGGGGAAAAGGAGCAGAGCGGCGAGAGAGTGTCTTTTGGCCTTAGAAGCTACTGCGAGACAAGGCCGAAATCCATGTTCTGCTCCTGCCCTGTGGGGCCTGCTGGGACCCCTTCGTGGCCAGGCCGCGGGCGCATCCCGACCTTCCCTGCCAAGCCGCTCTAGGACAGACTTCCTGGTGACAGGTACTGTGCTCGGTTTTCCTTTGCTCAGTGGTTTGTAATGGTTTGTGGCAATTCTTTGGCCTACTCTTGCTGGCTGTGTCTTAGTGTTGCACGACCCCGCATCACGTATGAGTCTGTATTGATTCCCTCACTCCCACATAAGCGCTGTTCTATTTTCCCACGGTAACAAATCTTCCTAGGAGGCGTCGCCCATAGCGTTCTCTCCCTCCTTTAGGCTCACCTGGTCGGGAAGCCCGGCCTTCCCTGTCCTACTACACCCTCATTTCACCTGGCAGGAAGGGAGAGACAAAGCTGTCTTCATCTGGTGCCTGCCAGCCCCGGGCTAATGAAGGCCCCAGGCTTCCTTTAAAACTTGCGTGGAATGTTGATACTTGATTTTCAAAATTGGTTTTGCTTTAGTCTTTCAATGTATCCTCCATCGTTTTTCTTTTTATTAACTTTTGAATTTTGTTGGTTACTCATGGCTTCAATATTTTTCAAGGCTTTTTGTAAGTGACTGGAGAATCAAGGAATGTGTGTGTCACGAGGGATCTTCCTTATGTTCTTTTTGTCTTTTCCTGAGTTTTGATTGCTTGGAGAGTGTTGAGCTTTAAAGGTGTTAGAATGTTAAGGCAATGTGTATATATTTGAGGAATCACGTTGTAACTGTTTTATCTGGTCTACAGCTTGTGTTAACACTTTGATTAAATGGGTTATTATTCTTAAATGATTTGGGATCTTAATCGGATGCTTTAAGCTGCAGGCATTTTATACTTATTTTAAAATTTAAAGCTCATAAAATGGTATATTTTCTGAATTTCTGGTTTCTATGGATGTGACTTTGATTCTGAAGAGAAAATAGCTGCTAAAACTAAGGTGGAGTGTATAGAATTCACTTAACGTGATCTCTAGGGTTTTAACAATTTTTGAGACCCTAATGAAAATGCTGCCCGCCGTGGCTCTTGCTCTGTAGCTGTTTCTTTCCCCATTGCCTTCCTAGATATTGCCAGGTCAGGATACTGACTGTTCAGAGAGGGGACAGCCCCCAAGGAAATGACGTAGATATGGTTATATCAACATATGCAGTAAATGCTAGTATTTCTGCAAACCCAGAAAAACATTGCTAATTGGTTCCTGAGCAGGTGATCGGAGATGCAGGTTCTTTTGTATTGTTTTCTGGGAAATGTGGAGGGGAACTTGACATGCTGACCAGTTTCTCTGTTCTCTTTCTAATGGAAACCTGACCCAGTATACCAGGAGACTCTCCAGTAGGATATATTTTCAAAAATTGGTGTGGTTTAATGTCCCTCAAAAGAGAGACAAATAATCTCTTTTTTTTTGACCCTGGTATAAATTAGAGGACTGAGAATCACAGACAGAAAATTGGATCTTAAGTTATACTTTTACGGCTATACTTTACTATGGTTATCATAAATGAATGGAAGTTTGTTATGCACAGAATATTTTGGCACTAAAAGAAAATCTTGATATGTGTGAAAGTGACAAATGGATCCATTCATTCTGTCTTTACTTTAGCATTTACTAAGAGCTCACTAAATGGCAGAATCACTGTGTGTCATCACAGGAGAATGCTCCCGTGAGAGCTACAGTTTCTGTAGGACGAGCAGGACACCAGGGTGGTGATCAAACAAGGACTGTGCGTTTCCTCCCCTTCCGGTTGTGGAGCTTCTCAATTGTTCAGAATTGTAGCCTCTGGCCCAATGCATAGATGCTATTGGAATATACCCCATACTGGAGGCAGTAGAACCAACTTAGTGTGTCAAAATAGAAGTCTCCTTTTCAATTCAGGACTTAAAACAAATTAAAGAAAATTTTGTAGTTTTTTATTTATTTATTTTTTATGGAAAGTGCGATATATAGAGAGGAGGAGAGACAGAGAAGATCTTCCATCTGTTGATTCATTACCCAAGTGGCCACAAGATCAGAGCTGAGCTGATCCGAAGCCAGGAGCCAGGAGCTTCTTCTGGGGCTCCTGTGCTAGTGCAGGGTCCCAAGACTTTGGGCCGTCCTTGACTGCTTTCCCAGGCCACAAGCAGGGAGCTGGACAGGAAATGGAGCAGCTGGGATTAGAATCGGCATCCATATGGGATCCTGGCACATGCAAAGCAAGGACTTTAGCTACTTGGCTACCATGCTGGGCCCCAAGAATTTGTAGTTTTACTGATGCCCCTCCCAAAATTTATAGATGAAGGTGTTAGATGAGCACCTTATTAGATATGGAAAGATATTCTTATTGGCACCATTTTATCTCGTGTGGAAAAAGCAATTTGTGTCAGGACATTCCTGTGATTACATGAATGCTTTGCATGAATAAAATCAATACTACCCAATTTCAAATAGAGCCCTGTCAAAGGATGAACTCCAATGGGATTTTAATGCTCCTGAAAACTAGGTTGCAGGAACCATACATTTGGCTTGAGTATTGGCAGTATAGCATGCCAGCAGATGTGATCAAGTCAGCTTTAACCAAGTAGCAAGTGGAGAATGTGAATTCAAGAAAGTCCAATCAATGGCATTTGTTTAGAGGTTTGAAGAGGGTCCTAAAACTTATGCAAATTTAAATCCTCATTTCCTGTGGGGATACAGTACTAACAGATTTCTAGCTCAGGCTTCTATTGATAGATACTACAAGAAAACTTTGAACATTAGAGGTAGGACCGAGCACCCCTTGGCTGATATTGTGAGGACTGCATCCACATTCTACTTATTTATTTATTTACTTATTTTTATTTGAAAGGCAAGTTTTTCATAGAGAAGGATCTCCATCTGCTGGTTCGCTCCCTGGGTGACTGCAATGGCTGGGGCTGAACTGATCCAAAGCTGGGAGCCAGGAGCTTCAGAATCTCCACATGGGTACAGTCACCCAAGGCCGTGCTATAATGTTTTCCCAGGCCATAACCAGGGAGGTGGAACAGCTGGGACATGATATGGTTCCAAAGTAAGATGCTGGCACTAGCAGGTAGAGGATTAGCGTGCTACACCACCAGACGAGCCATTCCACTGTCTAACTGAGATCAAGAGGAGGAGAAAAGGGCTAGGCAGAATAAACGAAGGTTAGACAGCCTACCCAGTCAATAGCCAACTTGTATGGCAGTATGATATCAAAGAAATCTAACCAAGCTAGTTCATTGTCAAATAGCATATGTCATTAACACAAGAAACCATGGCATTGGGCAAGCAGCTGTCCCAGGAGATGTCAACACCCTGAAAGCATGAACAGTTCTACTGAAAACGTAGCCTCTGCAAATGCAGGTGGCCTAATGGTTGAAGGACTGCTGGATCAGAAATGCAGCCTGCTGAGCCTAAGCTGAGCTGCTTCCTCTCTGCCTGAATCCAGAATCAGTCATCACTATTGAATGCTGGATGGAGCCTAGAGTGACTCAAACTTGAGCAAGTTTTGATATTGCTGATAAAGCTGAAAATATTCTTTTAGATACAGAAACCATCCACTCAAATCTAACATGCTATTCATCCAGTTCTCCACTCAGAAAAACTAGAATTAGAAAAACTAATCTTCCAAGTGCTGGTACATATTCTGGCTGTTCCACTTCCCATCCAAATCCTTGCTTAGGGCTTTGGAAAGTAGCAGAGGATGGTCCAAAGACTTGGGACACTACACCCATGTGGGAGACCTGGAGGAATCTCCTGGCTCCTGGTTTTGGATCAGCTCAGTTCTGGCTGTAATGGCCATTTGAAGAGTGAACAAGTAGATGGAAGATTTTTTCTCTCTGTTGATCTGCCTTTCCAATAAAAAAATGAGTAAATGTTAAAAAAAAAAAAAGAAAGTGTTGCCTCTGCTTCTATGTTTTGGAATAGATTGTTGAGAAGTAATATTTTTTTCCCATTTGATATAATTCAACAGTTAAGCCTTTTGGATCTGATACTTTATGCTTTGGGATGATAAGGGTCTCATGTTGTTGCATACTAATTTTAGAACTATGTTTTGGATTTAGGCAGAGGATATTGGGCTTCGTGTAGTTAATGCATAGATCAATTTGTATGGCACTGTCCTATTTTAAAAGCATTAATTTTACCAAGTCATAGGCAAAAAATAACTTTTCATTTATTTATTTGATGTTTCTTCATTGAAATTTCAAAATTATTGGCTTGGAAGTATTTTACCTGTTTGGTTCTAGAATATTTTATTATTTTTGCTACAATAATTGCTGATAATGCTATTTTTGTTTCCTTAATTTTCTGTTAACTTTCTAGAAACATTAGAATTTTGTTGTTAATCTCCACATATAGTGAAAATTTTATGACTCTATTTCAAAGGTTGATTTAAAATGTAATGCATTGCCAAATATTGACAAATAATTTCCACTTGTTTAAATTTGTTAAGGCATATTTTATTCACAAATGTAGTCTATCTTTTTCATCATCTATGTGAACTTGTAAAGAATTAGCATTCTGCTATTGGTGGATGAAGTATTATGTGAATATTAACTCAATCTTTTTGATTAATGATCCTGTTCATTTCTACTATACTTTGAGTTTGAGCCTGCTATAACAATAAATTATGAAAATAGAGGTGGTGAAGGTCTTTAAACATTATACAGTGCTGTCTCTTCTTCCTTGTAGTTCTGTCAGCTTTTGCTTCATGTTTTTGATGGTATGGTATAAGCTACCAACATAAGAGACTTTGTCTTATAGGAAATGACCCCTTTCTCATTATTTAATATTTCTGATAATTTGCTTGACTTTACAATAGCCATTATTTGTAATCAATGCAGATATTCCAACTTTATTTTGCTATGAATTAGTGTGCTGTTTTCACTGGTATCATTATATTTAAAGTGGGCTTCTTACAGACAACATGTGTAGGTGTAGGAGAATCCTGCTTTTAAGTCACTGTCTTATGGTAGACCAGGTCCTTAAGCTGATAGAATCATTACATTTATAGTGGCCATTGCCAGGGTTTTTTTTCCCCAGCTATTTGTGACTACTTTCTATGTTGCCTTTTCCGATCTTCATCTCATAGTGGCTTACTTAGGTTCTAGTAGTTTATTTTGTAATTCTATTTTCTTTCCTCTAGTTTAGCACATACACTTCTTTAAAAACCATTTTCAAGGATTTTTCTAGAATTTTGAGTATGCATTTGCTTGCAGTGTAAGCGCATTTTAAATGACACTGTACTATTTCCTAAGTAGTATAATTACCACATATCAGGATATTATCAATATTATCTTCCCTGGTGTATCTGGTAATTTTATATATATTAGATATGTATATGATTATATATATATATGTATATATTTATAATCACCCAAGGTTCTTTGAATACCTTTTGAAGAGTTAACCTTTAGGTCATTAAGGATCGAAGAAATAGAACATTCATGTTTTACTTTTTATTTGTAGCTTCCTTGACACTGTTTATTTATGTAAATCTTTGTTTTCCTGCTATATTATTGACTTATTTGATGACAAATCTCTTCAATTTCTTGTTGTATATTATCTTTTACTTTCTTCAGAACGATTTTTTTATTCATAAATTCTAGATCAGTTTTGCTTTCAACATGTCAAGGCTTTAATTTTTATTTCTTACTTGGTTTCTGAAGAGAAATCCATTACTGTTCGCACTTTTTATGATTATTTATCTATTATTTCAGGTCTCTCCAATTTAATGTGACTATATTATGCATTTGGGACCCTTTTTTTAAAATTTGATTGATGTTCTGTAAGATTCCTGGATCCATAGGTCAAGGTCTGTCCTTAGTCTAGAAGGTTTTCATGAATTAAAATTCAGAAATTTGTTCTATTCTCTCCCTCTGGTGTTCCAGTTGCACTTAGTGTTCAGCCATTAACATTGTCTCACGGTCCTTAGATCTTCTGCTCTTTTTCATTTTCCCTTTTGTTCTATCAGTTTGGGGAGTTTCTGTTGGCGTACCTTAAAATTCGCTGGTATTTTTCACCTTTTGACTAATATATTAATATGTGAATTAATATATATGCAGTACATTAATAAATGTAAAAATCCTTTTTTCCTCTCTGTAAGATGATTTTGGTTTTCAGTAATTTTTATTGATTCTTTCACATTATTTTCTCTCCTTACGTTATTCACTGTCTTTGTTTTTGTAAGCGCTGTTAAAATTATAGTCCTTAAAAGTTAATTATAGCTGTTATTTCTTTTTAACTAGTAATTTCCCAAATTATAGCCTGTCTAAGTCTGGTTCTGTTGGTCTTTTTAAACTGATATATTTTGTGCCTTTTAAATAGGAGTTAAAGTCTTGATCAATGTCTGGGTGTAAAATATAAGTTTTCAGTTCTCCTTTTTTTTTTTTTTTGCCTTCTGTCTGTTTTGTCTTGTTTTCTTGCTCTTCACTTTCTTTCTTTACACACATTCTTGCTTAAATAAAGTCTGTCTTGTTGCCTTTTGACCGTTGCTTATTGTGAGACTATTAGAAGAGTTCTGTTGATGTAATATAAAATAAGGAGAGAGAAACTGTTTTATAATGTTATTTCATCTCAGTGTTTTACTGGTCCTTAATTCTTTAAGATTTGATTTTTAATCTTTAGAAGTGTGATTTTTTTTGTTGATTTGTTTGTTTTGTTGTTGCTGCTGCTGTTTTGGTTTGATTTGGTTTTCTTTATCTCCCTGTATGACACAGTAAGGTTAAAAGGATTTGGAGTTGGTTCATTGCCATTCTTCAGGTGTATGCGATCTTTACACTGCTATTTCCCTTGGCAAGAAGAGCTTGTCATGAAGACATTTGGGGGCATATTTCAAAATGGTTATTTCCTCTTTCCTGCTGCGTGAATAAAGAACTTTCTCATCTCTCTACTATGAAGGCTTGATGGTGCTTTTGGAAATGAGATTCCCAGGAGTGTAGAGTCCCCTAAGACTGTGGCTCCCAGGAGTTTCTCAGCCCCCTGCCAGTCTACACTTTGCTTCTAGCAATTCATCAAAACTGTCATGAAAGTGTCCTTATCAGTGTGTGCCTGCAGTATTTCTCCCTCAGATACACTGACTTCTGTGGGTGTTTTCTGTATGTTTCTGTCTCTTTATATTTCAGGAAAGGAGTTTGTCCTGTGCCTCTGTTCTAAAGGGTATGAAAAAGTTGTCAGTTTTCAATGTATTCCTAGCCTCTCTTCTCAGAAAATAAAAAACGACAACTTTTAAGCTGTTTTTATGTTATTGCCAAAACAAGGAGTCTATCTGCTTTTCAATATTTCTACTTTAAAAAAAACCTTGAATTTAGATACTTAGTCTGCTGAGAAACATTAATTAGTTAAGCACATCACTTTATGAAAAATTGCCAACACTGTGATGCCTTTAAATGTCATGAAATATAGAGCCGTGATGTCCCCTTTTAGATTTACAGAATATAATAAAAAACAGTGCATTCCATCTTGACAGCAGCTCTGTCTGTACTCATCATCTGTTCTTTGTTCATTCTTAGAATATGCATATATTTCATTAATCCGTTTTCTTCATTGATCCATTTTTCTTCATTATATTATGAATAGTCAAAATATTCATAGTTAAATGCAGTCTTTACAAGTACATTGTTTTCCTTCATTTTTACATCAATTTTCTTCTCCTTCAAAGTCAGATAAATTCAAATGCAAACCAAGATCTCTTTATTATCTAGCTTGTCTCACAGTTTCAAAATTTTATTTATCTTCAATGTGAATGCTTAATTTCAAGTATTCCTGTATTTTTGGAATCCTCTACATTCAAGGAGTAAAGACAAAGGACACACAGAGATCTTACGGATTAGAAGCATTAGAACGACTGTCCACACCTGTCGTATGTTAACCACAGTAACAAGCCTAATTTTATTTAAGATAAACTTATCATGATATTCGAAACTATTCGATAGCATCTCATCACAACTGAAAAGTCTAAACTCTTATTCTTGTCGTATATTGTTCTTCTTGGTGAACTCCTCGAATTTTTTCTCTTCATTTCTGCTATTTCAGAGCATTATTATGTTTTTTCAATGCTTTTTTAGCATTAGGATCCGGCACTTGGCTGGCTTGTGACATAAACTACAGGGGACATGCTCTTTGATCAACATATCTAAACTATCCATTTACGAAGAAATTCTTACATATAAATTACTTAGACATTTTTGGGATTGCTTTTTGAGAATCCTAGTGTTGTTTTGTTTTGTTTTGATAATACCAACTTAACATACACTAAGAAATGTCTAATTGTAGAATAATTAAGAGAAAATAAGGTGATATTCTTTGATATATAATATTTACCGATTTCATGGTTTCTGTAGTAAATGATTTCTCTCAGATTGCATTTGATGTTTTTCATAATAATTCTTACTGAAAACACTAAGCTCTTGTTAGCATTTCTATTACTATATCTCCTGGAGTTATTTTGTGAAAAATTCCCACTAACAATTCAAAAAATATAAACATATTTGACATAATGAGACTATACACTGTAATCATTCCTGATGGATTAGCAAACTACTGTTTTTTTGTTCTGCTTTATTTAAAATTCCATTTTAATAGGAAGAGAAGAAAGCAGGAGATAAAAACTACTCAAATTCATTTGCCTACCAATGTTGACCTTAGAAAGGACTTTTAATTGTATACCGATTTCAAGTTTTAAAGCATTTTCTGTAGTTCATTTTATTCTCACAGCAAACATATTAATTCAGTGTAAAGGATTATCCCATTTATTTAATTATATTGTAGAAATGAAAGTCATAAATAGATAATTCACATATCCAGTCAATGATATGCCCCAGAATTAAACCCTAGCCCTTTCTCTCCCCCCACCTTTCTAGATCATGAGCAGCCAGGTAATGAGACAAATGTAGTAAGGAAGAGAAAATAAAGAGATGATATTGAGCAAAAGCGTGATGGTCAAGTCTGCCTGAACCTAAGCTGTGTAAAGGCGTTTGCATTTTGCTGGTTACTGCTGGTGAAACAAGCATTGAGCACACTCATGGCATAACTATTTGAACTTCATACAATAAAGACCCATTAGAAAGCAGTAGAATAAAGTTATTTTTAATTAACATTATTTTACATATGTTTGGGATATAGTTTAATGTTTTTGATACATTGATAATACTTATGGTTAAATCAGGATGTGTAGCACATCTTTCAACTCAGTTATTTATTGCTTCTCTATGGTTAAAACAAAGGTTCTTAATTTTTGTAAGATCATTTTCACTTAAATGCAGACAGTTCTTAATATAAATTTAAATTAGAACAAAACAGATCAAGGGGGAATATTATTGTAAGAATAAAGAAATAATTGTAAGATTATGTAGAGCAGTTAAGTTCATTTTCTGTTGTTATAATAAAATTCCTGACACTGGGGGTATCATAAACAAAGAGGTCTATTTTGGTTCATGATTTTAGACAGGAGGTTTAAAAGCCTGGCACCAGCATCTGGCAGACAGGCAAAAAGATGCAAAAACAAAATAAAAAAAATGTAGTGTCCCCAGGCTTTACAATAACTTCAGTAACTAATATTGCTTTGCAAGAAATCACTCACTAAAATTTGAAGGACTCTAGTCTAGGCAGGACAATATGGAACCTAAATGACTTAATTACCCCTTAAAGTCCTCACTTCCCAATATCATCACAAAGACAATCAAATTTCAACATGTGTTTTGGCAAAAACAAACTATATTGAAGCCATAACAAAGTAAAGATAAATGAACAGATTATGAAGGAAAAACAATTTTGAAATGCAGGAATTTTGTGGTTGACTGGATGTTGGAAATGAATCAGACTCTACATAAAGGATTGTTGCGTGTAAATCTTATTTAGGCCACATTAAGACATGCTGAGGGAGACAGCCTTATCTTTACTTTTCTTACAAGATCATTAGCTTACTGATTTTACAGCTACAATATGTAGAGATAGAATTTCAAAGAAGTTATATCTGCATGTGCGAGAGATCAGATTATAAAGCTACCTTTAACACTATCATGCTAGCATTATTTAATTCTAGTTTCCATGGATATTTTGGAGGAATGATAAGAGCATATCACACGTTTAAAAAAAACACCTTCTAAATGAGGGAAATTATGGGTAAATATTTGTTTCTGTGCAGGTTATATAGATTTGCCTTTTTCTGCTACAGATTGCTTGTAAACTGGCAACAAGAACATTAAAAAATATCAAAAATTTGTGGAGCATTTACAAGCATGATTATTGTTTTGTTTTTTGGGTCTTCTTTTCCTAATCCACTAATTATAAACATGGAAGTAAATTTTTCATCTGTGTTGGACTGGTAATCTCCAAATCATCACTTTGATTAAAATTTTATTGTCTTAAATATGAGTTCCAATAAGTAATTCCTGTTGTCTCAGGAGTTCAGTTGCTACATTTTGTTAGGAATTTTCTGGAGAGCTGTGTTCAAAATTGCATCTCTCCTTGCCAATCTGGCTTACTGATTTAGTGTTATCATGAAAGAGGAGTTTAAGATTAAATGGAAAAATTTTTTCTCTCTCACATCCTTTCCAGCTCCAGATTGTTTTTGCTGTTTTGTCTAGCTTGTTTTGGAGCAACTGCTATCCAAGAATTTCAAATAAATAAATAATTCTAATAAATAATTCTAATACTAATGAAAGTTACCTGCTTGGTCTTTCTCAGGTTATATATATATACATATTTTTTTTCCCTTTTTTTTTTTTTGTTTTTTTACATCGGGGAAGGAAATGGGAGGGAAGATTGCCCTGGGGCTCAAACAGGTGTCCGGTTTTCCCTGAATCCGAGGAAATATTATTGGTGCCAGCGAAGTGGTCAGTTCTTTTCTTTTCTTTTCTTTTTTTTTTTTTTAAAGATTTGTTTATTTTTCTTGGAAAAGCAGATTTACATAGAAAAGGAGAGACAGAAAGATCTTCCATGCACTGGTTCATGCCCCAAGTGGCCACAAGGGAGCAGAGCTGATCTGAAGTCAGGATCCAGAAGCTCCTGCTGGGTCTACCACATGGATGCCATGTCCCACTCTCTACTGTTTTCCCAAGCTGTAAGCAGGGAGCCGGAAGGGAAGTGGAGTGGCCAGGATATGAATCAGTGCCCATATAGGATCCTGATACTTGTTAGATTAGTGTTTAGCCACTTTGCCATAGCATTGGACCAGATCAGTTCTTTTAAATATGCAAAACGATCTCTAAAAAAAATAGTAAAAATTAAAGAAAAAAATGGGAAGCAGCTTGTTAAAACCTGGCCCACAAGCTTATCTTTGGGAATTATTTAGTAAGCTGAAATCTAGAATGCATTGTGTGCCCCTGACTGATGGAATCTTGACTACTCCCATGCTTGAGTGGTGGCATAACAGGAAAGCATTTACTAAAATGGTCTGGAGTGACAAAAATATCTTGAAAAACAATATTAAGCTATATTTGTATTTTAATTATTTCACTTACCTCTGCTATTTTAGAATAAGAGTCTTCAACTCTGATCATATCACTGTTTATGATAACATGTTTGAAGACTGGCATAAAACAAAGTACATGGTCTATTTATATGTCTACATAGATAATCATCACCGTTTAACTATTTGTCTTTCAAAGGCAAAAAACAGTTCTGGCCTCCCCTTCAGTTCAGGGTAAGCACTGAGGTCATTCAATGACTGAATATGGGATAGATAGCAGATCTCACATGGCTATTCTGGCCAAACCTTTCTTCTCTTATATGTCTGATAATCTTTGGTAGGAATGACTATTGATAAATTTATTATTGATAATTAAGATGAATTATTAAGAAAAGTATCTCAATAGTGCTTTTTTCCTGCTCAAAAACAGCTCTTTCAACTTATTTTCAAGTGCCTGGAATTTTGCATTATATTTTTCTTAGAGGAGGAATTTTTTCAAAAACAATTCTAATCTGTCAAATCATTTTGTCATTATTTTGTTTGAAGGATCAAAATGGCAGACCAGTGTAAGGACACGTTTAAACAGATGGAGAAACATTAGCCCGGGTGAAGCAGAGAGGACACATGCCAGGAAACAGGAGAGGACAGAATGATGGCAAAGGGGCACCTGGAGACTGACAGACCCAGACAAGCAGTGTAGATAGTGGTATGTTGTTATAGTGACCAGATACCCCAGTGGCATTCAGCAAGTAGTGATCTGAACTGCACTAGTGGCTGGAACTCCACGAGCAACCAGGTGGGAAGGGGTGTTCACTGGGAACTCAGGAGGTGAACCCAGACAAAGAATTACCCATCCTACTGGTCTGTTTGATTTGACCAGGAACAGAGACACAGCAGTAGAACCCAGACAGGCAGTGTGGGAACAGGGTGGATTTCACAGCCGAGACCCCCAACAGAGCCAAATTGGGCACTATTTTATGTAGGGGGGCAAAGGCTATGGGACAGGACTGCACATGCACTAACCTGGGAGTGAATTCATTTGTTACTCAGTGAATCGCAACAATGTGGCATCCTACAGGTTCCACGCAAAGTAAATCTGGGTAGCCCTCTGACCTAATGGCCAGCAGATCCAGAACTCCATGAGTTCAGTCACCATTTTGTACAGTGTGCCAAAGCTTTGAAACTGCAGCAATAATAGTGAGTTAGCTATGCATATGCTGAGCTGGGAGTGAACTCACTTGTGGTTTGATGTTTTTTATTTCATTTTCATTTCTTCCAAATACCTTCTTTTCTCTTTTATTGCTGCCTCATTGATTACATGGTGGCATCATTTTACCCCAGAGACTTTTGTGTTTTCCTTTTGGCATTCATGTGTTGGTATTCCGCGGCTCATTTTTTCGACTCCTTGGTGCTGTAATTTTATTGTCGTTGTTGTTGCTGTTGTTTTTCTAATTCATACCGGTTGTTGACCTTATTTCATGGCTTCTCATTTAAGGGGATGTATAGTGATGGAATAATAGAGACTATCATATCCAGATGTGGGAATACAATGCAATATGCATCACTGCTTTCAAATCAGTAGTATAGTCCTTCATAAGTTCATTATTTTGCTATTTAAGTGTATCCTGATATTGCAGGTACCTACAATGGCAAACAGTCCAGCATCCTATTGTCTAGATATATCCAGTAGTTTCTTCGGGAGTCCATTTTGATCTGGAAGTAGAGATGCATACTGCATTGTATCTTCACATTTGAGTATGATAGTTTCTGTTACACAGTTATTATCCCTTAAATGAAAAGCCTTAAAACAAAATCAACAACAGGAACAAAGTAAAAAATATTTTTTTCTGTGTTACAAAAAGTTTATAACACCTTGAAGTTAAATAACATGCTACTGAATGACTAATGTGTCAATGAGGAAATGAAAAAAAAACACAAAAACACCTTTCTTGGAGAAAGTGATGCTACTGTATGATCTATAGGCCAGTGAAGGATTTAATAAGAGAAAAGAAACTTTTGCAGAAGCAAAGATAAAAACAACAATATCAAAACCCTTGAGCTGCAGCAAAAACAGTATTGAAAGGGCTATTGATTTTATGTTTTGCATGATCCTTGCCTTGCATCAGAGAGAACATATGATACTTGTCCTTTTGGGATTGACTTATTTCACTGAGCATAATGGTCTCTACTTGGGACCATTTGGTTGCAAATGGCATTTGCATTTACCTAGTAGGTAGGGAGGCTGAGCATTTTTCATATGTCTATTAGCCATTTGAATTTGTTCTTTTGAAAAATGCCTGCTAAATTCTCTCACCCATTTCTTAACATGGTTATTTGTTTTACTGCTGTTGAGTTTCTGAAGCTGTTTGTAAATCCTGGATGTCAGTTCCCTATCTGCTCTGTAGTGTGCAATATTTTTTCCCCAAACTTTTGGTTGCTTCTTCATGCCATTGCTTGTTTCCTTTGCTAGATAGAAACTTCTCAGATTGATGTAGTACATTTTTCTATTTTGGGTTTGACTGCCTGTGGTTTTGACAACCTTTGATTTGTTTTAATGATCAGATCTGGCTAAGTTGTATATATATTTCCCTTAAAGCTTAGGAAATGTTTACATTCCTCCACATAGAATTCGTTTTGAAGATTGCTTTACCTCAGGACTCATGCAATTGATATGCTGATAACTTATGCCTTAGAATTTAAAACCAGTAATTCATTACTCAAAAAGAATGAGTAATTAATAGAGCAGAACTGTATACTACAATAAAAATGATTCAGAGTATTTATATGCATGATTATAAAACAGATTAAAATTGCAAAATAAACTTAGATGTGATGAATATTACCTATATCCATTTTTCAAATCTTATGCATTAAAGTGAGAAAAAGGGTAACTATTTGAGTTAGTGGCTTAGATTTTGCTTGGGATGCCCATTATTGTTTCATAGTGCATGGATTACTCTACCAATTCTTCTTTAATTGCAACTTTCTGCTTACACATCTTCTGTAATGCAGTACGTAAGGACTCAACTAGTTGGGTGTCTGTTGCCTACTTGGAAGACTTGAGTTCTGGGTTCCATGCTTCTGCCTGCTTCAGCTAAGGCTGCTATGGGCAACTGGGAGTGATTGTCTCCATTCTCTCATCTTTTAAATAAGCAAACATATTTGAAATAAGCAGAAAAGTAGAGCCAATGCCTTCACATCATATCATTTTAGACCTACAACAAGCATTTAAACTAGATTATAGTATTATGTGTGCCATTAGTTGTTTCTTGTTGTACAACAAATATCCCGAATCCCAGTGGTTGAAAGCAAAGCATATTTATTATCTTATGATTTTCATGGATCAGAACTCTGGATAAGATCAAGTTGGGTTCTTTGCTTTGAGTTTCAGATATTAGTGAGGGCTTTGGTCAATTCAGGCTTTAACTAAGAAATGCTAGTTCACTAAAAATTCTTTGTGTGGTTTTCAAGCAAGAGTTTTATTTGTCTCTCCTAGATTGTATTCAAGCTTCTTTGGGGTGGGATCAGCGTCCATGCTCACTGAAGTGTTCATGTGCTGAATTCAATTCCTTGTATATTGGTGGATCACAAGTCTCACTCCTTCAGGGTCTTTTGGATAGAAATTGCCCTCAGTTCTTTCTTACTTTGAGATTGAAAATTAGCAGTTTACTTGTTCATAGCAAACAGGAGTGCAAGAGAGAATATGTCAGCAAGAATTTGTGTTTGGGCCCTAATCACAGAAGGGACATCTCATTGTGTTTGCTATAATCTGTTGGTTGGTTGTGAGAAGGTCAGACCTAATGAAAGGACAGGAATAGTCAAGTTGAGGATTATTTGGAACACTCTCAGATCTCCCAACTACATCCATGTCTTGAAGATTAGCAAGATTGAATCTTATTTGGGTAATTACTTTGTCTCTGTAGCCTAAGTAAGTATGATGGAGGATCTGATTGCAATCTAAATTTATATTCTTAACTGTTACACTATACCTCAATGCATTAAGCAGCAGCCAAGAGTGAGTGCTAAATCAAATCTTTCTCTCAGAAATAATTTGACAGGATTCTATTAGTGGGCCTAATTTAATTTTCTCAGAGAAAAAAAAATCATGATTTTAGTCTAAAAAGGGGTACCATTTTGTCAGTCCTTATTGCTTTTATGGAAGGAGTCCTTTATTTTATCTGTGCTCTTGAATGCTTATATGTAGAATTTCGCAAAAGAAAAATGCAAACAGGAAGATATATTGTGCTAGACACTTGATCATGTAGCCCAATACAAATCTGAACATTTTAGTGATGTATAATATTGTGTGAGTGTTATGTGCTAGAAAGGGTAATTGAGAGCATTTGAATAATATCATGGCATTTTATCCACAAATAGATTTTCTTTCCTGGATATTAAATATTAGAAATCATCTCATAAAAGACAAAACTAAGTCTTAGTTGAGTGAGATTCCCAGATAACATTATTTCCTGCCTAAACAAGTATGTGTGATGGATTTCCTGAATCTGCAATAAAAGCAAAGTGAATTTTTAAAAATAACCAATTTTTATATGTCTTGAGCTCATTATTAATGTGTTATACCTTAGCATGTTCTTATACTTTCTATCATAATGACACTCTCTGTGGTGCTTAATCATAAATACAGTGCTTATTACTATACAAGCTGAAATTTAAAATGAATAATTTAAGGTCAGAAGGACCGCTTCTCCCATTGTTACCAATAAAAAGGTGATTCTAGAATGTTTCCTATCCAAAAGAACAGGTGGTGAACAAACGTGAGATTTTTCAGAAACTTTCTGAGAATAAATCTGAAAGAGATAACTATAGAATTTTTGAGCACATTTTACAGGAATGCGTATGTTAAATAGCGCATGAAACTGCGTCACATATATAATAAATAATTTAAAAAAAAGAAAAAAAATAGTGCATGACTCATCTATGAGAAAGCCTCTGACAAGCTCACAAGTTTTGTTATTTAAATATTTTATTTATCAATTTGGAAGGCAAAGTTAAAGAGGTAGAGAGAGAATGAGGTCTTTCACCTATTAGTTCATTGTTCAAATGATTATGACAGTCAAGGATTGGGGATGTGGTCGCAGAGCAAGCCTAGAGCCTGGGACTCCTGGGTCTACCATGTAAGTGGCAGGAACTCAAGTGCTCAAGCTATCTTTTATTGCTTTTCTAGACACATTAGCAGGAAACTAAATAGGGGATGGAGTATCCAGGACTTGAACTGGTGCTCATTTAGCAGTGCCACAGGTGGCAGCTTAACTCATTGTACTACAGAGCCATCCCAGACTCAGTCCTAATTTTCTCACTGCATGCACTATTGGATCAGATGTGCAGTGAATACAAAGAAGATATTTTGTCTACTACATAGTTATATGCAATATGGTTTTTCTAAAATTTCACAAAATCTGGAGCTCAGGTTTTCTTCACTAGCAGTTTTTTTTAATCCTGAAAGAGGTTCATGATAAAAATATTTCTAATTTTATTTGATTCCCTGGTTCAAATTTGACATAGGTTCTCTTTTATGATGGGCTAATAAGTAGCCAGGCTAAGCTTAGCAATAAAATTGAGGTGGATTTTAGTCTCAGTTTACACCATCATTGGCTGGGCATCTTATGCAAAATATATAAACCTCCTATCTGTTGTCCTACTCCAAGCTTGCAATATTATATCAGAGGTGTTATGTCTTTATTTGATTATAAGTGAAGCTTTCAACAATCTTTGAAATACTGGTGTTGAATTTGACTTATCACTGCAGAAATCCCAGTTGTTAAAAGTTGAGTATCGTAAGGTAGAAAGTTGTATATTCCTATCCTTATTTTTGGAAAACTGTTGTGTCTATGCATAGTTGATCAAATTCTATGTTCTATGTATTCCCAAAGTTCAAAATTAGAGATTAAAAAGGGCTATGTGATAACACGTTTAGTCCAAAATTATTTTTTAATGGAAAATCTAAAGAAAAACTATATTAGAAAAAGTTGGATGGTACTTGACTTCCATGAATGCAAAAGTCACAGCAGTCTGTAACAAAAATTGTAGTACTGTTCAGGTGAAGATTATTTACTAATTGATAGTTAGAACAATAGGGGGAGGTGGAGGGAGAAAGTGAACAGGGGTGGTGGAAAGAAGATGTTTCATCCATAAGCTCATTTTTGAAACGGCCCTATCAGCCAGGTCTGGCTCAGGCCAAAGCCAAGAGCCAGGAACTCCATTATGGTCTTCCCTATAGGTTCCAATACCCAAGTATGTAAGCCATCATTTGCTGAGACCTAGGAGTATTAGTAAAGAGATGGATTGGAAGCAGAACATCCAGGACTTGATCTAAAATTTTGATATGAGATGTTTGCATTGTATGTGGCACCTTAATCTGCTATGTCTCAGTGTCGACCCCTTAAGACAGATTTACTCAATAGCCCTGGGTTTTTCTAGTTTCACTGAAAACAGGTGATCTACTAGGCTGAATATATGACTCAATTAAATCATAAGTTTTACTTTCTATTGCTGGGTACCATACATATAATATATATGTAAGGAATGTTTCCGTGTCTGGTTGTGCAGATCCAGTAGAGATTTCAAAACAAGCACATTTGAATATGTACACTGCTTTCTTGGGCTTACTGAAAAATGAAACTCAATACTTTATAAGCAAGCAAGATTACATTTTATGTGTCAAGTCTGACAGTTCTGTTTGAATGTAAAAACAAAATATAATAGTAAGAAATGGTAGGTCATCTTTTTTTCTGTTTACTGAAAAGCCCCAAAGAGAAGAGTATTAGATAACACCTGTTTTATTGAATGTAATAGAATTCCTTCTGACTAGTAATCTTGGTCATATGGCATAAGAGAACCATCTGTTTATAGGATAATATGTGAGAGCAATTGTTTATTAGCAGTGAAGTGGTTTTAATATTATGGATAATACTAATGTTACCATATATAGAAGAGAAACTTTTTTTAAAAGATTTTATTATTATTGGAAAGCTGGATATACAGAGAGGAGGAGGAGGGACAGAGAGGAAGATCCTCCATCCGATGTTTCACTCCCCAAGTGAGTCGCAACGGGCCGGTACGCGCCAATCCGAAGGCGGGAACCTGGAACCTCTTCTGGGTCTCCCACACGGGTGCAGTGTCCCAAAGCCTTGGGCCGTCCTTGACTGCCCTCCCAGGCCACAAGCAGGGAGCTGGATGGGAAGTGGAGCTGCCGGGATTAGAACCGGCACCCATATGGGATCCCGGGGCATTCAAGGTGAGGACTTTAGCCGCTAGGCCATGCCGCTGGGCCCAAAAGAGAAACTTTTAAAGTCATAATGTTTTCTCATAACATCTCAATTTTCTCTAAACAATTTGTACTGTAATTAGCATTTTTAAAAAATGTTTTACATAAAATGAAGTCATCATCGTCACACAATAATAAATGAAGGCAGGGATCATGGAAAAGAAAAGGAAATACTCAAATCATGAATACCTGTTCCATGAACTACATCACAGAATAAGTCCAAAGAAATAGACTGCCATATATTTACATAGCACCTGGTGATAGTATTATGAACTATGGTTACTATCATGACTCTTCAACCATAGCTTACTAGATCTCACACACACTAAGATGCTAAATCAGCTGTCTCTCAAAATGGCTAGATTTTACAGACTGGGTAGACCTTCCAATCTTTCCTTCATTCTGCAGTTATCACAAGCCATGATGCCTGTCCAGTGCCAGTGTGCCCCAGATTGCAAGCCTATTCTTGTTTTATTCCCCAATAAAAGTTCTTTTGTTAAAAAGTCTTCATTACATTCTATCTCATTTGCTGGTACTCTGTATACTTAAACTGCAAATGCCTGACCTTCTTGATTTGTAAACCTACATATACTGAGTCCAAGATTGACTCACAGACTCCTTAAAACGAAGTCTCTGAAGTCTGAAATAATTTTCATGTTCACTCTTCCTTTTCTTTAACACATAGGCTTTGTGATACTTAATCCCCCAGAATTTTTTAAAGATAAAATGATCTCAACACTGAAATGGATGTAACAATGTAATGGGTACTGTGCGTTGTAGGAAATCTTTACTCGTTTTATTCATAGATAGGAAGTAAACAAGAGAATCACTTTGATTTTATATGTGACTGTCAAATGAAATTATTTCATCAAATATTATGAGAACAGAGAAGTCTATTGAGGTTCTGATTCTTATCTCCCTACAGTAAAAATGCTCATTCTGTAACCCTGCTGATTTGGCTAAAGAGAATGAGCTTCAGACCTATGGTTTTTTCAGATGTCAAAAAAATCCATTGTATCAGAAGAACCAGTATCTTTGATAACTGAATAATTCGAGAAGCATAGAGGAGAGCATTTTATTGTTTCCCATTATAAACATATATGTTTCTAAGCCAGTAAAGTTGTATACGCATGACTGAATTATTTAAATTGTATGTACTTAACTCAAGATAAGGATATCATCATGGGAATTTTCAGAATGTTAAAACATTTGGCTCTTGATTTTTTTAGTGTAAAATTAAGAATTAAAAATACATGATATTGTAGCAGAACAGGCTGTGTCAACTTGTTGATCCACTTTTCCTCCAGATGCAGCTGGGAAACCAGCAGAAGAGACCTGAGTACTCTGGGCTCTGCTACCTGTGTGGGAGATCTTGATTAATTTCAAGGCTTCTGGCTTCAGGCTGGCTGAGCTCTGCTGCTTGTGACCATTGGGTACTGAAACAACATGTCAAAGATGTCTCTCTGTCTCTCCCTCTCTCTCCATAACTCTTACTTTCAAAAACATAAATAAATATTAAAAAAAAATGTGATGGGCCTGACGTGATAGCCTAGTGGCTAATGTCCTCACCTTGCATGTGCATAAGGGCACCAGTTCGTGTCCAGGCTGTTCCACTTCCCACCCAGATCCCTGCTTGTGGCCTGGAAGAACAGTGGAGAACAGTCCAAAGCCTTGGGACCTTGCACATGTGGGGGACCCTGAGGAAGCAACTGGATCCTGGCTTCAGATCGGCTCGGTTCTGATTGTTGTGGCCTCTTGGGTGGTGGACCAGATGATGCAGGATCTTCCCCTCCTTCTTTCTGTGTATCTGCCTTTCCAATGAAAATAAATAAAATAAATCTTAAAAAAATTATTTAAAAAAACATGTGGTGATATTCACTAGAAATAGATCACATATTGAGCTTATCCCTTACCTTATACAAATATTCTTCACAAAATATTGTCATTTAATTCATTTAGAGGAATCCTTAGTAACTACTCTCACATTCTTTATTATCCAGTCAAGGCTTCTCCATCCTTTTCAGAATTGTATGATATCAATTTTTTTAGTTTATTAATTGATATGTTTGTTCAGTAAAATATATTGTTTTTAAATATTACTGTGAACCTAGAGAATACCAGCAATAAGGTTACAAATTGCTTCTCTAATTGAAATTGCATATCAGATTTGGTTTTGCAACTCAACTAATATTTTAAAAACCGGGAAATAAAGCAAATTGTGCATAAATACCTCTTATTAACAATTTCATGGTCAAGTTTCTAAGAGGAACATTGAATCATTAGAATTTGCAAAAATGCAGCAAAAATAATTATGCTGTTAAAGTAGTTCACACATTAAAATGCATTATAAACTAAACCTAAATTTTATTTTGAGTCATCAGAAACTCAGAGTTATAGCCAAATTCACACACACACACACACACACACACATTATTTGTTCTTCATGTTTAATGTAGTGCATCTCACTTGAACATGCTCTAAGTTGTAAATTACAAACCAAAGATACTTCTGTATTAAATTTCAGCGTGAAATAACACATCTATTTTATGTGTGCACACTGAAAATCATGAGATTATGGGAAGTATTAAAGTACCTTTTATGGAACAAATGGAACATATAATCTTTTTTTTTTTTATTCATTGATTACATTGTATTATGCGATACAGTTTCGTTGGAACTGGGAATCACCCGGAACATATAATCTTTTGATATCTCTGCTAGAATGTGAAGTTTGCCACCTGACCTACTTTGAGGCATAGAAGCAATATAATATGTTTGGTGTGGATACTTGGAAAGTACAAGTGATCTCTCCACTCTTCATTCTTCTGGTCACCAAGTATATATATTTTTTTACTTCCTTTCATGTAACTGATAAAAAGGTTGTGTAGCCTTCTCATAATCAATTTTTATAAAAGATTTATGTCTTTCCACTGGAAAGTCAGACCTACAGAGAAAAGGAGAAACAGAGAAAAAGATCTTCTGTCTGCTGATTCACTCACTAAGTTGACACAATGGGCAGTATTGAGCCATTCTGTAGCCAGGAGCCAGGAGCCTCCCCGGCTCCCCTGTGCAGGTTCAGGGTCCCAATATCAGAGGCCATTCTCAATTGCTCTTCTAGTCCACAGGCAGGGACCCGGAGGGGAATGGGACAGCTGAGACACTACCCAGTGTCCATGATGGATTCTATCGCATGCAATGCAAAGACTTTAGCCAGTAGGCTACTATGCCGGGCCCATCATAATCAATTTAAAAAATGAAACCAGAAACAATTATATATGGAGACACACACACATATATGTGCAAATATTTCAAAATGTCTGTGGACTGTAAATTTAAATCTACTTTAATGTAAAAAAATTGAAATTCATACATTATGTGGAGTCATAAAATTCAGAAAAAAAACATGTATTATGATAAAACACCATGATTTCAAAATTTTCACCAAAATAGACATTTTCAGTTTCATTTTCCATGATTTGAAAAAGTTATCATATTGATGTATGTGCATTTCTGTTTATACATATACTGTTACACATGGTATATTTATCTGTCTAGATATACACATGGACACTCTAACATTAGAACCGGATAATCATAGGAGCTAATCAGTAGTCAGTAATCTGGAGCAATTGTAATGTTCATAGGCAATCATTAATAAAAGCTGTTAGAGTTTATACAAACTTAAAAGCTTCCTTGCTTAGTCCTTGGGATCTGCTTCTGTGACCAGGTTCCTTGACTTAATATATTACCCCAGACAATTTAATATCAGGGTCCTTCCTTTTTTCTGATCACTTGTCAGTATCTGAAATGAATGTTGGTGCTCATACTCTCTTGAAGATCTACACAACCTTCAAAGCTTACTTTATGATTGTGAATGCTAAAACACATCACATTGTTTTAAATTTTAAACCAATTATTTTTTTGAAAAAAATTATTTGAAAAACAGTTTCAAAGACACAGAGAGAGAAATGGAAATCTACTGGTTCACTTCCCGCTCAGCTGCAACAGCTGCTGGCTAGGCCACACTAACACTATGAGCCTGGAATTCACCTGTGCCTCCCACGAGTGTGCAGGGGCCCAACTAGCTGGGACATCAGTTTCTTTCCCAGAAGCATTAGCAGAAGTGGAGCAGCCAGGTCACAAAATGCCACCTGTGCTGGATACCAGGGTTGCAGGTAGTAGCTTACCCTGTTGTGTCCTGGCACTGTACAAGTTTGTTGTTATAGATTATCTTTGGCAATATGTTTAATTCATGCCTTAGTGGACACCTTATGAATTTTCTTACTATTTCATGTTGAGGTATTGAGTTGTAAATATAGATATATTGTTAATATGTATTAAATATATTGAGAAATTTCTCAAGTCAATATGATTTGTTTTTTGAATACTATTTCTCACTCCATCCCTCTTTTCTTCCCTCTCTCTCAACATTGTTACCACCAGCATTAGAACTAACTGGGAAATAATTGGAAAGCCAAATCCCAAACCTAATTTAAGTCCTGAGTTATTATACTATATTTCTTATAGTAAATATTTATTTTGACTTTTTAAACCTCAACAGTAGATATAGAAAGTCCTACATGTGATTAATTTTGTGAATTGTTCCCATCTTTCAAATTTTGCAGTATCTTTCTTCTGTGTATGAATGTATTTTAACTAAACCATTGGAGATAAATTGAAGATTCTACCTGTTTTTATCAAACAGTTCTGAGCACAGTTTCTGAGAAAAATACCTCTTTTTTCAATACTAGTCATATAATAACACTTATGAATGTCAGGGCATTTAATATTGATAATGGCATTATCTAATTCAAAGTAATGGCTTCTAAATTATACTCAATGTGAATGCTTAATATAATGCTAATACTTAATGTGATACTTAATGTAATTATATGATGTTAAATTCAAAGCAAAAGTATTTGTAGGGAATTTTGTGATTATGAATAGTTTTGGATGACTTTGTCAGTTTAACTAAATGTGTAAGTATTCACAAACACTAATATATGTTAAGCATCATCAATGCAAAACTTTTGAAAGAATGGAAAATTCAAAAGGAAACCCTTTGATTTGAAAGAAAACTTTATGCCATCACACACATATTCCTTAGTGTTAATGTAATAAAATATTTGGGATATTTTTAAAATTTATATACAAATATTTATAAATTGAAATTTGGTGAGGCCAGTGCTTTTATTTCATATTATATGCTCTAGAGGGAGAGAGGGAGACAGAGAAAGAAAAATGAATATTCCCATTGGTTCGTTTGTTACATAAATTGCTGCAACTTCTGTGGTTTAATCTTTGCTTAGTGTAAGTTATTAAAAGTAGAATTTGGGGTTCAGAAGTGTCACTGGCTTTTAAAGATTTACAAAATTTATTGTAAAAATACACAGCACAAGTATGTCCCTTGCCCTATTCAGCATCAATTGTGAAATGAACAAATCTCTCCCAGGAATGAGGTGGAGGCAAACTCTTTGAAGCCTGGGAGTCTGATCACCAGCCAGCAGACTGTCCCATTCCACCGCACGAGAAGGAGGCAACAACCCCAAGCCATGGTCAGGGATTTTTTTAGCAATGATCATCAAATCAACTAAGAGAACTGGCTTGTAATATGAACCATTCAATGACTTAAGCTTTCATTAGTGCATGATACAAATTAATCAATTGCAATGGTGCAAAACACAGACACCAATCAGTTTAAATTATTCAGTCAATGAGAGCTACATTCTGTCTAGTAGCAAACAACTGACCCAGACAAACAAGTCCTTCCAATTTCATGTACAGAGAACAAGTTTTGGCATTGAGCTTACCACATGAGCTATTAAAGAAAAGCAAGCTCTCATCCCAGAATGAGATGTTTTTCTGACTGTAAGCACTCTCGCTCTCTTTTCAGGACTTTCCAATAATCTGAGGTCATGGCACAGATCAGGTTATGGACACAACCTGGAAATGTATAAGGAGATCTTGCCTTACTTAGACTGTTTTTTATCTTCTGGACTGTCACACATGATGATTCTATGTATCACTTTCAACCAAAAGAGTATGATTGGAAGAACTAATGAATTTATTAACCTATTAAGAGACAAACTAGAATATTAGTAAAACCTGTGAAAAACAATAGAAATTCAGAATGCATCATATAAAGTTGATCTTAAGAATCAGTCACTTTCTGTGTGATATTTTGTATGACTCAATTGGTGACACTTTATACTTATAAAAATACAAAAAAAATAACATAATACTCACATGCCTATCATGATTTTCAATGTATTTGTAGTGTTTATCATATATATATATATATATATATATATATATATATATATATATCTCAATATCAACTTTTAGGAAAATGTATCTCTGTATTTGAAAGGCAGAATTGACAGAGAGAGGGAGCGATTTTCCACTTGTTGGGTCACTCCTGAAAGAGCCACAATGGCCAGGGGCTATGCCAAACCAAAGCCAAGAGCCAGTAGCTTCTTTTCAATCTCCCAGGTGTGTGCAGGCACTCCAGCACTTGGGTCATCATCTGTTTCCTTCCCAGGTGCAGTGAGAGGGAGCTGGATCAAAATTCAGCAGCTGGGACTTGAATTGGTGCCCATGTAGCATTCTGGTGCTGCCAAGCCTGACATAATCCAATCTGCCACAGCACTCACTCCCCTTATGTACTAACAGTTTAAATATAGATTGAGAATAAATTAAGTCCCTCCTATACTTTCTTTTCCAACTAAAAGTGATTACCATCTTACACATTGCCATCTTGCACAATGCATATATACCCAATGTATTTTTTACTTCTTAGTTCACACGGTAGTACACAATTCAAATATAGATGATAAATTTGCATGTGGGAAACTTAAAGAAAGTTGTTTGCTATACTATAGAGAGTCAACTAGGATTGTTGAAATATAATTTTGACATGTGAAAGTTTACTGCTCTATACCCAATAGTTGATTCACTGAGGGGATGATTTAAGTATCTCACCTTAAATTTTGTTATTGTTGCTTACAGCTATTTTTGTGTGTGCACACACACTGTTTTAGCATATGATAAGTTTGGCAGAAAAAAATTACAATTTTTATTTGAATAGTACATGTTCTATTTATTTTATTCCAGAGGTAGCTTTTCATATTTATTTATTTATTGAATATTCTTCATTGTACCTTGATACATAATTTTTCTGTGTTAACAGATATGTTAGTGAACTCCCTGTTCTTTGCCTGATTGACTCAAACATCGCACATTTTCCTAATTACTAGAAATAGTTACCTTGAAGTTCGCAACTTGTAGGGTAATTTCATTACCTTGCTCATTTTGAAAAATATCTTGACTGTTCTTTGTGCTCTTAATCTTCTTTGAGAATGTAAGCGCATGCTTGAAAAACTAATAGAAAGCACTAATGCAATTTTTATTTGATCAGCATTGAAGTAGGACAAATTTGGAGACAGTTGTGTTCTCTAGTAATTTTTCTTAAATTTTGCAATTTTATCAATGTGAAGTTGATCTTGTTTTTATTCTCTTTATGTTGCATGGCATCATTTTCTTTAAATAAAAAGCTCATAAAATTCTAATCTTTCGCGTAGATTGTGTTACTAGTAAGCACTTTGAAAAGTCAGTGTTGTTATCCAGTTACCCCCCTCTGTATCCTGTTCTGTTCTGAGAAACGTGTATATAGTCAAGACAGAGACAATTTTCCAGGTGGCCACATCACCCACAATCCTTACTGGAAGTTTTAGGCATTTGCAGATTAACCTTGAGAACTTGACTTAGCACCACTCAGATGTGAATTTCAGACTCAATCATCTTTAAATTAAGACTCCTATTAATATATGAGAGCAGTGTGTTCTGTTTTCACTCATAGTGTTGTGGTGAATTTGGACAAGAAAGACAAGACACAACCTTAATGCTTGCATTTATTTCAGGCAACAAAGCAAGATTTATTAAATGAGAAATCTCTTGACATGTCAAGGGTGGGCTCCAATAGAGGAAAGACCCAAGGAAATGTGAAAATGGTGTACTAAGCTCACCATTGAACGAGAAAAGGACTCAGATAACTAGCTAGAACTGGACTCAGATAACAATATCAGGTCTGAATTCTAATCTAATCTAATTATCTCAAAACAAAACCATCAGAAAGGTGCAATGGGACACCTCCTCTTCCCAGTTTCAATGAGCTGAAGTTAGATACTAGTATCTTTGCATCCTCATGACAAAAATTTTGTAAAAAGATGGAGATTGACACTATCATCTAGTAAAGGATAGTTTTGGGGAGGCAATTTGCATTCTCTTACCTTATTTTTGTTTTATTTCTTTTTGTTTTTTTATTTTTTATTTTTGCTAATTGGAAAGGTAGATATAAAGAGAGGAGCAGAGACAGAAAGATTTTTCATATACTAATTCACTCCCCAAGTGGCCACAACAGCTGGAACTTCTTCCAGGTCTTCCCTGTGGTTGCAGGGTCCCAAGGCTTTGGGTCATCTTCTATTGCTTTGTCAGGCCATAAAAAGGGAGCTGGATGGGAAGTGGAGTAGCAGGGACATGACCCAAAATCCATATGGGATCCTAGCATATGAAGGGGTGGGTGGAATTAGACAACTAAGCCATTGCACTGCGCCCCCTATTTATATTTCAGTAATAAAACTGATACTCAGGAGATGGAATTCACATTCTGATAGGGCTCTACCTAACCCCACTCTTATGGTAAATGCAGGGGCTAGGAGGCCTTTCCAAAGGGGCAATATTGGAGGGAGGCAAAATCTTATTTTGTTTTATTTATTTATTTTTAAATATTTATTTATTTTTATTGGATGGGCAGATGAGACTTACTGAGAGAAGGAGAGGCAGAGAGAAACCCTCTATCTGCTTCCCCTGAAAGGCTGCAAGGGGTGCAGTTGAGCTGATGCAAAGCCTGAAGCCAGGAGGCTGGTGGTCTCCCACAAGAGTGTAGGGAGCAAGGTTTTGAGTCATGTTCTAGTGCTTTCCCAGGCCATAAACAGGGAGCTTGATTGGAAGTACAGCAGCTTGGGTAGGAACCAGTACTCAAAAGGGATCCTGGAACTTGAAAGATAAGGATTTAGCCATGGAGCCATTGCACAAGGCCCCAAATTTTATTTATTTATAAATAAATATGTGCATGTATATGCATATATATGCATTTATATAATTTTTTAAAAATGTATTTTAATTTTTATTGGAAAATCAGATATAAAAACAGAAGAGAGACAGAGAGAAATATTTTCCATCTGTTGATTCATCCTTCAAGCAGCCACAATGGCCGGAGCTGAGTCTATCTGAAACCTGGAGCAAGCAGCCTCTTCTAGGTCTCCCACTCTGATACAGGATGGCAAGGCTTTGGGCCATTCTCAACTTCTTTCTGAGGCCACAAGCAGGATGGGAAGTGGGGCTGCCAGGATTAGAATTGGCGCCCATATGGGATCCTGCCGTGTGCAAGGCGAGGACTTTAGCTTCTAGGCTTCAGTGGCAGGCCCCCAAATGTTATACTTTTAAAGGCCAATTTCACCAGATAGCTTGATTCTATCTATTAGCCCACCTGATTCCTTACAATATTACTTTATAGCTAATCCCCTATTGCATACCAAAGAACTATGAGCTGCAGTAAGTTAAGGACAGAATTGACACATGGCAATGAAAGTGTCATGTAGTGAACCTTGACAACATTTGCACAGGGCACATTTGAATATCGCTTTAATTTTCAGAGTTTAAAGCACCCTTCTCCTTCTCTGTCCAATATTCAAATATATTATACAGACTTCAGGAAATTAAACAAGATCACAAAGGTTATATTAGTCTGGTTTGAGGAATGTCCATTTTCTCTTTCAGGGAATTTTATACAGCTTTTACTATATCCTCCCAGTATTCATATATGTATCTCCTCAATTATTATTAGGGAACTAGAAACATGATATGCAAACCTCACTATATATTGGTCTCAGACTCTTTGAGTCATCTTGAAATTCCCAAATTAAATGATTAGCAAAAGAGCATGTTTATTAATTAGAGTATAAGATATTTTACAGAAAAGGGCATTCAGTCTTGTGTCTGGCAGCACCATAGTCAAGCTTTGTTAGATTTCAGTCCTGACTCTAGTGGGAACATTATTCTGTTATTAATTGTTGCTGATGTCCAAAATATAAAGAACAACAAAGAAGAAATAAAATAGTGCAACTGACTTTTCCCCAAACCTAATTCTGACTCTGATAATAACATTCTATAGCATTGTGTAATTAACATATATGTATATGCACATAGGTATAGTGTCTATTTTCTATATCTCAAATCAGAGAAAACATGTATTTATCTTTTGTTTATGTCATTAAGCACGATGTTTTCCAATTGAATCCATCTATTTGCAAAAGATAGTATTTACTTTTTTGTATGGTTGAATACTGTTCCTTTATGCATATCAATAGTTCACTAGGAAAAAGAAAACAACCAAACAAAAACAAAAATAAAAAACAGAAGATATTTCAAAAGTTTTTGGCCTCAAAGTTTGCATTATTGTTCTTCGAGTCATATAATGTTGTGTTATAACCATTTCCCAAACTAATTAACATATAAAGTAAAAATATGTGTTTTAAAGTAGACTTTACACTTCACAAGATAGTCCAACTCTGTGTACGGAATAACTAACTAACTAAATAAATAGATATGACTACAATCCACAATATTGAGTTGTATAATTAAAATTAACTAATTGACTAGATTATATATATTCTTACTACATAAGAACAAAATCAGAAAAAAAAGTAATATATTGTAGTAGCCATGTAGCATGATAGATATAATAGTATGTGATGGTGTTGTCAAACAACACTCAAACTGGTTGGAGGCATTGTTGTAGAACCCCAAACTGGGTCTGCTTACCCACCAGAAAGAAAGCCAATCACTGACATCCTGGTGTTGAAAGAAAGTAGGTCTTTATTGCAAAGAGCAGAGCAGGAGCAGGAAGCTGGTTTTTAATTTCTGGGCTCTACACAGAGTTATGGTGGAATTATGGCTGAGGGGTTCTTAATCAGCTCACATCCAAGTTCCTGGTTAGTCCGAGGAGCTAGTGACTTTCCTCTGATTGGTCCAGGATGCTTTGGTCTTTAAGGAATTTATGATGACCAGGTGTGCTGCAGTTAGCTTTGCAGTTATGTGAATGCACAGACATGGAATTTCTATGTAAAATCCCGGCGTTTAAGGTTCTTTATTGGGGAAGCAAATGGCTCCTTATGTCCAGTGATTGCAAGCTTGGAAGATAAACTAGGACACACCCTTAATTCATTGAATTCCTCTGGTAAAGGGCAAGCAGGCACTGTGCTGAGAGGAGGCTCAGTTCTACTTTTATGTTGGGGGGGGGGTGGTTCAGTTCAATGGATTTTAGGAAACAGGTGCAGAGCAGAGAAGGAGAAAGGGTAGAAACTCAAGGAAAAACAGATGTATTAAAGACAATAAAGTTGCCAGTGGTGGCCTGCTGCTATGCATAGATGGAGCTAACAAAAGGCAGCATCCAGGTCCTTCAGCAGGCCAGGTCATATGTAGGCTGAGATCAGGAATTTCTAGAGGGGTGATGGAATATGAGGATCTTGAGGTAGCTTTTCTAGGAGTCTTCAGATCCCAGCGAAACTTCCTTTCTGCAGTTGGAAAGGAATGCAGAGAGTGGTTGGGGAATACTACTCAGCATCAGCATTGGGTCTGTTTATAATTCTGGACCTATAATGGCTGAGGAAATAAAACATCTGAGGTTTGTGTCCTTGCTCCAAGGATGGAAATCATTTTGCAGTGTGCGTGTGTAACTTAATTATATTAAAATTTTGCTAATTATATCTCAAACTGATGTAAACAAAAATCAACAAATGTGACCTTGTCGTTCCTTTTGAAATAATACCAAAACTTTGCTAATAATAAATCGTTATCTTAGGGTTTAAGAGATGACTTCTGTGTGTAGTAGTTATACGATTCTAAAGATCAAGCATTATTAACAAATGCTTACACCTGACATGAAGGGGGAACAGACGCAAATAAATATAAGTTTGCTGAATTAAGTCACAGTGTCTTAGTCGTTAGATTTAAAATTATTTCCTCTGTAATTGAAATTTTCATTTTCAAATCAATTTTGTAAAGATATTGCATTTTTTCTGTAAACTGAACTACTATGAATATATCAATGCAAGTTATATTCATACAAAGATTTTCTATTTGTATTTATTAAATTTCTGAACATAAGTCAGATGGGAGTTGGCATTTTCACTTCGTAGAAGTGAAGGATGAAGACGAATAGCAGAGAAGGAAAAAGAAAATACTCTGAGCATTTAAATCAGAATAGTATTTAATTCTCATTGTGTTCTGCCACAATGAATTCTGAAAGAGTGGGAGGAAAAAACAACTAAATAGTGCTCATAATATGAGAATTAGACAAGTCTAGACTTTATGAAATTAGCAATATTTCCCAGTGTTATAAACAGTCTAAAGAACTCACACATCAAAAGATCAAACATAAGGAAGAATGCAATCACAGAGGGAATTAAAATTAACTATTAAACAAGGCTGCACATGTAACAGATACTGCTTAATATAGTCTAGGCTATGACAGCCTTGAATAACTGTTTTAATGATGTCCCTAAACAGAGGAATTTGCTATCAAAGCAGCTAATTATAATCAGAAAAATAAATTCACTAAAAATGTGCAAAAATACAGCTTGATATTTTAGATAAATCTGAATTTTTTTCAGAAGCAGTGGAAATAATATAAAAGCTAGCTTTTTTGATGGTTTTACCTCTGTCAGTAGTAGTTTTTCTGACATAAAATTCACACCTTTAACATGTATAATTTGAATATTTTTTGTAAATTAATAACAGTATTATCACAGTCAATTTCAGAATATTGTGTCACTCTAGAAAAGGAAGTCTTATTTGCCAGTAATCAGAAACTTTCCCTTCTCTAGCCCAAAGCAGCCAGCACCCTACAGTGTGGCTACATACATTTGTTTTGCTGCACATTTCACATAGGTATCATATTAAATATGTCATTTTGTGTGTCATTTCCTTTAGTATATTTTCAATATTAATCAATGATTCAGATACTTTTGTCATTAAGCATGAATAATATGTTGTGTTACTACATCACGTTTGTTCATTACTGTGTTCCATGTTTTGATAACTATGAATACTGACATGTAAATTTGCTTGTATGAGTTGGTACGAACATTGATGTACAACATTTAAAAGTTCTTAAGCCTGTATTTTTGTTTTACTTTCTTTTGAAGTAGAGTATGAATACTTAAATGATTGTAGGTCCATGTTTCTATGAATTTGTATTAACTGAGCAAATCTGCATTATCACAACCTTTACTGAGGGAAAGATCGCGAGATCACCTTCCATGCCTCTGTTCTGACATCTCACAGCTTATATCGTCTTCATTCTCCTGTTGTTTATACAAGTGCGCTCATACAATGTGAGTATGCATTCTTTTGTCACCAAGTCCCTTATCTTTTTAAAAGATTTACTTATTTTTGCATGAAAACAGTTACTGATAGAAGGAAAGAGAGAGAGAAAACGAGAAAGAGAGGGAGAGAGAGAGAAATCTTCCATCTGCTCAAATGGCAACAGCTGGATCTGGAATATTTTCTAGGTCTCCCATATGGGTGCAGGATCCCAAAGCCTTGACTCATCCTTTACTTTCCCAGGTCATTAGCAGGGAGCTGAATTGAAAATGGAGCAACTGGGCCTGGTGCGATGGCCTAGCGGCTAAAGTTCTCACCTTGAACATACCAAGATCCCATATGGGTGCTGTTCTAATCCCAGCAGCCCTTCTTCCAATTCTGCTCCTTGCTTGTGGTCTGGGAAAGCAGTCAAGGATGGCCCAAAGCCTTGGGACCTTGTACCCACATGGGAGACCTGGAGGAATTTCCTGGCTCCTGGCCTCGAATCAGTGCAGCACTGGCCGTTGCGGTCACTTGGAGTGAATCATTGGACAGAAGATCTTCCTCTCTGTCTCTCCTCTTCTCCGTACATCTGCCTTTCCAATAAAAATAAATAAATCATAAAAAAAATGGAGCAGCCAGGATTTGAAATGGCACCAATATGAGATGATGGCTTTGCAGGTAGAGGACTATTTTGCTGTGCTGCTGTGCTTTGCCAAAGCTGGGAAATTAATGTATATTTTACTCATTGAAGTTTGTTATATTTTACTATTGCTAAAACAGAGTATTTTTTCCTGTAATGACTTACATTCTTGTGATGAGGTTTGTTTCAAAAGTATTAATTTTGTTGTTGTTTGTTTCTTTTTAAAAATTTACTTATTTTTATAAGAAAAATGGATTTGACAGAAAGATCTTCCATCTGTTGGTTCACTCTCCAAAAGGCCACATTGACTAGAGATGAGCTGATCTGAAGCCAGGAGCCAGAATCTTCTCTTCGGTCTCCCATGTGGATGCAGGTTCCCAAGGCATTGGGCCATCCCTCTGTTGCTTTCCCAGACTAGAAGTAGGAAGGGATGTGGAATATCCAGGGCACGAACTATGGCCCATATGGGATGCTGACACTTTCAGATTGACCTATCACACGGGCCCCAAAACAGAGGTTCTATAAGTATGTTCTTACCATTGTGATATGTTTTTACATATTTCATTCACAGACCTGAATATATATATATATATATACACACACACATAAATATACTTATGTATATATATTTATGTATATATATATTTCATCTTCTTGTAATCATACCAGTGTGACTGTTATTTCTACATTTGAGTGTCAATACATGCAAAAATATATATTATTGCCTGTTTTATTTTGTAAGGTGAATTATGAAGTGTCCTGTGCTTTTGTTTCCTTCACAAATGTTGTTTTGAAAATTTCAATTAAGGCCCGGCGGCGTGTCCTAGCAGCTAAAGTCCTCGCTTTGAACGCACCAGGATCCCATATGGACGCTGGTTCTAATCCCGGCAGCTCCACTTCCCATCCAGCTCCCTGCTTGTGGCCTGGGAAAGAAGTTGAGGACAGCCCAATGCATTGGGACCCTGTACCCATGTGGGAGACCTGGAAGAGGTTCCAGGTTCCTGGCTTCAGATCGGCACAGCACTGGCCCGTTGCGGCTCACTTGGGGAGTGAAACATCGGATGGAAGATCTTCCTCTCTGTCTCTCCTCCTCTCTGTATATCCGGCTTTCCAATAATAATAAAATCTTAAAAAAAAAAAGAAAATATAAATTAATGTCTTTTAAATAGTTTTAAAATAATTTGTTCGGAATTATGTTTTGCAGGTTTTCATCTTTTAGGATTGTTGTCTTTAGAGATGTTTATATCAACATTTGAGATCATGGTTTTAAGATTAATGTCTGTTAGAGTTATCACCCAAATCATATAAAGGTACAGAAACCAAAAGCTTCAAAACAGTTTATTGCAGTTGTTTGCAGCACAATTTCTTTTTCCATTACATTGTTGTTGACAATTTGGGTTATTTCCCAGGTTTGGCGATTCTGTATACTGCTGTATGAGAATGCCTTTTGACAAAACATAAAAACATTTCTGCTGGGTGTATGTACCTAGGAAAGGGATTGGCATATAGAGTACATATTTAGTTTCTAGTTGATAGCAAGTTTTCCAGGATGGCTATAGAGCATTGTACTTTATCATCCTGTAAGTGGTTTACTGGAATTGCAGTTGCTAGACATTCTTACCAGCAGTAAATATTATTTATCCTTTTTTTGTCTGTTGTTCTCTTGGTTGTACAGTAGAAGTATGTATGTACTTTAAGTTTGGATATCTGTGGTAAGAGAAATTTAACAAAATTACATCTTAATGTTCATTAAGCAATGTTTCACAGATTGTTCAATGACTTTTTTCAACTTTACTGAGGTATATTCGCAAATAAAATATCAGCGAGGTTTTGATATATTTATACAGTATAAAATGATTACCATAATTATAATCACTAACTTATTCAATATGTTATAAGCATTCCATCTGTTTCTTTGTGTTTGAGTGACAAAAGTACTTAAAACCTGCCATATTTGCAAATTAGTAAGCATACTCAAACTGTATCATCAAAACCTCAGTGACCATGCTTTGTTTGAGATTTCCAGAATTTAATCTTCATGCTTAACTAAAATTTATACCCATTAGCCAGCAAGGTTTTTGGTTTCTATGTGTACAGTTTATCTTTTTCATATAGTTGAGTTCAGATAATTTCTGGCTTATTTCAGTTAGCATAATGTCCTGAAGCTTAATATCTGTTGTTGCATATGACAGGGTTTCTGTGTGTTGCTCCTTCATTCATTTGTCCAGACAGGTAGGTTTAATATATATTTTGACTATAGTAAAAGGTGCTGTAATGAATATGAGGTTACAGACACCTCTTCCGAATAGGGACTTTATGTCCTTCGTGTGTGCACTCAGAACTGTGATTGCTGGATCATGTAATAGTTTGTTTTAGGCTTTGAGATGCCTCCCTACAATTTTCCATAATGACTGAACCAGTTTACTTTGTGAATAAAGCTTTGCTTTCCTTCACACCTTCTGAAACATTTTTTAAAATGATTTGTTTATTTATATTTGAAATATAAATAAGAGAGATCTTTTATCTACTGTTTGACTCCCCAAATGGACACAAAGGCAAGTGTGAAGCAAGGAACCAGAGGCCTTCTCTGGGGCTCCCCTGTGGTTGAGACCCAAGGACCTGGACTCTCCTCTGCTGCCTTCTTAGGCCATTAGTAAGGAGTTGGATTAGAAGCTGGGCAAGTGGTAGTTGGCATCCATTTGGATGTTGTCATTATAGGCAGAGTCTTAGCCTACCATGCTATGGTGCTAGCCCCTTTGGTATTTTTGATAACAACCTTTGTAATAGGTAAGCAGTGATATCTCATTGGTGTATAATTTATATTTTTAAATTATGGGTGATAGACTACCTTTTAATTGGCCATTTTGATGTCATTTGACTAATAGACATTTATTTAGTTTCTTACCAATTTCTATTTGGTTTTTTATGATTTATTTGATTCTGTTTTAAAATTTTACTTTTATTTATTTAGTGATTGTGAGGCACAGAAACACACAGAAATACCAAGTACCCGCAACAGCTGGGGAAGCAGAGCCAGGATAAAGGAGCCAGAGATAACAATCCTAGTTGTCCACTTTGGTGGCAGGAGCTCAGTGCTTAGTGGGCCATTGTTACCGCCTTCCAGGCTCTTCACGGCCAGGGATTCAACCTAGGTATTCCAACATGAAAACATGCATTGTAAACAGAAACTTCACAGCCAGGGCAAATGCCTGCCATACTTTTGTTGCATATTTTGGCTACTAGCATTTTTTTCAGATGTATGATTTCCAGATATCTTCTCCTGTTAGATTGCCTTCTTGTTTGCTTTTGTGATGGTTGCTTTGCTGTGCATTAACTTCTTAGTTTGAAACAATTCTGTTTGTTTTCGATTCGCTGCCTGTCATTGTCCAACACCATTGCCCATACTAGGTTAAAGAAGCTTTTTCTCCATATTCTCTTTCAGTGTTTTGGTGATGTTAGAGCTCATTTTTAAGTCTTTTATGCAGTTTGAGATAATTTTCATACATGCTATAAAATATGGATCTGATTTTATCCCACATATAAGTTTCTAATTTTGCAAACATTATTTAAAGAGACTATCCCTTCCTTAGTTTGTGTACCTTTGGTACTTTTATGTAAGATCAATTAATCATAAATATATGGAGTTAATTCTGAACTCTTTAGTATGAACCACTGATCTGCATGTCTATTTTATGTATATATCATGCTATCTTGACTGATTTATTTGTTTAGCATATCGTGAAATCAGGAAGTATACTGCTTTTATGTTTAATTTGCTCAAGGACTGATGCTGTTGACATGAACAGCAAGAAAAAAAAGTATGAATTAACAGAAAAATGTTAATGTTTTGATAAAGTGAAAGATATGAATTTTTGTATTCAAGGCTGATGCAATCTATTATGTGCAAAAAATAAATTATTTATGAGTCATTCAGTTTGTCCATCCCGACACTATCTCTTTTCTAATCTACAACTGTTCATGATAGGATAAAACATTTAGATGTTTTAAAGTAGTTTTCTGAATTTTATATTCAATTGAATAATAGCTTCTATAAATATGTGAACCTGAATTGACATATCTGTTACTCTCAATATTTATCATAGCCATCAATTATAGTATTTCATGGTAACTGATATGGGATAACTTTCTATGAGAAAAGGAACAAAATAGGATCTTGTGTATATTACCAATACATACTAAAATTTTTAAGAAAGTTCAGCACTGATAGATTTTCTGATATTAAAAAAAGTTTTCCTTAGATTACAGAGCATTTTGGTAAACTCTGTGATCTGTAAAATTTCTATGATTTTTCTTTCCCAGCCTTCCAAAAATGAACTTTATATAGTGCTGTATTACATGGTTGAATGCCCCCAGAAAATGTTGGCCACTGCAAGTAAACCTAAAATGACTCTTCCTATCATTTGAATATTTGTTTAATTTTTGAGATGACATATATATCTAGTATATATCTGGTGAATTTTTTGAGTGCCTGGAAGTATGAAACATCTCCAGTTATTGTACCAATCATGGAAAAATAATTAGAAAACCTCTTGTAAAAGAAAAATTCTCTTTCCAGTTGGATTTTATTTATGATCATTCTCAGATTTTATGTAAACTTATAAAATACATTCTTAATTATCTATTACATCTTTTTGGTTTTAACTGGTAATGTTGCAGTGCATTTCAGAATTTATGGTAAGTGCTTCAGACCCATTGTCCCCAAATAAAGAATGTTTGCTAACTGCCTGTTTTAGGAAGGTGATGTGTTAAGGTTTGGATTGGCTAGTCCCTCCAAAAACTCAAGTTGAAATCTAGTCTCCAGTTTTTCTGTGCTGACAGGTAGTCAGCTCTTCATGAGGCGAATAAATTGTTAAGAGAGATTGATATAACTCTGAGTATTTATACAGTGAGATGGTCCCTTCGTTTTATGTTTCTTTTTCTCCATATATCGGTGTTTGCCCTTCCTTTTACTAGCATGAGTTGAAGCAGCACAAAACGCCTCACCACATCATACTCCTGCAGTTCTCAACTTTCCAATCTGTGAATCAGATTCACATTCTTTTCTATTTTTTTAAAGATCTATTTATTTATTTTTAATTGGAAAGTCAGATATACAGGGAGGAGAGACAGAGAGGAAGATCTTCTGTCCAATGATTTACTCCCAAGTGACTGCAACAGCCGATGCTGTGCTGATCTGAAGCCAGGAACCAGGAACCTCTTCCAGGTCTCCCATGTGGGTGCAGGGTCCCAAGGCTTTGGGCCGTCCTCGACTGCTTTCCCAGGCCACAAGCAGGGAGCTGGATGGGAAGTGGAGCTGCCGGGATTAGAACCGGCGCCCATATGGAATCCCAGCACATTCAAGGCGAGGACTTTAGCCACTGGGCCACTGTGCCGGACCCCAAATTCTTTTCTGTATAAAGTATCCATTGCCAGGTATTTTGATATAGTGATTTAAAAAAGTGAAGACATCATGTGACACTTTAGTTAGGAAGTAGTCACAATATTTGGCAAGATATCCAGTACAGGACAATGGAAGGACTCAGAAAATAATCTTATGTGAAATAGGATTTTTTTCAGATTTATTTATTTTTATTGTAAAGTCAGATTTATAGGGAGAAGGAGAGACAGAAAAAGATCTTCCATCCACTGGTTCACTCCCTAGATGGCTGTAATAGCTGGAGCTGAGCTGATTGGAAACCAAGAACCAGAAGCTTCTTCCAGGTCTCCCAGGCGTTTGCAGGGTCCTAAGACTTTGAGTTATCCTCTACTACTTCCTGGACCACAAGCAGAGAACTGGAAGGGAAGTGGAGTAACCAGGATATGACCTGGTGCCCATATGGTATCCTAGTGCATGCAAGTGAGGACTTAAGCCACTGGAACACTTATCTGAATAAAAATTTGAAGTGATACTATAAGATTAGTAATTTTTGTCACGGAATAATTAAGGATTCTTTTTTGTGTGTATGAGATTTATTTATTTTTATTGTTAAGGAAACTTTACCAGTAGAGAATGAGAGACAGAGAGATCTTCCATCTGCTGATTCACTCCTTAAATAGTCAAGCAGCTGAAGCTGAGTTGATCCAAAGTCAGAAGCCACGATCATCTTCTGGGTCTTCCGTGTAGGTGCAGGGTCCCAAGGATTTGAGTCATCCTTCACTGTTTTCACAGGTCATGAGCAGGGACCTGGTTGGTAGTGGAGTAGCCAAGAAATGAACTTGTGCCCAAATGGGATGCCGGCACTTGTAGTCAGAGGATAAACCTGTTGATCTATTACGTTGTGCCCTCTTTCAGGATTCTTACTGAAGGAAGTGATCACATGACTTAAAGCGTGGCATTATTAAACATTCAGAGGTGATTACATAGAGTACCTTCAGGATGTGGATTATTTTGCATGTGGAGAATGCTTACCTTTTATAATAAACAGTTATTCCTAAGCTTATACCATTTCATAACATTTTATATCTAGTATTTATACATTATCTCATTACATGGGGAACAATATTTACCCCATTGGAGCATTTTTTTGTACTAGAGAGAATAAAATATGCAATGCTCATTCATGCCTGTAGACAAAGGACACATATATCATAAAGACAATCACTTTAAGACAATTAAATAGTTTGTATTTATTATGGAACAGCTAGTTTCCAATTTCTTTCCAACATGAATTTACTTAATTTAAATTGCAGCATAGTAAAATTTGCATTTTTATTTTTCCAATTCCAATTTTGAGGGAGATAATGGTACACTGAAGTTGATTGATTTGCCAAATATCACAAAGCACGTAAGCTTCGAAGAGCCTGAGTAAGAACCCAGGAAATCTAGTCCCAGTTTCATGTTCTTGACGAAAGCAGGTTCTACCCTTCACGTGTCCATCTCAGAGCGCTGTCTATCTCAGGGTGTCTTGTTAGAACCTGCTGAGCTCTCCAGCTGCACATGTTGCTGCAATCAAGTCCATCTGTCACGGGAAATACTGAATCTATGAAAAGAACAATAAGTACCATCTGCTACGACCCATGCCAGCAGTATGAAATGTCTTAAATAATTAAAAAATACAATAGAAATAGTATGTATACTATTATAGTTTTATATATTTTGCTTTCTTAATTCAATTTAATACTTGAAACTTTTCAAAAGTGAGTTTTCAAGTTTCTGTTTTCGCAGAGTTCTAACCTGAGAAACTTTTGGTAATTTGCTTCTTTTCATAAGGCGTTAGATGTTTTACCCTTTCAAAAGTAGTCATCATCACCACTAAATTATTGATACCATGCTATTAATTATTTCATGCACACTGTTTTCTTCTACTTAGGACACTGAGGTACATTTTACTTATTTAATTATGTTAAATCGCCCATTGTTGTAAACATTGAAAGTAAAATAAATACACACATATGAAAATATAAAGAATATTTGAGAAAACTGTATCTAGAAATATATTACTTGATCTTTTTACTCACACCTGCTTTACCGCACACACATGTATTTACTGACTTTTCCATTACGTGCATTTATCATCTGCTTTATGTCTGTTTTCCTTTCATGAAACAAACAGTAATATTATATTTTTCTACCTTCTTTCTTCATCTGAAATATCAGTGCATTTTTTCTCCTATTTTCATGAACTAACTTCCTTACATAACCCTAAAATAATTTACAGAGTCTAAAACACATTCTTCCTTTCCTTTTGACATGAGTATTTTGAGTGGCCTTACTGAGCCTCAGTCTCCTTTGCAGCGCCTTTTACTTCTGTAGTTCTGGAAATGAATATCCTTGTTAGTAATCACACATGGAAGAGATTTCACCATGGAGGAAGCATTGCTCACTTTTAAAAATGCATCTCCTGTCTCCGTCTTGGAAAATTATTGTTGGTTTTTCCTTGGGCTAGAATTTCCAATGTATGATAAACATTCAGTCTCTTACTTCTAATATTTGTCTAGTAACAGGCATGTTAATGTTTTCATATTATTTTTACAGGAAAAATCATTTGTAGAAGCTCCGAGAAAGCTACTTACTGAACATAATTTTATATTCTTTAATCTCATATATGGGAACATTTGATAAAAAAATTTGTGCAGATAATTTTCTGGAAGGCTTGTTGCACTCAGTATTGCCTGCAACTTTCAGGTTTTATATTACTCTGTGTATCATTTAATTTTATTTCATATGTCATTGAATGTAATAGTGAAACATTTACCTGTTATTCAGAATTTTTAAAGATCTGAAAAAATATTTTCAAGCTCTTGTCATGTTAAAAAAAATTTCAAAATTCACTAGCTTTAAATAGTGATAGTTTCCTTGAGTTATGAATCTGTATTTGGCTTGTATTTGATGGCTGTGGTTGAATTACCAATAAAGTTGCATTGATAATTGATATGCTCATTTATGCCCCTGGTTCAGTGAGTACAGGAGTGGAGGTAAGTTGTTAATTAAAGATAGCAACTTCCAAAGATAGATCTGAAGTTCTAAGTACATTGTAAATATCTGCTTTCATTTTATATGATGTATGAGATATGTTATCTCTTAAAAGTTTTGGGAAAATGAATTTAAATGATAAGCTTGATGACAAAAAATCTGAAATTCATTCTTGTAATTTGCATTTTCCATAAGCATTTTGATACCACTCTCAGACATATGTTTCAGAATTTTTTGCACCAAAATAAGCTTGTCTTTTAGTTCTACTTTTTGCACCAAGTTTTTGAAGTGGCCTCTTATGTGTTAATATGTGTGTTTAATATTTTATAAAAGAATTTGAAATAAATTTTGAATACCAATTTTCCAGTCCTTTTTGTTGTTAGCTTACAGAGTTTTATAATCTTTGTAAAATAATGTAAATCCAGTGAAGTTCTTGAGTGGGCTGGTTTTTAATACAAGTTTGGAGAACCACAAAGATACAGCAGTAACTACTTTGTTACATTTACTTAAGAAATGATAGATACATAGAAGGATAGATTAGTAGTTGATAGATTATTTCACAGGGAGAATCCCTATTCATTGTTTCTCAGATACCTTCAATAGAATGGCTGGACCTAGACAGGCAAGCTGACATTTGGAAATTCAGTCTGGGTCTCCTATATGGTTAGAAGAGATCCAACTATTTAAACAATCGTATGCTACCTCCCTGGGTTTGCTGTGGCAAAAAGCTTGGTTCAGGAGCAGAACTGGGCATTGGACTCAGGCATGTAAGACGAAGGATCTTACTGACATCTTAAACACCAGGCCAAATGCCTCCTCATGTACATACACTCTAACACTGGACTATAAAAATGTTCCGAAGACAAATATATGTTTTAAAATGAAGAAATATTGTATCCTATGAAAATATTTGGAAAGCAACATTTCCTTCATGCATGGTAAGCACAGATCTTAAATGAATGTGCAGAGAGGCTGAAATAGTTTTTATGTTTCATTCTAAGTTCCTTTAATCTTTACAAAGATTCAGTCTCTTCAACATATTCACATCAACATTTATGGAAACTATTGAATGCCAGTTACAGTAGTGAGTAACAAAGAGATTGAAAAACAACAACCCTGAAAAGCATCCTTGGCAGTCATGCCATGGACCACCGGAAAACACTGAGGTGCTTTACATTTTTATTTAACATTTTATTTACATTTTTATTTATCATTTGATAATTTAATTGGTGACAACTAGCCTAGAAGTTAGGTCATTTGATATTTAGACTAACATTCTGTTTACTCCGTCAGGAAATTTTCAAAATACTAATGCTGTTATCCACTGTTGTCCTTTATGACCTCACAAGAACAGCTACTCAAGACATTAGGGAACATGCATTTTTTTTTTCTTGCCATTTTATCTATAGCCTACCCTGTAGTGCTTGGGTTTTGAAAAAGCACTGAATAAGTTATTTGATGGCAAGCATTTTTATAGAAAAACTCTCCCTATTCTTTTAGTTTTCTGAAACAGAATTTTTTGTGAAACTGTTGTAACATTAAACTGGGGACTTGGCGTCTGAACATGAAGGACCCAGGATGATGACGAGCCTTTTCTGAAAAGGGAAAAGCATAGAGTGTGTTTTCCTTCATTTGGGCTGTCTGCTGTGGCTGAGAACATCTTGCAGATGAAAGAATCAATACTTTTGAGTTACAGACTTAGCCTCAAATGTAAAAACTACGCTTGAGTGCAATGGTATGAAGCAAAAAGGAAAAGGTTTAATAAAACTTCAGGGTGCTTCTCTTTCAGGGCTAAGAATGCCTTTCACTTTGTGTTGGTAACATTACTGAAAACAGGTGGGCTCCTAACTAGAATATTAAGAGAATGAAGTTAATGTGAAAGTTGCAATAGAAATAAAATCAAATGCCAGCCCAGAGGGAAGTATGATTAATGTTATATCAAAAAGTGAAATCAAAATCCTTTTTAAGATTTAGTATTTTAAAGGAACCAAATCAACAAAGGATTTGAGTTTCAAACTCATAAGTGGAACCATAAACCATGACAATACAAAAAGTAAAATCTTACCTTCCTGTGTAATAAGCTTTACAGAGTGTCCCCAGGATGAATATGATATAACATTAGGTTTCCATAAAGACATTAGAAAAATGTAACTTTGGAATTTTTTGTGCTAATTGGCAATTTTCTTCTCCCCCCAGTGTCTCCTGTCTTCCAATACGCACACTACACATTATGTGCACGCACACACACACACATTATCAATTAAAATGTTTAGTGCGCATTTTTGATTTTGTCTACCACTTTGCATTTTTATTATGCCAATTTTTAGTACTTATTTTTGATTGGCTGATAGGTTCCTAAAAAACATTTTATATGAGCACGTTCTGGGCCTGGCACGATAACGTAGCGGCTAAAGTCCTAGCCTTGAATGCGCTGGGATCCCATATGGGCGCCGGTTCTAATCCCAGCGGCCCTGCTTCCCATCCAGCTCCCGGCCTGTGGCCTGGGAAAGCAAGCAGTTGAGGATGGCCCAAAGCTTTGGGACCCTGCACCTGTGTGGGAGACCTGGAGGAGCGCCTGGCTCCTGGCTTCAGATTGGCTCAGCTCCAGCCGTTGTGACCACTTGGGGAGTGAATCAACAGATGAAAGATCTTCCTCTTTGTCTCTTCTCCTCTCTGTATATCTGCCTTTCCAATAAAAATAAATAAATCTTAAAAAAAAACTCCTGCAATTCAAGAGAGATAAAGTTGCATGTAACTCTTAATTGGCTACTGTCTCATTCACTTTTCTCAGTTCTCAAATAGTCAGGAATTCAAATATGTTTTTTGATCTGGTATAATTAAAGAAGAATATTTGTATATTTCCTACTTTTTTTTTTTTTTGAGTAATAGAGTAAGTGTGAGAGAGAGCGAGAGTAAAATGGGCAGAGAAATGGAAAATGCTTACCTCCAAAGGGTAAGCATTGGAATCCAGATCTTTACCCGTAATTGCCACTCAGGACCTGCATCAGCAAGAAACTGATTCCAGGACCAGAGCAGAATACGAACCAGACACTCCGCTCTGAGGTATAGGTGTCGTTACCAGCATCTTCACTGTGAGCTCAAAAACTCATCCATGCTTAAGGTTTGCATACTATGAAACACACAGAGAAGACAAAACTGATTTATTATACTGAGTTACAAGCTACCTTCATCATTTTGAAAAGGTCATTGTTCAGCCAGGCATATTAGGACCCCTTATTTCTACTCAGCAAGTGTGAGTTCTTGATTCTGTTTGTCTTTGTTGTTCTCCTAGACAGATTCCAGAACAAATGAGCTGCAATTTGCCCTCAGTATTCACGCATTCTTTTTTTATGCCCATGCATTCTACATCAATACGTTCAGTAAATCACAGAACAAATACATTTGAAAAATAAAATTATGTCCATATTATATTTGTACAAATGTGTTTCAGCAATAGTTGTGATCCCCTCAAACAAAACTGTGTGACAGTTGTGTACATAACATTCACTATGATATGCAATCTAGGAAGGACATAAGTATACAAGATGCTGAATATACTCAAAACTATTTTACATAAGAAATTTTAAAATCTATGGAATTTAGAATTTTGTAAGGGGAGCGATTATTCTGGAACCAATCTTCTGATAATGAAGGAAGTCTATCTTGCTGGTTAAAGAAAGCTTCCAATTACTTGACTGTTAGAAACATTTGCACAGACTCAAATGACATGAGTAATAAGAAACAAGGTGTTACAGATTTTAATAGCTTTAAGGAGACATCAAAAATTTTGAGACGGCATATTACTGCTGGGAAATTAAAATAAAACCATTACACCTTGCAGTGGAAAAAATGGGAAATCTTTCTAAATCCTTTTCTCGGATATTCTACTTGTACTTTCACCCCAAACGCATTTTAGCTTTGGAAAATCATATGCCAATATGCTTTCTTTGTTAATATTTACTATTTCAAAAGATTGATGTGTTCCTCTTTATACCCTAAAAATTTTCTGGAATAATACTTTGCTGTAAGATCAATATTAACTTTTATCATTAGTTACACATTCTATTTCATATCCTTGTCATTTATCTCTGGTTTAGTGATGAAATTGCCTGGTGATATCAAAGAATATAGCCAACTTACGACAAAATCATAGAATGTTGGTGAAAACAAACTGATCTTTGTGTATGGGTATCAAAGTACAGTACAGACTGTTACGCCTCCAGCAGATTCTGTTTCTTTCTATGATAATCTCATAAGTCACAGTGCTTTGAAATTTTCAGGCAATTTCCATGTGTCTTATATTCTTTGATCCTCAAAATAAGCTTGCTAAAGGAAATACTAATACCTGCGTATTACAGGACCAGAACATGTGCTTAACACATGTAAATTGACCCAGAACCTTCATACTTGGTATTGTTGGAGACTGAAAAGAAGGGGCGCTGAACTGGAACTAGAACACTATCATTCTGTCTGACTGCAATCACAACTTAAATCATCCAGCAGTGCAAACCCTCCTACCTTCTGTAATAAATTAGGATTTATGTATTTTTAAAAAATGTCCTTATTACTTTATGATACAGTTCCATAGGCGCTGGGATTTCCCTACTCTTTTCCCTCAACACCACCTTCCCCTGCTGATTTTTCCTATATTATAAAAATAGTGCAGTCCTTCATAAGTAGTCATAAGTCCATCTCCTGACATTGTAGGTATGGACAATAGCAAAGAGTACAAGATCTTATTGTCAAGATCTATTTAACAGTTTTATTGGGAGTAAATCTTTGATTTGGAAGTAGAGATATATATTTCATTGTATCTTCAGATATGTATGTGACAGTTTCTATGACACAGTTACTATACATCCCCTTAAATTGATTTGAGATACAGTGACAATGAGAGGGTGGGTCAGGTGGAAACTAGGCACTTGGAATTCCATTTTAGTCTCTAAACTTTTCTTAAGAATGTTGTACTCTGTTGTCCAAATCTCAGTCTAATTACCATTTTTGGGGGGCAAAGAAATGTTCCTTTCCCACTGTACCCTAGTCTGACAAAGACATTGTTCTTTAATGTGCTCTGTGTGTGTGTGTGTGTGTGTGTGTGTGTGTGTAGTGTGTGTATTTTTCCTCCCTGTATTTAATATAAATAAATAACAGATGGGCATTTGATGTATTTTTTAGGATTCCACTTCAAAAGCCAGTATTCCATATTGTAGTGCTTGAGTTAGTGTTCTAGCCCCAGTCTTGATAGCAGCTACTTAATAATGTATATGTTTGGAAGTAGCAGTTGATGACACTTACCTGTGAGATTAGGATTGAGTTCCTAATTTGTGGTATTGTCCTAAGCACCCTCTTGGCTGCTGTGAATATTTAGGGAATAAACTAGTGGGAGGAAGATTCATTCTCTCTCTCTCTCCCCCTTTCCTACCTATAATTTGTCATATATTATGAACGAGACATTGTTCAACTGTGGGTAATGTATTAATGAGTAAAATGTTCTTACTGTCCTAAAACTTATTCAATAAAGGATTTTCAGATACATTGCATGTTTTGATTTTTCTCTGTATATTGCAGATAAACGCATAAAATAATCCTTCAGATTGCTTTGTGAGTTGGTTTTCTAAGATGTCAACATATGATAGTGTCAAGATTTTGGTGTCTTGGAGCCCGCATTGTGACACAGCATTTAAGAGCTGCATATGATGCTGGCATCCATTTCAGAAGAAAAATCCAAGTCCTACTGTTCAGCTTCTGATCCAGCTACGAGCTAACATATTAGGAAAGCAACAGAATACACTTCAAGTGCTTGAACCCCTGCCACATACATGGAAGAACAGGATACGTTTCTGGCCTTTTTGCTTCATTCTGTCCCAGTCTTTCCTATTGTGGCCATTTGGGTAATGAAACAACAGATAGGAGATCTTTTTCTCTCTGTTTTTGCCTCTTTTCCTTATAGTATATTTCAAATAAAACATTTTCAAATAATTTGATGCCTTTAAAATGAGAGGTGATGACAATTATTTTTGCATATCCTAAGCTACAGGGAAAAGAGAAATATAAGTCAACTATGGTTACAGAAATAAATATTGGAAAGAACTGTAAGATTCTCCATCTATTCAAATAAAATTATGTATTCAAGTGACGAAGGATGGGAATATTTAATTGGTGCATAATTCTGTATGTTAGATATTTATTCCAGATTAGAGTGAGCAGAGGTTCCTGCAACCTGTTAGTGAAAAAAAATACACACCACAGTGAATAGAACCTGGAACTGCAGGAGAGCTTCATGGTTTAGCCCAGGATTACTACCTGCTTCTAGAGGCAAAGGAGGCTACTGAAGAGTGTAAAGGGAGTGGTCTCCTCAGATTTGAGGCTAATAAATATATGGAAGAATGAAATTAACAGACACCGAAATATGCAATTTCTTTAAAATACGTGCATAGTTTTTTTTTTATGATGCACATTTTCCACAAAGTTTCTGAAACTTCCTCCTATCACACAGGGATTTAGTGCACGGCACCAGTCAATTCACAGTGAGTTAAGAAAGCAAGTGTAGAAACCATGGACATTATTGGTATGTAGGAACCAGAGATTGATGAGGGTTTAAAATATAGTGGTTACTGAGGTCCCCACCCTCTCGTGCAATGAGCATCAGGATCGCTCCGGAAACCCCTCAAAACAAACAAATAACCAACCAAACAAACAAACAAAATCTAGAATAGATAGACAGAGAACAACAAAGAAAGCTTAGAATCAGACAGGAAACGGTCAGTGTGGATTCACTTATACCTTACTAGGTGGGACACAAAGATTAGTTACTCCTCACTAGGGTATTGAAGATTTCTCTGCACACCCCTCCTAAAACTGTTCTGCACCTAAACTGTTGACATGTGTCTTGTTAGAGTTATAAGCCGGTCTAAACTACCTGGAAAAAAGGCCAAGTTCAGCAAAATTATGCTTCAACACTATAAAATGCTAAATATTATAATGAAGAGAGACACGAGACAGCTGAATAGTAATCTACAGCCATTTTAAGGTGTATAGCAGTCAGTTCTGTGTATAAACTAAAATTGAAATGTCAATGAAGTAGTCACAGGATGTGGTTAAGAACTTGCATTTTTTTTAACATATTGGTTACTCAATACTATGTCAGTTATTTCCATAATATTATAAATTATTGCTGATGTTATGTTGGGGCTTGTAATTGACCAGGATGATACTCTGCCACTCTGCCTTCAGACTAGAGAAGGTCTTGCCAACAAGCCGTTGAACTTATCTGGACAATAAGATGCTGGACTCTATGCTTGGTATATGCTTGCAATGAAAGAATCTCAACTAACTTGAACTGTGGTAATGCAACAAGGTGGAGGAATCCACCATGGGGGGAGGGTTTGGGGAGGGGTTGGGGGAATCCCAGTACCTATAAAACTGTGTCACATAATGCAATGTAATTAATAAAAAAAAGAAAAAAGTCACTGGTGAAATGATAAGTTGGTACAACAATGATAGTGATGCTGCTGAGATTTTTTTAGTTAACTTAATGAAAATCAAAAGAAGCAGGTGACCCACCTCATTAAATAACAATATTGATATTTTGGGAGAGTACATATTTCTAAAGAATCGATATTTCAATAATCCCCTCCCATTGACACATATAGTATTTTATTATAGATGATTGATGTGGACCTCACTATAATTTCATAATTTCACAGAATATTATTATACCATGAAATTCATGCCGAGAAAGCAATTGCTGTTATAAATCAAACAGACAACTCATACAGACAGGTCATATGTAATGGGTTTTCCCTAGAATGGCATCCTTAAATCAAATTTATTCCATAAGTAACTTAAAGGATAGTTATGATGAGTGGGATCTTATGGTCAAATCATCTCCAAATATCATTATATTGTATTTAAAGATACAAATTTTCTTAGAATTTAGAAATACTTGCATTTATATTCAATTGAATAAACATGATCCCATGTGATTTTATTTACAGATGTTTTTTCTTAAATTCATACAATTTTAGCAATCAATATAAGATAAAGCATAAAAGACATTTACTTTATCAGTAGACAAATAAAACTTCTAAATAGAAGCACAAATTTTGAAAAACGTGGACAATACTCCAAATTTAGAAAATATATGTCCTGACAATAAAAATAACTCAAAAATTGTTTTCTTTCTTTTTTTTTTTTTTACAAAGCCAGATATACAGAGAGGAGGAGAGACAGAGAGGAAGATCTTCCATCCGATGATTCACTCCCCAAGTGACAGCAACGGGCCGGTGCCGTGCTGATCCGAAGCCGGGAACCAGGAACCTCTTCCAGGTCTCCCACGTGGGTGCAGGGTCCCAATGCATTGGGCCGTCCTCGACTGCTTTCCCAGGCCACAAGCAGGGAGCTGGATGGGAAGTGGAGCTGCCGGGATTAGAACCGGCACCCATATGGGATCCCGGGGCTTTCAAGGCGAGGACTTTAGCCGCTAGGCCACGCTGCCGGGCCCTCAAAAATTGTTTTCTACAGAAGAGATAAACATTCTATTGATTTCTGTACTAAAAATGTCACATATTTAAAGGTAATTGTGATGATTAAATTACACATTTATAACTAGCCCAAAACAAACAAATAAACAAAATATAGTGGTTACTGCAGGCACACATACACACACATTAGATAAATAGGAGAAATATTGATTTAGGACTTTCTAAGACTGAAAAGCTTTTAGGTACTAGCCTGTGACTGAAGACTAGAGGAGTTATCCCTAAAATAATCAATTTCTTTAATCTCTTTACAGGGAAGAGTGTATATGTGTGTACACATTTATCAATGTTTTATTGATAAAGTATAAAATATATAACATTAAGACATGTTTTAAAATTTTAAAATTCATTTTGAGGCGATGAGAAGGATGTGTGTACTATTCATGCTCTTTAAACAAAGCAGATAGCAAATATGCTGTGCTTATCATTAGAACAGAAACCATGAACTGCCAACTATTATAGTAAATCACCTGTAAGAATGGGGAATGTTTTTAGATCCTCTGATCTGTTTGCAGTCAAGCTACACAGAGAAAAAAGAAAACTGCCACCTGTCCTCAGACCTGCCCGGTGAAGCACTTAATCCCTGTGGTGTTACTCAACTTTCAGCAATTTCTTTTAGCTGTATTTTTTCATTCACTCATTTAATCATTGATATTACATCAGCATAAATTATTATTAATTATTATTATTATTATTTGTGACAATCAAAAAGCACCAGGGATTCCTTTACTGCTTGTAACTAGTGATATGTGCCATCTTATTGCTGAATAATTCTATGGAATATTAATTTGTCACCATGCCAGAGAACAAGTGACAGCAAAATTACTGCATGGTTTACAGTGTGGTTCAGTGCAAAGGAAAGGATATGTGGTTTGTGGACACAAGAACTCTAGTCCAGTTCCGGAGAACATACAAGTGACAGCAGTTTTCCTCCTTCATTTGGGAAACTGTACATTACATGATTGTTTAGGCTTTTTTGATATTATTTACTTTCCCAAATGTAATGAAAAAAAGAAATACCAACTAATGAGTAAGTTCTACAGAAACTCATCTTTTGATTATGCAGTGTTCAAACAGTCAAGAAAAACTGAGACCAGACTGCATTCGCATTTATATGGCTTTTAGTGATGATGACTAGGCTGTTATCAAAGGTGTTATATAGGTTGTTTTTATGGAAAAAGGACATTGGATAGGCCTTTGTGAGAAATTTATTTTTGTTTTAAGATTTATTTATTTTTGTTGGAAAGGCAGATTTATAGAGAGAAAGGAGAAAGAGAAAGATCCTTCATCTGCTAGTTCAAGCCCGCAGTGTCCATGTTGCAGGAACCAAGCTGTCCTGGAGTCAGGAGCCTGGTGTTTCTTCTGGGTTTCCCACATGAATGCCGGGTCCCAAGTCTTTGGTCTATCCTCTGCTGCTTTCCCTTGCCATAGCAGGGCACTAGATGGGAAGTGGAGCAGCTGGGACATGAACCTGTACCCACATGGGACCCTGGTGCACACAAGAGGAGGATTTGATTTTTTGTGTCTTTTGTGATTGGATTTCTTAATTTCTCTTTTTGTGGGTTACTATTTTTGTGTGTGTGTGATTATTTTTTAAACTGCAGCTTAACTGAATCAGGTTTTCAATTCTTATAGCTTGTCAGTGAAATTTTTAGGCTTTTCTGTTTACAGCAACATCTGTAGGTGTGGATAATTTAACTTTCTCTTTCCCAATTTTGATGTTGTTCATTTGTTTCTCCTTCCTAATTGCTCTTGCTAAAACTTCCAGTACTATAATCAGCAAGAGTGTTGAAAATGGACATCCTTGTCTTGTTCCATATCTGAAGAGAAATCCTTTAAGTTTTCTGCTTTCAGTATGATATGACTATCGGTTGTGATATCTAAATTTATATTAATGTGTGGAATGTGTGTTTTTTACCTAATTTGTGCAGGATTTTTACCATGAAGTGGCGTTGAATCTCATGTATTATATCTTTATTTTGATATCTGGAGTTTTCGGATCTGGCAGTTTTTTGTTTGTTTTTGATTGCTTTCATCTCATTGCTTGTTTTGGGTCTGCTTGTTTTCTAGATTTATTTTCGATAAGTTATATGAATTTAAGAATTGATCCATTTTCTTGAGGCTTTCCAATTTATTAGCATAAAGTTCTTCATAATAATTTCTTATGATCTTTTCTATTTCAGTGGAATTGATTGTAATAACTTCTATTTCATTAGGAATCTTTGCATTTTATAAATGGGTTGTAAGTCCAGCAATGTTTTCATTTTTCTAAGAAGAGAATGTATTTTTGCTGTGTCTTCTAAAATGAAGTTTTTAAAATATTACTTTATTCTTATTTAGTTTAAAAGATTTTTTCTTGGATTTATTTTTTCTAAATGAATTGTCTAGATAAAATGTGTAGCACTAATGAAAAATATTGGAATTTTTCAAGTGAAAAAAAATTACAGGAAATTAGAAATGAATTTAAACTTAAGTATTGCTTCCAAAATTTGCTTCTAAAGGGACTTCATGCTCCTTAAAGAAAGTTATGTTTGAATCTGATGAAATTATCCTTTCTTACTGCATTCCGTACAAAAAGTAAAATCTGGGATGACATTTATGGTTAGACTGATAATTTAGATACATTCTGAGAAATGTGTCACTAGGCAGTTTCATTTTGACTGAATACCATAGAGTGCCCTTATAGTAATTATAATGCTACAGCATCATTATGAGATATAATATCAGGGGGCACATCATTGTATATCGATAGTCCCACGTTGATGGAAATATCTTTGTGTATTTTGTGTCTCATGGCTGTGTACAATTTTGATCAATTATGTGGTACAAAGATTTTATGATTCTGAATTTAAATTAGTATAGTCTAGGGCTCTCTCAGGATGATATTTATACTGGTAAGCAAAGAATAAAGGAGATGTGATCATGTGAAAAATCTGTGGAAGCATGGTACAGGAAAAAAAATCTATGCTATATTTGTATTGCCTGTTGATGGATTAAAACAAAAAGTGCTAGTTAGGGTATACACATTATGTTAGAAAGTGCTCATTCATTAATCCAATGAATCATTTCTTTCTAGGTAGTTTTAGACCATTCTGATGACTCTTACCACTGCTCTCTTACTGTCCATGATTCTCTGTGTAAGGCTTAAATCTTGATGTGAGGAGCTCAGGAGTAAACATGTCATCGGCAACAGAAAAAACATATGCATGTACATATACACATATATGCATATATGTGTGCATGCACACCTATCATCAGGTACACTTACTATATTTGTACAAGACATAGACATGAAGTATAGAGGGTATATAAAAGTATATGTTGTCAGAAAAAATGCATGTGAACAATGATCAGAAGTGTAAAGAACCAATGAGACGGACCTTTTGTGATGGCTTAATGACTAAATACTCACATTGCAAGCACCGTAATCCCATAAGGATGCCAGTACATGTCCTGATTGCACTACTTCCCATCCAGCTCCCTGCTTGTGACTCGAGAAAGCAGCAGATTGTTCTAAAGCCTTGGGGCACTGCACCCATATGGGAGATCCGGAAGAAGCTCTTGACTCCTGGCTTCGAATCAGCTCAACTCCAGCCATTGCAGCCATTTAGGGAGTAAATCAGTGATGGAGGATATTTGTCTCATTCTCTATGTAAATCTGCCTATCTTTCAAAAAAAATTTAGTAAAAACAACCATTGGAGCTTGTGGCTTTTTTAAGCTTCCTTTTCGTTCTGCAAAAACAGTTATAAATGTATCAGATTACTTTGAGCTTTGATATAACCTGGAAAGCTATATGGGGAATGGATTGTGAATAGGAGTAATAAGTTCATATTTTAATATTTTAATTTTAATATTCATTTTTAATGTTCTTTTGTTTGCTCTCATCTGCTTCAGAGTGAGTGAAGTAGAGGTGAAGAGGGTTCCACAGAAACAGAAAAAGAGAAAAACCACCAGAAAGGGTGAGATCTTCCATTCACTCATTTGTTCCACCAAAAGCATGCTGCAGTTAAAGCTGTGCCAGGCCAATGCCAGAATCCTAGAACACTTGTCTTGCATGGCCATAGATGTCATAAAAAAAAGCTACTTTGCTTCCTTCTATTGTGCATTCATACCAGTCAGGACTAGAAATGAGATAACTGGGGCTAGGCATAATGGCTCAGTGGCTAAATCCTCACCTTGAAAGCATCAGGATCCCAAATGGGCACCTGTTTGTATCCCAGCTGCCCGACTTCCCATCCAGCTCCCTGCTTATGGCCTGGGAAAGCAGTCGAAGATGGCCCAAAGCCTTGGGAATCTACACCTTCATGGGAGACCTGAAAGAAGCTCCAGGTTCCTGGCTTTGGATTGGCTCAGCTCGGGCCAGTGTGGCCATTTTGGGAGTGAGCCAGAAGATGGAAGATCTTTCTGCCTGTCTCTCCATAAATCTGATCTGCCTTTCCAATAAAAGTAAGTAAATCTTTTATTTTGAAAAAATGAGATAACTGAAATTTGGACTGTGCATTTGGATTTGGGATGCAGGTGTTTTAAGCAGTGGTTTTACCCACTATTCCACATTGTCCCGCTTTTTGCAACATTTCCTAACTGATCTTCCTTGATAAAATCAGATTTGAACATTTCTAATATTTGCTTCTTCTTATGAGGAAAATGTTCTTATTTGTCCCGTCTAAAGTTGTAACCACTAGCCATTAGCTTATTTCAGTTTAATAATACAATTTAAGAATTAGTTTTTAGCTACAGTTGCTGTTTAGGTGCTCGGAAGCTATACACAATTGAGTATCCCAGAGCACAGCATGGTCACAAACATTTCCACCATCCCAGAAAGTTCTACTGCAAGGCTGCAACTCAAAGGATGAAGTAACTGCACACGTTCCCAGGTTCCATCTTGTTTCCAGCTCATTTTAATTCATCTGTCTCATTTCTCCAGGAGTAGCTAAATGTCATCAAGGGAGGATTGTTAGCTCTCTTAAGCACAGTAAATCTCATTGTCTTCATCTGAGTTTCTCTTCCTTTTTCTTTTTCTAAATCCAATTCAAGTTGTCGCTGCAACATTTTATACCTCGTTAGTGGCCAGACCCTCTGGAATTTACTAATGTTGTTACACACCAATCAATAACAATTAGCTGTTGTCACTTCAGGTTGGTCTTCCCTTGGTTCCAGAATTAGCTGCCTGACACCCTTGATTTAATTGGGAAGTGCAGGAATTCCTGAAGCTTCTCAGACAAAATTGATGCAACTCTAAAATGATCATCTAGATACTCATCGGCATATACCAACCTGCAGAAGCTAGTTTACATTCAGAGGCTGAGAAGAATCTGTGAGCCAGCCAGGACAGTGTCTGTTCTAGTCATTCCGACTGTGGATTTTATTTCACTTCAAAGTTTTCAGGGATCCTCATTTTCCAAAGAATGATGATATACTCTGATTTAAAGGAGTGCTATTGTTCCACTGAAACTGATATATGAAATGGTATTTTCTCCTTTTTCCTCTAAAAATTTCTTTACTTTAATAGGCATTATTTCGTCACAATTTACCAAATTCCATGCATGCTTTTTAAGTGCAGCTAATGCATGAATCTTTTTCTCAATCTGATTACCTCTTAAGATCCAATTTGAATCCCTGTTTTCATGATTATTATTCAGATTGTTGTATCCCATGTTGATAAGTGAATCTTGGGAAACAGTTTAGTAGTTTCATATACAGTTTCTCCCTGTGTATCACATTTATTCAATAATTTATTAAAGACTTTTTTTGTGTATCAGACCACTGGGCTTAGAAAACCTCAGCCAAAACCTTAAAAAATTAAATCAATCATATGTTCTTTTTTTTTTTTTTTTAAGACAGAGAGGAAGATCTTCCGTCCGATGATTCACTCCCCTAGTGAGCCGCAACGGCCGGTGCTGTGCCGATCCGAAGCCGGGAACCAGGAACCTCTTCAAGGTCTCCTACGTGGGTGCAGGGTCTTAAAGCCTTGGGCCGTCCTCGACTGCTTTCCCAGGCCACAAGCAGGGAGCTGGATGGGAAGTGGAGCTGCCGGGATTAGAACCGGCGCCCATATGGGATCCCAGGGTGTTCAAGGCGAGGACTTTAGCTGCTAGGCCACGCCGCCGGGCCCCAGTCATATGTTCTTACATTTTAGGAGAATCTGATGTTTTCTGTTAATAATTTTAAATTAAATTTAATCTTAGGGTTTCTGATGTATGTGCTATCCTTTCTACTTTTAGAGACTCAAAATAGTGTTTTGAGTCAAGTACTACATTAATGAAAAATTCATATGGAGCCTTGATGTATGTAGATAGTCTGTTTTTAAAGTGCCATGTGGTTTTTTTCCTTTTAACAGCCCACTATAATATTCATAACATGTGGTCCTGTCCAGAATTCTACCAGGTACTTTGGCTTTCCAAACTGTTTCATTTGTCACTCTTTTTGTGATTCATTCCCTGGAGAAATAGCAGAGAGCCATCTGTCAAGGGATGGGCCTTGTGCATCTAGTTTCTTTAGAAGTCTTAATTATTGACTATTGAAATATTTTACTTGCGGGCCCGGCGGCGTGGCCTAGCGGCTAAAGTCCTCGCCTTGAATGCACCAGGATCCCATATGGGCGCCGGTTCTAATCCCGGCAGCTCCACTTCCCATCCAGCTCCCTGCTTGTGGCCTGGGAAAGCAGTCGAAGATGGCCCAAAGCTTTGGGACCCTGCACCCCTGTGGGAGACCTGGAAGAGGTTCCTGGTTCCTGGCATTGGATTGGCGGGCACCGGCCCGTTGCAGCTCACTTGGGGAGTGAATCATCGGACAGAAGATCTTTCCTCTCTGTCTCTCCTCCTCTCTGTATATCTGACTTTGTAATAAAAATAAAATCTTAAAAAAAAAAGAAATATCTTACTTGCTTCAGGAAAATAATATGGCTGCATCTTATAAGAGGAAAGAACAGTTTCCTAGCCAACTACTATATCATAATTGTAGAAATCTATGTTGACCTTTTGCAAAAGTTACTTGTCTTTTTGTAATTGACCAATGGGTTATTATGTTCTCCTGTGTACTAAATTACAATTCTGAGATAAAAATAAGAATATGTGTAAGATAGTATCTTATATATTAGAAACATTGTGTGAAATCTGTAATGCCCCTTGTCTTTTAAATCACTTTTGTGATCTATCTATAGCATGTTTAAGTACTACTTTCAGTTTAAATTATTTTTGACTACTTTGTAATTTACTGTATTATAACAAAGTTTTTTCTATTGTTTATATCTGTTGTCTCTATTTTTCACTAAACTAAGGTCTTTTGCTTTTTACTTAGTAAACTTCTCATTAGCTTAGCTATGAGCGAATATACTGTAGTGTAAATTAAAATTTTAATTTTTTAATTTAAATTAAAAATTTAGTATGAATTAAAAGATATAAAATATTTTATTTTTCAAAAAAATACTACTCGAAAACAAACTGAAACAATTGGAGAGCCCTTCTAACTAAATATTACATAAATACTGGTTAGATAATCCTTCATTGTTTAATTTTCCTTTTGGGAAGATAAAACCCATTGCAACAATTGTATTTGCACTTCTTTGGTGACTAGGACTGAAAATTTTGGATATCTGACTACATGGAGGTCTTGGCTTACCAGTGATTCCCCTGACATTCCAAGGCATTTTACATTTTTTACAATATTCCCAATGACTGATTGTATCTTAAAACCCATTGCCTATGTCATAGTTGTAATCAAATGTGATTAAAACTATAAAATGCAATTGGGATTCATGTCATGTCTTTAGTGTGATTGGGACGTAGATTTAAAAATGTTTCTAGGTTACATGTAATTGAAAAAGCCAAATCATTTTTTAATGTTTATGAAGATTCCCTACTGGAAGAAACTTCACATTTTTCCCTTCATGGAAAGTTCATGCGGTGTGGCAAACTGTGATGTTTACTAATTAGTCACTATACTTCATGTTGTTTTCAGTATAATGTATAGACACAGGGATATCAAATTGTGTGCAGTCATGTTAGTCTAAGCAGCATGATGAATATATTAAGAGTCAGCCATTTGAATTCATAATCACTGTTTTTTTATTTTTCTCCTCCCTGACAGAAAAGGCTTAAAAAACCTTTGAAACATAATTTTCAATTAAATATAGTGAAATTGTTTGTTTTCTTTTTTTCTCTCTGTATTAAAATACTTAATTTTTACCTGCCATTTATAAACATGCAGAGTCTATCTTGAGGTAATTTATTGGGATTATTACACTGGGACTTTAACACTACTTGACATCCCACAATATGAAATTAAATAACTGACTAAACTGTGAAAAGGTCAGTCTGTAAATAAAGTTTAATATATTAAGTGCACGGTTCATCTTATGATTGGAGGTTATATCTTAGGAACATGCTGTGAAGTCTGCAATATTCCTTGTCTTTCAATATCACTCTGGTGGTTTTTCTGCAGCATGTAATTCTATCTTTAAAATACCCAAACTTTAGAGAAGCTGTGTATTTGTAAGTTGTAATTCCTTTTTGGAGAATTATGCAGAGCTTAAACAACTGAGATCAGAGAGTAAATTTTTTTATATTTGCTTCATAATGGATGTTGAAGAAATAAATAGGCTCTCTCCTGTAATTGCTCCAGCGAGGAAGCTGGTTTTGCTGCCTGGCTCAAGGAAGGGAACTGGAGCAAAGACCAGGAAAGACCAGGGGTCTTTCTGGTTTGAGGAGACAGACATTAGAATTCAAGCAGTTCGAATCGGCAGTGCAGAATACCAGATTGGAACAAACTGCCTACAAAAAAATGTGAAAATCTTCAAGGGGGTCCTTTGGAATCCTGGCTGAAGATCAATCCATACACATAGAGGGGCAAATTCCATAAGGTTGGGAGAGAGAGTGGTGAACAGAACAATTCCCCAAATCATACTGGATTTGTAATATGCAGAACAGTTGATAGAATATCTAGGGAAATATTGCCTGAATAATTAGGTAAATTAGCCCATAATGAAAACCTGTTCTAGACCTACCTTAATAAGATCTTATGTTAAATATTGTAAGAATAATGTGTGATCTCAAATAAACTACATGCCAAAGCACTATTATATATATATAAAAAGAAATAAATGGGCTCTCAAATATACAGAAGAGACTGTATATAAGCCTCTGTGGGTTTTTCTACTTCATTTTAAAGAGATAAAGGTGAGCAATAAAAAATAGAGGGTTATTGAATTGTCTGAAGATCAGGAGGACAGCAGGAGATGAGGGGAAATTTACTCCTTACTAACTTGGTCATGTGCTTTCTTATTTTACAATCACCATGACAACATTTCAAAATTTATCAGGCGTAGATTACACATTAAATGTCCATATTTTAGACATCTGTATTATTTGATCCTTCCTTGGAAACCACCAATATTGATATGAATAAGAGAATTTCCAAGTGTGAGGTTTTAAGATTAAAAAATATGTTCCAGGTGACTTGGACAATAAGTATTAGCATGTAATTATTACTGCTACTTTCTGCATAATGAGTATAAACATGATTTATCAACTGTCAATGAGCACAGTACCATTTTTAGTTCAAAAGTTAGAGAAGAACAGTTTTTTCTTCTCTTCCAAATTTCTTTTCACATTAAACTCAAGTTACCATATTCCCCCTGGAAAATTGGGAACCATGGATCAAACTAAAGCTAAATGTATACTTCTATCTCTACAGAACTTACTATATTATATCTGTGAGAATAATGAGCTTGAAAGTTCTCCAGACTGGCATTACCAACTTGAAATGTTTTGGAAGCTAGTTTAAAAAAATCAGTGCTTGAACTTTCTTTGTAGCAAAAATAATGTCCATTTTCTTTCTTTTGTATGCACATATTAAATATTACCTGTATGATTTATCAAAGAAGATTCCCAAATGTATATTGTTGTCATTCTTGTTAAAAACTATACATATTGATATAGATATAATGGAAACATGAAAAAAAAACAGCCAATATGTTAATCATCAAGGTTGTGGCATAGAAAAGACACACAGATCATTGAAAAATTATAGAGATCCAAGAGGTAAATACATGCTACTACAGGTAAGTATTTTTCAGAAAATATAAAGAACACACAGCAAGGACATGATTGTCTCCCCAGTGAATGGTGCTCAGGAGATCGTATATTCTCAGAAATTAGTGAAAGAATAACACCTCTCCACACCATGTTTTAGAAGAAAACAAGGAACTTCCTCATGCAGTTGATCTCAAAGTGTAAGAAGCAAAAGTAAAAACATAAATGGTATTATGTCAAACTAGAAAGCTTCCATACGGCAAAGGAAATAGTTGAGCAAGACAGTCAATAGAATTAGAGAAAGTATTTGCCAAATATATACCTGAGAAGAGATTAAAATATTTTATAAGGAAATCAACCAACTCAACAGCAAAGGAATGAATGTTGTAATGTAGACATTGGTAAAATACTTAAATAGATATATTTCAAAGATGAAACATGCAAATACTTAGTATGTATGAAAATGTTTTAAATTACTGACAATAAAGCACATATAAATGTATGCAGCATAGTAATTTACTCCAATTGCAGTTGCTATTATAAAGAAAAATAGTATTGGGCAGGATTGAGAAAGAAGGAAATATATGTGCATGGTTAGTAGGAATGTCCAAGAATGAATGAGTGGATTTCAAAAAAATATTATATGCAATCTTTGCTTATAATCATCCCTGAAATAAACCAGTCACAGAAGGAAAAGTATGTGATTGTATTTATATGAGGCTTCCCATCAGTCCAATTTATGCTAGCAAAAATAAAATGATCTTAACCAGGATGTAGTTGTGCTAATTAACAGGAAAAATGTCTTGTGCTGAATATGCGAGAATAAAATTTAGAAAGAAAAGGAGCAGGCATTTAGCAGTTAAGGCATTTTTACCCTACTTTGATTGTTGGATCTGGCTCCTGAGTCTAGCTTCCTGATAATATAGGTTGTGGAAAACATGAATGTTGTTTAAGTACTTGTGTACCTGCTGCCTGTCTGGGAGCACAGGGTTGAATTCCTGACTCTGGCTCCCTGATGGTGAGGTAATTTGGGGAATGATCAGTGGATGTGAACACTCCTTCTTTGGCTTTCTGTGATGGAAAAGAGAAATATATACCAACTGGAAATGCTGTATTTGTTATGGATAATTAAATTAAAATGCATTTATTCAAATAAGCAGTTCTAAAGTTATTGATTATCTGTACATGTTTCTATCTGAGTAATACTTTTTAAAGCAGGGGGCATAATTTTCACTTAGTAAAAAGTGTACAGAGTTGATTCCCTTATATTCTGATATCTGTCCTCTAAAGCTACGGAAGTTTTCTTTATCCATCATTTCTCCATCCCAAAATTTAATGAACTAAGTTTTGCAGATACTCTTTTAAAAAATGTGTTTGTCCATAACACATACTAATTTTTGCTTGTCATTATTTTCTGCACTCTACAACATAAAAATGACACAGCATTTCTATTGTTCTGAATACTACTATTAAATTATCTACAGTGCATGGAAGAATTTATATGGTATATATAAAAATACTACATCATGTTACATAAGTTGTTACTCATAGATGTTAAAATGTAAGAATTCCTAAAATCAGTGTCCTGTGTAAATCAGGGATTGATCTAAACACATAACATTGTTTTTCCATTCATACAATATGTTCATTGCACCTTTCCTTTTTTGTTTATTTTTGTAAAAATTGCCTATTTAAGAAACAAGATGCAAGAAAGCCTAGAGATAATTAAGCCTTGTAAGACCCATCTCTTAAAAATGCAGAACTTTTTTCTGTCCATTTGCTATTGAAGAGTCCATACAGAATTAGTAACTCAGACTAATGGCAGACTATTTTACCTGAATTTTGAAAGTAGACTCATTCATACAGTTCATGCATGCTTATAGGCGAGGGCCTGTAAAGGAGGGAGGGAAAGAGGAAGAGAGAGAGGGAGAGAGAGAAAGAGAATGAATCAGCATAGTATATATATATATATATATATATATATATATATATAGAGAGAGAGAGAGAGAGAGAGAGAGAGAGAGAGAGAGAGAGAGAAACAGAGAGAGAGAGAGATCCTTCATCTGCTGGTTAACTGCTCAGATGCTTGTGACAGGTAGAAATAGGCCAGACTAAAGCTGGGAGCCAAAAAGCCAACCTAGGCTGCCCTCGTGAAGGGCAGCGATGATACTGCTTGAGCCATAAGCGCAATCTCCCTTGGTCTGCTTCTGGAAGAAGCTGGAATGAGGAGCCAGAGGCAGAAATTAAAGCTAAGCATGTGACATGGATGTCCTAACTGCCAGGTCCCAATGTTCTCACAAATGCCACTTTGCTAAAATCCTCTGGGTGTCTTGACAGTGCACATGAAAGGCCACAGTATCCTTTAGTCCCAGAGCCTTCAACACCATCGTGTCACTGGTAGGAAACAGTTTACAAATCTTAAGTGACAAATAATATTATGCCATTGAATAAAATTCTCTCCAAATATGTCCTTTAAGAAGTAAAGGTTTATTGTATAATCTTGCTGAAAATGGAGAAATCCATATTCATCAATTGTAAATATTTAAAACACATATTTGTGGTCACTACAAAATCAACTGATGAGATAACTGATGATATACCTCATGATATGACTTTGAAAACCCTTGGTATTGAAGAAATGAAATAATGAATAGCAAATGACAGGAGAGGTCCATGAGGACAGTAATGCTTAGTTTTCTGTGAAACTCACCACACTGAAAACAATTTTTAAAATGTGTCCAAATAGGTGTCTATCATATTTCAGAGACTTTAAAAAAATTGAAGTCACATGTCTTAATGGCCTCTATTTTATTCAACATTCTAGAATCATCACTATTCCTGAAAAGTATCATTAGTGAAATTGAGTAAATGCAGAGTATAGAAACACTACTCTAGATTAAAATCCTTCTCAAAAAATTCTATCCTGTAGCTTTCCTCATAGTTAATGTGATCATTTTATAATGAACTATATATTAACTAATTTGCAGATTCTCCTGCAACTTTCTGCCACTTGCCAATTATTTTACTTGGATCATGTCAGTTTCTCCCAAGATTTTTTTGTATGGTGATTTTCCACATAAAGCATGCAAAGCAGTTGTCTACTACTTATTTAATGGACACTACTTTTTAATGCATATGAATGTGATTTCATAAAGTAGATAATGCACTACAGAATTTGAGTGGTATAGCAAAACTGGAATACTTCTTGTATCAGCAGTGTTTTGTTGGAAATACTTTCTCCAGGTTGTGATTTTTATACCCAGAATCTGACTACTTTGTTTTTAAATTGGAACTCCCAAAGTTGCTGCACAGATTACCTCCTGAGTGATAGGAGGATTCCCATTATTTAATTTTACTTTTATCCAGCAGCTTTACATCAGAAAGTTAAGCTTGTGACATTGAAATGAATGACTGTGCCATTATTGTAACACGTGGACAAAGAATGGCAGGGGGACACCGGGATAAGGAGGTAGAGAAGGAGGGAGAGGAATAATCGCCTGTGCTTTAAGTGTGAATTGTGGGGAAAATGAGTTAGAATGGATTCTAAGGAGAAGAATGCGTTTTCAGTAATTAAGCAGTTGTATTAAGCATTAAATCAAGCAAATTACTTGGTGAATTTTTATTTTATTTCTTTAAATAGCTGGATTTCAAAAGTACATATGGAAACTAATTAATACACTATAAGAAAATCTTAATATGAATTTCACACAGTACTGACCCTCAGATTTTCAGATGAAAAAGTTTAGATTTTTGAATGTAAATACCAACTACAAAGTATGTAGATATACATACATAAGTACCATTTTTTTCACTTAAAACCAAAAGTAATTTGCATTGTAAATCGTGGAATCATAATTATTTCTTCCCCTTTATAAAAATATAGACACAGTTATTTTAACTGAAATATTTCATAGTGTAACTGTAGAATAAAACAATAATTGCAGTTCTCTAGCCCTTTTGATCCAAAAAATTAATATTTATTTTTTTGGTCATATTTATTAAAAAGCAAAATTTTCAGCTAATAGTGATGACTTGCGTGTTGTAAAGAATTACAAATGATTATACATAAACCTGCCTTCTCCATTATGATTTAATTGCATACTCATTAGAAAAAGAAATTACTAATGGTTTTAGCTATGAAAATGGTAGATCATCCATAAAATGTTCACATTATGCTGTAATATTTTAAACTGTAATTAATACACTAAAATTTTATTTAATGATATCTATTTTATCATCACTGTTGCTTAATTATTAAAATATACAAAATCAGTTACTCAGAACTGTATCAACATGAAACATCTTTTGTGTTAAACATGCACAGATGATGTGAAAAATTTCAATGTATGTTTTCTAGCGTACTTGTTTTCTGAGCCTGAGCTTTCAATCACTTGTAAAGAAAAAAAACCCTTTTTACAGTAAAATAGTTCAATTTTCAAATTCTATATTTGTTATGTTCAAATAATACATTATAACACTGATATTAAATACATATGATTTCATCCATATTGTAGATAGTAATGTCTTATCATCAGAGCAGGTTCCCCCAGGGGAATAATCGAGATGTATGTAGGCATGTTTATGCTGGATTTATTAACAAACTACAGTGTTTTTTTTTTTTTTGGTAAGTTTATTAAAACAAATGAATCAGCTATTAAATTTAGTCTATAACTACCATATTAATTTTGTGAAGAATGACATGTTATGACACATTACTTCTGTTGAAGAAAGGAAAGCATAAAACAAATATAGTCACACTTATATGTAGATCAGAATCTGTCATAGAATTTTTTCATAAGATAGTCCTAAAATGTGCTAAATATCAGTAGTCTTGGTCCCAAAGATGTGACTCATATAATCTTTACCACTAAAATGAAGAGATCTGATTCTGATTTGCAATCAGCTTTGAAACATGTCTGTTAGGAGATATACACCTATGGTTGAAATAAATGTGCTAAATGTTAACAAATAGTAAAAAACAGCACAAATTACAATTCCACCTGATGGAAAACATTTTTAAAAAGGTGCTGGTGCTGTGACGTAGTGGGTGAGGCTGTGTTTTCTAGTGAAGTCATCCCCTGTGGACACAAGTTCCAGTCCTGGCAGTTCCATTGCCGATCCAGCTCGCTGCTACAGTAGAAGCTGGGGAATCAGAGGGGGTTGGTCCCTTGGACCCTTGCACTCATGCGAGACCTACACATATTTCCTTACTGCTGAATTCATACTAGGCTAGCGCTGGCCATTGTGGCCATTTGGGAGGTGTGCCAGTAGATATGAATTTTCTCTTTTAGTCTCTGTCTCTCTCTCTCTCTTTTTCATTCTCAAATAAATATTTTAAAAAAGAGATAAAAAATAAATAAATGACTGAAAATATAGATTAAGATATAAGAATCATATTTGTGAAGAATCAAGATAATTTTCCAGAGTAAGATAAAGTAAACTTAACTTGATAATGAGAAATTCTAAATTTTTATTTCATCTGAGACATATGCAATCTATTTTATAAAACCTCCAAGAACGTGATTTTCCCTTTGATACACTTGGCATTTCCTTAAAATATCTTACTTTATTGTGTTTATCTTCTTTCCTGTGTGGTGCTGCATTGTCTCCGTGAGGTAAAGCGAGGTGAGTGGCAGTGCGATGGGACATTAAGTTTTTTTTTTTGTTTTTTTTTTTTTTTATTGTTAATTATTTTGCATTATGTGACAGTTTCATAGGCTCTGGGAATCCCCCCCTCCCTCCCCCTCCCCTCCCCCCGGTGGATTCCTCCACCTTGATGCAGTATTACAGTTCAAATTCAATCAAGATTCTTTCCTTGCAAACATATACCAAGCATAGAGTCCAGCTACTTATTGTCCAGATTGGTTGAACAGTTTCTTGGGGAGACCTTTTCTGGTCTGAAGTTTGAGCTGGCAGAATATCATCACAGTCAATTAAGAGTCCCAATATAACATCAACAGCAATTTGCAATGTTATGGAATTGACATGGTTTTGAGTAACCAGTGTATTAAAAAGAAAAAAAAAAAAAAAAAAAAGGAAAACAAGTCCTAGCCACAACCTATGATTAGCTCATTGACATTTCAATTTAGTTCATATACAGGACCGGCTGCTCTATTAAGTTTTAATGTAAGGATTTCTTGAAAGCAAGCAGAACAGTATCATCTCACCTGATGTGATACCTGAGAGGGCCACCAAGTGACTAAACAGAAGGAAATCCATACAGAAAGGAGAAAGAGGGTCAAGGGATATTCACATCATGAGTAGTGTGAAGGTGAATGGCTTGAATATGATGGTACTAAAAAGTGTGTGCAAGTTAGTACATGTGAATTATTTCTGCAAATTGCCATTTGACATTTTCTGGTCATGTTGAAATAATGGAAGTGAAATAATGGGAAGCTGATGCAGGGACTACAGGACCTTGTTCTGAAATTATTGTTTCATATTGTCAAAGAATTATTGTTTTCCTGAAAAGTTAATGATGAGCAAGAAAAAATCTGTTTCTTCATCGAAAAGGATCCAAATGTCAGATCCAAATTTAACATTTGATAATTTAGTGATCTGTAAATGTGGGAGCCTCCACTAAAACAGTTAATATAAAACACATTCCAGAACACAGACAAAACTGAATGTGATCAAACTTGAATGCTAAGTGTATTGAAAGGCACTTTCTCCAATTTTAGGTTATACCCAGGACACATAAAGTGATATAATCCCTTTTATGGAGTTAAATATGGACAAACAATTTATTATGGTAAACCAAATGGGAGTAACAATGTATATGTATCCTCTTAGGACACTTTTAAGAAAGCGAGTGGCCAGTGCTCAGCTTCCCAGCTCTGTGTCTCAGCTGTGGTGAAGCACGCAGAGCTGCATGAGCAGAAATGAACCTCATGTGTCCACATGGGGCTCACAGCACAAATTTTCATTATGTTTTCTGGTTTTCACTGTTTTAAGATATTGGGAATGGTGTGTCGATGCTGTTGTATTACTGAGTCTACTTGGATATGTAAACTTTATATAAACATGTCCAAGGAATTACTATTATTACTTTTTTCTTTTTTTTCTATCATTTTTGTGTTTCTATGAATAGTGCTCCTTGGAAACCACTGTTATAGATAATGAAAAAAAAAACCCAAAAAACAAATCAAAAACCTTGTATCTGGATAGGTAAAAGGGAAGCAAAATCTTATGAAATTCAATTTATGGTTTTAAATATTAACTGATGAATGTATTAAGTGACTGAATGTGTGGTATTTTAAGACAGTATGCAAGCCACTCAAACTGGTATGAAGAAAACAAAATCCTTGCATTTACAATGATTCATGTTTGGAGAATAGTGAGTTTTCATCAGTGACAGATAACAAATACCATGATTTTACTCTAAAATAATGGAGCAGAACATTTTTCTTTTGGCTAGTGATATCATAACTGTCATTTCTGATAACCAGGCATTACCATTTATGGTGATGATGATGTAAACAAACTAACTGCTCTGACAGTCTTATCAAAGTATACAAAATGCAATTTTTGTGGCACATAATGATAACAATTATAAACAAATGTTACTAGCTTGCCGACAATACTGACATATTATTCTTTTCATCATAATTGTATAATGTAACCAACCTTATTTGTAAAAACTTTAGCTGCAGAACAGGCTCAGGCAGTTCCTTCAGGTAGTATTTCCTGACTTTATTGTTAACATGGAACAAGAGAACTCTAACCATGTTACAGCCACTAATGATCTCCATGGGATTAAATGTGGAGTTGGAAGAAAGTATCTGTGATTCTGGATTTTGTGTAGTCCTAGACTATTATGGGTTTTTTCTCTTAATTTTTTTTCATTAATTACATTGTATTATGTGACACAGTTTCATAGGTACTTGGGTTCTCCCCAACCCTCCCCAAACCCTCCCACCATGGTGGATTCCTCCACCTTGTTGCATAACCACAGCTCAAGTTCAGTTGAGATTCCCCCATTGCAAGCGTATACCAAACATAGAGTCCAGCATCTTATTGTCCAGTCAAGTTCAACGGCTTCTTAGGTATACCCTTTCTGGTCTGAAGACAGAGCCAGCAGAGTATCATCCCAGTCAATTGAAAGCTCCAACATACCATCAGTAAAAATTTACATCATTATGGAATTAATTGACATAGTAATGAGTAACCAACATGTTAAAAGTAAATGCGAGTTCCTAGCCACCTTCTGTGACCACCTCACCTACATTTCACAACATATAACATTCATAACATAACATGTTATACATAACATCATATCATCTTAAATTAAGGCAAACATGTGGTATTTAACCTTTTGGGATTGGCTCATTTCCCTTAGCATTATGGTTTCCAGTTTGGCCCATTTGGCCACAAAGAACTGCATTTTGAAAATAACAAAAAATTAAAGAAAACAGTTTATAGAATAGTAATATAAGTAAATTTGTATAGGTATACCACAACTTGGATTTTGAACTAATGTTGTTTACTGAAGAGTCAAAAAGTTAAATTTGTAATGTAAGATAAGGCTGATTCATTGTTGTAGGAAACTGCTTTTATAAATTTAATGCAGTGTTGGTGCACATTTGCAGTCCATAGTTGTATAGTGATGTTTAAGCCACACTTTTACTCTCAGTTGATTCAATGACTCACCCAAATCAACTTCTAATATTCAAGCTTCAAATATTTAAATGTTTATCATTTGTTATGTTTTATATTTGTGCCTTTTACATTTTTGAATATATTTAAGTACACACATACTTAGCACTACAAAACAATCACCTATGATGGTATATAGTACTGAAACACGGTGTGCAGGGTCACAGCCTTATTTTTGAGTAGCCTTATTTTTGAGTTAGGTTTGTGTAAGGACACTTTGTAAGTGTTTTAATCGGCTTTTAATAACTTCAATGAAATATCTGAGGCAAGCTACTTACAAATACAATAAGTGTATTTTGACTCAGTTTTGGAGAATCTCAGTCCTCGATCAGATAGATGGCACTTATTCATCCTTGAATGGAAGCTTTCGCACTGGCAGAATCCGAAGGCAGGGTACCACTTGAAAAAACAGGGAGCAAATGCGGAGGGAGGATGTAAGCAGGAAGGTGGCTAGTCAAGTTAGCAACTGAGGAACTAGAACTACTTTCTGAGGCATGTCTTAGGTGGCCTAACGATATCCCACGAGGCAGCCTCCTAACCACCAAAATGGGATTGATTTTTCCTTCTTAGTATCATCAGCCTTATTATGTATCAATTCAGGAGGCAAATCTTATTTTAAATAAAACTGTAATAGTCTCTCCTATATCCCCAAAACTTATGTCCTTCTCATAAAATGTATGAAATTATTTTATCTCAATGGTTCACAATCTCAGTGCAATACCAATTACAAACACAAGTCCAAAGTTGCGTGACACTCAAGGCACACTCTTCCAGCTGTAAGTCTGTAAACATCTAAATTTTAAGATTCTAAGATTTGCTGAAGAGATTGGCACAAGACATACATTAGCATTCCAAAAAGAGGGTGAAAACACATTTAAAGTGAAAAAAAAATTGCTCTCACAGCAAACATTACCTCCTAAACCTGCCTGACTAGCACAGAACACGATGGCCTCGGCTCCCAAGGCCTTGAAGAGTCCCCACTCCTGAGGTTTTGCTGGTGGCACCCCTGGTGCTCATAGGTTCGAGTCTTGCGTTTTGGCTTCTCAGATTTACACTGTTGGGGATTTTCTGTGACAGCTATGACCTGACATTGCTTGGCATTGCATTACTTGCCATAACAAGTCTCTCTGGGGAATAACCAGGGTGAAGAGACCAAACATTCCTTTGGAATCTTAAGAGGAGACTTCCATGTTGCAGTTGGTCTCTACTCATAAAGCTGTTCTCCGAGGCTGTGAGCAAATGTTTTCAGCTTTCCCAGTGGTAGTGGTAGGTTGCTGTTTATTTTTCTGGGGTCTCTGCACTATCTTCTGACAGAGCTGTGCATCACACCATTAAGGGCGCCAGGCATAGCTGAGCAATTCTTCCTGGATTTATGGATTTACATTTGAAAGCTTAGTGGAGGATGCCATGATCCTATAGCTCTAGCATGCTTCTTGCCTGCAAACTCAGCATCATGTCAATGACATAAAGGCCTGCCGACTGTATCACCTTTCCCTGAGCCTTGTTCTTTGAGTGAGGAATGCGGCAGCCTCCGAGCACTGGGAAGGCAAGTTAGAATCTGTAGTTGACATTGGGTAAACTGAGTACTCTGGGGCTCATTTTTCAAAGGGTTTTGCTCAGGAGTATCTTGGAAACAATGCTGCATTTTGCTCCCAATTTTTTTTTTTTGTCTATGAATTTTGTTTTCAACTTGATGTTTTAAATCTCTGAGCTTATGCTGGGTGGACTGGCCTGCAAAGAGCTCTGAGCTTGAGTCTTTCTCTTTGTGACTAACCCAACAGCACGTGCTTCTTTTTACAGACCCTAGTAACTTGGCAGAAATATTTCCGTAATACTCTTGTCTAGAGCATGCTTTTTCTTCTTTTCTTTTTAAATCATTTCTTCCTTAATTAGACTTCAACTATCTCAAATTTTTGATTTTTTAAATTTTAAGTTATTTTTATCTATATAAGGTGAACCAGTTTTGCGTATTTCACAATACAGGTTTAGGAACATAATACTACTTTTCATCATGATCTATTTCCCATGTTGTCCACTCACCTTCCTCCTTCGGTATTTCATGTAGATTTTATGTTATTGAAAATATTAGTAATTTTACAATAAATATTTATTATTTACCATGGCAGTTTTGTAGGTCTAGGGCTTTTCCTCTCCTGTTTTCATTTCACTTATTTATTAAATTTTCATCATATAATTTAAACTATGGGATGTCAAAAAGGAATGAAAATTTCATACAGGGAGTCTGTATCTTCTTTGTGGGAGATGCTCAGAATTTTTCTGTTTATTTGCTTTTTGGGGGGCTATGAAAAGGAAAATTGTATTATGTTAAGTAAAATGTGACATTATTACTGTTTGTGTTTGGAAATTAAATATAGTGTATTGAGGTGTGTGTGTGTGGTTGCAATATTATCAAAAAGTGGGTTCAATATTTTTTTTTCTTCAACTCAAATTGGCCACAATGTGTTCAGACACTTGGTCATATGTTGTTCTGAGCATTTCTAGGAGAATATTCTGATGGAGAAGAACAGTTTATTCAGCATTCTTTAATACTAGTAGGTTGTCCTTCATGGAGGGAGGCTTGGCAAGTGAATTAAAAGCCACAGATTTATGGGCCTTAGACGTGGCCTACCTGACAGCCTGTTGCTTTGCAAAGCCTGCCTTGGGCAAGCAGGGCCACAGCAAGCAGGGTATTAGGTCAGAACATCCTGTGTAGAGCAAGCAGAATAGAACCTCCACCCTTGTTCCTGTTCAAATAATTAGTTCCTCCCCTGTTTCAATATAGCTGATTTGTTCCTTCCCTGCTTCAATGAAGATAATTACTTCCAGGAAACCCCTCCTCTTCCCCTCCTCCCCTAGAGAAGAAGGTATATACATGAGGAGTAAAATAAAGAGAAAGGCACTCTTTTCCACCAAGTACGAGTGTCCGTGTATTTCTTGGGCCAGCAGCCCGGGGGCTAGCAGCCCAGCATTCCCAGTCCACCCTCAGGGTTTGAGCATCGTGTCCTGCAGATCGGGACAAGGTAGAAAAAAACAGAACTTGTTATTGTAAGGAGCAGAGATTTGCTCTGTGGTGAACAGTTTTCACATTTTATGTGCAACAGCTTCTCCTGGTCTCATAGGGGACTCTCTACTCCAGCTGGAAAATTAGCTCTCCTGGGAGTCCAGTCTGCAGACCTCCAGGCTCAGCAACTCAGCTCTCTGGGATCTCCATTCTGTTTCCTCACTTCATGTATTTTGGATTTGTTAGCCTTCATCATTGTGTGAATCAATTCTCTATATAGAGTAAATAAGTTGGTAGGGAAACAAATTGTTCTGTTGCCATCTAGATCATCCCAGATAACACATTTGGCTGAAAAAAATTGAAAAGATTCCAGTTAGTGTGTTTGAAGTAGGTTCTTCTTTATAAATAGCATAGCATTTGAAGATTTACTGTAACTTCAATATTCTGTACTTTCTCTTGCCGAATTGGGAATTTTAAATGTTTCTGCTAATTCCTCTTCCTGCATGCATGAGCATCCACTAACTTGTGTTTTCAATCCCTTTTGTAGAAAGTTAATAGGGAAATTCGAAGCTAAAAAGTTAGTGGCTCAATTTCCCTCTTTAATAGACTACTTGTGGAGCACGGTTGTTTTTCAGCCTTGAGTAATGTTCATGTTCATATAAGCAATAAGTAAATTGCCAAAATTGAAAGGAAGATAGAAAACAAAATTCTTATTCTGCTGATGACTATGGTCATCAGACATGTAGTTTATCTTCACATTAGTATTTGATATGGTAAAAAAAAAAGCATAATGTATTATTGAGAGTCAAACTGAGTAGTGTTCAGTGTACATTGAGACATTTGCCTTTTAATAAATACGGGATTTATGTATTAACAAATATGGTATTTAAAACAGAATCCATTCTACTGGTACATGGTAAACGTGAAATAATAAAATCATATTCAATCTTGTAAAACAAAGTCAATTTTAATGTAATTTATATCAATAATATCAGTGTACATTCAGCCTAAATGTCTGAAATATTCACAGCTGCACCAGACAGAAATCAAGATCAAGGAACTCAGTTTGAGTGCCAAGGACTTAACCAATCAAGTTGCAAGCTGGTGCCTCTCAGGGTGTACATATTAGGAAGCTGTTCTTGGAAGTGGAGCCTAGGCATTCTAACATTGGTTATGTTCATATTAACCAAAGCCCCACACAGAAACCCTGAAAGCTCTATCTGTTGAGAAAATTCATAAAAATAACTTATGTAAGTGTACTTCAAAACATTCATGGAAAACACATGTTATGAAAAAAATGATGGATACAGTATGTTTTAAATTTTAATAAATATCTTGTAATTTCCTTTTTTTCATAAACTTTTTCTTAAGTATTGTAATCCTAAACTTTTTTCATATTTCATATTTCACTACCTACAGATAGGAAAAGTTTTGTAAATAGACAAGTTTTCAGTGTAGCACTTCAGGGGATTCTTTTAACAGCACATCTTCATAATATAGCTAAACTTTATTTTTTATTTGCTGCATTGGAATTCCTCATGTATTTGCCTTTTTTACCCTTATTTAATGATCACGATGGGATTCATAGGTGGATGTGAGAGGATTAGATCAAATCTATATGTATTTACTATTGCATATATTTAGCTGTGTCCTTCTGAAAGACTGTCCAATTTGTTCTCTACCAAATATTCGTGTGTACTTCCATATCCTCACTAAATTACGTTCAAAAATAGTGATCCTTCTAATCAATGCTACTCATCAGAAGGGAATAGCATTCCCAGTATAAAGAATAATCACCTATCTGCTGCCAACTAACAACCTAGTGAACAGATTTTCAGAAAGAATATAGGTTTAAATAATGTATGGAAATTCTAACAATTTCCCAAAGACAACGAAGCACATACAAGAAAGAATAGCATCCAGGAAAAAATTGCTAAAACCTATTATTATTACTAATTTGTGTGTTTGTACCTACTTACAGCTTCTTACACTTCTCCTGATCACTAAACCAATGATGGTAACAAATAATTAATTATTGTTTATAGTCTCTACTTTCTCTTATATGCAATTTTTTTGGTTCTTTTATGATTTCAGGCACATGAAAGTTGAGCGGCTTACTATTTTCACAAATGACTGGATAACAAAAGACAGCATAATAACTGGTACTTAGAATGAGAACTAATCAGTATTATTACAATTGTAGCAGTCACATTTTAAAAGTATGCAATTATCTGCTTGTAACTTATTTCTTTGATCACCATGACACATGTTCTAATATTCACTGGTGTTCTATTATGTTTGGCTAATGGGAAAATATGTTTTTATTTGGCTACTTTTGCCAGTGTTGATGGAAGTGTTGCCATAAACATATTAGGTTTTCCTTTGCACTTAAAAGTAGTGATCTAGGGTGAAAAAAAATTCTACACTGTGGAAATACTTGTTTCTCAACAATGTAAAATAAAAATTCATTCTTTGAAATTGTGTCTAATATAGTTACTACTTTTTCACATTTTAAAATATACTTAGTCATGCTAGATTGATGAATTTATTAATATATTCTATTTTTCTTCTATTAAATTGTGAAGTGGCTAGTTGATCACATGCATTAATTCAACCATTCAAGATGTAAAGTATGCTTCAACATGAATTTCTATTAATTGATTTATGATATGAATTAAGTGGCTAAAACTTAATGGAATTATTAAAATTATATTTTAATTACAATTTTAATGCTCCAGATTATTTCACAAATATTCAAATTATGTTACACATAAATTTATTTTATTCTGCTCCGAGTATTGTTTTCTACTTATAAATACATTTTGCTTCAAAAATTCTTTGTTCTGAAATACAATCAGCTTTTTCATAGTTATTGTGCATATTGTAGTATTTACCCAGTTTAACCACTTAAATTGAGCTAATATTTGATATTCCATAGTTAGTCTAAATTTTTAGTTCAAGACCTAAATGTTGCTGCCTTTTATTCTTACATGAAAATATAAGACGTGCAACTGCATTAACTTCCATAAGATTTTCACTGTTCATATGTTTAGAATGCATAAGTTACTTAAAATGAGTATTTGCATGTTAATATATTCAAAAGCGAATCTTGTTATTATTGGCCATGTGACAGAAATTAGATATCATAATACATATAGTATATTCTGTGCTGGGGCTGAAGTCACTGAGTCAAACGTGCCCATAGGGGCCCAGTGCAATGGCTTAGTGGCCAATTCTTCACCATTCATGCTCCAGGATCTCATGTGGACTATAGTTTATGTCCCAGCTACGTCTCTTCTCGTCCAGCTCATGGCTGCTAGCCTCTGATCGGCTTTGTTTTGGCCATTGCAGCCACTGGGGTGTGGACCAGTAAACAGAGGATCTTTCTCTCTGTCTCTCCTCTCAAGTGGCCCGAAGAAAAGAACATAATAGCTTGGGAATATATTCTCCTTGATGTTTTAGCACCCCTGAACACACCCACAAAATGGTGAGAGTTTTAATAATTGACAATATTCAATATCTTGTGTTTCTGGCTAAAGGCAAGATTACTGGAAAGAGCATTCACCGATGGTGCTTTCATAAATTAAATATAAAGATTGTTACTGAATATAATTCAGCATCCATACTAGCATCCCGGGGATGTGCAGATACTGGGGAAACATGCATAGAGTTGATATGTACCAACTGAAGGTCAAACACTCTGCAGGGAACAAAAGCCAGAATAAGTTTAGGACTACTGTTTCCATAGAAACTTGCAAAGATTGCAGTTGTCTGCCTTATTTAAGACTGCCTTAAAAATGACATGATAGGATGATGACAAAATAGAGAATGCTTTGAAATCACATTATTTTTATTATTTTGAAGTACAGATAGCTATTAAACTCTTGCTAATATTGAATACTAAACATCTCTCCTATCTTTTCTCTTTTACAAAAGTCACGATCATAACCATCTCCCTTGTGATCATCATCTAACCAAACTGTTTTTGCACTTGTTTTGGTCTGTTAATGGGCTTAGGTGAAAATTTCCTAGGAAGCATATACACGCTCCAACAAATATCTTCTCATTTTGATCATAGCATGATCATAGTAAGCCCTGTGAAGTAGGCTTCTGCAGTGAAGTGTATTTTTCTTTAGCTTACTCTGCAATGCTGTGAGCTCCTAATTAAAAGTTATGCAGTATCTCTTTTTCCAGGCTCTATATTCTGCTTGAAAAGTTTTGCTGACCAATTTACCTGCCTTAAAAGCCCTATCACTTTTTAGACAATTACCCTTGATAATCCCTAACAGAAATATTACCCCCTGCCTTTCTAGATGCATTATCAGGGAGATTCATTGGAAGCAGAGAAGCTGGGTTTTGAACAAATGCTTTGATATAAGATGCTACAGTTTCAGGCCCGGCGGCATGGCCTAGTGGCTAAAGTCCTCGCCTTGAATGCGCTGGGATCCCGTGTGGGCACCGGTTCTAATCCCGGCAGCTGTACTTCCCATCCAGCTCCCTGCTTGTGGCCTGGGAAGGCAGTTGAGGATGGCACAAAGCCTTGGGACCCTGCACCTGTGTGGGAGACCTGGAGGAATCTCCGGGGTCCTGGCTCCAGATTGGCAAAGCACTGGCCATTGTACTCATTTGGGGAGTGAATCATCGGATGGAAGATCTTCCTCTCTGACTCTCCTCCTCTCTGTATATCTGACTTTGCAATAAAAATAAATAAATATTTTTTAAAAATTAAAAAGAAAAGATACTACAGTTTTAAGCAGTGACTTAAGCCACAATACCAACCCCAGAATTATACACTTTTATTTTGCAGGATATGTGACGTTATTTAATGAAGAGATTAAGAGGCCAAAATATAAAAGCTAAAATGTATATTACATGTAATATATGTTAATAATGGAAATATGTGGCCCTGCGAAGTAGCCTAGTGACTCAAGTCCTTGCCTTGAACGCGCTGGGATCCCAAATGGGAGCTGGTTCTAATCCCTGCAGCTCTGCTTCTCATCCAGCTTCCTGCCTGTGGCCTGGGAAAACAATTGTGGATGGCTTAAAGCCTTGCGACCCTGCACTTGTGTGGGAGACCTGGAAGAAGTTCCTGGCTCTTCCGTCCGGTGGTTCACTTCCCAAGCAGCTGCAATGGCCAAAGCTGAGTCAATCCGAAGCCAAGAGCCCAGAGCTTGTTCCAGTGCAGAGACCCAAGGCTTTGGGCCATCCTCGACTGCTTTCCAAGGCCACAAGCAGGGAGCTGGATGGGAAATGGGGATTCCGGGATTAGAACTGGTGCCCATATGGGATCCCGGCTGCATTCAAAGCGAGGATATTAGCTGCTAGGCTACCGTGCCATGCCCCAGTGCATTTGTTGTTAGCATTATGTATTTTTCATTTAGGATTTTTTTTATCATTTCATAGAATGACTCTCAAAATTAGTCTTTAATATTCTATAACTGTAGAAAAATGAAGATATTGTGTATGTATGCAATCTTATCTTTATATTTACTGATATGTATGATACTATGAACACTATTACTGTATGAATATAAATCTATTAATGTAATCAGTTTTGTTAATATTTGAAGATCATCATTTTGATTTTAGGTTATGAATTGCTTGATATATGCAAATTAAGACAGGTCTTAGGTACATTATTTCTTCTAAACATGTGTGCTATAAAATTTCAAATGGCAGAAATATCCATAAAACAAGGCAGTTGAGTTCAAGTGGAGACTTCATGTGGTCAATTAAGTAGTGTGATTATTTTTAAGCTTCTAAATATCCTTAAACTGAAAATGTTTTATTAAAGTGATTATTTTACTTTTACTGGCTGATATATTTCTAGGCCTTGAGAGCATGTTCATTCTCTAAGAGCTCCTTGGAGAGAATAAGTGACCTTTATCATCAAAGCACTAAATGAGAATACCATTGGCATAGCAGCATTATCATAAAGCAAATTTAGAAACTAGATTTCTGAAAGGGCATAGAATTGGCATAATGCAAAGGCCATAGATGAGTCCTTGTGGAACGTTCACGTGTACTGAAATAGACTTCAGATAGACCAGAGGGAAACCATTTCTTCTTACAGGAATTTGCAATCAATTGAGCATGGGACTATGTAAAAAGGACATTGCTGCAGAGGCCATTCAGTAGCCATACATATATGATAGTATGTCACAAAACTTTTTCAACATATATTAAGAGGTCAAGATTGATGAATTCCATCCTAACCATTCCTTCAATCCTTCTCAATAATCAATAAAATAAAAGTTTGTTGATTTTATAAGATCAAAGATTGGTTTCATATAAATATCAAGCACTTAATTATAGAGATTTAGTGTGGAACTGTTACACAAAATATTTGATGAACTTGGTGATAATTACTTGATATTATTTAAATAAAATGCATTATTAGCACAGAATCTACATGATTGCTGTAACACAGATAATATATTCCTTGTCATTTCCTTAGGACAAATATGTACCACACACACATGCTCAGATTAATAGGCAAAAATGCCAGTCTATTTACTATGATTGTATAATTTCTAGTATTATGAACTACAGAGTGTAAGTATAGGCAAAGCTAATCGTGAGACTTGCTGTGAAAAGTAAACTATAGCTAATGTTGTCCAACCACACTATTTCCCAATATTGGTTCAAGGCTTAATATGCATTATATAGTGAGAACTGTATGGTAAATATGCAGTATATAGCAAGAACATACTGTAAGAGAATAAAGTATGTAAAAACTGAAAGTTTGAGTAAATGATTTGTAAATTGATATCAAACTACATAGATTTGTTTCAAAAGTAATTAAAATGTGTAGAAATCTTTAAAAGGTTACAGATAAAGGAATGTTAAGTTAAACAAAGGAATTTGAGGGGGGAAAGAGAGAAGAGTGGAGACAGTACAGGAGGGAGAAACTGAAAGCAGGTGGGGGGGAAGGGAAAGAGGAGAGAAAAAAAGGAAAAAAGAAAGGAACAAATAAAACTTGCCAGAGGGAAGAAAGGAGGTGTGGAGGAAACAAGGAAGAGGGACTGAAGAAGGTATCATATCTTTTCAATTTTATTTGAATTACACTGAATCTGGTCTTGTATTAACACCACATTAACATCAAAATTGTATTTCAGTAATGATGGATGCATTTTGTTGTGAGCTTTAGAATCTAATGTATTCTAAAAAATTCCTTTAAAATAAATAATAAAAAATATCAATACCATTAAAATGTCCAGGCAGGCAGCTGTTCAAATCAGTTAGGTTTGTTACGGAGAGAGCCCCTGTTTGTTGGCTCAACTCATAAATGCAGTCCATGGCAGGGGATTGACTAGGCTGAAGCAAGAGCCAGAGATTCAGTGTAAGTGGCAGGAATGCAAGTGCTCAAGAGATACACAGCTGCATTCCAAGGTCTCCAAGGGAGAGAAGATAGAGTTAGGAGCTGGAGTCAGGTGTCAAACTTAAGCACGCTAATAAGGTATACACAGGTGTCAACTTGTAGGCCAAATGTTAGTCCCCAATTTGATTTGGATACCAGAAATATACACTAATTTAGTTGAGAAAAATTTTAAAGTTCACATGATATGTAGGCAGATATGTGAATATAAATGACAGAGGTTAATATCACTGAGTTCAAGGAGAGTATCCGATTGAAACTTGACTCTTTGTTAGGAATTATTTTTATTTGAATGGCAGATTTTACAGAGAGGACACACACACACACACACACACACACACACACACGCACACACACACACACGGAGAGAAAGAAATGGGTCTTTCAGCCTCTGGTTCACTACCCAAATGGCCACAGCTGCCCAAGCAGAGCTGATCCAAGACCAAAACCTGGATGCAGGAGCTTCTTCCAGACTTCCCCACCTGAGAGCAGGGGCTCAACAGCTTGGTCTGGCCCCTGCTGCTTTCCCAGGCCATAAAAAGAAAGCTGGATCAGAAGTGCAGCTGTTGGAACACATACCAGCTCCACATGGGATACAGCATTTGCAGGTGGAGTGTTAGCCTGCTGACCTGCTGAGCCGGCACCTGGATTCTGTTTTTAATAGTATATGGTATTTGTTTTGCTTTTCTCAACCGTTGCCTGCAATTATTTGCTGTCATAGGACTCCAACAAAATCTTCATATTTGGTTTATATGAAAATGTGCACATGTTGTCACAAGCAAGAATGCATTTACCTGGTGTTAAATATATTTAATTTGTTAATGTAGTACCAGTTTTTACTAAAGATGGGTGAAAATTAATCCTTTTATTTACATGAAAATAATGTATTTTTTTCTTTTCTTGATCCATTGTGAATACTGGTGTGTTATTGTTTTGTTTTTCATTTATCATTTCAACAGTGAGATCAACCAGTCATGGAAAAAATTGTCAGATTTCTGTCCTGAAAGTAATGCATATATTGGTAAGGTTTCTCTATTAAAAAATTCTTATGCATCTTGTTCTGTTGGTTTATAGTAACTTCTCTCATCTTTTCAATATTAATACTTGCTTTAGGTAGGGCTGATTCTTACAATCTATGTGTGAGAACTTTGCTTCTAATATTTCTTTTTAACTATATGATTTATCAATGCTATGTTTCATCTGATTTCTATATCCAATTTATTCTTTGCTATCTTGTTTTGATAAATATTCTCATTTTTAAAAGATTAGTTTTTAAAAAATATTTTATTACTATTTTTTAATTTGAAAGAGATTTATGAGAGAGAGAGAGAGAAAGAGAGATCGTCCATTGACTGGTTCACTTCCCAAATGACTGTAATGCCATAGCTGAACTTATCTGAAGACAGGTGCCAGGAGTTTCTTCTTGGTTTCTCACATGGGTGCAGTGGCCCAAGGACTTTAGCTATCTCCTGCACTGCTCTCCCAGACTATAAGCAGGGATCTGGACTGGAAGTGTCGCAGCTGGGACCAGAACTGGCAGCAGTATTGAATGCCTGCTCTTCAAGGTGGTGGCATTCTTGAGCCAGCAGGATAGCTCTGATGGCCATGATTTTTAACATATGTAAATATGTAAGGCTACTAATTTATTTTGAGTAATGTTAATCAAGGTACCCTACAAAGCCATGGTCAAAAATATGGTACTGGAAGCCTTCATCTATGGTGACAGAAAGTTTATTTGTACGCAAGTTAGAACATCATCATTTCTGTTACCTATCTGTCAGGAATATGTTTGGATTGAGTTTCATTGTGGAATTAATATGAGAAATGACTGAATATATCTTTCTCTTTTTTCCCTCAATATATCTTTAAATTAGTATCAGCTAACAAAGCTGCTATTTCATTAAGAGTCATTGAAAGAACTATATATAAAGTCAAAGAGAATATGTAGGTCAGAGAGTCCTGCTCCACATTTGTCCAGATATATGCTTCCTGTATCAGAGTTCCCTCTGTTTCCTCAACCATGCCCTTACTCCGGGAGAAAAGACCCACAGTTTAGCACAAGTTAATGTGGAAAAGCTGAAGTCAACATTAGTTGAGAGATTCATTCAAAGCCACTACAGAGGAATTCTTGTGGGAAATGTGTATTTTAATCATAGATTTGAAGCTTTTAATTATGATTTTCAATGTGGATTGCTTAAATTCACCACGAGAAACTAAAGAATACAGTTTTACAAAAAAAAGTACTTTTTTCAAAGTAAGTAAACCCCACAACCAACCACACTTCCTGTACCCTGTCTCCATCAGACTTATTTCTATGGCTTGCATCATTAGCGGTTTTGTTGCTACAACATGGATTATTTGTATCCAGTATCACAGCAAAAGAAAGTCATCTCTATTGTGTTCAAAAGTTTGATTTAATCATTTTTGGTGTTCCTGGAGTTGATTCTATGACAATTTCTGTCTCAGAAAGGTTCCAAACTAGAAATAGAGCAATTAGTCAAGAGTGCACAGTGTATCAGAAACATAAATGTGAAAATGAAAGTGAAGTGTGGTGGAGTAAGTTTTGTAACCTTGGACTTAGAATTAGAGTTTGCTGTATCTCTTCAGATAAAGAAACAAGGAAAAGGGTAATTCTGGGAGCTTAGGAATATCATGTAGAGGAGGCCTAATGAAAATTTTCCTATATTCAGGGGTTGCGGGGCAGGCAGGGAAGGGCTGTTAACACAAGTCAGACATTCGGAGAGAAAATATGACCGTCCTTCTTTCCAATATTTTATATGGACTCTCTATTGGCCAAAGTCAGCCAGAGGAGCAAGCATAGAAATTTGTCTAGACTGACTTCTGACTCAGGTGAAATATAGGATGGGGACAGATTGATGACATATGGGGGGTCAAATGCAAGATTTTCTTATATTATTATCTAGATTATTCCATTCGATAGAATTTTATCTTAGATTAGTTTCTTAATTTTTATCACTTGATCTCTCAATCATCTTTATGACTTCAATTCATGATAGTTTTTTAAAGTGTCACATGATATATGAGTCTTTAGATAATTGTAAATTCCATCTCATCAGTTTGAGTGTTTATTAAATGAGGTAGCAACTTTTTCATGCTACAAAGTTTTTTGAATGATATGCTATTTCACTTATTTGACCCTCATGTGAGGATTTATGGAGTTGGTTATTACTACAGCAAGACATGTCTCTAAGAACAATCCCCTAGAGTGGGTTTGCTCCTCTTATAAATCCACAACTTCTTCAGAAGGCTGCCAAGACATGTTCTAATCAAGGTAATTTCAAAAGGTGCTGAGTATATATTTAAGACTACAACTTTATCTGTAACACTATTAATTTGTGATAAGTATCTGCATGTTTAATTTTTCTTAAACTGTGACTTTTTAATACAATATTTTTGAAAGTGTTGATTTTATTCTATTTTGTGACTACATAAAAACTATTTTTTGCATATCCTGTATTTATTCCCTGTAATTTAATTAATTAATGTTATAAATTTATATCTATATTCATATATGAATTCTAAGGTTACTAAATATGATTTACCTTCCTCTAACTTATGTAAATTCCTTGTCATGTTCAGTTTTGTATTAGCTAACATCTACATCCTCATTTTATAAAGCTTTAAGTTTTATCTTTTAAAAACTTCCGAAGTACTTATTTTATTCTTTTTTTTAAAGATTTATTAATTTTTATTGGAAAGTCAGATATACAGAGAGGAGGAGAGACAGAGAGGAAGATCTTCCATGGCTGAATCATTCCCCAAGTGGCCGCAACAGAACGGAGCTGATCTGAAGGCAAGAGCCAGGAGCTTCATCTCATGTCTCTTGCAGGTACAGGGTGCCTAGACTTTGGGTCATTCTTTGCTGCTTTCCCAGGCCACAAGCAGGAAACTGGGTGGGAAGCTGGGCCACCGGGATAAGATCTGGGACCCAGATGGGATGCTGGCACGTGCAAGGCAAGGACTTTAGCTGCTGGGTCATCATGCCGTGCCCTATTTTATTCTTTTCAAAGTTAATTGCCTTGCTTATTTGAAAGAAAGGGAGATCCAGAGGTTAATAAGATTTCCAATAAACTGGTTTACTTCTCAAACACACAATGGCCGAGGCTGGACCAGTGCTGAAGCCATTTCCAAGAAAACAGTCCATTTCTCCCCCATAAGTGACAGGAATCCAATGTAATGTGTCACCATTGCTACTTCCCATAGTTTGTGTTAGCAGGGCAATTGGATTAGAAGGAAGGATGAGGGACAAAAGCAAGTATGTGGATGTGTTAATCTATCTCTTAAACCCATCTAATTGTGTTATTATTTTTCATTTGCTGTCAATTACACTGAACGGTCTAAAATTTTTAATTTCTATTTAAATGATTGTGTTGTCTTGTTGGCTATTAAGATATTTTTGATGAGAACACTCACATTTAATTTACTCTAAAATTTAGATTAGTCACAATGATACATTGCATACTCTAATACAACTTTCTTGTCCTTTCACATACTCAAGATAACAGTGTATAAGATATGTTCATTGACAGCATGTGGAATGATATACCAAATATATGATATGTTAAGCTTAAAGTATGGACATGCTAAACTTTTTTAAAACAAACTTTAGACAGAGAAAATATTATGCCTCCAGTTTTAGATGCCATCCCTAAATATGAAAAAGACAAGCTTCTATAGGTTCTTAAATAATTTCAGTAACGACATTTCATATGCCACATTTCCCTTTAAAGCATTCTTTATGATAATTTATGATAATCTATGCATTCTTTAGGATAATTTACTGCTCCCTTATTTCACCAAAAAACCTTGTTTTTGGAATTTGTTTTGATGATTAACAAAATATAGACAGTTTATGTAGCCTCAATGATGTATGGTAACTCTGATAATGTCAAATGTCCATTCTATTACTACTATTATATTATAATAATAAATGTGTAGTACTATAGGAATGCAACGTTTTAATTAACTCATACATTTTCATTGCAATGATTAAATAGCTCAAAGTTGCAATAACACCAGTTACTAATTAATTTTATTTATCAATACAAGTTTACCTTTTTAAATTTATTTTTTCTTGCATATTACTGTGATTAATTTTATGGACTTTAAGGAAATATAAACAGTACTGATTCAAGATGACATTTGTTATCTTAAAATGCATTGCATTATTTAAAATTACACAATAAAAAATGCAGAACTTGCAGATAAAATGGGCTTTAAGATGAACACTTGACAAAAAAACCCCAACCTGAATAAAATGGTATGTAAGTTTATTATTAATTTGCATAGGTTGCTTTTTTCCTAGAAAATAGTAAAACAACAGAATTTTCTTCTTAGGATTAGTAGCTGTTATGTGTCAGCTTTACATTTTTAAAATTATATGGAAAAGCTAATTAGAAATAAAAGTTTATTTTGGCTGTTTTGGAAGTTTTGTGTCCAAAACCAAGGAAAACCATTAGTGTAACAACTAATGACAGGAATAGCTTAGCAATGGCTAAGTGTGTGTTTGTGGAGCATCACATGGAAAGCCAGAAACAAAAAACAAGGAACATGTTCATCTTCTACACCCTGAATGGTCTCCTTGTGAACTGAGGACTCAGTTCTGCCTAATAAATTCTTCAATGTGATTAAATTTCAAGAGCTCTCTCTTTCAATGTGCATCTGGGTTGTTCCAGATTTTAGCTGTTGTGGATTGTGCTGCTGTAAATATAGGATTGCAGGTCACTTTCTCATATTCAGGTTTCACATCCTTTAGATATATTCCTTGGAGTAGAATAGCTTCATCATATGGTAGATCATTTTTCAGTTGTCTTGGTATTCTCCATACTGACTTCCATGGTGGCTGTACTAGCCTAGAATCCCATCAACAGCAGTGTAGGGTACCCTTTTTCCAACATCCATGCCAATAGATGTTGTTAACTTTACAAATGTAGTCCAGTCTCACTGGAATTAGGCAGAACCTCACTGTGGTTTTCATCTGTATTTTCTAATACCTAGGGAGAGTGAGCATTTTTTTCATGTCTTAGCCATTTGAATTTGTTCTCTTGAAAAATACCTTTTCATTTCCTTCACCTATTTCTAAACAGTGTTGTTTGTTTTGCTGCCATTTCTGATGTTCCTTGTAAATCCTAGATAATTGTCCCTTATTTGTTTTGTAGTGTGTGAAGATTTTCATTCTGCTGGTTGATCCTTCGCTTTGTTGATCATTTCCTTTGCTGTACAAAAGCTTCTAAGTTTGATGTAGTTCAGTTTGTTTATTTTGGCTTTAGCTGCTTATGCTTTTGGTGACTTTTCTAAGAAGTCTTTACCAATGACTATATCTTGCAGAGTGCTTCCTGTGTTTTGTTTTTAATAGTTTGATGGTTCCTTCATGCATTTTATGTATTTAATTTGTTAGAGTGACAGAGTTAGAGAGATAAAGACCAACAGGGAGAGACAGATAAGTGCTTGCCTCCTCAAATGCAGACAACACTTTTGCCTCTGGGAGCTTTAAACTCAATCCACAGGGTTTTTCACATGGATGACAAGAAACTGTCTACTGGAGCCATTGCCTGTTCCCTCCTAAGTTTGCATTAATTAGCAGGAAGCTGAAATCAGATGTGAAATGGGAGCTTGAACTTAAACATTTCAACATATCTAAAATATCTAAGCCAAACACCTACCTCAAAATATAAGAGGGACAGTTTCATAAGGTTTGACTTTTGTATACCCATGTAACTACTACACCACATGATATTCAAAATAGCATATACTTCTGTAACTTGTAAGTTCTCTCTGTCTCTTATGCAATCTTCAACTCTATGTAGGCAACCATAGATTTGATTTCTATCATGAAAATTAGTTTTTACTGTTCTAAATCATCAAAACAATCAAAATATTCAATATGTAGCCTCCTGTTTCTATCTTTAATCTCACATGTGAGAAAATCTTCATCAATATCCTTATAGGGATGGTTATCTTATTTTATTGCTGTATCAAATCATTAGGTTTTTAAATTCTCCATTTGAATGACATTTAAGTTGTTATCTATTTGGGGCTATTATGAACAAAGCTGCTATGTGTGATTGAATTTTACTAGGTAAAAATTCAATTTCTGGATAGCATTCTTATGTATATTATGTTGTTTAGGATGGCCAAGCATTTTTCCCAAAATGATTGTACCATTTATGCTGCCTGCCATAGAGCACAGCATTCAGAGTACATCTACATTCTCAGTATTGGCATTTACTGTTTTAAAATTTATGTAATTGTAGACTTTATGGCAACTTTCAGTAAAATTGGCTGTTTTATTTTATTTTTGATTCTTTTTATTTCTCTTTCATGATGTCCTTCAACATCAGTAAAGAGACGTTAAATGCTTGAATCAATACCTGCTCATCTTTGTTTTCTAATAGGATTCAGACATATTCAGTAAGTTTTCCTCTTGCCTTTTTCAGTCACACTGAGACTGATGATCTCATCCCTGAATGTGGAATGTTTTAGTTCAGTATTTCATCATGTAGGAAATTTCCTTTCTGCAACTGAAATTCTGCTCGCTGATTTTCTTTTTTATTCCATTCAGTGAGCATTTACTTTTGCATTTGAGTTTTACCCTTTATTTGGTTGTCTGTCTTTTTAAGTTGACTATTATTTTGGTATGTTTTCAACAGGATTTCTGAAGTGTTAAGTAACAGTCATTCCATTTTAATTTAGAAATGCATTCGTAAGTATTCTATTTCATCTTTTGTTAGGCATTTGTGTTTTCTTATCTTCTTAATAAATACACATGGAATTTTTGTAGCCTTAGAAACATTTCGTGAATTGAAAGTGTGTTTACAATTATTTTAAAGGACACTTTAGATATCTTTTGAAAAATTGGACTTAAGTGCTAGTATGCCTTTTTTTCATTATTTGAAGTACCTCAAACGTATGTATATAATGCACACACAAACAGAAGCGAACATAAGAGCATTTGAAAATATTGAAAAATTAAATTAAAAGATAAATTGAATTACTTACAAAATGTTATTGAGATCATGCATATTAAGGATATTCAAAAGTGTCATACATTGAATGAATGTTATGTAAAAAAACTGCATACAATTCAAACATTTTTAAAAAAGAATTATTCATTTAGCTTGGAAGACTTAGAGAGAAATGCAGAGTTGGAGAGGTTTTCCATGCCTTGGTCCACTCCCCAAATGCACACAACAGGCAGAGCTGAGCTTGTCTGAAGCCAGGAGCTGGGAGCAAGAAGTCAGAAGCTTCCTCCAGGTTTCCCATACGGATACAAGGGCCCAAGGACGTGAGCTGTGTGCTGCTGCTTTGCCAGGCCACAAGCAGGAGCTGGTTTGGGAAGTGGAGCAAGTAGGATTTGTACCAACACCCATATTGAAGACCAGTAGTGCAGATGAAGGATTAGTGTGCTATGACAATGTACCAGCCCATCAAAAACTTTGTATAAGATTAAATCCATCTTTTAGTTGTATTTCAACAAGTATTTTAAAGTACGTTAATAGGAGATTTTATGCTTTGACCTTTACTTCACGTTAAGTTATAAAACTGTACAAAGCTAGAATGGGTGAACCTAGAGATTTTAAATCTGACAAGAGTAATTTTTAATGACCTTATCATGCACAAAAAAGAAAAGTTAATTGTGAGGTGATGGAAAAGTCAACTTGTTCGACTAGTTATATTAAATAATTTATCTAGTGTGTTTCCAATTTCTTCATGTAGGTAGTAATTACCATAAACTTTACTCTTAATATTGCTTTTGCTGTATCCTATAAATTTTGATAAGTTGTATTGTCACCTCATTTGCTGTCAGGAGTTATTCTTAGTTTTCTTTTGATTTTCACTATGACTGCAGGTTCTTTCAGGAGTATGTTGTTCATTCTCCACACATTAGCATGTTTTAGAGTTTTCTAAGTTATTTATTTTCAACTTTACTCCATTGTCATCAGAAAATATACATGGCAAATTTTTTTTTTTTTTGAGAATTTATCATGGGAGAGTATATGGGCTATCCTGAAGAAAATCTTTTTTTTTTAAAGTCTTATTTTATTTTTATTAGAAAGTCATATATACAGAGAGGAGAAGAGACAAAGAGGAAGATCTTCCATCCGTTGACTCACTTCCCAAGCAGCCACAATGGCCGGAGCTGCGCTGATCTCAAGTCAGGAGCCAGGAGACTCCTCTGGGTCTCTCAGGCGGGTTCAGGGTTCCAAGACCTTGGGCTGTCCTCTGCTGCTTTCCCACTCCACAAGTAGGGAGCTGGATGGGAAGTGAGGCCTCCGGGATTAGAACCCGTGCTCATATGAGATCCCAGAGCATGCAAGGTGAGGAATGCAGCAACTAGTCTACTGGGTTGGGTCCCTGAAGAAAATCGTATCACCGATGTAAAGAATGAATATTCTGCAGCTGTGACATGAAAATGTCTTGTAGTTATAAATTATTTCTCTTTTTTTTGCTGACCCAGTTTGTCTTGTTGATCTATTCATTGATAGAGTATTAGAATCCTCTGTTAGTGTTTTATGGATGCTCATGTCTTTCTTTAGATCTATTAACATTTGCTTTAAATAGTCAGATGCCCAAGCATTCAGTGTAATGGATTTGCTATGGTCACATCCTCCTGTTGAACTGATTCCTTAACCATTACATAATGTCCTTTCTTGTTTCTCTTAATGACTTTTGCCTTAAAATTTATTTTTCTGATATTAGATAGTTACTCTTCATGTTTAAAATTTTTATTTGCATGGAGTATATTTTCCCATCATGTAACTTTCAGTTTGTGTATCAATTTCTGTGAGTCGTTTTTCTTATAGGCAGCAAATGTAGAAGTACTGCTGTTTAATCTATTCAGTCAGATCATTACTTTTAATTGGAATATTTAGATCATGATTTGTTCTTGCCACTTTCATAAATATTCTTGTTGGGAATACATACTTCAGTATGTATTCAGTATGGGAATACATACTTCAGTAGCATTGTAAGGCTGGCCAGGTCCTGACAAATTCAAACTTTTTTTGGAAAGTCTTTATTCCATTTATGTTTATATATAAATGAGAGCTTTGTAGGATATAATATTGTGGGTTTACAGATGTTTTTGGGGGGTGGGACTATAATTCAACATGCTATCCTATCCTATATATCTCAAGAAAAACAAGAACAAGCCAAACACAAAAAAGTCAAAGGAAAAAAAAATAATATTTAGAGAACAAATGAACGGAAATAAAAGATTTGAAGAAATCAGATAAAGACCTATTGTTTGAAAAACAAAATTGATGAACTATTGGCACAACTAATCAAGCAACAGCAACAACAACAACAAATGGAGAAGATTCAAATAGAAAACTTAGTAATGTCAAAGGAAACATTTCCAATGGCTATCACAATAATAAAAAGAATAATCAGTAATCACTATAATGAGATATGCCAGTAAATGGGATATTCTTGAAGTAACAGATTTCTAAATTTGCTAAAATTGAGGCAGGAAGACATTGAAAACCCAAATAAAATAGTTACAAACATGGTAACTAATTACCTTTCAACAAAATTCCTGGAGCAAATGGCTCCACTGTTGAAGTCTATTCAAAACTATTCAAAGGGAGGACATTCCTCCAAACTCCTATGAGGCTTGCATAAACTTAAATTAAAGCCAGAAAAAGATACAAGTAAAGAGAACTGTAGACAAATATTCCTCATGCGTATAGGTGGAAAATTTCTGAAGAAAATGCTAGTTAGTTGATTATAGTAATACTCTGGAAAGCTCGTCCACCTGGAACTTGTGCAGTTTTACACGGTGATGCAGAAATGGTTCAACCTATGCAAATCAATAAACATAGTATGTCACTCTAGAAAACCAGAAAATACCAACAATATGATTATCTCAATAGATACAGAAAAGTCATTTTATAACATGTAACATCTTTTCATGATTAGCATCATGATCGAATTTTGTATTGTTTGAAAACATCTCAACACAATCATACCATTGTATGACATACCCATAGCTAGCATCTTATTAAATAGTTAAAAGCTGGCATTTTCACTAAGATCTGGAAGCAGACAGAGGGTGCCCACTTTCACCATGACTATTCAATATAGTTTTGGAATTTTAACCACAATCATTAGGAAAGAAAAACAAATAATAGGGCTATGAATTGTAAAAGAGGAAATCAAGTTGTCCCTGTTTGCAGATGTCATGAGTCTATGTAGAGCGCAACCAAAAAAGTCCAATGAGGGACTATTAGAGCTTGTAAGAAAGTTTGGCAGAATTTTAGGATATAAAATTAACTCAAAAATCAATAGTGTTTGCATATACAAACAACGCTGTGGCTGAAAAAGAATTTGTAAAATCAGGTGCATTCATAATAGCCATAAAACTGAATACATTGAGATAAATTTAATAGTATCTGAAAAATTTCTACAATGTAAATCACAAAACATTAAGGAAAAAGCAGGGGGACATGCAAAGAATGGAAGTTTCTTTCACATTCGTATATTCAAAGAATTAATAACAGCAAAGTGTGCATACTCTCTCCAAAGGAATTTGCAAATCTAACGCAGTTCTAATCAAAATACCAAGGCCATTTGTCTCAGACGTAGAAGAAAACTACACCATAGGCAAACACAAGAGACTTCAAATAGTCAAAGCAAGTTTAAATAATTAAAAAAAAGGAAAGCTTTGCAAAATCAGATTTTAGGACGTATTATAAAGAAGTTATAAGCGAAACAGCCTACTACTAGCACAGACATACATATGTGGATCAATGGCACTGATATAAAATCTCTAAAATTAATGTGTGCTTCTTCTACAACCAGTTAATATTTGACAAATAAGTTAAAATCACTCTCTGGGTAAAGGACAGTCTATCCAACAAATAATGTTGGGGAATCTGAGTTTCCACACGCGGCAGTATGGAGATTTTCCATTTACTGGTTCACTCCCTAAATGGCCACAACACCCAGAACTGGTCTGGCCTGAAACCAGAAGCCAGGTGATTCTTCGGGTGCAGGAATCCAAGGACTTAGGTCCTCCTTCACTCCCTTCCCAAGCCATTAGTAGGGAGTAAGATGGAAAATGATGTGACAGGGAATTGGACAAGTGTTAAAATTAGTTGGCTAGAGCTGTATGGGTGCATTTCTGAGATGTCCATCTTATTCCATTGATTTTCCGGTCTGCATTTGTGAGAGTCTCAGGCTGTTTGATTATAGCTGCCTTGCAGTACAACTTGAAGTCTGGTATTGTGTTGCGTCCAGCTGTATATCTGCTGTTTGAATTTGTTTTAGCTTGTTATGGTCTCTTGGGTGTCCATATGAATTTTAGCATTTTTTCCTAGATCTGCAAAAAAATGTTTTGGGCATTTTAATTAGAACACATTGAATCTATAAATTACTTTTGGAGCAATGGACATTTTAATGACATTAGTAATACCAATCAATGAATTTGTGAGGTTTTCCCATATTTTGGTTTCTACTTCTATTTCTTTCTTCAACATTTTTGTATTTTAATTAAAAGTTTCCCTCAGCCTTGGTTAAATTTATTACAAGCTATTTAATTTTTGCAACTATTTGTGAATGGAACTGAGTTTATAAGCTGTTTATCTGCCATAATGTATTTTTGTGTGTACAATTAATGGCTATTAATTTTTGTGTGCCGATTTTCTACCATACAACTTTACCAAGCTCTCTTATGAGCTCCAGTAGCCTTTTTTAGTAGAGTGTTTTGGCTCCTCTGCATAAAGGATTGTGTTTGTAGTAACTATTGATAATTCTTTTTTTTATCTGTGGTGTCAGTGGTATTTCTTCCCTTTTCAATGAGTATCAATTTTGATTTTTTTTGAAAACACAGTTCTTAATAAATGATGTTGTGTGTTGTTATGGCTTCAATTTTGTTTTTTCTCATTTTAGTTATTTATTTCTACTAACTTTAGATTTGGTTCATTTCTGTTTTACTAAGCTCTTTAGATGCATTTTAGATTATCCATCTTTTGCCTTCGTAACTTCTTGATGTAGGCACAAATTTCTATGATCAATGTTTTTGTCGCATTCCATGTTTTGATATGTTGTGCTGTTGTCTACATTTGTTTCCAGGCATTTTTTAAAATCTCCCTTTTAATTAACTCTCTAACTCACTCTTCATTCAATAGTGTGCCATTCGGTTTTATGGGTTCACATACTTTCTATAGTTATTTGAATTGTTGAATCTCAACTTTATTCCATGATGGTGGGAGAAGTTATGTGGTATGGGGCCTGGCACATTAGTCTAGTGGCTAAAATCCCTGCCTTGCCTGTGCCAGAATCCCATATAGGTACCAATTCATGTCCTGGATGCTCCATTTCCCTTCTAGATCTTTGCCTATGGTCTTGGAAAGCCTTTTGACCCTGCATTCACATGGGAGACCTGGAAGAACGTTTTTGCTCCTGACATGGGATCAGGTCAGCTCTGGCCATTGTGGCAACTTGAGAAGTGAACCAGCACATGGAAGATCTTTCTCTCTATATCTCCTTCTCTGTGTATATCTGCCTTTGGAATACGAATAAATAAATCTTTAAAAATGTGATATGGTTTTAGTTTTTTAACTTGATAAGGCTTACTTTATAGTCTAGAGTGTGGTGAATACTACAGTCGATTCCATGAACTGATTAAAAGAATGTGTATTTTGTATCTGTGGAATAAAATGTTCTGTAGATATCAATTAATTCGATAGTATAGATAAGTTCTGTTGCTTCTTGTTGGTTTTATGTCTAGTTGATCTTCACTGATGGAAGTGGTGTGTTGAAATCTCTCACTAGTACTGTGTTGGAGTATATGTCTGCCTCTAGATCCTTTAAGAATTGTTTTTTGAATAACCAAATGCCTTGATATTTGGTGTCTGTCCAGTCACAATTATTACTTCTTGTTGTTGAATTAATCCCTTCATCATTATACAATGCCCTTTTTCATCTCTTTTCATAGTTGTGCTAAAGATTATTTTGTATGATATTAGAATGGCTATACTTGCTCATTCTTTCCGGTTTTCACTTTCAACCTGTGTATACTTTTGTTGCTATTTGCCTTCGGGTGATGGTTGAAAGGTCCTGAAAAGTGATGGTTGAAAAGTCGTCCTGCCACTTCTTTTTATATAATCTCCCTGTCTCTCGCTCTCACTCCTTCTCTCTCATTCTCTCCTCTTCTCCCCCCCCCTTTGGATTTCCATTGATTTCTTTTTATTTACATTTCATTCTTTCATTATGCTTATGCTTATTCCCTATTTCTGAGTGTAGAACTTCCTTTAGCATGTTGTAGGGCTGTGTGAGTGATGGAAAATTCTTTCAATTTCTGTTGTTTTAAAAAGTCTTTATTTTGCCTTCATAAATAATTAAAAATTGGCTGGGAATAGTATTCTGGGTTGTCAGTTTCTTTCTTTTACAACTTAGATTATGTTTCTCCATTCTCTTCTAGTCTGTACCTTTTAGAATATTTTCTCCGCGTTTTGCTGTGTAACGTTTACTGTTATGCTTTGTTGTAAGGATCATTTCTGGTCATGTCTATTTGGAATTCTTGGTGCTTCCTGTAATTGGTTACTCATATTATGGAAGTCTTCAGTTATTACCTCATTGAGTCCCTTTTTCCTTGCCCTCAAGCTCGTAAATCACATAGGCTTTGTTGTTTCATAATACCACATAATTCTTGCACATGTTTTTGGTTTTACTCAACTTTTCATGATTTTTGTCTAATAGATTTTTCCAAGGAATTTTATTTTAGCTCAGAGATTCTACTTATGCTTGATCAACTCTGTTGTTAAGTCTTTCCACTGTATTATTTTATTTGGATTTTTTTAAATTTCTGCATTTGCTTCTTTCTGCTTTTGAGTTGTCTGTTGATCATTTTTTAAAAATTAATATTAAGGCATTCCATCAATCTCTTCATCTTTGAATTTTAATATTAAGCAATTTTACTCTGTGAGCAGGTCATATTGTCTCCTGTGGTCATGTTCTTCATGTATCTCTGCTTATTTTTAGTTATTTTTAGCAGTCATGGTATTAGTCCATTGATAGTTTGGGGATCTGAGCTATGTCTTTGGATTAATAGGATGACTGCTCCTTCAGTAGATGTCTGTAGGCATAAGCAGGTGTAGGTGGTGTACTGTGGTCTATGCTTAAGTATAGCATGAAAGTCAAAGGTTTCTCTCAGGTTGTGTGTGATGGATCACACACAGTGATCCTGACTGTTAGTGAAATCACCATGTGACCTCTTCCCTCACACCTGAGTTTGGGCCATGGTGCCTAGAACTACCCCCCCACACACACACAATAACACATGAACCACATAACATATCTGTGCAGTTCTCTGTGTGCCCAGGGATCCAGATACACAACACGCACTACTCACAGTCATTGAATATACAAGGTCTTTGTGTGGAAGATTCCCTTTATCACAGGCTACTGAAGTTTCCTTCAGCCACAGAATCTGTTCCAGAAGCCAAGGGCAGCAGCATTTCCTGCTCTAGCTACCTCTGGGTGCTCTTGTACTTCATATAGCCCTTCCACTCAGGGTTCCTAGATCGGTGTGTGTGGTGTTGAGGGGGTGTGTATACTGCCTCCTTACGCTAGCTGCCCTGACTCCAAGTCAGGAGTCCAAATTTGGCTTTTTGACAGAACCCCCTGTTTCCGTGCATCTGTGAAGAATGTGGTGTAGTCAGAAACTGACTTCAGGATGGTATCTACCTCTATTTTGGGTACCTTGTAGTAGATCGGGAGAAAGGAGCATGTCGTTCCCCCACAGTGACCTGTCTGAATCTTTCTCTCACTCTGGCACCTGTGTGAACCCTGAGTCAGTGTGATTCCCAAGGGTTTACGTCTCGGGTTTTTCTGGCTGCCTTATATACCCCAGCCTTTCCCGCAGACCATGGTGTGGTGGCTGTTTCTTGGTGTGGTGGTGATCTGTAGTACATACTTCTGGCTAGCTGCCAACGCACAGGGTTGATCACAGTGGTGCTTCCAAGCTCTGCCTGGCACGTATAGCTTCTGCTATTCTCTATCACTTCCTCATGGAGAATTTCCATCAGATGGACTTCTGGAAATACAGTCTTTCCCTCATTATTTGTGGACAAGTGGGTAGATGACACTGGGCATCACCATGTTCTGCTGCCTCCCCCCAAAAGCAAAACAAACAAACAAGCAATAACAACCACAACGAACCAAACTAACACCAACGCACTTTTACTGTTGTGTTATTTGGTAGTACACATGAAACGTCAAATGTTTAGCAGGTTTTCTGAAAACATTACCAGGCATAAACATTGAAGTTTGACTGTTTTGTTTATAAGCATCTTTGTCATCTAATTACATATGGATTCATCACTTGACTCTTAAAAAGAGAAGAACAAATTACAGAGGCCGACTCCCTTTGTTGATTGTTTGCACAAATTGTAGATGGAATGGTGTTAAAAACAAATGAAGTGAGCTTATTTGATTTAGAAAATGAAAAAATCAAAATATCTGACCTACAGTATTGAAATTCTTGCATAGAGGAAAATAAAGATGAAAGAGTTATTATTTTGGATCCAGAAACCACAATTTAAAAATGTTATGCAGTGCTGGAGTTATAATGAACATGAAGGACATCTACTAATTATAGAGCAGTTATTACGTAATGTTTGAGTCAAAATAAATCAGTCTTACAAATTAAATATTTTATCCTTCATGTTCATATATTACTTATACTAGAAATAGCACACATATTTAGACTAATAATTTTTATTATTTTTCGTGGGGAAAAATAATAACTCTATTTGTAACTGAGAATCAAAACTCTCCGAGTAACTTAAGAGCAAGGTGATTGCTTTGACAAAGCAATTTTGCATTGATCATTAGCAATGAAAATTATATAGATAAGAGCTTTGTTTGATACACGTTGCAACATCCACAGACATGAGAGTACTGAAACTGTTCATGTTTAAGGTTCATTACTTCTAAATTGATAATAAAAAGCTATTTCCAATAATATATTTATTGAACTCTAGCGGATCAGGGACAGTATTGTGCTTTTCCTTAAAACGTTGCAAATTTGGTATAACTCCTCCAAAAACATCCATGCAGAGAGTAAATTGATTGTGAACAAGAGTACTTTCTATTTAACACACAGAAGAAATTACTCTGGAAAATAAAATACATGTTAATGAACAAATTGTTTATTGAGGTTCAAGTGAAGGACACTTTCCTTATTATATATATATATATTTGTGGGGGCAAAGGGGATGTTGTCCAGTGTTTTCTATGTAACTGGGCATAAAGTAATACAAGCAGATTTTATTTTATACTTAAATGTAATGCCTGAAAGCTGGTGCTTCAGGGCTGGCCTCTGGTTTCTGGTGTACCCATGTCCTAATGCACAAATTGCTTTGTTCCTTATCTCAGTAAGTCTGAAGATGACCATGAGCAGACAAGGAGAAGCCGAGGTAGCTGACACTCCAGGCCAGCAGCTGTTTGTGATTTTGTTAAAATATTATTCATTTACATGCAATGAACTTATGATCTCCCCATATACTCTCATCTGACTGAATTGTTGTTTTGAGACTTGGAAGTATGCTGTCTCTTATAGGTCAACAGATTAAATCTTCTGTTTCTTTCACCCCCAAACTTTTGATAGCACTTATAATCAAAAAGCCACTTTACATGTAATTGACATTAAAATTGTGAAAAGTTAATAATGCCAGTCTATATGATTCACATGTTTTAAAGCAAAAAAAACCCAAAAAACAAAAAACAAACAAACAAACAAACAAAAAAACCACCCTGAAGTCATGGAAAACATAAGTTTTCCCTATTGTGCTTATAAGAAATTTAAAGTTATTTCTTTAATCAAAAACTTTGAAGAATAGCTAAGTAATGATCAAAATTACTCTGGAAATAATGGGGGAGAAGTACCCATGCCTTATTGAATCTCAGCTGTCATAACAGTAGTTCAGCCCTGACCTCGGTGTACCGGATGTACATTAGCTCTCTTGACATGCATCATTTCACCTTCTAGAACTATTATCTCTATCACGGAGTTTTCTCTAAGTTACTTATTTATTATAAAAATTCTTTAGCCTCATTACTTAACTTTGAAGCCTTAAAGAGGCAGGAAACACTGGCTGTAAATGTTTCCTGCAAAATAATATAAAACATTCTGTTTATTTACCTTTGCTGTGAAATAACTAAGCAGTATTCAATAAGTTCATTATCACTCTATCTCCATGCCATATTAAGTAAATAATTCCTACTGCATGATAGAAATATATCTCAGTTACGAACTTTAAATATTAGTAGCTATCATTCAGATTCATTTTAACGTAATCTGAATTTCTTTTTTATTTGATGTGGTTTCATTGGCTTTAGAAAAGCAGTAATTTCATAAAATATAAAGGAACATAAATTTAGGTCAATTTTTCAGGCAAGGAAAGTAAAGAAATATATTGCAATTTGGTTAATTCAAAATAAGGTTTCTGAACTATAGCAATGGGAGAACACTTGTGCTACTCTCTTGACAGAACAAGCACCTATCAAATTTACATGATTTTTTATTTGCAATTATAGAAATTTTTTAAGGATAAATAATCTAAAAGACTCATGAGATCCCAGAGTCTTAATAAAGATGAATAGTTAATGAAGAAAAATAAAATGAGGCAAACCAATGGCCCAAGACTTGAAGTGCAGTTACCCTGGATGTCTTTTCAGTTGGCCAAGGTACACTTTACATTTGGATTATAAATCAAGGGAGCACAGTTGTTGTATTTACTGTCCTGGTTGCCTATCTAAAACCAGCCTGTGTAAACTGGTAAGCCAGGTATAAGCTGTTGATCTGTATAGCTTTTATAAATAATATGGAGATCCTCCAGGGGGACTTTTAGACATTACATATGTTTTTAAAGATTTACTTACTTTTATTGGAAAGACAGATTCATGCAGAGGAGAGACAAAGAGAAAGATCTGCCATGCACTGGTTCACTCCCCGAATGACCACAATATTAGGATCTGAGCCAATCTGAAGCCAGGTGCTTCTTCGCACACAGGTACAGGATCCTAAGACTTTGGACCGTCCCATGTTGCTTCACCATGCCATCAGTAGGGAGCTGGTTTGGCAGTGGAGCAGCTGCAACACTAACCAGCAGCCCTATGGGGCACAATCACTTGCATGAACTCATGCACTGGCACAATACAGTGGCTCATTAAATATTACATTATCAGTCATTATTTAGTATGTTTTATTCTATTATTATTGGTTAAAGGTCAGTACCATAATTTGATATCACAGAAATAGTCATCAAATGCCACAGAAAAAACCCTTCAAGTTGACCTTAATTTTAACTAAGACTACATTGAAGGAAGTGATTTGCTGGATAACATGATCAGTATTTAATAACATTTGCAAATGTTTTTAGATCATGTTATTGACTTTTAAGCATAGTAACCCTAGCTTTGAAATTCTAATCAATAATGTAATAATAATAATCGTTACAAAGTATAAATTGGAAGCATGGCAGGTTTAATTTTAAATGATAAAATATGATGAATCAAAGAGATAATTATTTACTATTGTCAGCCCTTGATTGGCATATGCATAAATATTGAAAAGATCATTTTACTATTATTATAGAAAAAATAATTTGAGTTGGAAGACAATTAAATTTAAAATTGTAATAAAAATAACTTCATTGTGAAGTTCATAATTTGGAGAAACTGTTTCAGTTACTGACGAATTAACTAAGGTTCAGCATAAGTAGCTGCTGTGATTTGAATATTGCAATATTCATGTGTGAGACACATACCTAGTGTGAATGCAAAAGTCTTAAGAATGGATGCCTTGAGTTCAGTGCACTGGCTCTCAATGGCTAAATCCTCACCTTGCGTGCACCAGGATTCCATTTGGGTGCATGTTTGTGTCCCAGCTGTTCCAATTTCCATCCAGCTTCCTGCTTGTGTCCAGGGAAGGCAATGAAGGCAATAGAAGATGGCCTAAAGCCTTGAAACCATGCATCTATGTGGGAAACCCAGAAGAAGCTTCTGGCTCCTTGCTTTGGGTTGTCTCAGTTCCAGTCGTTTAGGCCACTTGGGGAGTGAACCAGTGGATGGAAGATTTTCCTCTTTATCACTCCTTCTCTCTGTAAAGATGTCTTTTTCAATAAAATAAACAAATATTTAAAAAGAGTGCATGCCTTAATTAAGTGATTAAGTCATGAGGCCTACATTTTTATGAGCAGGACAGATGCCCTTTTAAAAAATCTTTTTTTGGCTATATGACAATGCAGCATAAGATATTAGCTATGTGCAGTAAACATGCAAAAAGTATCAAATCTGTTGTCAACTTATCTTGGAATGAGAACAATAGATTTCCATTGTTTTCTGAATTAGCCCATCTAGGATTGCTATAGCTCTATAAGACGATGAGGATGATAACAAGCTTTCAATGATCTCATAGATACTTGAGTGGAGCTTACACTGAATTCTTCTCTCACAGTGTATACTTAACAGGTTTGTCTGTTGTATCCCGCGTCTTAATAACCAAGGCTTGTGATTAGCTTTCTAACTCTGAATGTTTTTGTTTGCTTCTCTTATTCGTATATCTTCATATAGCAAAATATTGGAGAATAAATATGGGAAATATGGAATAATTCATGCTTCAGGTTTTATTTGAGCACAAGTTATGTCATTGCTTCTATGTCTTTCAAAAATGTACAACAAATAAAAACTTACATGCATACCCATGTGTGCATGTGTTGGTCCCTATATATTAGTTTTTCAACCACAAGATATTTCCACTAGCCCCTCTGCAATCACTTAAAAAAGGTTTTCCTTAAAACAGACTTATATATTTGTCAGATGATCATGCTACTGTAATGAGAAGTATTTTTCTTCTTTTTTTCTCTATATAGAAGAATCATCCCAACTATTAAATGTTCAATGATAAAAACGGAGCTAAGTGTGTGGGGGGAAAAGATGTATAACACTGGACAGAGATGTGCGAGTTCTGTAACAGAAACATGAACTCGTGTGAAAATAATCTTAAGTAACATAAAAATAATGTATGTAATTGCAAGAAAATCTTTAATTTCATTATACACCAGATTAACCAGGTGGCCATGTCCCAGTGAAGAAAATATTCCATAATTTTGAATATGATGCTTAAATATGGAATTGGCATTAAGAGAAATTCTGTGTATATGTGGGTCCTTGCCTGGGTATGTGTCTGTATGTGTGTGATATGAAATATTACACTACTAAAGGTGATATGCAATAGTGCACATGCCTCCATATATAAATTCTGGCTTTTAAGATGACAGTTGTATTTATGTAAAGTACAGGCCATCACTTGAAAAGGGGTACACCATAATCATTTACCATTGTCTTTTAATTCTTACAGACAGTAGTTTTTAGGCACAATTTTTACCAGCAACTTCATTTTGGGGAAAAAATGTCTTGGTAATAGTGAGAAAACAACACTTTTATAGAAGGAGATTCAGTATATCTGGCTTTGTGAAGAAATCTCAAATGATAAAGGGACTGATGTGATGCAGTTGGCTAGGCATCACGTGAAATGTGCACATCACATATCAGACTGCCTTGCTCTGAGTCTTGCTTTTGCTTCTGATCCAGCTTCTTGCTGATGTGCCAAGGACGGAGCAGATAATGGCTCAGGAAGTTAGGTTTCTTGGTTCCAAGTAGGAGACCCAGATGAAGTTTCTGGCTACTGGTTTCAGTGCAGTCCAGCCTGGCTGCTGTTAGTATCTAGTGAGTGAAGAAGAAAATGAAAGGAATAGCTTTCTGTTTCTCTCCCTCCTGTTTACTTTACTGTTCCTTTGCCTTTCAAAGGAAGGTAGGAAGGGACAAGTGTTGAATGGAGGAAGGGAAAAAATGAGGGAGGGAAGGAGAGAGGCTTGTAGGGAGACAGAAAGGCAGGAAGGAAATTCTGTTGACCTACATATCATTAAATACCATAGTTGGCTTTTTAACATTTCCAAATGAGATGGCATATCTGTATTACTCCGAATCAAAGGTGTAACACCAGTAATTCTGTTTTCTTTTTTCTTCACTAACAGAAATTTCATTATGTGATAAAGGCAGTTTGGCATCTGTGCTCTTTCCTCTTGTTTCTACAATCTGACAGGATCCTTCATTCGCCCATGCAGTGGTGCTTTCATCCAGTGACATAGTGGCATCATTGAAATGTTTCATGGTTTTCTTCTCAGAAATATGAGCCGGGCAGTTTATTCCTTCAGTGAAGGCTTCAGGGTGATAGATAGTTTAAATGTCATTGTTCAGAGCACAGAGCTACAAAAATAAATGGTCTGTTACTTAGAGACTTTCAGATTCAGAAGAACAGATTTCAGATGAAAAGAAACAAAGAGTACCTTCTTAATCATTATTTTTGCAGCAAAACATGCAATTAAGACTACTGCAGTGAAACTAAAATTCCCTATGGTATTTTGAGGATGCACTAACTAAAATTTCTAAACTGATTTTTAGACACACAGAGAACTTGAATTCAGTATATCCCAGATTGTCAAGACCTAAAAGATATCAGAAAAAGTAAAATAAGCTAAAAATTTGCAAAATAACTTAGTGAAACAATTTTTATGAAGACCAGTTCTGTTGGTTTCTATGAAGTTTGCAGCTGTTACAAGGTTAAATGACTTCTGTAACCCAATAAGAAGCAACAGTTAATAAAACTTTAACATTTTATTTAATATGTTCATACCACAGCTTTCTTTTGTTTAAAAAAGAAACTTACTTTACTTATATCAAATAAAGAAGTTCCACGTTTCACAGTACAGATTTAGGAACATAGCGATACTTTCCACCAAACTATCCGTCTTACCCACATCCACAGCCTACTCTCATTCTGCCTTTTTGTTTTAATTTCCAAAGATATATTTTCATTTTACTTCAAAATTGCAGGTTTTACAATCCTCCAATGGCTAAATATTTCAACACAGATTAAATAGAAAAATATATGCTATTCCTCATGCATTATATACACAGCCAGTGAAGAATAATCAAATATCAAGATGTTGGTCTTACTCATACAGTTATTTGTACTCCATGAGTTAGTTAATGCAGATTAGGAAATCATACAATATTTGTCATTTTTGGAATTGACATATCACGATGCAAACCTATTACATAGAATATCATTAAAAACAATTCCTAGATTTTAAAAATAATTAGGTCTTGAATCAATAACTTAAATTTAGTTATATAAACTTTCATTATGATTTATTCTTAGCTTTTATTTCTCCTTGATATAGTACAATACAGGATCAATAAGGTTTGAATTTTTACCAATGCCAGAAAAATTATTTAATTTTTAATTAATCTCTGCAGGTGTAGAAGTTTTAGTACTAAACGGAAGAGTTTTTGTGTAAGGAATTCTGATGCTATGTCAAGGCTAAGTGCCCATACTGGAAAAAATGAGGACATAATACTTTAGAAAATTGGAAGTCCTCCTTTTATTTGGGAGCAGTGATGCCTACTGCGTTGTAACTTCACTTCCTAGTGTGCTGCTTTCCATTATACAGTTCATCTGTGAGAATATATGTATATCACGATGTGTCTGTATTTTGCATGAGGTTGCTTTATATCAGAAAGAACATACAGCTAAATATATCTTGGTAGCATGGTTCTAGATTTTCTACCTTTGCATAACCTACTTTAATGCTGTGATGCACTGAAATAGTAGAATGTGAAACTACTAGCTGTAACTAAAGGACCATATCACTGTAATAATATGGGGGGGTGGGAAGGGGAAAGGAGAGGAAAAGGGGAGAAATCCTTTTATCTACAAAACTGTATCACAGACAGTAATAATAATAATAATTTTTAAAAAAAATCACACTGACAACTGATAATTGTGAAGAAATGACTAAACATTTTATTATTTCTAATTTTTATTTTCATTTTATTTGAAGGGGATTGAGAGAGAGACAAAAAGATAGCAAGAGATTTTTCATCGTTAGTTCACTTCCCGACTGGTAGTGACATGTGGGATTGTGCCAGGATGATGACAGGAAACTTGAATTCAGTTCAGCTCTGCTACATTGGTGGTAGATGCCAAAAGGCTTGAGCTGCATCCAGGACACGTATTAGCAGGAAATAGTCAGGATTCCAATTAGGCATTCCAATATTGTATGCAGGTGTGGGAAGCTGATGGTTAACTGTTGTGCCAAAAGTGTGCCCTTACTATTACTTTAGTGTATGTATTTTGTTTGCCCTTTGTTGATTAAAGAACTTCAAAAACTAGTATTTGCACTTATTTCTATTTGGGGATAACCAATGAAGCTTTAAAATGTAAATTATTTAATAAATATTAAATTATTATAAAGCGAACTATTTAATATCAGTATGTTATTATTTAAAAATTTTTAAAGATTTTTAAAAAATTTATTGCAAAGTTAGATATATACAGAGAGGAGGAGAGACAGAGAGGGAGATCTCCCCTCTGATGATTCACTCCCCAAGTGACCATAACGACTGGTGCTGTGCCTATCCGGAGCCAAGAGCTCTTCAAGCTCTTCCACACGGGTGCAGGGTCCCAAGGCTTTGGTCCATCCTCGACTGCTATCCCAGGCCACAAGCAGGGAGCTAGATGGGAAGCGGGACTGCCAGGATTTGAACCGGCATCCATATGAGATCCCAGTAAGTTCTAGGTGAGCACTTTAGCCTCTAGGCAACAGCACTGGGCCTTGTTTAGATTTTAACCCATAATAGTTGCCTCTGCTCCGGCCCGCGGAGCCAGTAAGGTGGACAGGGAGAGGGTCTGGGGATGAAGTACTGACAGGAGACCAGCAACAGTAGAAATCTCTTTCATCTCTCTTTATTAATGAGTCCAGGTGCTTTGCAGGGTCAAATTTCGGCCTGTGCTTTTGCTGTAACTGCAAACCCAGTTCTTGTTACTGCTCAGCTTAACCAGCACTGTTAGCTCCTTATCCCCCAACAGCCCTCTGGTAACAACTATGTAAAATGATACATGTGATATGAGGAAGGAGGGATATTTCCATGTGTGTAATGCATTAGTTTTTGAAATCTAAATTTTTGAAGTTACAAAAATAAATATCTCATTTATGATATGCCTAAACCTATGTTTGGATCCTGGGAATGCTAGAAACCTACCGTCAAAAGTTTTCTTACTTGTATTCTAATAACACATTGATCCATGTATATGAAAATTAAAATGAGCATTACAGCAATAAAACATGGGCCCAATGCTATAGCCTAGTGGCTGAAGTCCTTGCTTGCACATGCCCAGGATCCCATATGGGCACCAGTTCTGATCCCGGCTGCCCCACTTCCCATTCATCTCCCTGTTTGTGGCCTGGGAAAGCAGTTGAAGATGGACCAAAGCCTTGGGACCCTGCACCTGTGTGGGAGACCTGGAACAAGCTCCTGGCTTCGGATCGGCTCAGCTCCAGCCTTTACAGTCACTTGGGGAGTGAATCATCGGATGGAAGATCTTCCTCTCTGTCTCTCCTCCTCTCTGTATATCTGCCTTTCCAATAAATTAAAAATCTTTAAAAAATAAAATAAAAAAACAAAGCATAAAATAATCCCTAGCGATTCATTTGTTAGCACCTGATAGTTTTAAAAAATATTTTGCTCATACAATGATAGTAGTAAAATCACACATGAATTGATTGCAGCTCTGGGAGCCAGCATAGTGGCTGATGCCACTGCCAGTGATCCCTATATCCCATGTGGGTGCTGGTTTAGGTCCTGGTTACCTACTTCCAATATAGCTCCCTGCTAATGCACCTGGGAAAATAGTTGACGATAGCTCAAGTATTTGGGCCTCTGTACTGAAGTGGGAGACCATGATGAAACTCTGGGATCTTGGCTTGACTTGGCTCAGCCCTGACCATTGGTCGAGGCTGCTTGCGAAGTGAACCAGCAAATGGAAGAGTCTCTCTCTATCTCTGAAACTTTGACTTTCAAATATGCAAATAAATACATCTTTAAAAAAGAGATAGCTTTCTGTGTTTTAAAAAATAGTGTCTATAATAAAAGGAGAGACTTAGAGACTCAGATAAGTAACATTTATTGTAAAATAATTATCAAACTTTTGTAAAGCAAATGAATTTTGAATGTTTTGATATTTAATAAAAATTACAAAAATAGTTTTGAAAAAGGAATTGGAAGGTTGGATGTGCCTTCTTCTCTCATCTCCCCCCTTCCGCTGGATACAAGGAGAAGAAAAAAGAAAATGTGGGAACAGTGGTCTCTCCCACTTTCTCCTAACCCTCGACCATTCCCACCGCAATCAACTGTGTAAACATCTTCAAAAATTTTTAAACAAGGAATTTTCATCAAGGGGCACATTAGTGGTTTACATGTCCGTTAGACAAGGCCATAACTTGGCTAATTTGGGCCACTAATTAATATTCTGTATTAAGAAAACAAAAATGAAATCTATCCAACTTGCATGAATTATTGGTTATGAATATCAAAAATAAATACACTGGACTGTAGAGTATATAATCATCTGCCAGTAAGCTTTTTGTATCACCTGTCTAAAACGAAAGATAGTTGGAATCACTGCACCAGCAAAAAAATGGGGTAAAAAGGGAACTTGTTGAAGACAAATGTAAAATCAGAATTTGTGACAAAATATGATATTTACCTAAAGGACTGCAACAACCATGAGGACAGTTATAAAACTAAAGGCTAAATTAGCCTTTTTATTTTTCTTATTCTAAGGGAATACATTTTGAAGGCATTTATGAATATTACCCTTTTCCTTTTCTATCCTGCTTTAGGTTGACTCTTATTCATTTTACTTATCAGTGTTTAACTTAGAAATTACAACTTAGGAAGAAGAGAAATCGATACACTGAAATATCAGTAGTGAGACATTTGTACTTTTGTGTTAAATAGCTTACTCAGGTTTTTATTATATCAAGTGACAGTGGCATCGTGTTAAGTGGTAAGATTTTTATGTTGATCATATATGAAAGTAACATATATGGTGAAGCAAGGTGTGACTATGTACCAAGTGACTAATGATGACATTTCAAATTTTACATTTCCTAAATCTACCTACATTAGCGTTATTTTCCCTTAAACTCCTTCTGTTATGTTTTCAGTTCAGACTTTGTCCAAAAAAAAACACCTTTTTCAGTTTTTTTTTCAATTTTGATAAACCAAATAAAACTTTTGACAGTATTTGTTTGGATAAAACAACATATGTAATTTGATTCAGATGTCAGTAAAATAAGAGGCACTTTTGCAGTTCTTGCACAAAGAATTTTAGAAAGCTTATGGAAAATAGATTTAAAAGATAACTGTTTCTATGCAAGCTGAATCTATGTATTAATAATTTTGAATAGTTACCTTCCTTTGTAATGGAAAGTTGAACAGATAAATTGTACATATTATTGGGCAATGCTAGATGTTTGGATGCATGTGTATAATGTGTAAGACTGAATGAGAATAACTACGTGTTCTAAGACTCAGTAGTAGTTCTTTATGAGGAATGTCTTGCACTAATCCATCTATAACTGTACCAGTTGATCAGCTTATTCCCAATCCTTCAGTTAGTATGCCTCTGACTTATATGAGATCACCATTTTTAGATTCCACATGTGAGTTTCCAACAAATTTGGAAATGTTTTTCGTATGTTGATTCATACATATTGTCTCACCAGGTTGGTGGGGAGAAGACAAGGTTATGTATTTTGCAGTTCTTTCTGGATCTGTTTTTGTTTGATATTTCTAGTAGGTAGATCAGGAACCCATGATTCTCCTATAAATCAAATGAATTATTGTCTTTGGAAGCTTTGAGATAGTGGCAGAGTTACGTGGTTAGGGTTAACCTCATGGATTCTAATTCTTCCTTGTTCTTACTGATTCCTCATCACTTGTTCCTTCTTTTGCCTGCCTGGCTGATTTCAGGCTCAGGATCACATGCCAAAGAAGTCATTGGACATACTACCTCAGCATTTTTACAAGTCCATTAAGTCAAATACCTATGACATATTTCCTTTATCATATGAAATAGTATTTCCTTCACTCTGATAGAATCCTCACTATTATAATTTCAAGCCTAACTCCTATTTTACATAATCGATTTGTCTGCCTTTTAAAAAAGTCACTACTTATGAGGGAAGGACAAGATAGGATGTAACCCTTGGGGAGCATCCGATGATGTCGCTCTTGCTGGAAGAAATTGCAAGATAGTGAAGAGAATTACATGACACGTTGAAAGTGCTTCTCTATGTGTCCGCTTAAAGGCCACAATGATTTAATCATTAGGGCTCAAAAACCTAGTTTTATGTTTGACACTCTTTTCTACATTTGTTCTCAAATAAACCTTAGCACTTCCCAAAGGTACTACAAATAAACATCATAGTTAGATTCAGTCTGCCTCTTTTAGTAGTACTGATACTAGGCTTTGAGACCAACAAATAGCTTTGTGGGGCATCCAAACTATATCAAAACTCTCACAAAAATCACCATAGAATTTGTTAATCAATGTGGCTTATACCTCTGTTATTTTCAGTAGCTAAGAATTCTTCAAGAAATCAAAAAGGCAACATGTATCCATCACTGTAATAGTGACATATTTGAAAGTTTTTTTCAATAAATAGCTGCTAATAAAATAGTTTTGGATAAAAACTCTCTAGTATTAGAGAAAGACCATTGAAAAATTCAGATTTGTGCTTTAACCTTATTAAAGCTTACTTGTTATTTGGAAGCAATAGAAAAACGTATTATATATTTATACGTTATATATATATTTATCTACATAGATATATCTATCTATATAGATATAGACACACACACTGTATATATACAGTGTTTATTTTTTGGCAGGAGTTACTGAACAGCTAAAGTAGACAGCAAATATAGAGAATGCCCGGTGTGTGGAAGAGAACCTTTTAAATAGCAAGGTCTCAGGCCACACCTTGAGGCTAAAGTTTGTGGAGATTTATGTATAGAGGAAAGTGTGGTGTGCAAGGAACCCAGGCACAGTTGCAGAGATAAAAGCGAGCCTGAGAACAGCACAGAGAACAATGCTGCTAGTATAGAATTGAAAGAATAGATGAAGAAGGCATGCTGTAAAAGACAAATCAAGAGGCAAGGAACCAGTGAGCTGGGCAGGCATTTGGTCTAGCAGTTAATGTGTGTCAATCACTGCTAGATCAAATAACAGTGGAATTTTGAATCTGCCACTGTATTTATCAATAGGAATACATTCTGTTTTCCTGACAAGAGCAATTATCAAGGAAAAGCTGCAGTAAAATCCTCATTAGTTTATTTTAACAGCCAGAACTGAACAAATGCAAACAATCCTCAAATAATTTTACTAGAAAAAGAGTGAAATGCAGTCAGTATTAGAAATAGGTTGAAATAAGTACTTTTTTCTTAAAAGATTCATTTGTTTTTATTGCAAAGTCAGATATGCAGAGAAGAGAGACAGAGAGGAAGATCTTTCATCTGATGATTCACTCTTTAAGTGACTGTAACAGTCAGTGCTGCGCCGATCCGAAGCCAGGAGCCAGGAGCTCTTCCAGGTCTCCCACGCGGGTGCAGGGTCCCAAGGCTTTGGGCCGTCCTCAACTGCTTTCCCAGGCCACAAGCAGGGAGCTGGATGGGAAGTGGGGCCGCCGGGATTAGAACTGGCGTCCATATGGGATTCCAGCGCGTTCAAGGTGAGGACTTTAGCCACTAGGCCACGCTGCCGGAGCCAAAATTAGTGCTTTCTAAACAGTAAGAATCATGACAGCATATACCATGCAGTAATGGTCAGTCTCAGATATGAATTCAAATGGATTAAGGGACACTTCTATAAAAACATTAGGTAAGTGATGTTTGTTAGAATATTTTTAGAGGAGTATTGCAAGTTAGTGCATGGACAGAGATGGTAAGACTTGTCCTCAAAGTAGGCTGGCACCATCCAAACACCTGGAGATTCAAATGGGGAAAAAAAAAAGCAGAAATAATTCCCTTTTTCTGCTAAACATTTAATAATCCTTTTTCTGTCTTCAGACATCAGAACTCCAAAATCTTCAGTGTTTGGTTATTGAGACTTAAACTAGACTAGCAAAGCCTTCAGTCTTTGAATTTGAGCTGGTTCTGAGGCCTTTTAATTTTAACTGGGTCATAATACTGGCATGATAGTCTTCAGTGTGTGGAATATGTGTTTTAGGGTTTTATGGTCTTCCAGATTACATGAACTGTTTTGTGAAAGACGGCTTTTGGCTCACCTTGGTGAGTGCATCTTTAAGCAAAATAGGATTAGTAAATTGCACAACCTATATTCATCCAATTTGGATTGTTATTCATTAGTTTCTTTATTATAATGGGAAGGACAAAGTCTTAAGTCGTTCCTTGGTTTCTTTTCATGGCTCAGATAACAGAAGTTCTAAGTGTTACATAGTACTTGATTGACCTACAGCTTTTCTCCATGTACATCACGCATTCAAGTTTTTAAAGAGATTTGCATGCCTACCAGACTCTCAGATTCTTCCACTGTAATATTGATTCTTCTCAGAATAATAGATTTAATTAGATCATTCTTATAATTTACATATAAATAAATACTTTCATTTTGTCAGATAAAGCTTATTTCAAAAACTATCTGGTAATGCACATCCCTATAAATGATAATGTTCACTCCTAACTAAATCTAATTTTAAACATTATGGAAATTCTGAGGTTTCTCCTTAAAGAAGTTTGAGAAGGTAGTGTAAAAACTGCTAATTATTGGCACTAAAACATTCTTTAAATAACTGTTATGTTAACAGTGTGGTAGGATTAAATTTTAATTGGATGTGCTTTTATTTTAGAGATTCGGTGGAGTTTTGAAACACATTTTGAACCAGGGGTCTACAGACATCCGCTCTGAAGTTTCTGCCTATCACTCCTTGACTTTGTCTTTCACTTGGACACACACAAAAGCTCTGTGTTGTGTGTGCTTCACTGCAGGTGTTTCTACAGGCATGCACATTGATTTCCTGGCATGTGTGCATGTGTTAAAGGGCATTAAATAGGTGTGTTTGGATCCATTCACAAAATGCAAAAAAGCCAAGGACGTTTTCATGATATAGACACAAATTTGTTCAATATATAGATAGGTATTTTTTAACCATACGTTTATTAATTTTAAAAAGTGTAATTGATCATACAACCCTTAAGCTATGAGCAGAATTTGGACTCTATTTAGTATTCTTCTATTTTCCTGGTTAAATCAATCAACCAATGGAAAGGAACTAAATATGAATAGAAAAATTACACTAAAATGACAAGAGGTCATATTAATGATTAGAGCTAAGAATGTACTTATAATAGTTTAGTTGCATGTTTGTAAGTCCACAACAATGGCAATAGTGGCATACATTTTTTCCATCCCACCACCCCCACAAGAAATGATCCAAAAGCATTTACATTATTTTAACTTTTCTTACATTTTGTAAAGTGATGATATTTATATAAAAAAAATTAGTTGTTTATTTAACCTCAATAAAATCTGTTTTTTGCTAAACAGTAAACATTTTACTATGAGCTCAATTTGTTCATTTATAGCTTTAACTCATGAATTTTTATAAATGTATACTACCTAGAATAATATTTAAAGAATCTGTTTTTGTCTATGAATTTTATCTTGCTCTGTAGAATTTTTAAAATATCTAATATCTATTAATACTACAGAATTATTATTTTCCTTGAAAATAAGTTCGTGTGCGTATGTGTAGGTACATAAAGGCAATGCTGATGTCCTTTTGCCTGAACTGATTGAACTTATTCTAGGCTTCCCAAAGCATCAGATCTGTTCCATCTGCAAGGCTTCTGAATTAAGAACTAAGGATGATCACTCATGTACAATCTTACAGAAAATGGCTTCCTCTTTTATCTTGGTGTGATACAGGTGTCCCCCTATGTATCATGGTGTTTTAAATTCAAGGTTGTGGTAATTCATTATACTTTTCATATACTGGTAAGCATAGCATATTTTTCATAGCATAAATATGTATATTTGTCCTATGCTATGAAAAAATATATATACAAATATACAAACATGCTACATATAATATATACAAATAAATATAAAATGTATGCAAATATAAAATATACAAATATAAAAAGCAGAAAAATATGTTTTGATTAGAGTACTATAATGTATCAAGGTAAATGATTTGGCAAGTAAATATCAGATTACCTTTTGTAACTTTGCAGGAACTTGAGATTTCCGTATGTTCAATTGTAACATTACTGGTCAACCATTCCTCTCTCTCTTTTTTTCTCTAGTGGTAAATGGATCAGAGAAATTTCTGAAGTAACGTCTTTAGCTTTAAACACAATCAACAGTGAAGATAACTATAGATGAATTATGGATTCTTGTCTGGGATGTAGTCTGCATATTAACCAAGTTGTTTATTCAAGCTGCTGAGTGTAATCCATAGTCCATTCCCTTTTTTTTTTTAAGATTTATTTATTTTATTACAAAGTCAGATATACAGAGAGGAGGAGAGACAGAGAGGAAGATCTTCCATCCGATGTTTCACTCCCCAAGTGAGCCGCAACGGGCCGGTGCTGCGCCGATCCGAAGCCGGGAACCAGGAACCTCTTCCAGGTCTCCCACGCGGGTGCAGGGTCCCAAAGCCTGTCCTCGACTGCTTTTCCAGGCCACAAGCAGGGAGCTAGATGGGAAGTGGAGCTGCCGGGATTAGAACCGGCGCCCACATGGGATCCTGGGGTGTTCAAGGCGAGGACTTTAGCCGCTAGGCCACGCCGCCGGGCCCAGTCCATTCCCTTTTATTGCTTAGCATTTTTCTTTTACATAGATGTACAGCAATAATTTAATACACTTGCTTGGAAGTGGTCAGCTGTGATAGTTCCCTTGTTTGGGTAATAAAATAATGCTGTTATACCTACTCAGTTTTTTATAAATAATTGATTTGATTTCTTTCAAGTAAATATTATGATTGAAATTTACTTATGATATTTTATGAAACTTGTTCTGAAATCCTTCTTGTAAAAATGGTGAACACACCATTGATTAGTGCAGAAACATGGATGAATATAAATATATGCCTCAAAGACAAACTCCAGAGACACATTATATAGTCACATTTATATGAAATTCTGGAAAATATACAGATAGGATTTTAAAAAGAAACAGATTTTTTTTTCCAATTAGAGTGAATTGAGAAAATGTTTAATGGAATTTAAGGGAAATCATAATACTTTATATGTTGAAAATAAGTTTATCAGGAGATCAAGCAGTAAAATGAAAGCATTTTATCTTAATACATTATACCTCAAAAGTGAGAAAATAAATATATAAATACATTCATGTATATTACATTTTAAGTTTTTATATTTCTATTTTTTGAGAGTTAGAACTATTGACTGTTTTTCTCAAGGAAATAAAACTTTATTCACCTAAAATAATTTGAGATTTTTCTGCTAACTCTATAAATAAAAATATTAATAAGGCTTTCTGTGAGGATAACAGAGGTTCTTAAGACAAAAGAGCTAGAATGGAGCCTGACTTTAAAGTTTTATACCTCTTGTTGTCAGCATATTTTATAAAATATTACCTCTCCATTATGTTTATTGATTTCTTAAGTGTAAAATGGTGTTTACATAATCAAATGCCTTCAGTGTTGGGAAATAAAGGCATGGAGTCAAGTAAAAAATCTTAGGAAACATGATCTTCAAGAAAAGTCCTGTATGTGATTCTGTAGGTGCAAGTGTAAAATGGATGAGATTTAGTTAAGATTAGGACTTAAGTACACACGGAGCATACCTACAAAGAACATGTTTGCTTGTTATTATTTTTCATTTTCCTTTTAATATATCTCGCCCTTGGTGCACCAATCACAAAGAGATAAATTATGAACAAATCCCTTTCAGTTTTCTTGAATTATCTTCTGAAGTCAGAGTAGTTTTATTCAGGATGTTGTGGAAGGCAGGCATACAAAGGGGGCTGAAGTAACTTCTGTGATCTATATAAAAATACTCGTGCTACTTTTGGGTATTGCCATGTTGTGGAGCAAGTTGGGATTATATGTAAACTCATCTTTGTGTCACTGTCATCCAGGCAGTTTTCAGAACTTGACTGTTGCTCTGTTAACTGCAGTTTCAGTTCATTAAGCCATACAATTTTAAATTAATTTAGTTCACATGGCAGCTTGTGATTTCCCTGCTCCTTCACTTTCTACAGCTCACTAAAGTGACACTGTCATTGTTTTGAAAGTCATACTTAATAGGTTTGTGACTTGAGGAATTCGACATATTTAGTTACAGAGATGCAGATTGGTTGGCAGACCTGACACTTGATGGCATTTTGATGAGAGTTATTTTGTAACACTCAGTTTTCTCATTTGCATGCTGCAGACAGGTATATGTCTCTTATGAGATGCTTTTGCAAAATATGTACAGGTAAAATAGGAAGCAAAGTGTCTTAGTAGCAATTTGTATTACCTTCATGATCATCACTACTCGTAACTGTGGAGAGGTTTATAGAGAGGTTTATATGTATATATGTATATATGTATAGAATTATGATAGAATGGGTGAATATGTCCATTTTGCTAGGAGAAATTCATTGATGTGTGTGATAGGAAGGTGGATAATATTGAAAAGGTTGACTTTCAAAATAAAGTACTACTGGTGCTTTATGTCCCCTGCTTTTAATTTTTTGTTTTAATTAGGAGGTTGAATAAATATATGCTAGAAATAAAATAACATTAGGATTTTACTCGTTTGGGTCAATGAAACTGTTGAAGAAAATGGATGTTCGGGACAAATTTATCAATTTGTACTTAGAGTAAATTGTAACTTAAGTTTTGATTCCTTTTGTACTGTTTCTGCTATGTAAATTTTTCTAAACAACATTTATCTTATTAGAGGAAAGCTTAAAATTTTGTAAAATCATATCACACACAAAATAAAGATAAATACTATTTAGTCTGAATTCCATGACTACATACCTTTAGACGGATTGCAGGACATGAGTTTCTGTTTCAGTCGGCTTGGGCTGAATGACAATCTGCTTGGGTTATAAATGACAGAAGTACAATACAGTCCTCGGGAGGTTGAGTGTCTGAGAAGAGGCATGGTTAAATTGTGCTAAGTACACTATTCGAGGGTGCAGACTGCTGGCTTCTTCTCATAAGGTCTTTGGCTAACAGCAGAAAGGAAATAGGCTCTTTCCTAAGTCTTAGAACAACATTAATGCTATTTATGAGTTCTCTACCTTCATTTCATGACCAAGTAGAGTTTCATATATTTTGAAGGGGTATAAACATTTAATTCATGAGTATGTAGGTCTTCAGATAAATGTTTTGCAGTATAAGTCCTGATTTGGACAAATTAGTGTTAATGCTATATCAGAATTGCTCTTCAGTAAAACGAAAATCAAACACAATCATATTACAACAAATAGTATAACAAGCCTTTGCAGACCGCATGATCTTTTGTACAGCCTTTGAAATCAGTCTTTGACATCTCTTTTTAATTGACAATATAAGAACTTAACTCTTGCTTTGTAATTGTGCGAAATCCTTGTAAAATACTTTTTGTTTTGTCCTGAATAGTTATGCTAATGACAGTGTGGGGTTAATGGTGCCAGCCTTATAGATTTGGTTTCCATAATGCTGAAGCTTTAGACAGAGACCTACTTAAAAATTAAATCCTAATGCATGTCATTTTATAGGGATTGTTAGATAGATGGTGCTATTTACTTAATCCAATCTCAAGTGAAGAAAAACAATATGTAGTCATTCATTCAAAATATGTACTGAGTTTCTTTCCTGGTAAGAATGTGTTTTCCATCTTACATGAATAGAAAAGAAATATTTATAGTAATTCTGGTCTCCATGCTGTGGCATGCATGTCTGTATATGTTGACTCTTATACACATCCACATGTTCACACATATGCGTTTCTTATAATGTATTTGTATGTATCTATTCAAATCTGAAGACTGAAGGTTTCTTTAAGCAAGTCTATGAGGTACATTTTTATAGTCATTGGAAAAATCTATATGATAAAGATAAGAATTAAAAGTTAAATCATGTATCAGATTTTCTGATGGTAATTGATGTTTCCATTTTATTTCTGTAGTTTTGCCCCCTAGAAATAAGAAAACCAAATGCCAAAATACATTTTTAGGAGTTATTCAGATTAACATTTTCTATTGTATCTATTTTAAGTATCTTTGAGTAAAAAACATTTGAAAAAATCTGAAGGCTTGTGATATGCAAATTTGTAGGCATAATTTTATTTAATAACTAAATCTATGCTTTTTTTACATTATATGCAATGACATAAAAAAGTACATCATGATCACGCCTTTGGCATAGTGGTTAAGATGTTACTTTATACATCCATATTTCATAATGGAAGCCTGTGGATTTGAATCCTGGCTCCACTCCTGGTTCCTTCTTCCTACTAATGCACACGGTGGGTGGTAGGAGGTGATGGCAAGTAGTTGAGTTCCTCTCATCCGCAAGAAAAGAATAATCGAGTTCCTGATTCCTGGCTCCTTGCTTCAGCTTATTTAAATACCAGCTATTGTAGGTATCTGGTTAGCAGACCAGTCATTAAAAGATAACTGCCTTGTCTCTGTCTCTCTGCCTTCAAAATAAGTAAAATAAATAAACTGAAAACCAATTTAGGACATAAATTTTTGTGATAAATACTGTAAGATACAAGTCAGATCTCTCTTATTTAAAGGATATTGGAAACCATAAAATATCAATAGCCATATTATTGAATTAATATCTGATTAATATAAATTGAACATGAAGAAATTAAACCAACATCTTTTCTTAGTAAATCCATTTGTATTCTGTTATAATAAGTTGGAGAATACACCAAAACTATTTGTGCTATTAGGAACCAATTCAGTGAGTCTGTTTTGATGCAGTGGGTTAAGCCGCAGGTTATGATGCTAACATTCCATACGTGCATAGCTTCAAATCCAGGCTGCTGCACTCTTTAAAAAAGGTTCATTTATTTTTATTGGAAAATCAGACATACGGAGTGGAGGAGAGACAGAGAGGAAGATCTTCCATCCTTTGATTCACTCCCCAAGTGACTGCAATGGCCAGAGCTGAGCCAATCCAAAGCCAGGAGCCAAAAGCTTGGTCCAGCTCTCCCACATGACTGCAGGGTCCCAAGGCTTTGGTCCGTCCTCGACTGCTTGCCCAGGCTACAAGCAGGGAGCTGGATGAGAAGCAGGTTGCCAGGATTAGAACCAGCACTCATTTGGGATCCCAGCACGTTCAAGGTGAGAACTTTAGCCACTAATTTACCATGCCAGGCCCCAAGCTGCTATAGTTTTGATCCAGCTACTAATCTAGATAGTGATCCTAGGAAAGGCAGTAGAAGTGGATCCTAGTTTTTAGATCCTACAACTCATGTGGGAGATACCCCATTAAAAAACTAGTTATATGGAATTAGAAGCTCCTGTGTTTGGATTGGTCAGTCCCCAGCCATCGTGGCCATTTGGGGAATGAATAAAAAGACTGAAGAGACTCTCTCTCTCTCTTTCTTTCTGTGGCTCTCTTTTCCCTTGTTCTCCCTGCCTCTCTCCTTTCCTAACCTCGTCTTTCACACAAATCAAATAGTAAAAGAAAAAAGCAAATTTAGTAAAATTTAGTACAGTAGTTCAGATGAATGGATAATATCAAAAGCATACAACTAGGGCCCGGCGGCGTGGCCTAGCGGCCAAAGTCCTCGCCTTGAACGCCCCGGGATCCCATATGGGCGCCGGTTCTGAACCCGGCAGCTCCACTTCCCATCCAGCTCCCTGCCTGTGGCCTGGGAAAGCAGTCGAGCATGGCCCAGTGCTTTGGGACCCTGCACCCGTGTGGGAGACCTGTAAGAGGTTCCAGGTTCCCGGCTTCAGATTGGCGCACACCGGCCCATTGTAGGCTTCGGATCGGTACGCATCGGCCCATTGTAGTCACTTGGAGAGTGAATCATTAGACGGAAGATCTTCCTCTCTGTCTCTCCTTCTCTCTGTATATCTGACTTTGTAATAAAATAAATCTTTAAAAAAAAGCATGCAACTAGAAATAAAGGTTAGTCGTGGTGCAGAATATGAGGTTTAAAGAAATGAATTGTAACAATTTGCAGAAACTGCCTCTGGTTTCTGAAGACCTCAAGATGAGCTGACTTGAGCACAGGTCAAGTTACTTTCCGAATCATACAGGCAGACCTTCTCTAAGGAAATAGTGTAGTAGGTGGAATACAGTGAGCTGCATTTTTAGTGTAGTGTAAAATAGTCACTAAGAGTTACAGCCTCATTTCAGCTTGTCCTGGCTTGTGGGGAGACTTACAAGTGAACAGCCCTCTTTCCTCGTGCAGTGTAGCAATGCCAGGGGCAAGTGGTCAGAAGGTAGGACTGAGGATTGTTACTCAGTTCGTATTTGACCTCATCACAGGTCTCACCAGGACCAGAATTCTTGAAGCCACAAGTCAAGGCAAGAAAGCGAACTGTCTACAGGACCATTGTTCCAAGGTTATGTATCAGAGACACAGGATGCAGACCTAATTTCTCTGAGACTCTCATATCAGCCTAGTTCACATTAGAAATATTTGAAATCAAACAGCAGTGGGTACTTAGGATTTTTCCTAGCTGTATTATCTTTTCATTGAACTTGGCACTGACAAATACATCTCTTTTTTTGCCGTTTCTAATCAGCCAACTGTAAAAGCCATTTACAATGTATCTTTAAGGACCCGGAGTGTTCCTTGGCTTGCAACGTGCCAGATCCCTACGTGGGTACTGGTTCTAATCCCGGCAGCCCCACTTCCCATTCCAAATCCCTGCTTGTGCCCTGGGAAAGCAGTTGAGGACGGCCCAAAGCCTTGGGACCTGCACTCACATGGGAGACTCATAAGAATCTCCAGGATCCTGACTTTGGATTGGCTTAGTCTGGCCATTGTGGCCACCTGGGGAGTAAAGCATCAGACAAAAGATCTTCCTCTCTATCTCTTCTCCTCTCTGTATATCTGACTTTCTAATACAAATAAAAGAAATAAATATATAAATAAATCAATTGAAATTTGAAAAATTTTAGATATTTAAATTTTAAAAATTTTTAAAAGATATCTTTAGGATAGGCATTTTGGCACAGCAGTCCAAACCCCTTGAGATGCATGCATCCCATATCAGAGAACCTGGGTTCGAGTCCTAACTGCTCCACTTCCAATCAAGCCTCTTGCTAATCCCTCCTTAAGAGGCAACACTTTATGGCTCTTTACTTGAGTCCCTGCCACCCATGTTGGGGACTGAAATTTCAGCCTGGCCATTGTGGGAATTTTCAAAGTCAGCTATAGATGGAAAATCATCTCTTCCATGCAAGTATAAGAAAAGCAACAAATAAGTACAACTAAAAACATTCTTATAAAGATTTTGTATTATAAAACTTCTCAGAATCTTTTATCCCTGTTGGTACAGGTTTTAATTATTTTTAAATTTAGTTTTGCTTTCTTGCTTTCTTATTTTGTATGATAACAATGCTATAGGCTCACTCAGAATCTTTTATGCACAAATAGGCACTGTGAAGTTTAAGCAGGGGAATATGGCATAGAAGGCACCACTGTCTCACTAAAACAGAATCCACTGATAGAACTTGGGTTTTTCCTAGGACATATTTTGGCAACACAACCAGTTCCAGAGTAATGTTCATAAAATACAGAGTTGCTTTTTTTACTAGCTTGTTATTTAGTTTATTTTTGTTAATCTTCAAGTCTAATAATATGGTTACAGAATTTCAGAAAGTAATTTCTGAATTCATTGTTCATTTTCTTCCTTTTAAAAAGTAGAGTTTTTATTATGGGCTCATAATATTGCTTTCATTTTGCAGCATGAATTTCAGTATGTAGACCTCATCTGTTTGTATCTCCTTTATCAATTTAAACGTATTATAAAGTGTCTATGATTGAGCATGGATCAATGTTTTCTGTGAAAATATTGAAATTTTCCCATTACTGCTGAATCCTATCATCTACTATTCAATACAGTTTTTTTTTTTTACAGTTCTATACATATTGATGGGAAAGTACCAAAGTTCAGTAACCCAAGAGTCACAATTCAATCAGTTCAATAAAACCAGGAAGGAATTAAACTATGACAACTAGACCATAGCAGGGAGATTAATTCACTTTCTCTCAAATATTTCAGGCACTAAATGTTTCAAAAGTGATTTTTCTTATGGACTGAATATAGAAGAATTGAGTAATGAAATTATTTTATGAAAAGGAGAACATTTATTCTCAGACACGTACATATTTCTGTGTAACAGAATATTGAGGCTTTATGAACTTTTTGAAATCCCATTATAAACTAGAACTTGAAAGTTTTTTTTGTAAGAAAACTGAAAGAAAAACAGCTTTACAAAAAAATTTTTTTTTCATGAGGATTTGAGAGACGTTACTAGCAAGTTAGGTCATTAATTTGCACCTGATCAGTCAAATTAAAGAAAAAATATCCAGTTTTGTTTCTGCTTTGATCACTAACCTCATTTCTGATATTGAAATAACAACTTAAACATTTATAACTTTGGTAACAAGAGGGATTTATCCAAGAACATTTTGACGACTGAGCATACATCCTTCTGATCAAGGAAGTAACATCACTTTCTTCCAGAAAGGGTAGTACATTTTGGAGCTGAGCCAGAGTGCTAATGCTTTTGAAAACCCTGCATTCCATAATTCCTGGTTCAGATAGAAATGCTGTGTTTTACTTCAGTATGACTCATATAGAGTAAGAAAAAAAAAATATATATATATATACATATATATGTATATTATATTGCCCAGCTACACAAAGGTTTAGGGGGAATATGCTAGTTTTTAAAGATGTGTTTCTTTTTATTTGAAAGGTAGATTTTAGAGAGAGAGAGAGAAAAGAGCGAAAGTCCCCAAATGGCCAGAGGCCAGAGCTGAGGCGATCCAAAACAGGGAGCCCGGAGCTACTTCCCAGTCTCCTACGTGAGGATAAAGTCACAAGGAATTGGGGCATCCTTGCATGCCTTCCCAGGCCTTAATCACATAGCTGGATTGGAAGTGGAGAGCTGGAACACAAACCAGAGTTCATATGATGCTGGTGTCACAGGGTGGAGGATTAGCATGTTGTGCCACTGTGCCAAGCAGAAAATGTACTTTTTTTTCTAGAGGGGAGTTTGTGGTACTAGTCCTCTGAAAGAAAATTACTTGTTTTGCATATATGTATTCACAATATTTTTGATAATCATATTACATTCTTTAAAATCTAACAACATTTTGATCACAGTTGATTTTTTAAAAAAATATTGTGTAACAATATGAAACTCAAGACGTATTTAGCAAATATATTTAAGCATTTGATTTCCAACACAATTGGCATTAGATCATAATTTCTGGGCTAGGAAGCTGGTAGTTATGAGTCTACCCCTAGATTAGTTCCTAACCTACTGGTAAATAGGTAACACACTTCAAATTGTTTTCTTAGGGTTTTCTCCTTAATTTTTTTGTCTTTTCTTGAGTACCAGGATTCTTTGATTTCTCTTTGGGCATATAGTTATATCTGCTTGAAAGATCAAGACAAAGACACCACCAAATTTAATCCCATTATGCTCCTACCTGCACTGTTGGAATTGCAAATATTGTGCATTAATAATGTTCCAGTCCAATGTTCACCACTCCAGGTACCATCTGTAAGAATAATGACATTTATAACAATACATTTAAATTTTGGGTCTTAAGCAATAAGGAGCAAGGAACCAATATTCTGGAAAACAGGTTCAGCTACTACCTTCAATAATGGCATCACAATAGGGCACTAGTTTGAGTCTCAGTTACTCCACCTCCATCTAGGTGCCTGCTAGTGCACATAAAGAAAACAACTAAATGTCCAAGATTATGGGCCCCTGCCATTCTTTTAGGATATGCTCATGGAGTTCCTGGCTTCTGACTTTGATCTAGCCCATTCCAAGCATTTTTTTTTTTGACCATTTAGGGTTAAACAGTGGATAGAATATCTTTATTTCTGTCTCACTGTTCTTAATAACTGCCTTTCAAATAAACAGAATAAATTTACTTCTTAAAAAGCTTAAGAAAAAAAGGAAGACCAATTGAAGTGTTTGCTTGTTTTTCCCAGTAAGTCTAGAGTTAAAGCTTTGGATGAAATGCAATAATCCCGTCCCGTTCTCCCAGTGTCACTCTCAGAAAGCAATGCTCTACACTTTTGCCTAAAATATTACTTGACAGGGAATACAGCATTTGACAGATGTAAGCTAAGGGGAAGACATAGAGAAAGTAGATCATATATGGAATGATAGAAAACTACGAAAAACCAAAGCAATCTTGAGCTAGAACAATGCTGGAGGCAAAACACTGTTTGATTCTAAAATGCACTATAAAGTTATGCTAGTGTAAACCATATGATGCTGGCATAAGACAACCATGTAGATCAATGGAATAAAATAGAGAGCCTGGAAATAAACTTATTTATGGTAAATTGGTTATTACTAATGTTACCAAGAAGACACAATTAGAAAACAAAGTGTTTGATTAATTGTGCTGGGAAATATGGATATTCATCTGAAAAAGAATTAAATTGGACCATATTTCATACTAAATAAAAAAAATCCCTGAACATATTTTGAATATTTTAGCATAAGTCCTTAAATTGTAAAATTAGCAAAAGAAAACAAAAGAGTAATTCTTTTTGATTTTATTTTGGGCCACACTCTTTTGTAGGATCCTATTTACAACAAAAGAGATAATTTATTTCACAGCTTAAAAGATGAAATCTATGCATTGTATCTTTCCAAACTATGTAAAGAAATGACAATTTTGAATCATCAGGTTAGAGTAAAGAGAATAAAGTCAGAAGAAATGCATTTGGGATCACACTTTATAATGGTATCTCTGTAGATCAAAATATGGCTAAGGTATGGGAATGATAACCATATGAAAGTTGATGTATTTGCAAGTGTATTAAACATGCACTCACTTTGATCATAGATTGTGTCTTAATATTGAGCCTCTGCTACACAGGAATCTGGTGGAACTAAGTGTATTTCTATAATAGAATTTGAGGATTAGAAGCAGGGCTTTAAATTTCCAAGCTATTATTCCTTCTTTGCTCTGAAGCAAAGGGAAATTATAAGTATGTAAGGATAGAATAATTGCATTTGTGATCTTTGATTACCAGAACCCGGTCTGCAGATGCTCCTTTAGTAAGGCCATATCTATAATGAAATCACTAATTGAAATTTCAACATATACTTCTTTGCCTCTAGTTTAAAGCACATATTAAGAGGCACCCAACAATAGTTACACAACCAGGGAAAGTAAAATATGGCAAAGATATTGACATTTTTAGCACTTTGACTACAGTTGTTCATGTACTGGACAATGTGAAGGTTTTTTTCTTCTTTTTCTAAATTCTTTATTAATTTACTCATTCATTAACTCATTAATACAGTTCCTTTTAAAGATTTTTTTAAACCAATACTTCCAAACTTCCTTCTTTATTCTTATTTATCCTCTGTATTTCTTGAGTGTATTTCTGTGACACGAAAAAAACCACTGTGATATGAGCTGTCAATTTAGGGAGGAAAAGTTAAGATATGGGAGGATATTTCAAGAAGAGAAGATACAGAATAAAAGAATAACTTTGAGTAACTTTTCCTTTTACATGCTTCTGAGACAATTGAAGTAACAACAGAAGAACCAACAAACAACTATGCTATCCAGGATAAGTATGTAGTGGCTTTCACTAGGTTGCGTCCATCCCACAGTATTCAAGCATCAGAGAAAAGAACAATATGCAAATTTAATCATATTATATCCATGCTAAATATCTCCTAAATTAACACTCATGATCAAACTTATATACTGTAATGTCTCTTTCTGTATCTTCAAAATGATGCTACACTACACTATCCTGTCATTCTCAAGCACATTAATCATTTCTGCATCTATGATTTAGAATCTTTTGCTTAAATACTTTCCTCAACCCTCTTTTCTCTGAAGTTATCCGGGTACCTGTCCAGTTGGCAAAATTACATAAAGGCAAACAAAGTGAAGGTCCAAAAATTGGGATAAAGATGTAAAGGATGTGTAATATTAGGAAGTCATTAAAACAACACTCTTAAGGGGATATGGGAGCTATATACTTCAAGTGAAAATGAGATAATTTTTTAAAGATTTAATTATTTTTATTGGGAAGTCAGATATACAGACAGGAAGAGAGACAGAGAGGAAGATTAGAAGATTAGTTACTCCTCACTAAGGTATTGAAGATTTTTCTGCACACCCCTCCTAAAACTGTTCTGCTCCTCAGTTGTTAACATATGGCATATTTGAGTTATAAGCCTGTTTGGACCATCCTAAAATTTGCGAAGCTCAGTAAAAAAATCACACTTCAATATTATAAACTGCTAAATATAAAAAATGAAAATAGACACAAAACAGCTGAATAGTACCCTATAACCATTTTAAAGTTTGTGTATAAACTAATATAGAAATGTCAATGAAGCAGTAACAGGATGTGGTTAAGAATTTGTGTTTTCTAGCATATTGGTCACTCAATATCATGTCAATTAACTTCATGATGTTGTAAATTGTTGTTGAAGTTGTGTAGTGGCTTTTCATTGGAGGGGATGATACTCTGCCAGCTCTACTTTCAGACCAGGGATGGTCTCCCAATGAAACTGTTGAATTTATCTGGAGAATAAGATGCTGGAGTCTCTGCATTGTCCATGCCTGCAATGAAGGAATCATGACTAATTGCAATTTTCTTAAAAAGGAAGCAAAATGGATCAAAATGAGTAATGGAATTGAGAAACACATAAATGAACAAATGAATGAGTGTTTAAATTGGTTTGGAACAGCATACTAGTCTGTAACTGAGATTTACATAGAGAAAACATTACTATGTATTTGCTTTTGTAAGATAATTCTGTTAATATCCTGATTACAAGTATAGATTTCCCCTTATTTATGCAGAATATAGCTAGCATAAGTTAGTTTGCATTTCTTGAGCCCAAGCAGTTATTTTGGTTTAATATCAATCTATGATTCAAAGAAATAACATTTTCTGGTATGGTTAGTTTTAAAAGTGCAAGTGAATGAAATAGTGTATTACTTCATTTTTCATTTCTACACACTATTATAACCCAAGCCAATATAAGATTTTGTGCAACACTATTCTCTCATTAACTTACTTTCTTTGATAATTTTTGTTAAAATGTTTTATTTATTTTGTCCCTGAAGTTCATGCTTCATAATATTTTTTGCCTACCCAAATAAAAAGCCTTACAGTGACAATATACAAATTTGATTTTGGCAAAATCTGAACACATGGTGCCTCTTTCCAAAAGAAAGTTTTCATTAATGTATACTAGTAGAGGATCAACTCAGATGAAAGAAAACATGTAATAGGCACACTAGTTCTAAAGTGAGTTCAAAACAACTAGTAAATTTAAGAGCCAGGAGCCAAAAAGGTATACAAAAGGAATTGCTCATTTTCATGTATTGTTTGTGCAAATGAATTTCCTCTGTAATAGACCAAAGTTTCCTTTAGTGTGTTTATACATTTTCAGTATTGTATAAACTTCTCTCAATAATGCTTCCAGATCTTATTTGAAGTGGGGGAAAGCAGCGGGTGATTTTTTTCACAGCATATGTAATTTTGTAAAGTAAGAAGCAACATTGTTGTACAAAAGTACTAATCACAAGAGTAATATGCATTGGAAGAAAGAAATATATACTGTTTAATTTGTAGGTCTACAGAACTGTTCACTGTCCATCAACAATAGACTCGATGCTTGCAGCTGATGATCTTACCTGTGCATTACTAACTGATGGTCAATAGCTGAAGTTTATTAACAGCATCAGGCTTTTAAAGACTGAGGGTCAAGTAAGCATAAGGGAGGAGGATTTGCAGAATTTATATGTCAATAGCAAGTAGGGGTTGACTTGAGACTATATGAATTCCTACAACTCTGCCTGTGAGTGGAAGCACCTCTCTTTGATCTGTTGTCTAAACCTGAGGATTAGGGAGTTCCTGGGCTGTGCACTTCCATATCAAACCAGGACTGCAGCTAGCCATGGCTCCATACTGGCAAGGTTTCCCAATGCACTCTTTTAATCAATTATCTTCCTATAGATCCAATCAACTGTCCTCTTAGGCAAAACAATTCAAGAAATTCAGGAAATACTTGCATCACTGCCTAAGAAAACTATAATAAGAATCTTATTTTAGAGTAAAGAACCTAAAAGTAAGATAAGGCAGAACACATATGAAATCAGTCACACAGGAGTGTCTGATATCCACAATGTTTTATATGGTTTTGTGCTTTTATTAATGACATATATTTTTAGAAGCAAAGGCAAATAATATTAATGTAATTATCTAAATAAAGTTATTACTTCCACCTTTGGAAATATCTGAACCAGAATTGGAGATGGGTTCCACACATTGGAAAGGAAATTATATTAATGTGAAATGATCCTTGGCTGCAAATTAAATCAGCTAAAAATGAGTCTCCACTATCAAGAATTTCCAAGATTTACTCAGAGATGGCTAATATATTGGATAGCAATGGTTATACAATTGTCTAATGACCTAAGAAAATTCTGTTAAATTTAGTTCTGTAGACCAGTAGTTGCTCAAATTGGGAACTTTCCTAAAAAGAAATGCTTAGGCCCAAACCGAAGTTAGAAATTTAGGATTATAACAATCCTTGATTGATTCTTATCAGTGCTCTTGTTTGAGAATCACTACAGTGAGACTCTCTTTCCACCCCATCTTTCCTTCTTTCCTTACCCATGTATCTGTTACACAACACACAAACACACACATGCACACACGCACACACACACTCACACCATTTATCCTTAATCAGATGTGTTTAAGTCTGTATTTTATGTATGTTCTAGTTAGGAAACCACTTGGCATCATGGAAGAAATAGGCTAGCGAATGGTGAAGTTCATCCTCTAGATCTGATAGTTAGCTTACACTATACCACTGTCATCTAACTTCTTTTTATTTTTTTAAGATTTATTTTATTTTTATTTAAAAGGCAGATATGCAGAGAGGAGGAGAGACAAAGAGGAAGATCTTCTGCCCTCTGATTCACTCCCCAAGTGGCCACAACAGCTGGAGCTAAGCCAATCTGAAGCCAGGAGCCAGGAGCCTCTTCCGGGTCTCCCATGCTGATGCAGGGTCAAGGATTTGGGCCATTCTTGAATGCTTTCCCAGGCTACAGGCAGAGAGCTGGATAGGAAGCAGAGCTCCTGGGATCAGAACCAGTGCCCATATGGGATCCTGGCATGTACAAGACAAAGACTTCAGCCCTTAGACTACTTTGCTGGGCCTTTCATTACTTTCTTATGCTTTGTGTCTACCTAAAAGGAAACATCTTACCAAGGAATTGCAATGTGTGGGGAAAAAAAAACTTTACTCCGGTTTAGATGAATATTTTAGATGACATACCTTTCCAGAAAACCTAAGCTCAAACCAAACCCATTAATAGTAAGGAAATTAGAACAGACTAAGTGAAGATTCAAGCAAATTAATGGGTGCATGTTTTGTCTAAGATCCGTGTAATCGCGTGATAAGTTCTGATGCATTAATGAATGTGAGTACAGTTACCTTGAAGAGGCCTGAAATATTGTACCCTTAGGCGTTTGTCATTATATGTGGACTATCTCTGGGATGAGAAAGTTACATCCCACAGGTTTCAGTATGAATTGAATTTTGTTAGGCAAGGGCAATACTCAGAGGGGTTTATTTGTGAGTCAATAGCAGTCAACACAGCAGTTATGTATTATATATCTCTAGAAGGCAGAATAACTCACTGGAATGCAAATGCATTTCCTACAGAATCCAACAAGGCTGCAGAAAGTTGTGAAACCAATTCTGTATGATATAAAAGCAAGATCCAGACCTACGCCTTTTCCCCTAACCCCAAGTGTCCACGTTTTTCTGACTTAGCACAAGGTTTCCTTGCCTGTCCTGTATCAAAAGGAATTTACTAAACTGATAGAAAGACCTCAACGTTCCTATCTCAAGGAGCATCCTGTCTCTCTATAGACAAACCTTAATGTCCTCTTTTTGGGAAATCCTGGAGGATATCTAACTGCATTCAAGCAGGCACCAAAGCAGCTGGAGCCCACCAGACCACAGTGAATTACCTAAAGACCATGGCATGGCTGACCAATTAGGAAACATGTATGTAAGCACCTTTCAGCCCCCATGTTTGCTAAAATTTTCCATTAGGCCTCAAAATGTGTACAATAACTATATGCCAATTAAGAATCTGACAGTATATAATATGTGATTTCTGTGCATCCACTGTAAATAATTAGAAAATCTGATTTTGTAAAAGTTAAGGCAGAGCCATATAGAGGAAAGTAATATGCATGTGTTTAGTGATCTATGCACTGCAATTAAAATATCATTGTCCAATATCAGTCTATTAGACTAACACAAGGAGCAACTAAAGATGGGGAAAAACTTTTTTCCAGATGAAAGATGTGCATTTCTATAGTAGTGTTCTGGAGGTAGCCTTCCTTACTTGTTCCAGTAGTAATTCAACGAAAAAATAGTATGTTTCTAAATTGGCCATGAGTATAATCTGCTACTACTCGATTTTCACCAAAGATGTAGCAGCTCAATCCATCTATTCATGATGCTGGCCCTCAGGGACCATGTGGAAGAGTACTAGAGGAAGCAATTTGTCACCTAGTACACCCAGCCACTGTGGAATATTGACTCCCTCATTATCACTCCATGCAAGTCATCCACTTGCCCAAATGGATGCATTTGTCATAGAGCCCCATGGGAAAGCAGCATTTTTGCTGTGAAAATTTGAGATTTCTTAGGCCCTTAATTACACATGAAACAATCTACAGATATTAATCTTCTCTCCACTTTCCTGAAGGCTGAACCTTCTGTAAGACAGTGCTTTTTCTGGAAAGCAATATTTTGCTAGTAAAGAATAAAATGCATTTTTATATTTGCTGCCGGTCAATCACAATCTACACGTAACAGCAGATAAGCAAAATGGCATACAGATTTAATGTCCCTGGTCATTTTCTCTTCTACGGTTGTTCTAAAGACCTCATATATATATTTTAATGTAGTTTTAAAATATGTATTTACATATTTTTTTGTAAAGGCAGATTTACAGAGAGGAGAGACAGAAAAATCTTCCATTCACTGGTTCACTTTCAAAGTAGCTGCAACAGCTGGAGCTTAACTGAGCTGAAGCCAGGAGCCAGGAGCCAGGAGCCTCCTCTGGGACTCCAAGGCGGTTGTAGCGTCCCAAGACTTTGGGCCATTCTCTTCTGCTTTCCCAGGCCACAAATAGGAAGCTAGATGTGAAGTAGAGCACCCAGGATACAAACTGGTGCCCATATTGGAGGCAAGGCGAGGCTAAGCTATTGTACGAGGCCCTGTATTATTATTACTCAGTAATAGACTGTTTCCTTTTTCTATAGTAATTGGTGTTTTAGATAATATTCGGATTAAGGAAAGTCATATGATTTAGCATGTTATCTATTTCCCTAAATGCAATGACTCCTAACTTCCTTTTGTTTCTAAATTCTTTGAGCGTGGAATTGTGTATGTATTCTTTGATGTGAAGTACTATATAGAACAGAATGATCAGAAGTATAAAATTCTGAGGCCGACAATATAGTGACACAGTTACAGCCTCTGTGACATTGGCAGCTCATAGGATTCTGCTTCTAAGCCAGCTCCAGCTAGTGCTTCTGGGAAAACAGCAGAAGATATTCCAAAATTACTCTTGTGAGAGACCCAGAGAAAACTCTGGGCTCCTTGTGTTGCAAGTAATTTGACGTGAAATAAGGCATCAACCTTATTTCTTGTCTCACATGAAAGAGTTTTCATGTGAACAGCTTTAGTTTGCAAAGCAAGATTCATTTAGGAAAGGGAGCCAGTAATCTCTGCCACTTTTCTTTGTGTGGATGCAAGTGCCTGAGTACTTTTGCCACTTCCCCCAAATAAGTAACAGGGGACTGGATTGGAAGTGGAGGGCCCAGAATTTAAACTGGTACCTGTATTGGATGCCATTGTCACAGGAGTGGCTTAACCTTGTATATCACAGTTCTGGCCTCCCTAATTTCATATTGTGAATACGTAATTAGCAGAAAGATGTCAGTGCCATGTGTAGCAAATAAAAGGATTTGAATCAATTCATCAGTCTCTGCAAACCTGGAAACATAGGTGAAACTTCCCACTGGTTTCTAAAGATAGTCACATCATTTGCTTAGAAGATAATTCAACTCCGCTGTCGATACATTTTTTTAATATGTAACAATTTCCTTGTTTTTTTCTTCTCAATAGAGATTTATAGAGGATCATCTCCTTCCCTCTTTTCCTCCTCCGTTCATAGATCCCTTTCTTATTATTTGTCCCAAAGTTGTTATAATTGTATAGTCATTTATTTCACAATTACATACTTAGCTTTCTGATATACAAATGTATCGTGATATTACAAAGTGGGAAAATGACGAAAAATAAAGTAACAATGTAAAAGTATAAGGGGGATTCTATTATCATTTGGTGTTGCAAGTTGACCTCTTCTATCCTAAAAATGACTCAGAGGCAGACCCTTGGAAGCTCAGGAGTCTTAACTCACCAGCTGACACTGACCGGTGGACTGTCCTGAGCCACTACTGCAAATGAAGGAGGGGAGCAGCCATGAGCAGTTATAGTTAGGGATTTTTCAAGCAGTGAACTTGAGAGCACTGATACATGATACAAATTATTCAATCAACCGAGCTTACATCAACACACAGTACAAACTATCCGGTTAACTGTAGTGCTGTGAAACACAGACACCCAATCAATTTAAGCAACATGCGCATTTAAGCTATCCAATCAGTAAGAGCTATATCCTGTCCAATAGTGAACAGCTTAATCAGGCAAAAAGATCCTTCCAATTCCTTGTGCAGAATCCCATTTAGGACAATCAGCTTGGTCTGTTGGCTGTAAAAGAAAGTTCTCGTCCTGGGATGAAATATTTTCTTGCACGAGCACGCTCACTCCCCTTTCAGGTCTTAGAGAATCTGAGCTTATGGACCCATCCTGGAAACCTTTCAGCAGATCTGCCCTCACTGTGACCAATTTCTGTTGTCTGGGATGTCAAATTCAAGAGTAAATAATCTTTATGTACCCTTCCATTATTTCCCAGTATTCTAATCTACCTAGTAGAATATAGGTTTTTTTGTTTGTTTGTTTTTGTTTTGTTTTGGTGTCTGTGTAGCGATGGGGATAGAGAATATTTGCTGTATTAGTTACTGTATATCAGAGAGAACTTACACTATTTGATTTTGGGGGACTGACTTATTTCACTAAGTATAATGGTTTCCAGCTAAGTCTATTTTATTGTAAATTATAAGATTTCATTCTTTTTTATGGCTGACCAGTATTCCATAAAGTAAATGCATCGCATTTTCTTTATCCGTCCATCTTTTGATGTGTATGTGTATTGTTCTATGCCTTAGGTATTGTGAAATGCATTGCTATAAACATGGAGTTGCCGGTACCACTCTCATATGCAGATTCATTTATATATATACTCCCCGGAGTGGATTGCTGGTTTCTGTGATATAAGTATATTTATGTGTCAGAGGAATCTCCATACTGCCTCCTATCATGGTTGTACTAGTTCACATTACCACCAAAAATGGTTTAGGTTAAGTTTTTCCCTGCATCCTTGCCAGCAATTACTACATGTAGGGCATTCTCACCAGAATTATGTAGAATCTCATTGTGATTCCGGTTTGCATTCCCCTACTTGATGGAGAAGCTGAGCAGTTTTTTTCCATGTGTATGCTAGTCCTTTGAAATTTATGGTTTGAAAATTATCTGTGTATATCCTTTGCCCGTTCCTTAAATGGGTTGCTTGTTTTGTTATGGTTACGTTTCTGGAGTTCCTTTTAAATCCTGGATATTAGTCCTCTGTTGCTTAACTTGTGGGCATAGTCTCCCATTCTGTTGGTTTTCTCTTCACTTTATTGACTGTTTCCATCACAGTACAGAAGCTTCTTGGCCTGATGTATTCCCATTTTGTTTGTTTTTGCTTTAATGACCCGTGATAAGGGGGTCTTCCCTAAGAAATGTTTTTAACTTTTTCTCAGACTGGCAGTTTTAAAATTGACATTTATTTACTTGGATATAACAACTCTAGCCTCTACCATCAAGCAGACTTGGTGCTTTAAAGTCAAGTTAGTCATGAGACACTTGCTGTTGTGTCTTCATTGACACCGAAGTATGGCCCAAAGCCATGGGCTCTCAGAGTAAACCCGTCTTTCTTGGTGGTTAGGGTGTTGTAGTCAGCTCCTATGTCAGGCATGAAGTTTTCTCTGTAATGTTACTGTGTCTTGGAGGGATGTTGGACACTTGCTGTTCAGTGCCATTGTACAGAAAACATTTTTTGAGAAAATTTCTCATGTATTCATTTTTAAAATGTTGTGAGGTAGCTAAAATTGCATGCCACTTTTTTTGAAGGATAGCTAATGACAGTGAACAATTCCAAATCTTTCATAAAGGCAAAGAATAACAGTCTTGTCCGGATAGAAATTTTACTTTGTGTGTGCACAGGTTTTTGTTGAGTTAATACATCACTATACTCCGCAGCTGCCAGGACATGAACTGGCACCCATGTGGGCTCCCAGCAGATGCAAGGCAAGGACGTTAGCTACTAGGCTAATGCACCAGGGCAAAGGAAGGTCATAATTTTAACTAACTAACTAACTAACTAACTAACTAACTAACTAACTAGGGCCAGTATCTATTTCATGTGTAATACATTAAGAATAACCAAGCCAGAACATTGTTCTTGAATACTTCCATCTTTTTTTTTAAGAGATTTATTATTTTTTTTCCATTGCAAAGTCAGAAAAGCAGAGAGGAGGAGAGACAGAGAGGAAGATCTTCCATCTGATGATTCACTCCCCAGGTGACTGCAACAGCTGGTGCTGCGCCGATCCGAAGCCAGGAGTCAGGAACTTCCTCCAGGTCTCCCACACTGGTGCAGGGTCCCAAGGCTTTGGGCCATCCTCTACTACTTTCCCAGGCCACAAGCAGGGAGCTGGATGGGAAGTGGAGCTGCCGGGACTACAACTGGCACCCACATGGGATCCTGGCACGTTCAAGGTGAGGACTTTAGCCGCTCGGCCACTTTGCCAGGCCTGAATACTTCCATTTTAAAGTAAGCTAGAAAAGCTATAGGATACATACTGAGGTAAAAGAAGTAGAGGATTGTCAAAATAACATAAATAAATTATCTACACATAAATTAGCCAATAATTGAGATATCTTTACTCTGGTGACACTGCAGATATTGATATTGTTCTTTTGTTTTCTGATAATGTTTGTAAAAATATGTACCTAATCTTTTGATGTATTCTAGATAAGATTTTTTTACACTTTTTTTTTTCAAATATAATGCTAGATTTCAGTAGCTAAAAGTCTCAGTCAGTGGTAGAAGGTGCAAGTCTTTGATAGGGATTCTAATGAATGGAATGTTTGAATCTTCACGAAACTCATGTATTGGGGCCATCAACTTCAATGTGCTGATATTTGTTGATGGAATCCTTGGGAGACAGTGTGAGATTGTCTCAGGAAGCAGCACTGATGACCTAAGAAGAGATCAGAGCAGGCACTCAAAATGTCACCTGTGAGCATACAGTGAGAGGATGATTGGTTAACTGGTCCTCATTAGGTACAAAACACACCTGCAACTAGATTAGGACCTTATCCTCTATAACTGAGAAATAAATATGCATTATTTAAGTCTCAAGTCTATTTTATTAAATTATATTTCTGGAAACTGAAATGATTAGTTCATGGGATCTGTTTTTTATTGCCTACAGTTTAATAAACCCTATTTATCCTCAATGTTTAATATAGACTTAGATTAAAAAAAACTGATTGTAAGGGTTAATATATGTGTTAGGCAAAGAAGTACATAATGGGATAGCATTTACATAGCCTTTGAAGAAGGTGTGGAATTTTATTTAAAGCAGAAAGGCAAGTAATTAAAATTATGCCCATTTAAAATTGGTTTCTAAACATTCCCCAAGATGAATTAAATGTTAATTGTTAATTAACCAAATCATTGAATGCGTTATAGACTAGAAAAGAAAAACAAGAATCATAAGAACCCATATTTTGTATGGAAACTTCTTTTTTGGCATAATGCACTGGGTTTTTTAATTTTTTGTTTTATTTTTTATTATTTTTTTTAAGAAATGTTACAGACAAGATGGAGGCTGGCATTAACCACTGTTAATGGGTTAACCACTGTTTAGGGTGTCTGTTTGCTCTGCTTCCAAACTCTAGGTCCTCTGTTTTCTATTCAGCTCATTTATAATAAACCAAAGAAGAAGATGAGCTAAATACTAGAGCCACTGTCCTATGCATAGGAGAGTAGGATGAAGTTCTTGGTCCTAGTTTGAGCATGATCTCTGTCTTCTTGTTTTCAAATGAATAATTAATAAATATTTACTGAAAATAAATATTTACTAAAACGCAAAAACTTGTGACTTTTAAGCAATAAGATCTGAAGAATATTTTGGCTTCTTATTTTGTATCTTTCCATTACATAAAGTATTTAAAAACTTTTAAAGTTTATTTATATTTCATTTTGTATTTCACTAATTAGAAATGAATACATTGAATTAATTTTAATTTGTTTATATAATATTTGGATTGTATATGGTAACTCCTAATTTTCTCAAACTTCAATTCAATATTTTAACTGAATAATCCTTATGTATGTGTTTCCTGTGTCACTGGATCCTTGGGGTAGAAAGTAAGATAACGTCTTACTCCTACATATATTATCAGTACTCATAACTGACTTATGGTCTGGTGATGTAATAGGTAATCTGAAATACTGATGCTTTCATTTCTTTAATTCATTTCTCGTCATTCATAAAATTCTTCATTTACTCATAGATCATACAGCAGCATCATTCTCTTCATGAGGGTTTTCTCTTTTTCATTTATTCAATAACACATTTTTCATTCAGTAGCATGTTATTTAATTTCAGTGCATTGTATATTTCTTTTTTCTTACTGTGTTCATTTTGTTTTGTGGCTTTTTATTTAAGGGATTGTATAGTAACTGTAATGGAGACTGTCATATCTAGTGGCATGTTGTTTAACTTTATGGTGTTGTAAATTTCTATTTTTCTTTCTGTTGTTGATTTTGTTTTGTAGTTTTTCACTTGAGGGGATTTGTAGTGACTGTGTAGAGGAGACTGTCATGTCCATCGAGGATGGATTCCCAATGAATCTGTTGGATGCGTCATGACAATGGGATGCTGGACTCTCTGCCGTTGTCCATGCCCACAGTGATGTACTTAGGACTGTTTAGGAGGAACTATTCTGTTTTAATGATATGGAGGAGGGGATTTGGAGAGGGGGTTGGGGAAATTTTAGGGCCTATGGGACTGTGTCGTCATATGATGATAATAATAATTTAAAAAATGAAAAAAAAAATCAACTCCATGCATTCTAAACAGCATAAGCTTTCTTGTTGTATTTCTATACCAGATATAAAGCTAAGATTTATTTAACTGGTGCTATTGAGCTCATATTTTGGTACATACATATTTTAGTTTTTTGGACTCTCTATGAGAATATCCTATAAGAAAGTAAAACAAACCTGTGTCAAAAGAATGTCATAAAATGCTCTTAAAATAGAAATTGATGGGTAAAATATCCTATATCAATGTAGGAGTAATAATATAATTCTCTTAAAGGGAATATCCTCCTTCCATGTGAAGAAAAGTGATACATATACATGTATTGTTTCTAGTAAGTCAAACTTATGTGGTTTTTTTTTGTTTGTTTGCTTGTTTAGCTTAAGCTTGCATCGGAAGCTGCAAAGAATTAAAACCTAGCCAGTACTGCAGAGGTTATTATATGATATGAGGTCTATTTACCTTCAACAAAGTTGTCTATGTGTTCCTTCCAAATGTATCAAAGGCCCTGGGCAAAAAAAAGAGAGAGAGAGAAAAAAAAAGTTGGCAGGCAGCTTCCAAACCTCCCTGGGGAAACTCAGTACTGACATACAAAAACTGTCCAAGACAGATGTTACCTGTTGTGAAAAAATTACGTACAGCTATTTGGCTAATTCCTAACTTCCCCCCCACAAAATTTTAAAGTTTATTTCTGACTTTGTAGAATTGTAAACTCTTAGACTAAACACCATTTTTTTCTTCGTTTTTTCAAACCTCAGTTGGTAGAAGAGGAAAAAGGCAAGTCTCATGTACTACGTACATACACCCACATATATATCATACTACATGTTATATGTTACATATTTATTATATATAATATATATGTATGTATCCATCACATTAGTTTAGCTAAACTAGGAGAATTAAGAATGTTATAATTGCACAGTTATTGCTTCCTTTTATTTTTTTCTTCTTTGAGATTCCTTTTGTACTTACAGAATGTTTTCTGTTCTCACATGTCCACCTAACTAGATTAGCCAACTCAATTCTGTTGCCCACTAGAAAAAACAACACTCCATTCCAAAAATTTGCCTGCTCTCCAAAGATAATCCTTTTGTAAATTTTTGTTTCAACTGTTTCTTTGGAGAACAATAATTTAAAAATCAATACTATGCCATTAACATCTCAACATTAATTTGTGGTCTTTTGTATGAACATGTTTATTTCAAAAGGAAAAAACCTTACATTATAAACAAAGATCCATTATGTTCTTAGACATTGAGCACAGCAATCTAGAGTCTAGAGATCTCACTGAATTGATAATATGCTTTTAAAAACTTATGTGAATATATGTGAGTGCATATCTCATTAGTATTCATAATGTTTAAATAAAAACACAATTGCCCCCAAATAACTAGATTACAGAACAATGTAATGTATGCTTTTATACATAATGCAGTAATTAAAACCATATTAATTAAGTTTATGCATTCATTAGAAACTTCAGAGTTCATGTTTTGAATGCTGATGTATATTGATTACTCAAAATAGTATAATTGTAAACTTTTATATGATTGCTTTATAAAATATGGCAAACTCCTAAGATAGTAATTATTAACATATCCCATGAACATATGTACTATTTTTCATACTAATGCCAAGCTAACTTTACTTTAAAGAACATGCTTATTTTCATTAAACAGTGGTATAGAACTTTATTCTTACCAAAGAATAGAAAGAAAAACAAAATAACATAAGATTGAAGCTGTGAGCATCATCTGCTTTCCACTTGAGTTCTAGGGACCCAAGTAATAGGCCACCATTTGCAGCATTTGCAAGCACTTTTACAAGATGCCATAAAACTAATGGAGCAGTTGGAACTCCAACATGGAATACTGAAACAAGCTTTAGTTTAACTCACTGCCTCACAACGCAAGCCTGATTCTAGATATTGTCTATCACTATGTCTGTCTAAATAGTATTCCTAAAGAAAACGTTTGGGTAGGAATATTCATCAATGTAAAATTCAATGGAAATAACCAATGCCATTTTAGTTTCTTGAATAATGTCATGGTATTTGCCAACAGATGGTTGTTAAATAATGAGACTTAAAGATTTAACAACTACTGGGTATTATTAAAGATTCAATGTAGGTAAATGTAGTATGTTGGAAATGTATTTTGCTCTTTATAGGAAAAACTGATCAATATAAGTGCATTTTAAGAATATTTCAATTTCTCTGTATTGTATACATATACTATATTGAGATTACATATAATAATGCTTGGCATATATCACTCTAAAAAGATTTGATTCAGATCAGTCTAAGAAGAAACTTCTTTTCTCCATTGAGACCTATAGATATTTCCCATAAAAATGTTTGAAAAGTCTCATTCATCTCATATTCTATTTGGTTCAGTCTTTGCATTTCAAAATATCTCTTTTTCTATCCCTTTCTCCTTCCTTCCTCTTTATTTCCGTCCTCATTTTTCTTTCTTTGTCTTTTATTAAAAGAAAATAGACAAACTTGCGTTCCACTTAAATTTTGGATTACAGTGAAAATGCTGACATGTAACACAAATTGAATAATGCTTGGGTTAATAATGTTTTTGTTTTAAAGATTTATTTATTTGCAAAGTCAGATATACAGAAAGGAGGAGAGACAGAGTGGAAGATTTTCCACCCACTAATTCACTCCCCAAGTTGTTCACAGTGGCCGCAGCTGAAGTGAACTAAAGCCAGCTGCCAAATCTTCCTCCAGGTCTCCCACACTGGTGCAGGGTCAGTCTCAACTGCTTTTGCAGGCCACAAACAGGGACCTGGATGGGAAGCAGGGTTGCTGAGATTAGAACTGGTGTGCATATAGGATCCCTGGCACGTGCGTGGCGAGGATTTTAGCCACTAGGTTACCATATCAGGCCCTAAATTTGTTTTAATGCAGTAAGTCGTTTTTTTTTTATTATTGTAAGGTTAATATTAGAAGTCATTAGATTTAAAATGTGCCTATCAGAATCAACATAATTTAGAAATCAATACTCCTATTACTCCCCAAAATACATATATCCTAGAAAATCAGGGAAACTAAGGAAGACTCACCCTAGTTTGTGAGGAAGACATTAAGAATTGCAATCTAAATTAAATTAATTAATTTGCTGTTACTTATTTTGTATTGAATGAAAACTGGGTGTGAAAAATAGGACTATCACCTAATAGGGGCCCGGCACCGTGGTCTAGCGGCTAAAGTCCTCGCCTCCGGTTCTAATCCCAGCAGCTCCACTTCCCATCCAGCTCCCTGCTTGTGGCCTGGGAAAGCTGTCTAGGATGGCCCAAAGCCTTGGGACCCTGCACCAGTGTGGGAGACCTGGAAGAGGTTCCTGGTTCCCGGCTTCAGATTGGCGCAGCACCGGCCTGTTGTGGCTCACTTGGGGAGTGAATCATCAGATGGAAGATCTTCCTCTCCGTTTCTCCTCCTGTCTGTATATCTTCTTTCTTTAGCGGAAATATTTTATATTTTCCACCACTGTGTTTAAACCTGGTTTCAAGTTTCATCAGCCGTGGCTTTTGCCTATCAGATACCCTTGAGGGATATCAACTTGAATAAAAGAGTTGAGTGTTCACGGAAATTGAAGCACAACCCTGATGTGGTCTTGTAAGAGTGTTTTCTCCATTGCGAGAACTCTGAATCTAAGCTTCTTCCATCATTAAGCAAAATGTTTGTCTTAAAAGAGACAATAATCAGTGTTATCACTCTATTGTACCATGGCATAGGGGAAAAATGAAGAAAACAAAACAGAATCAATGTGGATGTCCACTAAGAAACCATTCATTTTAAATGTGCCTCATGACAGAAGCATATGTACTATTGAAATAATGAAATTGTAGATGAGAAAGTAAGCTTAAATACTAATATTTTCAAAATAAAGCTTTTATTCATAAGCATAAACATAAGCTAACATGCTAATCACCCTGAAATTTCAGCAATATCCATCTGTTATGGCAGTAATGCCTAACTGCTCTGATATATAAAGTACAAATTCCTTTTGAATAACTACATAGTGAATCACTGATAGTACTTATGCTGTCAAATGTTATAGTAACAGTGTAATAGTATTGCTAGAAAGTGAAAATGGAGTAAAACATGACACTGATAATGTTATGTTTAATTCATGGTAATTTGATATTCTTATCTTTATGATTAAAACAAAATAGCTATGTAAGGTAGTATATTTGATGCATGTTATCCCCAAGTATTTATTATGTCACCTATAAAAGCATCAGATAGTTACAGCAAACAATTTAGTTGGAGGTTATGACTACAAATAATTTCCAAATGGAAATATTAGCTTGAATAATTTTAGAAAGGAACAACAAGAATGCCAGGTACTATTAAACAACCCCATGGGGTGAGTTACCATTGTGTGAGGACTGTCAAAAAATGCCTTTTCCAGATGTCCAGTTAGCTTTGGAAGGGAATGGATCTATTTCATCATAATATTTTTCTCTCTTGTGCCAATTGCAGGTAAAGCTGCAATTATGTTGCCTACTCCAAAATGTGAAAGACATATTTTACTGGCATTTGCTTACATACTTACAACATTGAATTTTTCTTTTTCTTTTTCTTTTTTTTTTAGCTAGTCTGGAAACAGAACATTTATGAAAGGTCTTAGAGAATTTTTTTCTTTGAGGGTTAATAGGAAAGAAATACCTCATGGTTTATAAAAGTCATAATAATCCAAATTCTAAGAGGTCAAGAGCAAATAAAGAAACTGTCTTTCTTAAAGTACCATGATGCTCCACCATTGTTGAGGGACAGGTGCTATTTAATCCCGGTCATATCTCATAGTGATTTGGAAAAAATTAAGATTGTAGTGATTTACTGTTTATGTGTTAAGATTTTTGAAAATAGGACTTTTGAATCATAGTGTTTAGAGGTCAGAGATAGAGAAATTTGGAGTATAGTATTCTAACAAAATGTGCACTAGAATTAACAATCTCACGTTAATTATTTTAAAAAGTGGTATCCAAGGTTGATGTTGCAGTGCAAATAGTTAAGACCTCTAGTACTGGCATTGCAGTGACTGCTCTTGTCCCAATGCAGTTTCCTGCTAATATGTTGTTTGGAAGGCAATAGTGACCCAATAAACTGACTTCATGCTTTCTTCACCCCTGCGTGCCGTGTGCATGATGAGGGTGGAGCTCCTAGCTTAATGCTCTGGTTTAATAAAGTAAGGATGTTTTAGGCATCTAGAGAATGAACTAATCGAGTTGCTTAAGGAAAAATTGAGACAGAACAGTGAAAGGGGAGTTGATTTCTTACAAGTAACTTACTTGTTCAACTTGTTCTTCACGGCAGTGTTACAAAGAAAGGTACTATTATCTTCTTCATTTGTAAACAGTGAAGTGAGTCACAGAGAGTGAATGAGTAACCTCAAACCACACTACATGTACTGAAAATAGATTTAAAAATATGTGGTCTTGAAGATTACTAGACACTGAGAATCACTACCCAGTAAAATTGTGTGTGTTTACAAGTAAATGAAAATCATAAATATATGTCAAAGAAAAATGCTTTTTATTCCTCTATTATATTTTCCTTCCGATAAGAATGTAAACATATATGTAAAACAAAAATTCCTGATGAAATTTCCAGGAGTCTCACTACTACAGTGATAGACTAAATATCTGGTATTAGTTTTTATGCATGTGGCTAGAATTTGATAAAAACAAAGTTGAGAAATACATTTTATATCTTTTAAATCTATTTTCTACTTTTAAATAAAGACATAACAGTAATGAAGTTTGAAGCTTCCAAAACAAATCCGTGATTGCTAAATATTAAAGGATAAGAAAATCTGACTACTCCCATTTTACAATTGCATATTATCTACATGAATGAATATCTCACTCTGTTCCCCATAAATATGTATAATTATTATATGTCAATACATATAAAAATAATTGGCATTAAACAATAAAATGATTGTGACTATTGAATGTACAATGTAGTTTGTAGTGGGAAGTGAGGGAATGAGAACTATGACAAGACGAGAAAATTTGCTAGGATTAATTAACTCTGTGTTATTTGAAAATGTAAAGGTGATAGAATCAGAACAACCTTGGCCGAGTGAAAGAAGCGGTGTCCCCATAACTGACATTGAAATTGAGCTAGCGTAAGTGCTGTAGAATTGGTGATTTCTCACTATATAGACAATGGAACATAGAGCAGGAGCTCATTTCCTCTGAACTTTTTGGCTGTTAAATCAGAGTGTGTAAAAAAAAAAAATGGCCAGTGCTTCATATTAAAAATGACTAGCTTGAAAGTAAGAAATATCTGCGTTGAAATTTAAATCATTCATAAATCTCATGTTGGACTTGGATGGAAAGATAAAGATACTTGAGATAAAATCTTTAAAAAAGAAAGGATATGATTCTGAAAATGAGGATGTGTGTCATCTAACAACTGCAGTAGGTAGTTGACCTAGTTGAAAGGATGTGATATTGTCATTTACTCATTATGGCCTCACCCCTCAATTACTTTCCAACAGCATCCAGATGATAAAATATACTGTAGAAAAAAAAAACTAATGTTATCACTCACTAAGCATGAATAATTATTAATTTCTAAAATATATGCATTTTCTATGATTTTCAAAAGATTTATTTATTTGTTTATTTTTATTGGAAAAGCAGGTCTAAAGAGAGAAGGAGATGCAGAAAGATCTTCCATTTGCTGGTTCATTCCCAAGTGGTCATAATGGCCTTAGCCCAGCCAGTCTAAAGTCAGGAGCTAGAAACTTCCTTTGAATCTCCCACAGAGGTGCAGTGTCCCAAACTGTTGGGCCATGCTCCAGTGCTTCCCCAGGCCACGGGCAGGGAGCTGGATGGGAAGTGGAGCAGCTGGGACATGAACTGGGATCATCACAGATGCAAGGCAAGAACTTCAGACTCTGACAAGACTCCTTAAATGACACAGATAATCCTCCAAATAATTAAAACCTCGAAGGACCTATTTTTTTCAGTTTTATTTTTCATAACAACAAGATTATGGCTTTCAGATTTCTCAGTTGATATGTATTAAATGTAAAAGCTTAAGGCTCACTATATTGGGTCAAAATAGTAAGTTGAAATGTTTAAAACAGTGACTCCCTTATTGAGGCAAATGACAATCACATATTTTTGTAAAGGAAGATAAACATAAGCTCTTCGGGATTTTTTTAAAAATTTTGTTCCATTATTTTCATTTATTATCCGTAATGATGAAAACTGTTGATAACCTTTTTATTAGGAAAGTACAAATTAAAATAAGATTTGTTAAATGTAGAAAACTTGTCACTTCATTTATTTTCCGATCCGTTTGTAATGAAAGATGCTACAGGAAATTGCAACATGTTAATTTAAATACAAATGAAGCTGTGTTATATTATTTATAACTTGAGACTTTTTTAATTATACGAGAGTTGAGTGTGGGGCTGTTGTGCATTGTATTGAGGCTCAACATTATTGAAATGTAACTCAGGTGGTAAATTTTCTTTAGCTACATTTTTTAAATGTATTCTAAAAATGTAATTTTACTGGAAATCCAGTGACGAAATTGCATTAATTTTGAGTAGGATTTTTCTTTGTGCACAATGGGTAGTTTTATTTTGTATTCATATTAATGATTCATGCTTCCTAAAATATTAGTTTGCCGTTTTTTAGAAAAATATATAATTTTCACAAATTCTATGTATCTCATTTATTGAAAACTTTCCAGAATATGATTTTGAAGTTTGTTTTTTATGTTTTTCATTTAACTCTGTGATCAGTCTTTTGTTGTAAGCCATTTTACAATTCATCCTTTCCAGTTTCTTTGGCAGCTATTCACATGACAGTGGAAATAGTGAAGTATCCAAAATTCAGCTTCAAATTTTTCAGCATATGGACAAATAAATGCTTTATTTTTATGTAAGTTTGGATTTAACATATGCGTTGCTCACTCTAAAGAAAAATAAATGATGACATATGAAAAAAATTTAATTTACAAATTTATAGTTAATGCACTTGAAGATCATTACCTGAAACCATAAATGAACTATTTTATGGACTTTTTATATAACACTAGCAGACAGATACTATTGATCCCTTAATGTAAGAACTGAAAGGTAATGTTTTGATTAATCGTGCTAATATTTTCCCTAGTGTCATAAAATAAGATAAAGATTGACTTTAAACCTGTTCATCTGATTACTGAGTCTATGGTATTGAAGAAAAATGGTTCAATAGGTTACTGTATTTCTGGAGTTTTACCGATATCATCTTCAAGGCATGGTGGGATATTAGTCAAAACACAACAGTAAGATTACTTAGCAAAACATAACAGGCAAAAAATAAAGATGCATGTTAACACATAAAACATGAGACAATGCAGTATCATAGCACAGTGAGTTAGGTAGTTCTTTGCAATGCTGGCTTTCGTTATTACCTTGATCAATATTAGCTCTTGTGCCACAGATCAGGCGATGACCGGTTTAGGAATTCTTTTATTTGCTGTGAATCTCTGTCTTATACAGATGGTAGCCAAAAAAATAACCACAGAGTGAATTCAGTAGATCAATGAAGTGAGAGATCAAAGTGAAAACTTCATGGAACAATTGACTTCTATAAACATTTGCATTGATAAGTGGACCACAGTAAATATTTAGACCTCCAAGAATTATTGCTATTTCAAAGTTGGTGAACAGCAATATCTCAAAAGTCTTAACAGTTTCCTTATTCTAGTAAGAAAGTGCAGTAAAAGGCCAGACTTCTTTTAGTAAAGACTTAAAGGTTAAAAATATAAATTTGGACAGTATGGCAGGACTTAATATTTGTTCTTCCTCATATTAATGACATTTTTACATCTAAATTTTAAAAACCAAGTAGTCATTTGGCTGTATAACACATTTTTTCCCCTGGGTGATACTTCCTCTTACAGATTTTGAAACCTGCTAATGTCTGAGTCTAGCTGTAGATATAGCACAGGGGAATGGGGTGTGGTGAATGGTAGTCGAGATGGGTCTTGAAGAGAAACAGGACGTCAAAAAACAACATGGGAAGCCATTAGTGATTTTTTATAAAAAGTAGTTTTACCTGCTTACACCAGATTTAAAGATAATTTATAAAATCAGAGAAGATTCAGAAAAATGTCTGAATTTTATGTCCCCAACTTTACTGGGGTCTCCCAATATATTTTTCTCCCATCCCTTCCCAATGAGTTACAAGTTTACCTTGTGGGTCCTTGGGAAGAGATGAGACCAAAAAGAAATACGAGGACAGTGCTCTCTTGGGCAACTGACAAAATTTATTTCCAGGGTTACAGTTCTTATACATTTAGTAAAACAGTGATTCAAACACAACTCAGAATTGGATCATGTTTGGGAACAGAGAGTTCAAGGAAACTAACAAAGTGATTTGGTCAAAGCACTATTGAAATAGGAAATAGATAAGGAGTACTGTCTGTTTTTGGTTGATCAGAGCACAGATGTCCGCCTATCATCAATGTGAGTGCTAAAACACATCCAGGGACTCACTGGGGGCAAGAGCACACACTGGGAGAGAGGCCGTCAGCTTCCTCATTCCTGGAGCCTTTTCTCAACAGGATCCCACAGGTCTGTGCTGTCCCAGCTATCCTCTTGTGCAGAATCTGAAAACGCCAGTATTAGTTCATTTTGTTTGTGTGTGTGCACATGAGTAGTTTTTTTCCCCTTTGGGAATTCTTCTATTCCTTTGAGGAGAGTAAAAGAAAATAAGAATGAAAACAACAATTGAATAAAAACATGCCAGCACAACAGTGCAATTTGTCTCATCTCTGCCACACCCAGGCCATTGTGTTTAGTAACCAACACCTTAGCAAACCTAAGGAAATTCTGTTGAATCATAAACTTCTTGGTGCTCGATTTGGCTTGGATAACATGCATGTTTCCACGGAAACCAAAGTATAACACAGTCTAAATATAATTAATCTCAGGTATCGAGAGACATAGAGCTTAATACAAAATTAGTATCAACAGGTTGCTATCCACATTTTATTTATGCATGCTGGCTTGCTAAATAACATTTATAATATCACAATTTTAAAGAAAATACATAGTCAAAAACTAAGGGAATTACAAATCAAGATGGATTTTGGAAGGGTTTTAATGAGTTTAAGGTAAGTTGGTTAGTGGAAGTGCAGGCTAATTTTAGTTTGTTGCTTAGCTACAAATGTGTGCTTACAGCGATGGTTTCTTATTAAGTATCCTTATACCAAAAATCTTTTCAGACTCATAGAGTAAGTGTTTGGAGTATATATTCATCCCTTATTCACTATTTCTCATAAAGCCTTTTATGGTTGGTCTTGTGAAAATAAAACAAATAGATACAGGCCTACTTTAAAACCCATCAACATCAGCATCATTATCTTCCTTGTCTTCTGCTTCATTTTGCCATTGCTTTTTAATGTACAAAATGACTTCCAAATTAATCACATGAAAGAATCATCTTATTACCAAGGTTGACTAACAACCCAGTGATTACAATTTAACTCAGTTTTGTAACACATGAAACTGAAAAAAGTTAATTACATCAGCTTTGAAGAATAAAATAATTAGTGGCATCTAATATGGAATGAAGCTATCTTGATTTCGAACAGGTAGTATTTCAGTTTCCTGCTCATGGGAAATTAGATAATTATCTGTAAACAAAGTTGTTTAGGTGTGCCAGGAAGGCATAGTACAAACCATGGTGTGTGTATACATATACACACACATACATACATTAATATATGTAATGCATATTATATACTAGATTTTAATATATACATATAAACACACATTAATACATGATGCATGTTATATATAATATAATGTGTATATGTGTGTTTATATACATATATACATATATATGTACATACACACATCTGAATATATATAAATGACCCAAATTTAAGTAACTAAAAAACAGATCCTTGAGCCAGCATTGTGGTGCAGTTAAATTGCTCCTTGCCATGCTGGTATCCCATATGAGTGCTGGTTGTCCCACTTTGAATACAAATTCCAGCTAAAGATTTGAGAAAGGCAGCAGAGTATGATCCAAGTGTTTAGGCTCTTGCTACTCATAAGGGAGACCGAGTTGAAGCTGTTGCCTTAGTGTTACTACTGTTTGGGGAATAAGCCAGAGAATGGAAGATCTTTTTTTCTTTCAGTTTTTCTTTTTGTCTCTCTTTCAGTCTTTCCCTTTCCCTCTTGCTCTAGAGCTCTTTTGACTAAATAGTTTTAAAATAACACTCAAAAAGGCCATCTACTATCTTCCATCCATAGTATCAAAACATACAGCAAAGTTCTAAGTTTGTAAGAAGTGTGAACATTGATGTTTAATGATTGAAATAATTAATGAAAATTAAATAGCTTAATTTTGATTACTCCATGTGTCCTATGAATGTCTATTGAATTTGATCTATTTCAACTTGATTATAGTGAAGCATTTGGTGTAGTGTTCATGATGCTACTTGGGTCAGCAACATACTGTATCAAAACGTCTGGGTTCAAATCCTAGCTCTAAGCCCAAGTCTAGCTCGACAATGAAGCACACCTTGGGAAAAAGCAGGAGATTGAGGAAGTAATTGAATCCCTAGCATCCACCTGGGATACCTGGACATTTGAGTAATGAATCAATGGGTGGAATTTTTCTCTATCTTACTGCCACACAAATAAAATAAATATATAATTTATACAACAGAATTCATTATCTATTTACATACTCTTGCTAGCTAAATAAATATTCTTTTCTATTCCTGAATTTTGATTGGAAATAAGGTTTGTTGTATTTAGTATTATTGAAAATAAGTTTGACAAAGAATTGGTAATGCATAAAACACTTAATGTGCATTGTCCTTTTTAAAAATTGTGCTAGATTGCATTCATATGTATATTGTCCATTCTAAACTTTATTTTTGGCGGCAATTCATCTACTTCCAAAATTTTCTATTGAGTTTCACTGGGGTTTTGTAAACTAGCTTATATAGCCATATATATGTATACGTGTGTGTATGTATGTATGTATGTATGTATATATATATATATGTACACACACACACACACATATATATATATAAAATCCTGGTTTGCTCTCTAAATGGCTGCAGCAGCCAGAGATGAGCCAATCGAAAACTATGACCCAGGATTTTCTCCTGGATCTCCCACATAGGTACAGGGGCCCAAGGACTCCCACATGTTTTCCAGGTGTAATAGTAAGTAGCTTCATTGGAAATAGAATAGCAGGGACTAGAATGAGCCCCCTCTGGGATGCCAACACCACAGGTACAGACTTAATCTACTATTCCAGGCCTCATATTTCTAATATGTTTAATCACAAGTCTTAGATATTATAAAATTACATGTATTGCCAGTAATTTATTTGCATTGGTATCTTTTCCTTTTCCTTTTCTTTTCTTTCTTTTGTTTTGTTTTGTTTTCTTTTCCTTTCTTTTCTTTTCTATCCAGTTGCATCTTTGACAAAGACTTTCTACTTTTAACATGAGATTTTGTTTCTGGTTAAGCTTTCTAACTTGTGGCTTATGTAGAGGGGAGGTAGCCAAGCACTTGGGCCATCTCCTGTTGCTTTATCAGGCAGATTATAGGGAGCTAGATCACAAGTGGAGTAGGCAAGGCTTGAACCATCACTGTTATGGAACACTGGATTTGGAGGCTGCTGTGTCATAATGTTGACTCCAACAAATACAAACTATTGTTCTTACCAATATTAGATAAAAAATTTACAACTATTCCTATGGAATTTGCACTGTGTTAGGTGTTGCATTTGTTCCAAAGATGAATTCAGGTATATGAGAGGTTGTGAAGAAGTTTAATGCACATAACATACCATTTTATAGGAGAGATTTGAGTATCACAAATTTGATGTCTGTGGAAGGTTCCTGAAATAAATCCCCTGCAAATATTGAGAGATTAATACATTAAAGTTACCTATTGTTAAGATATTTTTGTTAAGTCCATTGTATTCATATTTCACAAAGTTAAACCAATTTGTTTTTATGGTACACTTTTAATTTGTTAAATGTCTTTTCTGTAGGTATTTTGTAAATATGCAGTTTTTTTATAAGTTATTTGATGCAGATGAAAAGGAGTCTGTAATTCAGCAGAAATATAGACCTTTCTTTGGAAATGCACTCAAGTCTTACAGAAAATATTTACTCTCTCTCTCCCTCCTCTCTCTTCCTTTGTCTCTCAGTGCAGTAAAATGGAGATGTAAATCATAGTCTGTGAAAATATTTTACATACCATTCAAGCACTTGAAGCAGTAAAATCTCCAAAAATTATTTCCAAAGCAAATAGTGTTTTAGCTTTGTTAATAAATAATTACTAGAAAAATAAATTATATTTATTATTTTGTTGTCTACCAGATGCTTTTGCACTTCTGTCCTAGACACAACCAAAAATCTTATTTCTTCAATATCCCCTTGTCATTAAGTACCCCTATCACTGTGGAATCTGTTTCTGCTACTTTATACTTTCTAGGCTCTTTTAAACCTCATTGAGTCTTGTTCTTCAATATTCATATCTTGATGTACAGGTTTTATCAATGGCAGTGATGAGATTTTATATACTGATGGCTTGAGATTCATGAATTTTCTGGACATTGCTCTTTTCCTACTCAGTAGCCTTATTTCAGTTGTCACCAATTTGAGCTTCAGTGTATGTCTTTACTCTTGTGTAGTGCAGAGTGATAGAAACTGTTTCCCTGGCTTCTATCCCCACCCAGAATGTGTAGGCATCAGCATGATGCCGTCACTGTTTTAGTACTTCTACTCCATAGAATGTTTAATGAAAGTGAAACTATTATAAGTGACAGACTATTATAGACCACAGTCATTGTTGAAATGTGTGTGCTACCTAATCTTAGCTACCTCAATGATCTTACACTTTTATTTCCACCTAATTAAAGGAATCTTGCTTTTGTCTTTTTAAACACTCTAACACATTGTACATGTTTTATTGGAAAGCTAATTTTCTCCTGATTTTTTTTAAATGTTTTTAGTGTCAGTATTAAAATACATGTTTGAAAATGGTTAAATTTCCATCTCATTAGACAAAAGCTAACCTCCACACAAAAGCATCATCAATGTTTGCAACGCATGCTTTTACTTTTGAGCACAATATACGATTGTCTCCCGGGTGCTTCTTCATACTTCTATTCATAAGCCATAGTAATTCAGTAAATCACTTTAAGTGACTTCAGAGCTTGGCTTCTATGGTTTGATCTTCCAGTCAGGCAGTAATATGTTTTGCAGATAATGGAGCTCAAGCGTTTTAAGAGTAGATTGAGTATACCACTTCAATACAATGCCTGTACTTCATATTCTTTGATTTGGAATATAAAGCTAAATTCTTTTAATGTTTTATGAATGGTTATACCACTTTGAAAGAAGAAGTCATAGTAAAAGCACAGAACAAAACAAAACCTGGCAGTAAAGGAGTATATTTGCTTGCTTTTTGAAATTAGTATTTCTTTGATATGATCTTTTTCAAGTCAAGATGTTAAAGAAATAGGAAGTGAGCATTAGCAAGTCTGGGCTTTATGCAAAAGTTCAGATGGTTTCAGCTTGTGAATAAGATCATATTTCTAATACAGTCTGAGGGCGCCTAAAAAACAAAAAAATGGCAATATTCTCAAAATCAAATAGCACCTGAGTCACCAATGAAATTTCTGCCAATATTTTATACTTTTCTTTGCATTTACTTGATTTATTCAAATATTAGGTAATCCTCACCACCTAGGTTGTTGGAATAATACACATCCTCTTATTTCCTTGTATCAACAGCAAAGAACAGATTGGTGTCTTGGCTGCATGCCTACTGGTTTTTATTTTTAATCGTTTCTAGAATATGCTAAAATCTAGAAATTTAGGGATTACCTTTTTGCATAGGTTTATATTCCAGAACCAGCACACAGTTGTGCTTTGTAAGAGTGAATACATTCATGATGTATAAATAATACATAAGATTATATATATAAAACCTTTATAAATTCTAGTGAAAAGATTTTACATGCAAGTATATATTCTAGATATAGAACATTTTCAGTGTGTAACATTTGCAAATGGCAAGAAGCAAGTAATACACATACAATGTTCCATTGAAATCATGTCAGAAGTAGTATCTTCCTGGAGCAAGTGGCTCAACTCGCTGGCCATTTCTTTCTTTTGTGACTGTGGAAGACAATACTGTAATTTTTCGTTATGGTTTATAATATTCTGAGTGTATTTCTTCGTGTTTGACTTATTCCTTTTTCCCCTAGGACTACTTTGAATTACATAACTTTGTACATAAGTTTAAAAAAAGTGGTTTTACAGTTGAACATTTATCAGTACTTATCTGTAACTGTCCTAAAACAATTTTATCTAAAATAACTATGTTCTAAAATGACTTTACTATTTAATATTATACTTGAATATTCTAGAGAGAGGAAGCACAGGGATGAAGTCAGAAACAAAAGGAAAAGATTACACTCTTCTCTGCCCAAAAGCAAGGAGAGAGTTAAGAAGTAAGGATGAGCCCTGGAATGATTCAGGCCAATGTCTGTGTTATGGTGTCTTGTTCAGACCGCGCGGAAGTGTCTCCAGAATGGTGAATTTGTCTATGAAGGTCCTGCTCCAGGACGAGCGTCTGTACTATCTCCATCGTTAGCTAGAGACAGTCTTCTCTCAGTTTGAAATATATTTTGAAGGTATCAAATCATAACTAATAGAAAATAAATGTATCTATATAAAAACGGGTACGTCTGAATTATTGGCATTCCAGTTTTAGTCTTTAATCTTTGTGTTTGGGAAGAATCATGTTTTCTCCTTAGTCTTAGTAAATTCAGGACACATGACAGAACAAAGATTATTTTGAAAAGGAAGCAAGTTTGTGAATGCATGAAGTGTGCATCACATGAGAGAGACTTCAAACTAAAAATAACTCAAAAAAATTGATTTAGAATCCTAGTGTATGCGATGTCTTCAACAAACAGCAGCACGTTTTGAGATGTGTGACACAATATATCCAGAGGTATATGTCGCTGCTGGAGGAAGTATATGAACATATGCATTCACTGAAGTAAACTAATGAAGTAACTTTTTTTTTACATATTGCTCTGATGTCATGCTTGAGCTGATAAGATTTATATCCAGTGATTATTTTCTTGGTAAAAGAAACAACAGTGTAAAACTACTCTGAAAATAAAAGGAAGGAAAACAGCTGTTCTGACACGGCATGTTGTTAATTGCATTCAACTCTATGATATTCATAGGAATGCTGCACACTTTCAAGTAATGTATTCTGTTTTTTTTCCTCAGGAAACTGTCATTTCGTTCCTCTATTTGGGAATAGAAAAATGACCCTAACAGTGATACTACATTACTTTAGTATGAGTTTCATATCTGAAAGATGAATTATCAGTGTCTTCTTATTCCCAGCCTGCACAAATAATTTTTCTTGCTATCAAAAAGTGCATGTACAAAGATTATTCTTTTTGTCATTTGGTTCTGTTAGTATTTTCTTTCCCTATAACCTAATAAGAGGAACAATAACATATGATTTGAGTTGCTGACTGTCAAGCTGTAAAAGCACAATACCTAATGTTAAGGATTCACTGTAAAATATGTTAAATGAGTAATATGCCTGATGACTCTATTAACAGTGGATCACGTCACCCAAGTCATATCTGGTACGTGGGAAATCATATCCCTTATAAAATACACCATGTTGTGAGTAAAGGGAAATATGAGGACTTAAAGATGTTTGAAACAGAATTAAATACCTCAATTCAAATGTGATAGCCAATTCCACATGAAGTCTAAATAGTGAGGGGCGAGGGGAAGAAAGAAAGAACATGGGCTTGCAAGCATGGCATAGACAATATTGGTTGGGAACAGCAAAAACATCCTGTAGGACAGTGACCCTGCTGCAGATATCAAGTGTCCTCATATCGCAGATGGCAAGTCACCCCCCCCCAAACTAAATGCAGTTTACAAAGCAGCTCTCTAGAAACAAGCACAATATGATAATTGGTTATGTATGGATACTTTGCTTTAGTAACAACTATACTATTCCCCAAATCTGGAAAATGCAGATTTCTTTGTCAGAATTCCATTTTGGAGTATAAGTGCTAATTTATTTTACTAAGTCAAAAAATAGCAGTGCAGGAGCAAGGATGAATGCTAGCTGGTAGATGGTTTCTGGCGTGGAAGGAAGATCAGGATAGGAGCCTTGTGGAAAATTAGACTGAGGGTGTGTGTCTTTTCAAAACATCAGTTCTGAGAGAAAGGCAATTTTTGCCACATAAGATATATACCTCAGTTTTAGAACAATTGATCTTGATTTGTAAAATTTATTCCTTTACATTTGAAAATAAAAATTAACGTTATGTTTGTTTAGCATAAATATAATATAGAACATCACAAACACCTATCTCTAAATCTGGTCCATGATTTCTCATTTTTAAATTCCGCTGAAGTGTGCCTTATTTTCTGGAACAGGTATTCAGCTAGTTTACATAAATTCAGGGAGAAATCATAAGACCCATATTGACATAGGGGTCCAGGAAGCACAGAAGCACAATTACTTCTTCTAAATTCCTTCTATCATTAGTAGTACGTAATACTACTTACCATACTTGGGCAAATTTCCAATTCCTGTGAAAGTATTCATTTCTTGTGCCAAATGGGATCCAGTTCAAGTATTAACATGAAAGTGCTAGTTGATTTCATATGGGTATATTAATTTACATTTGACTCAATAAGCTATTCAGACTGTTAATTAACTAGTTAAACATAACCTCCTTCTACCCCCCACACACTGTCATCTCTGTTGTTATTTTCACTCTTATGCAGTTTAAGCTGCATAAATTTCCAAAAGATAGAAGAATATAAAATGAAATGGGATTGGAGTCAATGTCAGTGACAGAGATCCACTATAAATCTGAATTGTCTGTGTAACTGATTGGGGCCAGTTGACCCAAACTGAGTAATTCAAGCTATGTGAAATTTTAATATGAAAATAGCTTTATTTTGCCTGCTTTGAATTAGTTATTACCAATAATCAAGGAGATGTCTTTATCTTCTCAAATTAAAAAAATCCTATAAAAAAGATAATGAACTGTAATTAATTTTACTCCAACTGGAAAGCAAAACAAAAAAGGACTATTTTTAGCTTGGCAAAAATAAAATTATCCACAATTAATGTTTGAAATTATTTCTTTTCAATTTATAATAATACAGCTGCTATCGCGGCACCATGGGGTTAAGCTGCTGTCTGAAATGCCAGCATCTCCTCTGAGTGCCAGAGTCCAGGCTGTTCGCTCCCTATTCATCTCCCTGGTACTATGCTTAGGGGAGAAGCAGCAAGTGGCCTAAGTGTTTAGTTCCTTGCCACCCACATGGTAGAACAGAATGGAGTTCCTGGCTCCTACATCTGAACTGACCCAGTCCTGGTCAATGCAACAGCTGGAGAATGAGCCAACAGAGGAGGTGTGCTCTGTTTTTTTCCTTGCCCCTGTCTATCTGTATATGTGTATATAACTGTATTTCAGATAGCACACATAAATCTCTTTAAAAACCCTCCTTTTTGGAATGGATTTTTCTATGAGGGATAAACTAAATTTTCATGTATTTATAAATTTTATGTTACTTATTTGCTATCTTTGTTTATATCATATATAGGTACAATTCTCATGACATACATTTCTTTTTAAAATGTTTATTTACTTCTTTATTTGGGAAGGCAAATTTAAAGAGGCAGAGTGAGAAAGATCTTCCTTCAACTGGGTAGCTCCCCAGGGACCATAATGGCTGAATCTTGACCATTCTGAAGCTAGGAGCCAGGGAGTTCATTTGGGTCTTCCACATGGGAAGCTGAGGCTCAAGTATTCGAGTCATCCTCCTATGTGGTGCTGGCATTACAAGCATTGGCCTTGTAGCAGATACGGGCATATTGATTTCCAATCCAGCCATCTATCTCTCAGAGAGAAAAATTCAAAACTGAGACTAGTAGTGTGTACTAGTAAGAACAAAATTTATTTAAAGATGAGAATAAGTAAGCGTTCATGTGGGCGATCTGCTCCGAGAAATACCCAATATGTGTCAGCCAGAGGGATGCCTGTGAAAAAAAAAAAAAAAGAGAGAAATGAGTGCAATACCCATAAGCATGAACTGTGGTAGAAGAGAACACTCTGCCTCAGCATCTTTTACAAGGTAGGGGGTCATTCCATAATCAGATAGACAAAAGAGAAGGCATCTAAGCATGTTCCCTGAGCCAAGGTAAGACAGATGCGTCCTACAAAGTTGAGCATATTAAATAAACAGACACAGGATTATGCTGCAGAGTTTTAAGAATTATAACTTGCCTAAATTTTCTCTAGCTTTCAACTTACACTATGTCAGCCTACCCCACTATACCACATGATTGGCCTCTGAATATACCCTTCAATCATCTATATAACTGGTGAGGGAATCCGTATTATTCAAGAATCCTGTTGTATCTTCCTGAGCATTTTTACCTCTCGATGTGGGCCATTGGAGGATCCTGTACTAAATACATCCTGACTGGCTATGTGTAGATGAAAAAAGTTAAAGAAAAAAAAAGGACTCAGGCCTGGCATGATAGCCTAGTGCTCACCTTGTATGGATGCTGGTTTGTATCCCAGGTGCTCTACTTCTCTTCCAGCTTCCTGCTTGTGGCATGGGAAAGCATTAGAGACTGGCCCAAAACCTTGGGACCCTGCATCAGTGTGGCACACCTGGAAGAAGCTCCTGGCTGCTGACTTTGGATCAACCGAACTCCGGCCATTGTGGCCACTTGAGTGAATCAGTGGATGGAAGGTCTTTCTCCCTGTCTCTCTTGCTCTTTGCAAATCTAACTTTCCAATAAAAATAAATAAATCTTTAAAAATAATTAAAAAAACATTGTGCTTGATAAATTTTTTTAAAGATTTATTTATTTTTATTACAAAGTCAGATATACAGAGAGGAGGAGAGACAGAGAGGAAGATCTTCTATCCGATGATTCACTTCCCAAGTGAGCTGCAACAGCCGGTGCTGTGCCGATCCGAAGCCGGGAACCTGGAACCTCTTCCGGGTCTCCCACACGGGTGCAGGGTCCCAAGGCTTTGGGGTGTCCTCAACTGCTTTCCCAGGCCACAAGCAGGGAGCTGGATGGGAAGTGGAGCTGCCGGGATTAGAACCAGCGCCCATATGGGATCCCAGCGTGTTCAAGGTGAGGACTTTAGCCACTAGGCCACGCCGCCAGGCCCGATAAATTTATTTTGTTTTCCTTTAATACTCTACTTCACTAATAGTGGGAGTGTAGGCTGGTACCACCACTATGGAAGTCAGTATGGAGACTGCTAAGAGAACTGAAAATTGACCTGCCATATGAACCAGCTATCCCACTTCTGGGAATATATCCAAAGGAAATGAAATCTGTGTATGAGAAAGGGCTCTGTAGTCCTATATTCTCAACAGCACAATCTATAATAGCAAAGACGTAGAAACAACATAGATGCAGATCGAAAGTGGAGTGGATAAAGAAACTGTGGTATATATACTCTGTGGAATATTACTCAGCCATTAAAAAGAATGACATTCTGCCATTTACAGATAATGGTCCCAACTACACAACATTATGCTCAATGAAATAATGCAAGCCAAAAAGAAGAAATATCTGTGTTCTCTCTGATGTAATGCAACCTTCATGCAAAATGCAAGATCAACAGCCCTTTCAATACTATATTTGCTACATCTCATGGGCACTGATATTTCTGTTTTTATCTTCATTTCTTCAAATGAAAACATAATAGCATCCTTTGCTTCAAGAATTTTTATTATCTTTTTCATTCCTTCAGTGACACATTGGTCATTTAGTAGCTTGTTATTTAACTTTATGTTGTTATTTTTCTATTTTTCTTCCTATTTTTGATTTGACTTTATGGCTTTTCATTTAAGGAGCTGTATAATAACTTTATAATTGACACAGTCATATCAAGATGTGAAGATATAATGCCATATGCATCTCTACTTTCAAATCAAAGGTTGACTCCCAGTAAAAGTGTTAAATATCTTTTGACAGTAGGATGCTGGACTCTGCCATTGTCCATAGCTATAATGCTAAGATACACTTAAATAGCAGAATTATGAACATGTGACAGATTATGAGGGATTATACTATTGTAATGATATAAGGGAAATCAATGGGGGTGTGGGGACTTGGGGAGGATGTAAGGGGAATCACAGAGCCAATGGAACTGTATCACAAAATGATAAAATAAATAGATTTTTTAAAAAAGATTTATTTGAAAGACATAGAGGGAAGGAATTGAGAGGGAGAGCATGAGATAAGGTAAGAGAGAGGGGGAATGAGACAGAGTTCTTCCATCTGCTGCAGCATCCCCCAAATTGCTGCAATGGTTGGTCATGAGCCAGTCTGAAGCCAGGAGCCTGGAGCTTTTTCTGAGTCCCTCAGGTGGGCGCATGGCACCCAAGCACTTGAGCCATCCTCTGTTGCTTTCCCAGGCACATTAGCAAGGTTTATAACTTCTGTGCTTATTTTTCTGTATACCTTATAATTTTTTTCATTTCCTGAATTAATGTATTCTTTTTTGTTCAATTGATTCTGCAGTGAAATGCTTACATTCGTTTTAATGCCTTTTTACAGTTGCTTAATTTCCTTTTATGTATATTCTATATCTGTTTTCTTTGTAGTTACCAGGAGAATTATGCTTAATAGTCTAAAGTTATATACTAATTTGGATTCAACAGTTTAACTTCAAAAGCACACATACATTCTGTTACTTTAGATCCTTCTCCCAACTCACTTTTGTTCTTAACATCACAAACTTACATTGTTACATATTCTGTGAACAAAACACAAACTAATTTTCAGTGCATTAAGCCCTTCAGTTATGCAGGGAACAAAATTTAGAGATACAAGCCAATGTAACAATGATGTTACCTTTTAGACCAAGTGCCTTTTTAATATATACATTAGGCTCCTAAATCTTGTAGAAAATAATAACAATAAAAAACCAGAGTGACAAACTATATGAAACTCCTGCTATGTTTAATAATTACTCAGGCATTAATATTTGCCATAGTCTTGAATTTTCTATTATTTTACTTTTCTATTACTATTTAGTGTCCTTTCATTTAAAGTTGAAAGACTCCCTTTAGGATTTCTTATAGAAGTTTAATAGTAATGACTTGTTTGGCTTGTTTTATCTGAGGATGTGTTAATTTATCAATTCTGCATGTTTTTTCCTGGAAACAGATTTCTTAATAGTGTGTATGTGTGTGTATGTGTAAGTGTGTTTAGTGTTTCAATATATTCTGACTTCAAAGGTTTCTGACAAAAAAAAAAACTGCTCATAATTTTATTAAGGTAATTGCATGTGGCTTACCACTTCACCTTGCTTTCAAGAATCTTTGGCTTTTTGACTGTTTGATTATAATGTGTATTAATGCTTAAGTCTTTGAGTTCATTCTACTTGTAGTTTTTTAAGCTAAGTTTATTTATGTGAAAATAGAGTTACAAATGGGGTATCGGGAGAGCAAGAGATTCACCCCCCAAAAAAGTCTTTTAGTGGCCAGAGTCAGGCCATGTGGAACTCAAGAAACTGAAGCTTCATTTGGGTCACCTATGTGAGTGGCACAGGCCTAGATCCTACTTTTCCAGGCGTGTTAGCACAGTGGTGGGTCCTATGTGGGGCAGGCAGAATCTGAGCCACTGCCTTGTAGGATGCGCATGACACAGCTAGCAGCTTAATGCACTGTGCCATAATGTGAGCACCATGCTTGTAATTTTTAAACTTTCCTGAATGTCAGTGTTTACACCCTTTAGAAAATTTGAAAAAGGTGCTGTCATTATTTCTGGAAATAGACTGCCTTTCCTTTTGTCTTTCACTTTCCACCTGGATTACCGTATTATGTGTGTCAGTCCACTTGATTCTATAATACAGATCCCTTTTCTGTGTTCACCTTTCTTCTTTTCTAATATTTATTTTCTTTATTTGAAAAGTAGAGTTGGAGAGAGAAGAGAGGGAAAGAAGGGGAGAAAGAGAAAGAAAGAGAGATTGATTTTATGTGCTGAATCACTCTTAAGAGTGACACAATGAATAGGATTGGACTAATGGGAAATCAGGAGTGTGGAATTTTATCTTTGTTCCAGTTCCCCCATGTACGTGGAGATGGTAAGCATTCAGGCTTTGCTCATGTTTGCTACTTTCCCAGGTACATTATCAGGAAGCTGAAAAGCACGTGGAGCAACGGGAACTTGAACTATCTTCCATTTGGGATTCTAGCATTGCAGGTGCCAGTGCAACTGGCTGTGCCACAACACTGTATCCTAAAGTGTTTTCTTTGTATTCTTATTCCTGAGACTTGATTACTTCATCTGGTTTACCTTTTCAGATGACTCGTTCATTCTTTTGTCTGCTCAAATCTTCATGTGAATACCTCGAGGGAGTTTTGTCCTTTAGGTTATATTCTATTTCTCAACACCCCCCCCCAAAATGTAAAAATGATTTTAATATCTTCATTATTCAGTTTTATGCATTCATTGTTTTTCAAATTTTTCAATATCTTTTTTTCATGGCTTTGTAGCATTTTAAAAGTCTTTGTCTAGTACATCTACAAGCAATTGTTTGTAAATTTCTAGTGATAGACATTTGCTGTGAATGACAATAAATTTGTATTTCTTTGTTTTTTGGATGGCAACAATTTAATGTAGCCATATAGTAACCATAGCATTTAGATTTTTCCTCTTTCCTGGGGTTTAGATTTTTTTTTGTTTTTTCTTTTCTTCTTGCTGTGCATTATTGCAGTGCTAGGAAATCTATGGTACAAATGGAAGTGTTTATTTATTTAGCTAACTACTTATTTATTTTTTGAGCAGGTCAGTTCTAAGACTATGGTTCGCCATAGCAAGGACAATTGCTTTCCATTTGTTCTTGTGTAAATAATTGCTTTCAGATATCTGGACTTTAGCACATAGGGTAGGAAATGATCTTGCTTAAAAGACACTAGAAGTCACTGTTGGTGAAAGAGAAGGGGCCTAAGATCATGATGAGGAGATGCAAAAGCAAATTGCATATATCTTTGGCTTTTTTTTTTAAGATTTATTTGTTTTATATTGAAAAGGCAGATTTCACAGGGAGAAGGAAACATATAAAGATTTTCCCTTCACTGATTCACTCCCGAAGTGGCCTCAAAAAACAGAGCTGAACTGAAACCAGGGGCCAGGAGCTTCTTTGTGGTCTCCCAAACGGGTGCACGGTCCCAAGGTTTTGGGCTGTCCTCCACTGCTTTCCCAGGCCTCAAGCAAGGAGCTGGAAGTGGATGGGAAACTAGGACGCCAGCTGATGCCTTAATGGGATTCCAGCCATGCAAGTTGAGGATTTGGCCACTAGTCTATAGTGCTGGGCCCACATCTTTGACTTTGTTTGCAACGGCAATCAGTGATTAGAGTACATTGTAGAACACAAGTGTTCTTTCCTTTGTTCAACACAACCAAGGTGTCTGTAGTTTGTTGCATGAATGCATGCGTAGATGTTCATTATGGAAAACAATGGTCAGGGATAGGCAGCTGCTTCTAAGAAAGAACTAATTTAGTTATTTGTTTTTATTTTTCTGGAAAATTGTTTCAATATCTTTATCTTCTTAAACTTTCAACTCTTCAATGTGAGAACTTACAACTTTGTTGCAGATTCGACAAACTGGCCTGACCCCTGCATCTCTCTGTGTTTTTTCTGTGTTATCCTTAAATGTTTCCTTATCACAAGAGGAAACTATTTATACTTGCTTATGTGAATGCCTGCTTCGATCTCTTTTTTACTAAAATGTGAACAATAGAAATGTGGGTACTGGCATCTGTGTTTTATTCTAGATATTGTTGACAACTTAGGAAGTAATCTAGTATCTGTGTCATTGGGTTTCCGCTTCTTTGTTAAGAAGGCAAACAACACCAATCACTCTGCTTAAATTACCTTTGCTCTTGGGTGTCCCAAACATTCAGTTCAGTCTTTCTCACTGAGCTTCTGCAAGGAAAACTATCTTCAACATGGTCAAAGTTGTATTCTCCTCCAGGCAACTAGGCAAGAATTGCTTTTTCTACCTGATCAGTGTTTTAGCTGAGTGTTCTCCTACATTTGTACTTACGTGCAAGAAACATAAACAGCACCGAAGCTTAAGGGCCTTCATTTAGTTCCCAATACTTCCCAATGGAAGATAAATATTATGAGATGAATTAAAAATGTTAAATGCGGTATTGTGAAAGTTCCTGTATTAAAATAAACCTATTGGTAAAGTAATATGGTCTAACATGTTAATAACCAAAACTACCATTTCAACTACAAATTTTTAAAAAACTGGTTCTTTTAACTACTGATCAGGACATTACTGGTAAAATATGCAACTAATTTTACATTGAGATCACACACTTCCAGAGAGTACGTACTATCTATTATACTACACTTGATCTTAACCAAAAGGTAGAGGGCGATCTATTATAAACTGCATGAAAGATAAACATGTAGTGTTAATCATGTGTGCCTTGAGAATTTGAAGCTGACGATTAACCTTAGAACATAAGATTGTTACGTAATCAGAAGACAATCAGAATTGTTCTAAAATCAAGGCTTAGACTAATGTTGGGATATACGCAACGTGTAAGTCAAGGACTATGCCTCTAGTCACCTCAACCTCTAACTTAATGAGATTTTCTGAAATCTGCTTCTCTACAGCTTACCTTTTTAGCCACTGTAAGTCCCAAGAAACGGTGAAACTTCCCCCAACTGTCTCAGGCTGTAGAACATATTACTGAGAAGTTGCTTTGCACCTCTTTGCCCGCTCTTACCCTTCCCACAGCTTTATCAAAAGACCTTGGCCCTCTTCTCCCTGTCAGCACCCTGCATTTACTGAGTACCTGCAGGTAGCAGACCTTTACCAAGGACCATCCAGCAATAGGGAACCTGAACCTACATTTCAGTATCTCGTTTTCTTCTATAATTGTCGTCAACTGCAGTCATAGGGGGATATTCCCAAGGGACTTCTGAACACAAAGTGGAGAAGCAATTTTCAATTTTCTCTGAACTTTTTTTCCACACCGTTCAGAATAATACCAAATTTATGGATCAGTATTTTAAGTCAAATTCAAATACTACAAATTTTCTGTTACTGATTCATTTTATTGCTTTTCACAATACAGAGTTTGACATTGCAATATGCATCTCTACTCCCAGATAAAATCAGAACTCTCAATAAAACAGTTAAAATATATCTTGATAATAAGATACAAGCCTTTCTACCATTGTCTATACCTGAAATGCCATGATTACATTTAAATAATAGGATGGAATCCCTATACTTATAAGGCTGTGCCATGGAAAATTAAAAACAAAAGAAATAGAAAACTGCTTTCTTAATCTATACATATTTTCAAAATTTATTTTCTTTTCTATCAATTTCTAGCATCAGGCTTAACTATGTTTGATAAGGGGCCCTTAAGCTACCTCTCTTCTAGGTAGTATGCGTCTTCCAGAGACAGTGCAGAATTGATTGGATTCCAACAGACTCTGTCCACTTTATTTTATATAGCAACTTCTGGGGAGAAACAGTCGAGAAACCATGAACCTTGCTGGTCTCTGTTCCCATAGACCCTCAGAAACTCTAAAAAGCTATTAAAAGTTACTTCAAATATAAATACAAGCAATGCTGGTGAGAAGTTGTCTAGTTCCTAAATCTTTCAGAGGTGTTTTCTCAAATAAAAGTCACATAAAGTATTCATAGTCAGTTTTACTTCAGGTTTTAATTCTTTTGAGACAGATGAAAAAATGGCCATATCTTCATAGAATTATAACTGCCATGCTAGAGCATCACTTTCATGGCAGGCGATACAATAAATGGGGAGCAGTCATATTGGGGGGTTACTAATAGCCGCAATACCAGGCTTTGCAGCTGAATTCAGATAAGTTCAGCAGTGACTAAATATTGTTACCAACACAGGCTCTGTGTGAGACTTCTGTGCTGTGTGCGTTAATTTTCTGAATCTTCCCTGAAGGATTCGTACTATAGGATTTACAGATCTGTTAACCCCAGTGCCGTTCCTAAAACAAAAATCAAGCGTTCCACTCTACAGTGTTTTCCTCTTGAGTTGCTTTTGTGTGATCCTGGGACCAGCCAATCATTGCTATATATCTAAAATAAGGCTATTAAACCATAAACTCAATCACATGAACTATTTTTTTAATATTTATTTATTTTTATTGGAAAGGCAGATATGCAGAGAGGAGGAGAGAGAGAGGAAGATCTTTCATTCTGTGATTCACTCCCCAAGCGGCCGCAACAGCTGGAGCTGAGCCAATCCAAAGCCAGGAGCCAGGAGCCTCTTCTGGGTCTCCCATGCAGGTGCAGGGTCCCCATGCTCTGGGCCTTCCTCCACTGCATTCCCAGACCACAGGCAGGGAGCTGGATGAGAAGCGGGGCTACTGGGATATGAACCTGCGCCTGTATGGGATCCCGGTGCGTTCAAGGCAAGGACTTTAACCACTATGCTATCGCACTGGGCCCACATGAACTATTTTCTCCACAGCACCACCAGCACAAGATTTTATGTGAGACAGGAACTTCCCAATACTTTGGTGGAACTGAATTCTCTAAGCACTTCTGAGTTGAGGAGTAAGGTCTTGAAATTCTACTGAAAGCTGGTATTTTTTTGTTTTTCTAATTGGTTGTTATAACATTGTCTTTTGGCTTTTTAAAACTTCTAATTCTTGCAAAATAGAAGGTCTGTTATCTTGCCTCTCTCTATATACATGAGACTTATACCCTGCTAGCCTCTCCCTACAGGGGAGAATTCTCAAAGGCTTCTCTCCCCAATCAGTTTGCTCTCCAGCCTTCCTGAAGCATTTCAAACCTATAGAATGCCCTGCCTTGAACCTTCCAGAGACCTCAATTATGTTAGGAATGGTTTTTTTCTCATCTCTTGTTGTGTGTAGCATCTTCACTCTAAACATTGGAACTAAATTTGAGTAAAGCGTAAATAACGGTAAAGCTATCTGCTTGAACTAAACTTCAGTGTTTTTTCTTCACACTGAATTTGAGCTGTGATTTTGGAATGTATAGTGATGCGGACAGCATAGTATGTCCAAAGGGTAAATCAGGGAAAGTGATGATGGTGCAGTAAGTTAAGCCTCCACTGAGGCAACCTGCATTCAGTCTCAGAGTGCCTGGGATCAAGTCGTGCACCCAACTTCCAGCTACATTCCTGCTGGTGTGCCTTAGGTAAGTCAAATTATGAGTCAAGTTTCTGAGTCCTCACCACTTATTTGGGAGACACAGATGGAATTCCATATTTCTAGCTAAAGCCTGGTGCAACCCTCACGTTGGGGGAATGACCCAGCAGGTGGCAGATCTCCCCCTCTCTCTCTCTCTCTCTCTCTCTCTCTCTCTCTCTCTCTCTCTCTGTCTCTGTTCCATTGCTGCACCCTTCCAATAAATTAAAATGGATAGATAATCATTTTTATAAGAAAAGAAAATAATGAAATTGTTAAACTGATTGAATATATCCCAGGTCATATAATCAGGTGGGATTCAGCTCCAGCTTAGTTTGACTTGTGCTCATGAGGAATATCAAGACTTACCAAAATATTCCATGATGAACAAAATAATACTTCACATGTTTATGTGAATTTGCTCAGCATCTTACTAAAATATAGAATATATGCTAAGAAATGTACCTATGTGCATATGTAAATGAATGTTCATCCTTTGAACACCATTATGACCTACACCCAAATTATAAACAAAGCATTTCTGGTACCCTCAGTCCTCAATAGCGCCTCTCGATTTCTTTTTTTAACACAGGAAAGAGTATGTCACTAACATGGCATAATTCAGTAAGACAATATTTATAACTATATATCAAATTGTGTGACATTCACATAATTTTTGTACTCTTTATATGTGCATTAAAACCCCAATTTTCAAAAAAATCTTCAAAAAGCGAAATAAGCCACACACACACATAAATGCAAATATCACTGCTATATACACTTATTTGATATTTGAGGTATTGAATGTAAAAGGCATATCACAGGCCGGCATGTTATAAGGATTAAATTTGTCAATATTCTATTGCTTTTATTTACTCTCAGTCAGAGGATAGTTTGGAGGCCAGAAACTCATGATTTTCTTTTATACTTCTGTGTTTTCAGGCAGGACTCTAATAACAGAATGATAAAGAGGAGTCTATTAATTTTATCAGCTTTTAAAATATGTGCATTTCACATTGAAACCCAGGAATAGGTAACTCAAAGACATGAATAACATTGGATTTATATAGCATCTTTGGCTTAAAACAGTAAATTGGTAGAGAAATGACAAGACAAAAGAAAACAATTTTATTGCTTGCAAGAGTTGGAAGCTACAGGAAGACAAGTTTAACAGGGAAAACTAAAGGAGTGAGGTTTATTTACATATTCCCCTATTGTTATCTCTGAACTGATACTAGCTAAGAGCCGTCTTTAATAAAGAAGAATTTGTATCTTGCCTTAGCAAAATGGGAGAAATTATAGGGGATTTTTCTAACACTAGTATCTACTTAATTGGCTCAGTGAAAAAGAATTCTTATGCCAAAGAGGCACATTTTAAGGTAAAATACTTGGTTTCTTGAAGTAACATGAAGAATTCTATCAATTGTGGCAAAAACAGTGTACTGGATTTATATGAACCAAATAAATTCTGGCGTGGTGAAGAATGAAAGAACCCTGCCTTTGTGACTCAGACTTTTAATTCAGGTTAAGTAACTGACTTAATCTTAATATCCATTATGCCACAAGTTCGATAAAGCCAGTGTGATTGCTGTTCAGAGTGAGATTGATGGACTGCTTGAAATAGGATAAAACAGAGCAGAGCAGAGTGAATTCCATGTTGTGTACCCATAGCAAAAGATCTCTGGTTTGGAGGGAAAATGAATACATCAAACAGAAAGTTAATGCTTCTGGAAACCTGGTTATGTCCTATAATTTACTTTAATCAGTAATAAAGGTAGCTTGTGAAATTTTAATATATTTTACATGTTTTTATTTAATCCCACCATTACCCACAAGTTATCATTTTTGTAAGATTAAAAAGATAAATATAAATCCATTATTATTAAACTAGCCAAAGAAGGCTTAGAGATAAAGATTCTTGATAGTGGTTTGAGTAGTTATTCTGGAACTATGAAGTACAGGAAACAAAAGAAGAAATAGAAAATGATACTAAGATGAAAATCTTCTTGACAGTGAAAGGGTCAACAGAATGAGAGTTAGTATTAAAAAAAAAAGAAGAAAACATTTGCAAGCCATACATCTGATGAGAAAGAGAAAGAGGGAGTTTCTTATAACTCAACAAGAAATAAATAACCCGATTGCAATTTAGCAAAGAACTTGAATAGACATGTCTCTAATTAAGTCATAAAAGTGACCTAGTATGAATGGAAAAAATAAATGGTCAGTCTCATTAATCACCGGGAAAATAGTATGTAATGAAATGCTCAGTCTCATTAATCACCAGAAAATTCAACTGAAAACCAGGAGGAGATAGTACCTCAGCTTTGTTAGAATGGCTATTATAAAAAAGGCAAAAGTGTAGCTGGTGGTGCTGTATACTGTTAGTGGGAATGGAAATTGGTACCATCAATGTAGAATACAGAATAGAGATTCCTCAAAAATAATTAACAGACTGATTATATATGACCCACAAATGCTTCTGCCTGGTAAATGACCAAAAGATATGAAATTAATGTGTCAAAATGCTACCTGCAATTACAAGTTTGTTATCACAACAGGCAGGAGGTAGGATTAACAAGTGTCCATTAATAATAAGAAATGGTAGAGAAAATGAAATAAGTATATGTAAGAGAATATTATTCAGCATATAAAAAGACATTAATTCTAATTAAGTTGCTTGTGTATTAATTTGTTTGTGGAAACACAGATAAGTTTGAAGGACTTTATATGAAGTGAAATAAGCCAGGCAGTGAAAGAAATTACCACATGATTTCTTGTATATTCCATTATATGTAAAACCTAAAAAACAGTAATAATAATAATTAGTAGAAACAGCTAATTGGTGTTCATAGAGGCTTGGGAATGGGGTTACTACTGAAAAACCAAGCAGATGCAAAATTTCAGTTGAACAAAGTGAGTCCAAGAGTTCTATTATGTACATCCTGATGACTATAGCTCACAGCAGTGTAGTGAATGCTGACGGTAGGTATGATCAAGTTTTAAATGTTCTCACCATGAAAGTAATAAATATGTTGCACAATGCATTTCTTAGATAACCTTATTTATTCTGTACATTACTTGTATAATGAATTATATATGTATTTCCATATTAGATTAGATTTCAAAATATCTTATTTATAATTACATACATTTAAATATTATAATTACATAAAATAATTTTTAAAAATTAATAGCAGTTTTAAGTTTAGTGATCAATATATGGACTCCTTCTTCTTCAGTAATTGGTTCTGTTTCAGTAGTGGTAAGTGATCCAAATGCTACATAATCAGGATTTGTCCTTTACACATGTTCTTCAACAGCTTCTGTATCACTCATGATCCCAGAACCTGGGTTCTGAGGCTATATGCCTAATGCCTAAAACTTGCATCCCTGAATCCTGATAGAATTTGTATACTACTTCTTTCCCTTTATCTTCCATTTGAAAAATTTTCATTTTTCTAGCCTTCCTCCATTGTCACGATGACAATTGGAGGGTTTTTTTCCTAAGTGGTAAGTAAATAACTCTCATGGTATTAAGTGTAAAACTAAAGCTCTTTCATATTTTGTCAAGGTGCCTGAGATAGAACCAGGAGGGCTTGAATTGGTCTGACTCAAAATTATCCTATTTACTTTGCCCTGACAGATAATGTCTTCCACTCAGACGACCATCATTGTTAATAGGACCAGGCATCCTTGAATAGTTGAGTTCTGGTTCCTGTCAGCACATGAAATTATTTAAACATGCTGATCACATTCCTTATTGCAGCCCCCTCAAAACTCACATTCTCTTGTTTTTATAAAGCCTGTCTCATGCAACCCCTGATAGCACACTTTGTCCCTGAAATCAAATGCATATGATCTTGCATGGCATGTTGTGTCTTCATCTCTTGGGCAGTGAGTATATGTGAAAATAAATCACTGTAACCTTCCCATTGTCCAGTTTTCTGTGACTGTCTACCTCTAAAATCCTGGAATGGTGCTTTCTTCTTCATCGTTGTGGTGAATAAGAAGACATTAAAACACTTTTGTAAGCCTTTTCCTATTGTAATTGAAAATCAATTTTCCCAATTGTATGGTTGGGTGAAACTGTTAGAACAGTTTTAATTTTAACTGTGTAAATAATGCACTGAGTGACCTTTCTCTCATTATTTACTTTCTCTTCCCCTTAGAAAAATCCATGTATTTCAATTTCAATGTTAATAACGTTAAAAAGATCATTATTATGAAAGTTTATAGTTTGCATAGTTTTTAGATATGCTTAATTTTAAAAAAAATTATAATAACTCTGAAGTAACTTTTATTACCTTCATTTTTGTCACCCAGTAATACTTCCTTTTATTTGAGAGGGGAAAAATAGAAAAAGAGAGAGACAGAGCGACAGAAACACAGAGAAAGAGACAGCAAGAGAAAGAGTGCTGAGAGAATTTTTCTGCCTATCAGATCAATCCTCAAATACCCACAACTGCATCTGTTTCAGGCCAGACAAGGAGCTCAAAATCCAAAGTATCTCTTTTGGGTATCAGTGTACTCACAAAGTGCCTCCCAGATGTGCATTTGCTAAAATCTTGCAGCAAAAGTGGAGCCAGGACCAGAAAACAGGCAGTTTAATATGGGACAGCAGCGCACCAAGTATGTGAAATGGCACCCCAACCAGAATGCAAGTCTTTTGACTTTAGATTGAATTATCTCTAGTGTCACTGTCACTGTTAAAAAAGTATGCCAAGGAAGAGATGCATGTTTTCTTTAAAATTTCAATCACTCCCGCACTAAAGAAACAGTTCCAACTAAAGTATCAATACATGTAAAACATTTGTGTATATCTTCTTTGAAATTGTACCTAGGTCTAATAGCTAAACTCCAATGTGAAACTTTATTTTTTTAACCATCATTTCAACATAAAACTTGGCTTGGCAGAGATCAGTCAGAATAAATGATGCAAAATACAGTTTAAAATTTCCCCAAGTGGCACGTAAGTCTTTCAACATCTTACCTAGAAGAAGGAAGATACTTTAGGGACAAGGAAATGAAGAAAGTGATCAGTTGAGGAGGCATCTGTGGGCATGGCTTTCACCCTTCCAGGACAGAGCTTCCTATATGAACTCTTGATGTTGAGAGAGGAATGGAGTTTGCCCCAGGAGGCTCCAAATGCAATGTGTAAATCAGATCTGAAAGGCTCTAGGAGACAAAGAATTCAGAATAAAGAATGTCAGTATATGAAAACTGAATTGATAATATCTTTGATACAAAGTAAAAGATCTCAGTGGAAAACTCTATCCTAGGGGCAATAACAAGGTGAGATCTCCATGAAAATTGTGACATTCAGTCAACATCCTGGAGTAAGATTGGCCTTCTAGGGAAAAGAACACCATGGCAAGGGAAGGTTGATGACTCAATATCAGAAGTCACATGTAACAAATCTCTGCTTGAGTTCAGGCCACGCACAACCTTCACTTTCACTATGTACCTCTATATCAGGGTATTCAAGTCTATTCTTGGCAATATCCTTAATAAGAAACATAAATTTAAGGGTTTCCTTTAGTTCTGTTAAACCAATCTAAGTAGGATCTCATGGGAAATTCCACTTTGTAACAAGGGTGGATGGAAATTCTGAGTGCTGAGCAAATTTACTAATTGAAACTACCGTCTTAAACAGAGGGAAATCAATGAAACTGAGTTCTTTATGTGTGAGATATGTATACAATCAGGTTACTTGCAGAAATGAACTTGATAAAAGGAATTAGCTGGTGACGAAGAAGTAGCTAACACAGTAATAGTGAGAAGCCTTTCTTATGCACATGAAATATGTCACTTAAGATACTGTTACCCTGCACATGTATGTATTCAACTAAGTGTACAGCAAAAATAGTATTTAAAATAAACAAAACAAAAAGCTGTGAGGCTGCATTGTGGTATAGTGTGTAAAGCTGCTGCCTGGGATGCTGGTGTTCTATACTGAAGACAGTTTACATGCAAGTTATTCCACTTCCAATCCTTTCCCTGTTAATGATCTGTGAAGTGTAGCAGAACATAGCCCAAGTGCTCCGGAACCTGCTAACACCTGGGACACCTGGGAGATTCTGTTCTTGTCTTCCCTCTAGGCCTAGTTCTGGCTTTTGCAGCCACCTGGGGAGCAAACCAGTGGATGGGAGAGTCTCTATAGTTCTAACTTTAGCTTTCGAACACATCAGTTAATTAAAGAGTGAAAAGTACACTGTGTCTGTAGAGAACTTTCACATTTCCTTGTCTTGTTTCTTCCTAAACAGTATAGTATAATTATTGATGTAGTTGTTACATTGCACTATTAATTAATGGGTAATCTAGAAATGATTTAACATATACAGAAAAACTGCAGAAGTTAAATGAAAATATTGTGTTATATTCCATAAGGAATTAGGACATTTCTCGATTTTGATTTCTGTGGGGATCTTGCAGCTCATCCATTGTGGATTGACACTAAGAGATGAGTAATACACACCACTCAACACTTCCGAATCAAATGCATTTACAAGATAAAGCACACTTTCACACTTCCCCTGAGTTCAAGATTTCCCATCTATATAGTGTATTATACAGTGTTTATATGTGCAGACACTACTCATATAACGTACCCAACTTTCCACTTTATATTATGCATGTGCATAATATATATGTGTGTTTATATATATACTTGTACATATAAACACGTATGTGTTCATACACCTTGAGTCTTGAGAAGAGAAGTTGGTGAGGAAATGGGCTAAATATGGTTATAGCTAATTCAAATGATTTAAAGTTCACAAATACTTTCTGAGAACATGCATTTCCATGAATTTTAAAAAGATCCCTCAAGGACCTAAACCTCAAAAACACTTTGAATCAAAATAAACTTGTTTGATTTCATTTTTCTGAAGACTTTTTGAGGGATCTGTGTTTGCGTGCATGTGTGCATGTCCACGAATGCATGTGTAGAAAGAGGAAAACAATAGCTTCCACAGAGCAGATGGAGAAATACTGCGGATTTTCAATCCAATAGTGTATTGAATTTAACTATTAATAGTTTGCTTCTGTATCAAAGATGTTCCTCAGCCTGCACATTGCTTGATAACATTTGAATTTTATTGAAATCCTTCAGAGAATTCTTTGATCAATTTTCTTAGAAATGAATTGAGTCTGCCCTTTTACAACTAGCCTCTACATTCTTGACTGGTAGGCACACAATTTTTTCTACTCTGTTCTCCAAGTCTCTGAGATATAATCATATTCTTTCAATCAGCATTTTGAACAAAAAGCTATAGCAGGCTTTTACTGCATCTCTCAAGGTTAGTTCTTATAATTTGGCTGATTGGAAAATGTATTAACTTCCTCTTTCCAAAATGCATTCAGGTGTGCACAATATAATTTCTATTCCACACTGTAGAATAAAGGAATTAATGTGAAACAAAATAAAGTTCTTACAGCCAGAACAATATAATAAACTTAGCATAATTCTAGTTGAGATTTGGCTGCAAATATATGTCAGTTACATAGAAATACAAATGTAGAATATTTCTTAGTAAATATTCTTTAAAATATGACCAATATCAATTCTGAAAAATGCCTTAGCAGGACTTTTTGATTAGCATTTTAACAGTCATGTCATTTACATACTTAACAAATGTATATAAAATATTTGTCAAATTATATTTTTAGGCCCCAACATATGGCCATGAACATAATACACACACAATTTTGACTTTCAAGGAGTTTAAAAGCTACCAAGTTAATTTAAAGGTAAATATGTGCAAGAAATGATAAAGGTTAGTCATAAACTTAAACATTTTATTCTAAAAGTTAGAACTCACTCTAACAACTCATGTTTCAAACTTCTAGGTAAATTCCCCTATGAACAATTACAGAGATATTTAAGTTGTTCCAAATTTATATAGTCATAAAAATTGAGTGACCACAAATAGTATTGTTTATTTATGACAATATATTTTTACTCTGCTTTTAAATGCTATTGCATATAATCCTGAGTATAATTACCTAAAAATCACATTACTATCTCTTAAGCAACAAATTAGTAGATTCTGTATCAAATTCACACCCGCTTTTTCTTGCCTTAAAATCACTGTACAAGTTATCATTATTATGTAAATATCCAAATATGCATTAGTAGGAAGAATGCTTAACAGCGCCAGAGGGTAAAATATGGTAGAACATCTCCAAAAATTTTCCTAGGTTGAAGCTTCAAAAATGAATTTGTTTTTTAAAAGATGAGTAATGTTATTTAAAAGTTTTTATTGATAAAGAGTTTCAGCTCCAGCGATAAAACTGAATCACTAGTATTACATTTAAGCATGCAAAATGATCTATTATTATAAAGAAGAAACCCAATTACTCTGTGCTGTCCTTGCAAAGCAAAGATGTTATCCTAACAAAAGGGAAATTAACAATGGCAAAAACAACAAAAACAATTCCTTGTAATTTGCAGAAAATGTTCCTGAATTGTATTGCAGATGCCTTATCACCCCAACTAGTTCATAAGCAACTGGAGGGGAAGAGATAAGTTTGTCTTCTGAGGTTCTGCACTTTATGCTGCTAGCCCCAAATATCTAACAAAATAAGACAGATGGTAAAACACTATTTTAGTTTAAGTGGTGGAAAGAAAAGGCCTGTATTTCTTTTAAAGTCTCTAGTTCCATTATTCATATATGTTTGTCATCTTTTTGTAGCATTCAGGCTTCCCATCTTGCTAAATTAAAAAAAAAAAAAAAAGCAGAACTAGGTTACTCAGGATGGGATGTAACTGAAGGAATATTATTGAGCAAATTTCCTCTCTCAAGTCCATTGACAATTTCTTATTCTGAAGAGTTAACAAAAACCTGTAGAATTTTAAGTCCTTCTATTGTCACCAAAACAATGTCCTGTGTGGAGCCCAGCAAGGTGGCCTAGCGGCTAAAGTTCTTACCTTAAATGTGCCAGGATCCCATAGGGGTGCCAGTTCTAATTCTGATGGCCCTGCTTCCCATTCAGCTCCCTGCTTGTGGTCTGGGAAAGCAGTCAAGGATGACTCAAAGCTGTGGGACCCTGAACCCGTGTTGGGAGACCTGGAAGAGATTCCTGGCTCCTGGCTTTGGATCAGTGCAGCTCTGGCCATTGCAGTCACTTGGGGTGTGAACCATCAGAGGGAAGATCTTCCTCTCTCTATATATATATCTGACTTTGCAATAAAAATAAATAAATCTTTAAAGAAAAGAATGTTCTGTGTCATTTGGACCATATTATTATAAAATTTTCTGATCGTTTCAAGGAAGATAACTTGTTGGCCATTTGTGTGTGTATGTGTGTGAGAGGAGCCTAAGTAGTTTTTTTTAGGGAAATGTGTTAGACAATTGCTGGTCTAACTTGCGTCTCCCATCAAACATCTATATCAATTAAGAATGATATTTTAAGTCAATGACTTAATTATATACTTTCTGTAACTAAAAACCTATCCCTGGTTCGTCAGATAAATAAAATAACGCTACTGGTTATCTAATTAAAATTTGAACAAAATGGCAAGGTAATGGATTAGCCTATTGATAATATTAATAAAGCCTCCTAGAGAGTGAGATTCTTTTCCAGTTGTTAGCCACATTTTCACTTTCATAGATATTAAACAGTCTTGTTTCCTTCTGCACAGGGCCTCTAGTTAGTAATTTTCTTGAGTTTTGTTACATTGCTTTAGTTCATATATATGTTACATATGAAGGTTTTATTTTGGGCATGGTTGGGTGGTCATAGGAGTGGAGCACAGCAAAATGAGCTCAAGGGTGATTATTTTCCAAATCATGAGGAACATTCAGATTCTTTAAAAAATATGTTATTGTCCCTATGCATCACATGTGATTGCAGACTAAATAAAAAAGGAAATAAAATTACATCAACCAAGAAAGAGCAATATGCGTTTTCTGAAAATTGGGTTCTGATTAGCAAGCATGTTCTTTATTTCTCATAATACTTAGTGCACATTGTGGAAAAGTCTTGTGGAGACCAAAATATTGAACATAGTTATTTAGCTTGTGTAGCAGATAAATTATATCAGAGAACAAGCACTCTTGCTCTTCATGAATTACTTAAACATGACTTTATGATCTCTCTTTTTTCTTCAGTTATCTCAAGTCATGACTATTGTTGTAACTGGATTTCGGATGACTTACATGTGGTTATAGATCTCATTATTTGTTCTTTTAGCTCTTTTACTTCCAGCTCTCATAGTTAACACGTAATCTCTCAGCTTCCTGAAATAGAATTTGAAGAAGCATGATTATTTGTATTGTTTAGGTTGAGAAATGCACACAGTTAAGAAAGACTGGAGTGAGCACATTTTAATATTCACAAATAAAATAAAACTCTATTGAAAATACTGAAAATAAATGATAAATTAGGAAAACGAACATAAAATTAAAATAGATAAAAATTTGTTCTTACAATTATATTTGGGATTCTATTTGGCTGTATAAAACAGAGACATGTAAGAGCGGCTTTGTAACATTAACACTGTTTGCCTGTCTCAGGAAAGACTTGAGCTTTCGCTTCAGACATTCTACTGCTTCTTTGCCTGGTTGTTCTTTTAAAAGTCTACAAGATTTTTTCCTAATAATTTCTCTGCCATTTCTGATGTGCATAAATTATCTTCAAGGTTCAAAATGATTTCTTATGATCTAGCTTATATATTTATATTATTTAAATTTGTATTGGAAGGATACAGTAAGGTGGACATCTGGCCCAGTGATGTCACTTGTGATGCTTACATCCCGTATGGGTGTATGTGGGTTGGAGTTCCAGCTCTGCTCCCAATCCCAAATTCCCACTAATGTTCATGCAAGAGCAAATTCCTGCTAATGTGCATGCAAGAGGCATCAGTGATGACTCTAGTTGCTTGGTTTCTGCCGCCCAAGTAATATATTCAAATGGAGTTCTAAGCTTTTGACTTTTCTCTGGCTCAGCTCTCTATATAGATCTCTTCTGTGGAGCAGATTAGCAGATAGGAGGGAGCTTTCTCTGTATCTCTCTGTACCTGAACATTACTCAAATAAAAAAAGTAGATAATATGATGAACAATCATGCTAAAAAAAAATGGAAACCCAAAACTAAACTTATTTCCGTTAAGATCTGTCCCTTTGTCCTCACAAGCTTTTGCAACATCAAAGGGTCACCAACACTGTTTGCTCAAATTAGTGGATTTCTGGTATGACATGTATCTAGTATTAAACAGGAGTCCCTGTCAATCTTAAGAGCCATGCACCTTCCATAGTCATTCCTCACAAGGCAGCCATGCTTCCATTAACAGGAATACACACACACACACACACACACACACACTCTTCCTGGAACTCTATTTATTGTGTTTTAAAATAATCCCTGAGCATTCTTGTCACCATTTCCCAAAATGAACAATCAATGATAATAATTTAGGGGCTCTGGACTAGAATCTGATTTATGAAACTAGGTATATGTACACCATTTTAGCTTAAAGGATCTGGTAAATTGGTGAAAAGGTTATTTGATGAGTTACTGAAATATCATTGTAGTTCTTGTGAGCATGGCAAAATAAGAGGTGAAAGAGGAACATTGGACAAGGCAGAAGTCTGTATTATGTATGTGGGGAAACATTCAATAAGGAGTAAGTTTGTAATGGAGAATGAAGAAAAATTTATTTATATAGAATACATTTTAAAGTTAGTAAAAAATAAAGAAATAAGAATTTTCAGCACAGATTTGGAGTGAGAAAGAATTCCTAAACCATACTTATTTCTGGGCCATGTGATTTATGCAAAGGAGCTATTTTTAAGTGTAGAACTAAGGCAGAGAGTTGAAAGTTGGGTAAACTGGAATATTGATTATTGTTTCAAGGACACGACAAACGAGTAGACATATGGGTCAGATATAATAGACAGAATAGAAGGAGACAACATGAGAATAACATATTCAATAAATAAGAAAATCAGTAAGAGAAAAGTTGTTTCCTGATTGTTAGTTCAATAGATGAAATTAAAAATTCACTGCCTTCAATAATATCTGGATATTTGCAGAGCAGACCAACAGATGGAAACACCCTAGTTAAGTTTTTTTTGATAAATCTTTAATAGGGAGGAGACATTATTACAGACAAGTTTCACACACAACCTGGAGCAGCAGCATTTCATATTTACAGGCTGAATGGAGTACTAGTTTCTCACCTGTCCACTACTAAGGTATTGAGAAGCAGTAGATAACAGCTCAGGTTTTGAGACACATTTGAGAGACCCAACCCAGGAGTTCCTGAACCCTGGCTTTATTCTGGCTTAGCCCTGGTTTGCTGTGGCCATTTGTAGAGTGAATCAGTAGATGGAGGAAGATTCTGTCCCTTTGTCTCTGTCTTCGTGTGTGTGTGTGTGTGTGTGTGTGTGTGTGTGTGTGTGAGTGTGTTTCTTTTTAAAACATTCACACTAGCTTAGATCTTCTGTTTCAGGCAGAGAAATATCAAGAAATATCCACAACAGTATACTTACTAGAACACGAATTATCGTAAGAATGTGATTTGTTGTCTTTTACTGAAACTCAAAAACTAATTCCCCACAACTGATCACTATGAACGTTGATGTCTCTTGAGTTGGAAAATATATTCATTTCTCTTTGAAATGGATTTGTTTTCAATCTTCTGCTAATCATGACTTCTGTTTTGGGAGCAGATGAAATGTCACCTTTTCTATGAAATCATAGTTTACATATCTTCATTTTCATGGTACTTGACAAAATTTCTGTTTCCTCCTTTAGATCATAGATTCCCCAAGGTAGAATTTGAATTTCTTATTTATCATTGTCTCCCCTAGTTCCAACTAACAAATGCTGATGTTGGGGGAAGGCACATGGGGTTCGGTCTTCTGTCTGTCATTAACATGGAGAAATTACTACCCCTAGCCTTTTTCTTCATCTAAAAATTAGGACTTCACTACTGTCTTGCATGCTGTTCTTGCCTTAATTTTTTTTATAGGTCTGGGCTTTTAGCTAATTAGGATTGATGTAATAATTTTTCAGCAACTACAGCAGCATCAAAATTGTGCTGATTCAATGATGCCTGCTCAATGCTGAAGTTAACTACTTAAGCAAAAGAAGCCAAAAGTAGACTTATCATCTTTATTTGGAATTTAAATATAGGAAAATTGTGAATATGGGATTTATATAGCACCAAAAATAGAGCACTGGGCCTGCAATTGAAAAGAGACATTTGAGCTGTAATACACAGGGAAAAATGTTTTTTTTTCCTAATTATATTTAAAAAGCTGTTATGGAAAGCATTAAAGTATTTCTGATAAATTATAAGCCCAATTTTGACTGTTAAGCCTTGAGTCATTATCACTGAACTAACAGTCCTCTGGATAGTTGATTGTTTCCAAATATGATTCCAATAATACCCCAGCTGGTGAGTTAATAGGGAAGCAACACATTACAGTAATCTCATCATGGCAGAATGTAACTACATCTTTAACTAAAGACAAAAAGAAAAAAAATTCATATAGAAGAATAAAATGAATAGATTCAAGATAAATTTAACATAAATTTTCTTTTTGTGTATTTTATTTTGATAATCTTTGCATAGTTGATCAGGGAGCAAAGGGTCAAGGGCCACAGGAAAGTGGGTGCAGGGATGGGGAGGAAAGGTGAGATTCCCTATAACTTCAAAACTGTATCATAGAATAAAAAATATCATAAAAAATATCATAAAAGTATCATAAAAATATCATAGAATAAAATAACAGCATAAAATGAGAAAAGGGGTTATGTTATTTGAAAGACAGTTTCATTTTCAAATGATTTGTATATGATTAGAATTCTAAAGATGAGAAAGAAAAATAGGATATAATTTACTCCCATGAAACTCACAAAATAATAAAAGACAATATAAGTCACTGCAAAATGCAAGAGTATCATACAGGAAATGAGATGTCGGTTCATCCTGGAAGAAGGAGATCTTACTAAATCAGGAACACTGTTGAAAGTTTGCCAGAAGATAGTGGTGAGTAGAGAAGATTCATCGCTTAACAGCCTAGGAAACATGTTCACTAACCACATTAACAGTTTACTGAAGACTCATTATGAACTCATCACTCCTTTAATGCAGGAACTTGAGTTATATAAGCCATTATAATTTTACTGATTGCACAAACTGTCAGTGATATCATGATTCTTTTAAGGTTAGACAGCTAATAATCTATAAGGGCTCTTCAAACCCATGCTGCTTATACAAGATGATAGGCTGCATGCTTTGAAGTTCTGCATATCATCCCCTCTCTATTCTAGTGGAAATTAACTTGGGCATGTGTACTCCTTCTTTCTCTTATGTATCTGAACAATCTTCATCACCTGAAACTGGCTGAGGCAGAATTTTAATCCATTTCTGCTTATCATCTCTATACCATTCCATTCCAACATTGTTCTTGTTTAAAGTGATTGTATCTGAATTTATTTGGTTTTGTTTTGTTTTCTTGATTGCTTGAATAGCAAGAAATATATTGGTATAGTTAGCTATTATTTCTTCCACTAATATGGTCTAGAAACACTTTATCCCCAATTTTTAATGTACATTTTCTTTCACATGTTGACTACTTTTGTAAAACCTTTTTCAAAGATATTGTTCTGTTTCTGTTCATTTAGCATCATCTCCTAGCTTTAGCACATTTGTAAGTTTATTTGTCCTTTATGTGAAAAACACAATGACACAGACATAGAATAAAGAAGTTTTACCTGCTGTTTCAATCCCTGAATGCCCACAGCATCCATGGCTAGGTCATGCCAAAGTGAGTGGCAGGAACATAAATATTTTGTGTCTTCCAGGGTATGTATTAGCAGAAGTTGGTTATAAAGCAAAATGGGAACTTGTTCCAGGCACCCTGATGGGGAATGTAAACATCCCAACTAGTGGCTTAACATGCTGCACTCCAACCACCACTCTCCTCACATCTCTGTAAACCTCTGCTTCACACCTGCAACATCGAACCCATACATCCCCTGAATCTTCTTTTTCTTACACTAAAGGATTTGTTTTACGATAGTTATTTCTAGGAAATACATACAATATTGTAAATTCTATTTTTCTATGATTGTATTTGAAAACCATAAAAAATAGAATTGCTTTGAATTTTCTTCTTCAAACATTTTTAAAAAGGAATATGTTAATTTTAACTCAACATATAGCTTTATTAATAACAGTTTATTTTGGAGTTGGAGGATTCAATTAGGTCTATAGATTTGAGCCAATAAAATAATTATTAAATTTGACCTAAATTTTACTTAATCCCAGAATCTATAATATCTGAATTATTGAGAAAATTAGTTTAATGCTACATGGGGAAAAAGCACAAATTGGCTGTGGACTGTGAAATTTGTTTAAATACATGCAATATAGATCATAACAGTCCCAGAGTACCTACAGTATTCACTGTGGTCTGAGAGATGTGTACCTGGAGTAAGTATTATATCTACCATACATAACTCATATCCAGAATTTGGGCTATTTTGTGAATTTTCACTTTGCTACATTAACATACTTAGTATTTTTGATTGTATACACATATGTATGTTGATTTGTGAGGTATAGAGACAGAGTTTCTATTTCCTTGTTCACTCCTCAAATGCAAGCAACAGCAGGGATTGATCACTCTGAAAATGGAAGCCAGTTGCGGGGATGACTACGGGTCCACGTTAAGGGGAGGCTGAAGTTGGTAGCCAAGCTGGGATCCACACCTAGTGCTGTGCTATGGCGTGTGAACTTTCACACTCCCGTCACTAATCACTAGACCAAATGCCTGGCCCTGAAGTTTTCTTTTAGTTTTTTACAGTTCGATTTTGAAACTGTCTCACAGATGTCATGTTTGCTTTTTCAACTCAGAGTTTCTGCCTTTGAATGATACAGCAGTTTCCTCTGTGGAAGTAAGACCATTCATGGGTGAACATGACTCTCCTATCTGTGTTTTCTCAGTACAGAGTAGAAAGCCATTGCTGAAGACAAATCCAATAATGTCAACAAAATCATCATGGTTTACTCATTTTCTTAGGACTAAATTCTGATATTTGCCTGTATGTACTTCTTTTTCTACCAAGTTGAATGGCCTTTATATCTTTACTTTCCCATTCCTAAATCTTCAACTTCTTAACATCTCAAGCAAAATATAATCAGCTTTATAAGGCTCAATTACCCAACCTAAAATTAATTTTGCCCTTCCACAAATGCTAATATTTTATATTGTACAATGTATCCTTTAGAATACCCGTTATAAAGTATATACTTATTAAATACAATATATATTACCTATACAAACATACTTAGGATATTTGAAGAAAAGCTTTGTATATTTTATTTACATCTAGTCTACCAAAATCCCCAGTTGCCAGTGTGAATCACCTAGCTTTTTAATTAGTTACTGCACCCCATGGCATATCTCTTTACCTCAATCTCCAGTTTCAAGGGAATAAAAACATTTAGTTACTTAATATTTAGTGAAGTAGTAACTTTCCAATTCAAGTTCAGGTATTAGAACACAAGTAGACTACTGGAATTGTTTTATTTGGTATGATGAAGATTTAAGAATGTTCTAGCAGAAGGATATTGAAATATTCCACACTCCACTCCATGAAACATTGTAAGTTATCTCAGACATCTAACTGCGACTGTAATTCTTCTCAACATATCAAATTCCTCTCTACAACATAGCAAAGTTTTTCCTAAGAGGTATAGCAAAAATTTGGCCAGTTATCATTGGTAAACTACATATCAGACATTAAATTTTAAGAGTCCGTTTTTTAATCTTTGTAATTACATGCTGAATGACACAGGGTTTATGCTGTTAATGATTATTTTTTGTTTTTATAACACTTTCAACTTAATGTTCCTAATTAAGATATATTTCAATGGGAGTTAGTGACTTAGCTGAAATCACAAAGTAAGTCATGGGAAGAGGCAAATACTTACATCTTGAGTCTGACCTCAGGGCCAGCAGTTGAACCAATATTCTTATTCGTTGCTTTTCTACATACAATGTAAAGTATTTATCAATGTAGCATTAGTTGTTGATACTTTCAAGAAAATTCTTTAATTATAGTTCAATCTTTTATTATCCTTTTTAATATTAGAAAGTTTATGTTTGACTTTTTTTGGAAAATAATTTATGTGAATAAGTAGTTTGATCCAAATTGGTATTTACTCATTCCAAAATTCATTTATTTCACTGAGTGATATGTTGAACTCTGCCTGGACAACGCAAAAGAGGGCCAAGGGAATCAAGGTGTGTCTACTTCTCAGAGGTTTTTAAAAATTTTTTAAGGAATAGAGAAGGTAATAATTGAGAAATCTCAAGCTTAAATTAAATACAAAAGGCTGTTCAAAAAAAGAAACAGAAAATATACATATATCTTTCTCTTTTCAAAAAGAGGATTTTTTTAAAATAGCACACTATAAGATCCATTAATTGAAAGTGTAAAACTTAGTGACTTTTAGATATCAGTTTAATGGTAACCAAATTGCAGAACATTTCATCATTCCAAAATGAAACCATGTCCATTATCAGTCATTTCCTATTTCATCCCAGTCGATGGCAACTGTAATCTGCTTATGGTCTCTGCAAATCCTCTGTATTGTACGTCTGGTATTGAAGGAATCCTATATTATGTGATGTTTTGTGTCTATCCTGTTTTAGTTAGCATGTTGTTTTTGATATTCATCAATGATTTGTTCTCTGTCAGTATTTGTACCTCATTCTTTGTAAAAACTGAATAACATTCCTCATATGGAGAAAATTGTTCTAGTTGTATCAAATCAAAGGTTGATGTACATCTTTTTAAAAGACATGTTTTGGGGTCTCTCTTTTTGCTTTTCCTCCTGCCGCTATGGCAGAAGACTAGGGTCTTTTCACTTTTCCTCCTGCCACTATGGCAGGGGGTAAGGGTCCTTCCTATCTCAGAGCCCGCTCCCGTCACTAGGATGGGAGTCTCCTTTCTCAACTTTTCTAATAAATCTTACTTTAAAACTAAAAAAAAAAAATAAGACATGTTTTCCTTTTTTCAGATTCATTTTTTTGTGGGATGTGTCATCTTTTTTTATTATCATTTTGTGATACAGTTCCATAGGCCTTGGGATTTCCCTTATCCCCACTCCAACCCCCCCGCCCCACACTGAGTACCCTGTATTATAAATATAGTATAGTTCTTCATAAACAATCATATGTCTGTCATTGCAGGCATGGACAATGGCAGATAGTCCAGCATGCTGTTGTCAAGATATAGTTAATAGTTTCACTAGTAGTCCATCTTTGATCTGGAAGTAAAGATGCACACTTCATTGTATCCTCACCTCTGGTCATGGTAGTCTGCATTACAGTTTCTATATATCCCCTTCAATGAAAAGCCACAATACAAAATCAACAACAGGAAGAAAAATAGAAATTTACAATGCTATGAAGTTCTCAAGAGTTTTCTACAGTCCTGAATTGCTGTCGATCCAGCCGCTCCAATAGCGATTAAATCCCTCCAGAATCCACTGGCTGACATAGTACACCTGAGAGACTCTCTCTGCCCAGATATTCATTGCCAACACTTCAAAGCAGATCAGGTTTGTGCAGAGAAGGAGAGACAGAAAGATCTTTCATCTGCTGATTCACTGCCCAAATGACAGCAAAGGCCAGAACTGAAATGATCCAAAGCTAGGAACCAGAAACTTCTTCCTGGTCTCTCCCTTGTGCGTGCAGGATCCCAAGGTTTTGGCCATCTCCACTGTTTTCCCATTCCACAAGCAGGAAGCTGAATGGAAACTGGAGCAGCTGTGATACAAATTGGTATCCATATGGGATCCCAGCACTTGCAATGCGAGTATCTAACCATTGAGCCATAGCACTGGACCAAAGACAGATTTTATTCTTTTGAGAGATGTGGGGTAGTGGAGTAGAGAGATCTTCCATTGACCAGGTTGCTTCCCAAGTATCATAATGACCCCTGAGTAGGCTTGAAGGTAAGTCAAAAGCTTGTCCCAGATCTCAGATATGGGTGGCAGGAAACCAAGTATTTTAAGTATTATCCACTGCACATCTTAGTATGAAGCAGGTTTTAATTTTCAAGTAGAATTTGGTATACCATTTAAAAATAATAACTTAGAGAAAGCCGTGGACAATAATTGTTCACTATTTATTAGTAAATGCTGCTGTCTTGCAGTGATGGACTTGGTGTGCGGAGCCCATACAGCACTCATGGATTCTGATGGATGGTCAGTAGCCAAAGTTGATTAATAACATCAGACTTTATAGACCAAGGGTCATAGAGGATAAGGGAGGAGTTATTGAGTTTATCTATAGACCCATCAATTGTTTCTATATTCTGGAACTTTTTGTTTTGTATGTTCCACCAAGTGTTCTCATTCACATGCTGTCCACTCAGCTGCTCTCATCCAAATGATACCCATTTAGCTATAGGAATGGTACTCACTCAGTTGCTCTCATATAATTATTTTCCTATCAATAGTAATCCTGTGCTCGTTGACCTTCTCAAATCACAATGTCCTTCCACAAGAAAAGCTTTCTAATTAAAAAGAATAATTTAATGAAAAACTCTTGGTAAACATTAAAGGAAACTTGCCAAATGTGAAATATGTGTGCTTCTGATCCTATCCAAACAGCATTACATTATCTACTAAGCTTTCTTCAGCTATGGCTATTTTCTTCCCCTCATTTACTATGAAAAAGAAAGCGAAAAATACTTGGAATTAGTTGGAAAGATAGTGTTTTTTGGTATAACTTAGTTATGTGGTCCTCATCCTAAAACTGAAATCAGAAAAAAAAATCCTGATATTAAAATAAGAAAAATTGGGGCCCAGTGCAATAGTGTAACGGTTAAAGTCCTCGCCTTGAACACGTCAGGATCCCATATGGGTGCCGGTTCTAATCCTGGCAGCTCCACTTCCCATCCAACTCCCTGCTTGTGGCCTGAGAAAGCAGTCGAGGATGGCCCAAAGCCTTGGAACCCTGCACTCTCTTGGGAGACTCGGAAAGAAGTTCCTGGCTCCTGGCTCCGGATTGGAGCAGTACCGGCCACTGCGGCCACTTCCGTCATTGGACGGAAGATCTTCCTCTCTGTCTCTCCTCTTCTCTGTACATCTGCCCTTCCAATAAAATAAATAAATCTTTTTAAAAAATAATAAGAAAAATAGTCCATAATATGAACAGATTTTAATTTGATAGCATAAAGTTTCCAGTGTGTCTGTTGTACTGAAAAAATTATTGTACATGCATGCATAGAGAGGATGCAGAATATTCACCCAATGCAAACTTCGTAAGTTATTCAATAACAATAACAATCAGCATCGTTTTTGCAATGTAGAGAGTTAAAATGAGATCTTAATAAAACAAAAATATAGCAAATTCCTAAATGAAAAATCTTTGTATTCTTTTTATGACTGAGTTAAAAACTGTTAGCATAATTAGTAATAAACTAAAATCATAGTATTTTAGTATATTTTACTGATAATATGAATTTCTGAAAAACAGGAACTGGCTTACTCAAAATGATCACTCACTTTGACCAACTGTAATCCTCCTTGCCACAACAGATTTCGGTAAAGCTGATTTGTAGCAAGTATGTAATGTACATTTTAATTTTGAAATAAATTTCATGTACATGACTGCTAGAATATTTATAAAGAAAATGTATTCAGATGAGCTTAAATATAAAATATTAAGCAATAACCTTGAGAACGTTCCTGTTAAATTTTTTAAATGTTTTTGAAAGATAAGAATATTTAATGAACGGACATCATGCCATGTTTTTAATTACTTCTCGGAAAACTGAATACTAACACAATGTCAGTTCCTAATCTAGTAACTTTATGTAAGGTTATTATACAACTGTTTCTCTGGAAGCCTTTCTGAAGGTTTCAACAACAAAAAACCTAAACTATCTTATCTGATGTGCCAAAAGAAGCACACCCCTCATTTCCTGCCCTTGACCATTAGACTTCCTAATAACTTCTATGTTCTCAGCCCTTAGCTTCAGTCCAAGAATTACATGAATGGCTCTGCTCCTTCCCTGGGCTTTGTTCTTGAACTGAGCCATGCAACTGAGTTCCTTGGTTCCCTTTTTCAGATGGCACATTGTGATATTTCATAGACTTTGTAACCACATGAGAAAATTCTTGCCTTATGTATCCCTCTTTCTGACTGTGCATCTATATATGTATCTAGGTATCCAGTTCTCCATCCATCCCATTGTTTTCTGTTTCTCTGGAGAACTCTAACCAATACAGAGACATATTACATGAAAGGGAAATTATATTTCTTAGTGTTATTGAGCTAGTTTTTTTTATTATTATTATTGGAAAGCCGGATATACAGAGAGGAGGAGAGACAGAGAGGAAGATCTTCCATCCGATGTTTCACTCCCCAAGTGAGCCGCAACGGGCCTGTACGCGTCAATCCGATGCTGGGACCTGGAACCTCTTCCGGGTCTCCCACGCAGGTGCAGGGTCCCAAAGCTTTGGGCCGTCCTCAACTGCTTTCTCAGGCCACTAGCAGGGAGCTGGATGGGAAGTGGAGCTGCCAGGATTAGAACCAGCACCCATATGGGATCCTGGGGATTTCAAGGCGAGGACTTTAGCCACTAGGCCATGCCGCCGGGCCCATATTGAGCTAGTTTTGAACAATAGGAGATCCATGTGGGCATTTGAAAATTTATTGCAATATACCGTGTGCTTTGAAAACATTATGAGGACAAATTGAAAGCATTGTGTTTCAAAAATTTGAAAACATTATGAGGACAAATTGAAAACATTATGAGGACAAATTGAAAGCATTACAGGGAAAACTACAAGGAGACAAGGAGAAAACGAAGAATGAGTAAGAAAGGAATAGTGATATGGACTATGATCCCCGTGTTGTAGTTAGAAATATAAAACTGATCATTTATCTTACATTTAGAGCTAAAAGCATTAGTTCATGGACAATTTTTGAAGTGGAAGGTGAAAAAAAGGATTATATGAATTGAAATTTGGTCACAGAAGTATGATTTTATTAGATAGCCATTAGAGAGAAAAGATTAACCGTTTGAATGATCAGTATGGTCCAAAGAGATTTGCAGTTGCATGCTATCAGCACATGGATAGGGCACCAAGTCACTGAACTCGGTAAGCTCGTAGAGAATGAGCAAACCAACAACGAAAAACAGATGCTTGCAAGAAGCTATTCGAACTCAGATGCTTACATACTGCAGTGTATTTTCACATCTGGATATGATCGTCTCTAGTACTCAGTTACTACACATCTCCTTAAATAAAAAGCCATAAAACAAAATCAACAGCAGGAACAAAAATAGAAAATTTACAACATGAAGTTAAATAACATGCTATTGAATGATTGATGTGTCGCTGAAGAAGTGAAAAAGGAAATCAAAAACCTGCTTGAAGAACATGATGCAATTCCATAACTTATGAGTCAGTGAAGAATTTAATAAGAGGAAAGAAACTATTTTGAAGAAATGAAAATAAAAATAAGAACATCAAAACCTATGAAATGTAGCAGAAACTGTATTGGAAGGGCTGTGGAACTTGTATTTTGTAAGGAGGTTCCCTTGCATCAGAGAGAACATATGATACTAGTCTTTTCAGGGTTGACTTAATTTAGTGAACCTACTGGTTCCAAACTGGGAACATTTGGATGCCAGTGGAAGAATTCCATTATTTTTAATAGCTGAGTGGATGTATTACATGGAGCAAATGTATTTATTTCCTCTTTGGGGAAAATAAAACATACCTAAGTGAACAGTATAAATCTAAGATCATGTGTTTCATATTTCAAATATGGAGTTCCAATGGCCATACTCAATCAAGTCCCAAATGTTTACTTGAAATTAGTCAGTTAAGGTACTTCAAATTTTCCCTGGATAAGTCTTAAATAATTACATGTAAATATTATGTGCATACAGATAAATTCTTTTAAAAGTGTATTAAGAATATGTGTAGTTGAGAAGTGCAGTGCCAACAAAAAAAAAATTACTAGGCTACACTTTAAAATAAAAGCGATTCTTTCATTCAAGAAGCACTTGGGGAATATTGGAGAGGGAGCCTTTGGCATGAAGTGTGAGAGTGTTTTCAAGGAATTAAGAAGTAGACTACATTTTAAAGGGGCAGTTTGCACCCAGGTTCCTACTGAAATTAGAGAATAAGATTATGAGAAGCACTCAGTCCTGATTGGTTAATATTCAAAACTGAAAACAGGGGCCAGGCACAATAGCCTAATGGCTAAAATCCTTACCTTGCATGTTTCAGGATCCCATATGTGCCCTTTTCATGTTCTGGCTGCTCCACTTCCCATCCAGCTCCCTGTTTGTGGCCTGGGAAAGCAGTGGAGGATAACTCAAACCCTTAGGACACTGCTCCCATGTGGGAGACCTGAAGGAAGCTCTTGACTCCTAGCTTCAGATGGAATCAGCTCTGGCCATTGCGGCCACTAGGGTAGTGAACCATCGAATGGAATCTGACTTTCCAAAAAAATAAATAAATCTTAAAAAACAAAAACAAAAACTTAAAGCAGGTCAGATTTGGATAGTGAAGTAGCGATTTTTAGAGGCTAGTTATCTCAGCAGAGCAGCTCAAACAAAAACATGTATAGGGGCAAAACAGCAAAGTGGCCTGTTTTACTTATTTTCATTTTTAACATTTATGAACCTTATTAAAAATTAACAAAATCTGTGGGTTTATTCTTTTTTTAACTGATTAAAAATCAGATCATTGAACATGAATATTTGGCACATCATTACTGTAAGACCTTTTCCTAGTGAGACAAAATTGTACATGATTTACGAATGTATATATAATATTAACACATAACAATTTGAGACCAACTATTGACATAGTTTCAATTTAGTATCAAAGGTGATTGCTTTTTTATAGAGTTTGTGAGGTTGTTATGGCTGGGTATTCCAGAAAGACATAATTTTTAGGAGTCACGTCCATATTGTCAGAGTTTTATTTTGCACCTACGAATATCATAACATCCTGCTCATAAAAAATAAATAGGATGTTAAATGGAAAATGATTGAAGAGGAGTAAATTGTACTTATAAATACATCTGAAGTTACCCAGAAGATTCTTAGATTTTCAGATAGTTCTTTCTACTTAAAATTCTTATTAATTTGAAGCTATTATCAGTTGGGAAAAGGAAGTCCTACATGTGTCACTTACATTGTCTGGTAATTGTGCCCAACTCTTAAAAGAAAAGCCCTTTGCATCCGGTAATAATGCAGAAATTATAGAAAGCAAGTAGTATTCTGGACTCATTCACAGTGACTTTCCTTGGAGGTTAGATATATAATGTAAAGTCCACAATGAAAATTGAAGCGAAAAATGGTTAAATCAAGAAAAAACTGAGAGACACACAAACCAAGCAAGACAAAAGATTAGATAAACTAGCTGATCAAATAAAACAGTAAATTTAGAGTCCTGTGTCACTAGAAAACAATATCATGTATAGATGTACTTTCTTGCAATATTCTTTGTAATTAAAGATTGCCATTAATATTTCTGAGCAGTCTATTCTGTTATATAATAGCATCAGGGTTAGAAGAAAACTTTACTGTCTCTTACCATTTAAAAAAAACACATATTTTATTATTGTAAGATATCAAGAATATTAAAAAAACTTTTTCTTGTAGTTTCATATTTTTGTGTAATTAGATACATTAGAGTTACGTAGCACTCCTGTCTTTATCCTCTCCTCTGATTCTTTCTTCCCATCCCAAAGATGTGACTCATTTGGTTAGTGAGTTGTGAAGAGGAGCTGGGGATTCCAACACAGCATCTTTTTTTCTCCCAACTTGCTGTATCTTTCTGCTAGTGAAAAGCAAGGGCTATTCTCACCTGCTATTTAGTTTAAATTTAGGGTTCCTAGAATATTCCCTGAATTGATATAGACAACAGATAGAACTAAGACAGTCTTACCAGGCCATTTAGTTTTATTTATACTCACCATCCAAATTAGCTTAATCAATGATAATGCAAATGAAATTGTAGTGTGAAATCATTACCTCTTGCTTCCTGAGTTTTTCCATCCCTTGTGAACAAGAATGACATGGACGTGGCATTATATATTGAGTGTTAAAGCATAAAAAATTATGCTAAATATCGTTGCTTATTCTTCTATTCATATGCATTTGGACTGTAACATAAAGACAGAGAAAATAAACACAAATAGTAATAATTTCTCTTGCTGCCTTGATGAGATATCATGAATTTTAATTGTTATAAGTAGTACTTGTATAGAACTCTTTCATTCTATGAGGTTTGCGTTACTCTGATACAAAAGCCAGACCCGCCCCATAAAATCATAAAAGACACTACAATCAGTATATCTTATGAATGTTTGCACAAAAATTATCAGCAAAATACCAGCAAACCAAGTCCATTAGTAAATTTTAAAAAAAATAAGAATATCTTTTTTTAAGATTTATTTATTTTTATCAGAAAGATTTATAGAGAGAGAGAGAGAAAGATCTCCATCCGATGCTTCACTCCTCAAGTGGCCAGAGCTAAACCGTTCTGAAACCAGGAGCCAGGAGCTTCTTCCGGGTTTCCCACATGGGTAGAGGGTCCCAAGGCTTTGGGCCGTCCTGTACTGCTTTCCCAGACCACAGGCAAGGAGCTTGATGGGAAGTGGAGCAGTTGGGACGGGTAGCTAAGACAGGAACTGATGCCTATTTGGGATCCCAGCATTTGCAAAGGAGAGGATTAGGTAATGGATGGAGCAAGCAAGCTTGGGGTTTTGCCACCCATCTCAAATACCCAGATTGAGATCTGTGCTCCTAGTTTGGGCTGGGTCACCCCTGGACAATATGGGATTTTGTGTGGTAAAGGATCAAATGGAAGATGGCTTTCTGTCTTGCTCGCTCGCTCACTCTTATTCTTTTTCTTTCCCTATCTCTTTCCATTTTTTTATTTCTATCTCTTATCTTCCAGTTTCAGATAAAAATAAATGGCTAAACATTTTAAAAGAAGGAGAATCTAAGTAGATCCAGGTAATATTTAAATTCACAAAAATATTGCCAGGAGTATAAAGAAAATTTAGTATCTTCGGATATCTAATAATGTGTCTTATTTCCACTAAAAATGTTGATTGTGGGCTGAGAAAAATTAAAAGAAGAAATTATCACTTACTGAAAATCACTATATTATTTAAATATGACCTTTTTGTTTAAATCTGTATGTAATGCAAACAAATGACCCAAAATCCCTAAAGAATTATTTGTGGTTAATTTTAATCAGCCTTAAAATTGGGGAAATAAGAAACTGTATGGAATTTAATTTCAAGGCTAACCAGAATTATACAGAAAATCCCTCCTGTCATGCATATTGTTGTAAAAGTCATTCTAAAAAAATGGGTAAATGACTTTTTCTGCCTTCATTAAGACTGTTCTGAAATGAGCTAGACCTCTTGTTTCTGAGTGGACAGTGAGGGTGGGATCAAGGCTATCAAACTGAGTATAACAGATTTCCAGAGTTCAATGGAAAAATGTTAACCTGAATATGGGAACAAATTCTATAGCATCTGAACCGCAGGGAAGAATATTTCACTGACATTTCCAGAAGTATTAAAATAATTTGCTTTTCCTCTCCCAACAAAGTATAAAGGAGAGATTTTCCAGCATATTAGGAAAATGATTCTCAGAGGATTGCTTTTCATTACTTGGAGTGCAGAACACATTTAGTATAAAATATTGCTTCACAAAGCAGAAAAAAAAATAGAAGTTATTGTCCCATAGACTCGTAGTGACTCTTAAAAGTTTACTTTGTAAGGAGCAAAAACACTCTACAGTTCTAAATTTAAGATAGAACTACTACGATTCATTATTAAAGTTTCCAAAAATGTGGGAAGGAAGCACATAGATGATTTTGTGCCAATTTAGATCTTACATTGTATGAAAATATTCTGCATTGAACAATACCAAATTCCTATTGATGCCTAAACATACAACATCCATAAACAAATCAATCTTTGTGTGTAAGTTTTCTTCAGAAATTTATTTCCATTTTTCTGATTTTTTATTTTGTGTGCAAAACACAATGGATACAACATTCTATCTGAAGCCTGTCCAACATGTTGCATAGAATTTCACATTCAATCAATGGTAATATTAAGCTGTTAGAAAGTGACAGAATTTGTAGAAGCAATAGATTATTAGAGTGCAGATGACATTTCATACTGGTTTCAAAAACTTGGAATATTTTCTCTAATATTAGACTGAATTTTGCCTTTTTAAAGCTGCATATGGAGAAATTTAAATCCTTCTTGCACATATAGCACCTGTGTCTCCAAAATTGTCATGCTTTCTTCAATAAGGTAATTATTCCAATCGCTTAACTTTTCCTTTAATAATACCTCTGTGGCTAATCTCATACCCTCTGTGAAATATTAAGAAAAGTTCTGTTAATGCAACCAGTGTATTATGAGAAATATGCATCTGTTTCAAGATGTCTTTACTCAACCAATATACTGTTATTTGACTTATTTATTTTTATTGGAAAGACACATGTACAGAGAGAAGGAAAGACAGAGAGAAAATCCTTCCATCAGCTCATTCAATCCCCAGATGGGTACCACGGCTGGAGCTGAATTGATGCAAAGCCAGGAGCCAGGAGTCAGGAGCTTATTCCGGGTCTCCCACATGAGTACTGGTTCCCAAGGCCTTGGGCCGTCCTCACTGCTTCTCCAGACCACAAGCAGGGAGCTGGATGGAAAGTAGAGCAGCCGGTACATGAACTGGTGCCCATATGGGATTTGGGGACTTCCAGGTGAAGGATTAGCCTTCTGAGCCACTGCACCAGACCACCCACTCCCGCAATTTATTCTTATTATTCTATTTTTTATAGTATTTTTGAAATGTCTTAGTATTAATGGGAAAGATTTCACTTCACTCAACACTGAAGTGAGGTCAGAGCCACTGAATTCTCTGCTCTAAGAGCCCTTATGGTTTCAATTCAGAAATAACAATGTTCCAATTCATGCAATAATGAAAACTTGAAGCTTGACAAATCCTTCTCTCTAAACTTAAGCCTGCTTCAGGGCACAGAAAGCCTGCAAGGAAATAAAATTAGCGTTTCTGCCTTTTTCCCTCCTCCAGGCTGTACATGTTACAGATATATCAGTGGGTTGTCAAAGCCAAGGGACACAGCTTAAAAAAGAACAGATAGTTATGCAGTACTAGAGCTTCCTTGCTTGTGGTGTTCTGCGCTAAAGTGATGAGATTAAACTTTTTATTTATGAAAATTTTAATTTTTAATGGTTGGCCAGAGGAAATTCTTGGACATTAAAAAAGACATTTTTTTATGGTTTTCCTTTACTCCGTGATAACCATAAGATTAAATGAAAACATTTTTAAAAGATTTTACACATTTATTTGGAAGGTCTAATTATATAGAGAGAAGTAGAAAGATTTTTCTGCTGATTCAGTAAAAGATTTTCTGCTGTGTTGATCAGGGCTTGGCCAGACAGAAGCTAGGAGCCAGGAACTCCATCTCGGTCTCCTCTATAGGTGACAGAGGGCTCAGATACTGTTGGTTTCTGTTGGTTTCCCAGGTGCATTGGCAGAGAAATGGATCAGACGGTTTTAAGTCTGTTCTCATATGGGATGCAGCATTACAAATGGCAGCTTAACACATGTTCCTGGATTTTTTGTCCAACTAAAAGCATGTGAATTTAATGCTTTATAATTATTAAGTAGTTGTCTGCTTTTCACAATAAAGACCTGACTACTTGACTTTCTCTAACAAGAGCCCTGTTGACAAGACAAAATAATCTCTTATCAGGACACTAATAATTGAGCTACTAATATAATTGTTGCTTGATGACTGATGAAATCAATTGAAAGCTAACATGATAGAGCAATGGTATAGCTAACAGTTTCAGGCAGACATCCTATGTCATTAGTAGTCTGAGAATGCCCAGAGACCATTGAGAGTGTCTAGGAAATAAAGTCTAAAATTCTCCTGGTAACAGTCTCCTTCGATTTTTAGCCTAGTCACTTCACAACGCAGCACATCAGCAAGAAGCAGAGCTTGAATGGACCTGCTATCCTGCATTGGATTACTCCTGAATTGCCCACAATTGCTGGGACAGAGCTACCTTAAGCAAAGTACCTGTAAAATTAGTACATTCTAAAGGTTAAATGTTACTAACTTCAAAAATGACTGCATTCTAAAGTACATAATCAAATATTCTGTGTTTATTTTGGTGTCCATTTTCCCCCCAATTTGGGCCAGTGGCTGTCTATCAATCACATCCAATATCACACTGACATAATTCCATCAATATAGATATATTTCTCAAATTGTAACATTACTATGTTTTCTTTTCCCTTTTTAACATGTTATGCTTACTATTATTTAAAGTCCATATTCTCTTTATTACACTATTCTGATTAATGAAAAGCTAATTGCTATTCTAACAGCTATCAGAATGTTTGGTCAAGCTCACGTGGAGCTGAAAAGCCTCAGGACCTGATTACAGAGGGGTGGCTGCAACAGCTGACCACAGAGAAGGGAGCAACTTGAGGACCACAACACCACGTTTTTCTTTAAAATCCTCTGTTGAGAATTGAGAATAGTGCATTTGGAATAGAATCTGCCTCCCCTGTCAGTCATAGAATACATATGTTTCCTTATAGCATTTCTCCTGACTAGTGTATCAGCTCTCTAGCACTGAGCACCCTGGTCTAACCAAAACCCTCAACAAAGCACTCCTGTGCTTTCCAGCACCACAATATACCCAGGCCTCTCCTCTGCACTTCTGCTCTATTCCTGTAATCAACCTTTTCTCTCAGATATCATCCCAAGCCTGATATGAGAAAATAGCATTAGAAACCATGTTTGTAGTGTTTTTGTTCTTGCTGTTTTTGTTCTTGAGATGTTGGTTTTTATTGACTCTCTCAGATAACAGAGCAGGGAAGTTTGCATAGATCCATCCACATGCATGCACATATCCATAGATATTTATAGAAGTAGTCATTTATGTCTGTGTAAAGGTAAGCATAAATTTATACTGATGTCTCCAACCCTACTGCCATTATATTATAGCCTACTGCAATTTGTGTATATGTAAATTCCTACCCCAACTATCTGTTATCCGATTATAAATTGTTCAAGTCCAGCCTCATTGTTGGAAATGTTAGCCATTCCTCATGAAAAACTCTTTTGTTGATCAGCCAGTACTATGCATTTACGGTTCCTTTTGTCTTCAGCTTTATAGCTTCTATTCATATCTAAAGTTACTTACTTCAGAAGCTTAACATTAAATTCTTCCCTTCAGTGATTTTACATACTAAGAATGCAATTCAGTTGTTTTGTGACAATCTACATTTCTTCCTTGGATACTCCATTTAAGATTTGTTTCACTTTTGGAATCATAAGTTTTACACTTTGTGCAGTAAAGTTTAGTGGCTTTGACAAGTTGAAAATTTCACCTGCATTGATGTCACTAGAGTATTATACAGAATACTTTCATCACAAAACATTCTGTGTCTTTAAGATATTAATCCCTTCCTTTCATCTGAAGCTGTGGAGATCACTGATATTTTCACTGTCTCTAGAGATTGTCCTTTGCTAAAGAGAATGTAACCGAAATCTACAGCATGTCAAATCATACTGTCTGCTTTGACTCAGCAATATTCACTGATGCTTCATCTGTGAATTTTCATGGCCTGCTAGTTCATTACTTTTGTTTTAAAACTAAATGCATTTTGTTGTGTTGATGTACTGTTGTGGGTATGACCCCTGCCTATCCTTGATCCAGGTTCTTGACTTCATTTTTAAAAAAATCGAAAAAGAAAATAAAGATAAAATATAGATAGTAGCAAGGTGGGATTTACTAGAAGAATAGAAGACACACACTTCCAGTAAGTAAATGTGGCTCTGTGTGTGTGTGTGTGTGTGTGTGTGTGTGTGTGTGTGTGTGTGAGAGAGAGAGAGAGAGAGAGAGAGAGAGAGGTTGATTTTTGTTTAAAATGCTTGCACAAGGTACTGGCCTTGCTTTTATACCAGTGGGAGGTAATGGGACTTGGACTTAGGCTCAAGTGAATATCAAATGAGACAAGTTAAGGGTGTAATTTGAGAACCATTCATTTCTTTTTTTTTTTTTTTTTTTTTTTTTTTTTTTAATTATTTATTATTTAACTTCAGTAATTACATTGTATTATGTGACACAGTTACATAGATACTTGGGTTCTCCCCACCCCTCCCCAAACCCTCCCACCATGGTGGATTCCTCCACCTTATTGCATAACCACAGCTCAAGTTCAGTTGAGATTTCCCCATTGCAAGCGTATACCAAACATAGAGTCCAGCATCTTATTGTCCCGTCAAGTTCAACGGTTTCTTAGGTATACCCTCTCTGGTCTGAAGACAGAGCCAGCAGAGTATCATCCCAGTCAATTGAAAGCTCCAACATACCATCAGCAAAAATTTACATCATTATGGAATTAATTGACATAGTAATGAGTAACCAATATGTTAAAAGTAAATGCGGGTTCCCAGCCACCTTCTGTGACCACCTCACCTATACTTCAATTTTAGTTTATATACAACATATAACATTCAAAACATAACATGTTATACATAACATCATATCATCTTAAATTAAGGCAAACATGTGGTATTTAACCTTTTGGGATTGGCTCATTTCCCTTAGCATTATGGTTTCCAGTTTGGCCCATTTGGCCACAAAGAACTGCATTTTGTTTTTTTTAATACCTGAGTAGTATTCCATGGAGTAGATGAACCATAGCTTTCTTATCCAATCCTCTGTTGATGGGCATTTTGGTTGTTTCCATGTTTTTGCAATTACTGATTGTGCTGCTATGAACATAGGAGTACATGTTGGTTTCTCATAGAACAAGTGTTCTGGATATATTCCTAGGAGTGCTATTGCTGGATCATACGGTATGTTGAATTTGAGTTGTTTGAATGTTCTCCATACTGATTTCCATAGAGGCTGTACCAGCCTGCAGCCCCACCAGCAGTGGAGTAGGGTTCCCTTTTCCCCGCAACCTCGCCAACAAGTGTTGTTGGTGCTTTTATTCATGTGGGCCAGTCTTACTGGCGTTAGGTGGTACCTCATTGATGTTTTAATTTGGATTTCCCTTATTGCCAGGGAACTTGAGCATTTTTTCATATGTTTATTTGCCATTTGGGTTTGTTCCTTTGTGAAGTGTCTGCCCATTTCCCGTGCCCATTTCTTGAGTGGCTTGTTTGTTTTGACATTTTGGTTGTTTTGTAGCTCTTTGTATATTCTGGATATTAGCCCTCTATCACCTATGTCGTGTGCGAAGATCTTCTCCCATTCTGTGGGTTGCCTTTTTACTTTGTTGATTGTTTCTCTAGCTGTACAGAAGCTTCTTAGTTTGATGAGGTCCCAATTGTTTATTTTGGTCTTGATTTCTACTGCATCTGGAGTCTTTTTTAGGAAGTGAGGGCCTACCCCTTAGTGTTCCAGTGTGTTTCCAACATTTTCTTCCAAAAGTTTGAAGGTTTCTGGATGTAGGTTTAGATCTGTTATCCATTTAGATCTGATCTTAGTGTATGGTGAGAGATGTGGATCTATTTTTTTGTTTCTGCAGGCTATCAACCAGTTGTCCCAGCAGCATTTATTGAACAGACCTTCCCATTTGCCTGGGTTGTCGTTTGTCTTTTTGTCAAAGATTATTTGGCTGTATCTGTGTGGGTTTCCTTCTGGCGTTTCTATTCTGCTCCATTGATCTTCCTCTCTATCTTTGTGCCAGTACCACGCTGTTTTGATAACCACTGCCCTATAGTATGTCCAGAAGTCCGGAACTGTGATTCCCCCTGCTAACTTCCTGTTCTTCAGGATAGTTCTAGCTATCCGTGGTTTTTTGTGCTTCCAGATGAACCTTTGGATCATTGTTTCCAGATCTGTGAAGAATGTTTTGGGCAATTTGATTGGGATTGCGTTGAATGTATATATTGCTTTTGGCAGTATAGACATTTTAATGATATTGATTTTACCTATCCAGGAGCATGGGATATTACTCCATCTTTTGAGGTCTTGTTCAATTTCTTTTTTAAGCAGATTGTAGTTTTCTTCAAATAAGTCTTCTACATTTTTGGTTAGATTTATTCCCAGATATTTCATACTTTTCTCTGTTATTTTGAATGGTATCTTGCTGGTTAAGTCTTTTTCCATCTTGGGGCTGTTCGCATACACTATGGCTGTTGATTTTTGTTCATTAATTTTGTACCCTGCCACTCTACCAAACTCTCGTACAAGTTCTAGCAGTCTCTGTATTGAGTCTCTTGGCTCTTCTACATAAAGAATCATATCATCTGCGTATAGTGAGAGCTTGACTTCTTCGTTTCCCATTTGGATTCCTCTGATTTCTTTTTCTTGTCTTATGGCCTCAGCGAGTACCTCTAGGACTATGTTGAATAGTAGTGGAGAAAGTGGACATCCCTGTCTTGTTCCAGATCTCAGTGGGAAGGGTTCCAGCTTTTCTCCATTCAGTATGATGCTGGCGTTGGGTTTTTCATATATTGCTTTAATTATGTTGTGGATTTTTCCACCTATGCCTACCTTGGTTAGGGTTTTTAGTAGGAAGTGATGTTGGATTTTGTCGAAAGCTTTTTCCGCATCTATTGATACTATCATGTGATTCTTGTTTTTCAGTTTTTGGATGTGGTGTATCACATTTATAGATTTTCGAATGTTGAACCATCCCTGCATTCCAGGGATGAATCCTACTTGATCTGGATGAATGATCTGTCTGATGTGTTTTTGAATTCTGTTGGCTAGGATTTTGTTGAGAATCTTAGCATCAATGTTCATCAAAGAGATAGGTCTGTAGTTTTCCTTCTCTGTTAGTTCTCTGTCTGGTTTTGGGATTAAGGTAATGTTGGCTTCATAGAATGAGTTTGGAAGGGTTGCCTCTTTTTCTATTGTTTTGAAGAGTTTGTAGAGGATTGGGGTCAGCTCTGTTCGGAATGTTTTGTAGAATTCTGGAGTGAAGCCGTCTGGGCCTGGGCTTTTCCTTGTTGGGAGGTCTTTAATCACTGATTCAATCTCTACTTCAGTTATGGGTTTGTTCAGGTCGTTTGTTGCCTCTGGGCTAAGTTTTGGCAAGTGGTAGAAGTCTAAGAACTTTTCCATTTCTTGGTGATCTTCTGATTTGTTGGAGTACAGTGCTTTGTAGTAATTTCTGATTATGGCCTTAATGGATGCGGTGTCTGTTGTTATGTTGCCTTTTTCATCTTTGATGCTGTTAATTCTTGCCTTCTCTTGTTTTTTCTTTGTCAGTCGGGCCAGTGGAGTGTCTATCTTGTTTATCTTCTCAAAAAACCAGCTTTTTGATTCATTGATTTTGTGTATGGTTTTTTTTATTTCTATCTGGTTGATTTCCTCCCTTGTTTTGATGATTTCTTGTTTCCTATTGTGTGTGGGGCTCTTCTGCTGTTGTTTTTCCAGTTCCTGGAGGTGTGTGTTTAGTTCCTGTATTTGGCGCCTCTCTTGGGCCTTGACATGAGCTCCAATTGCGATGAGTTTACCCCGTAGCACTGCTTTGGCAGTGTCCCACAAATTTTGGAATGTTGTGTCAGAGTTTTCATTGGTTTCCATAAATTTTTTGATCTCATCTTTAATTTCTTCTCTGATCCATTGTTCGTTTAGTAGCATATTGTTCAGCCTCCAAGAGTTTCTGTATTTCCTGGGGCATTTTGAATTGCTGATTTCCAGCTTCATTCCGTGGTGGTCTGAGAGGGTACATGGTATGATTCCTATCTTTTTGAAGTTATTTAGGTTTGCTTTGTGTCCTATCATGTGGTCGATCCTGGAGAAGGTGCCATGTACTGCTGAAAAAAATGTATAATCTGTGGCCTTAGGGTAAAAAATTCTATAAATGTCAACCAAGTCCAGTTGTTCTATTGTTTGTATGAGTTCTGTTGTTTCTTTGTTGAGTTTTTGTTTTGTTGATCTGTCTATAGTTGTTAGTGGGGTGTTAAGATCACCCACTATTATTGTGTGCATATCTATGTCTCCCCTTAAGTCCGTGAGTAATTGCTTCACGTAGCTAGGTGCGTTTGAATTTGGTGCATATATGTTCACAATGGTAATTACTTCCTGATGGATCAGTCCCTTCACCAATATATAATGTCCTTCCCTGTCCTTTTTGATGTGTGTCAGATTGAAGTCCACATCATCTGAAATTAAGACAGCTACCCCAGCCTTTTTTTCTCGTCCATTGGCATGAAATATCTGTTTCCAACCTTTCACTTTCAGCTTCTTTGAATCTCTTCTGGTTAGATGTGTCTCTTGTAGGCAACAGATAGTTGGGTGCTGTTTGATAATCCATTCTGTTAATCTATGCCTTTTGATTGGTGAGTTCAGGCCATTTGTGTTGAGAGTTAAAATTGAGAGGTTGTGATTTTGCCCTGCCATACTTGTTTTTGTGGGTGTTGATATCTGTGTTATTGCCCTTCCTTGTGTGGACTTTAGTGGGGAGACCTTCCTGTTTGCCATCTTTGCTTATGATTCACCTCCTTTTTTTCTGGAATTAGTGCATTTCTAAGGAGATTTTGTAGAGCTGGTTTTGTGCTGGCATATTCTTCTAATTTCTCTTTGCTGTGGAAGTATTTGATTTCGTTCTCAAATACGAATGAGATCTTTGCTGGGTACAATATTCTTGGTTGACAGTTGTTCTGATTCAGGATTTGGAAGATCTTTGTCCATTCTCTTCTTGCTTGTAAGGTCTCTTCAGAAAAGTCAGCCGTGATCCTGATTGGTTTTCCCCGGTATGTGATCTTTTCTCTGCTTCGTACTTGTCTCAGGATTCTTTCTTTGTCTTCGTTGGAGTGGAACTTGAGCACCATATGTCTGGGTGAAGATCGCTTTGGGTCATATCTGCTGGGAGTCCTCTGACCGTCCTGGATTTGAGCTGGATTCATGTTCCAAGTGTTTTGAAAGTTTTCCTGTATAATTTCGTCGAGCACCATTTGCATTCCTGATTCTTTTTCCGCTCCTTCAGGAAGGCCAATAATCCTAATATTTGATTTTCTGAGGTTGTCTTTCATTTCTTGTATGGTCTTATTGGCTTTGTTCAGACTTGTCTCCAGCTGTTTCATGAACTGGGTGTGTTCGTTTTGTGTGTCTTCCGTTTCAGAGATCCTCTCTTCTGCTGTATTTGTTCTGTTGGTTAGGCTCTCAATTTTGTGCTCTAAGTCAAGGATTTTACTTTTCATTTGTTGTATTTCTGAGGCTATGTGGTTCTTGAATTCCTTGAAGTCCTCCCAATTCTTCTCATTGTCTCTGACATATTTTAACATTATTTTTTTGAATTCCTTGTCTGGTAGATCTTCTATGTCTTCATCTCGCATCTCCGAAATAGACATTGGCTTTCGATCCTTTATTGGTAGGGTGTTGGCACTCTCATCTGGATCATTACCTTTTCTGGTATTTCTTCCCATTGTGTTAGTGTTTCTTTTTTGAGAGACCTAGGCACCAGTGTGCTGAGGGGTCTCCAAGCACTATCCTGTAGAGATCGGAGTCTGCAGGCGTGGAGTAGCAGGGTGTGGGAATTTTCAAGGCACTTTTGGTGCGTCTCCAGAACACTGGACCTCAGGGCGCCTCTTCCAGGGCCCAGCGGATTCAAAGCACACTCTCAGCTCGTCCCCTACAGGTATGCTACCACAGGGCGTGGGGGAGTGAAGGCACTCTCTGTGCGCGCACCCTGTTCACTGGATCACAGGGCTCGGAGCAAGGGACTATAGGGCGTGTTCCAGGTGCTCTCTGGAAACGCCTCCTGCGCAGGTCCGCCCACCCCAGCACTTGCAGGGGACCGACCGCCCCTGCGCTAGCAGGGAACTGCCCAGCCCAGAGGCGTGCTTGGGTTCCTGTGGGATAGCACCGCCCAGCTGAGTGCCACACCGCAAAGGCACAGGGGAGTATCCAGTGTGCCTTTTGCCTTTCTCCCAGACACAGTTTTGGCAGTCTCAAGGCACTCGCCCTGTGTCTCTAGAGGCTGGAGCCTGGGGGGGGGGAGGGGCGGGGAGGCCAATTGTGTTCAGGCTCTGTCCGTGCCCCTGGGGGGCCAACTCCCGAAGCCTCCAACCCACCACTGTCCCCACCCAACTCACTCAAACCTCAGGATCTTGCAGTCTGCCTCTTCCTCTGGTGGGAATCCTGGCCGCCAGTGCGTCTCCCGACTGCTGCGTCCGTTGCTGGTCTCCGCGCGGGTCGCGATGGAGCCTGGAGGCTGCGGCTGGTGCAGGTCCCGGGGGTTGGCGACCAGGGTGGGCAGATGCCGGCGGGTCCCGGTGATTCAGGGTCCTGGTGTCCGCAGCGGGGCAGGTCCTGGCGAGTCCTGGTGACCAGGGTGAGCAGATGCCAGCGGGTCCCAATCACCTCCGGTCCTCACGGCCACAGCGTCTTCAGGTCGGTCTTTGGGTGGGTTCGGCGGCTTTCAGCGTCTGCCCTCAGAGGTGACTCAGCAGGTCAGGAGCGGAAAGTCGTCTTCCCTGTCCTTTGCTTTGTTTTTCCCTGGTTGCTCTTCCGAGTTGTGTGGATTTTTTTGGCTCCACACTGTCCAGGGAACTTCACGTTCTTCTCCCTGTAGTTCTATGCTGCTCCACTTACGCTTTTGTCGCGTTCTAGCCCTCTCTGTCTGTGAGCTCTCTCACAGTCTTCCTCCTATGTCGGCCATCTTGCGAGTCTCTCCAGAACCATTCATTTCTGAACTCTTCTTTCAAGCTTGCAGTAGGGTTATGTCATCAGGTATAGTGAGGGTGTATAAGTGTTGGGCATAAAATTTACAGCATCATAACATAAAGGTTATCACGGGGACACCACATGTAGCTACCTTGGATATTTCCAGCTGGTGCTGGTTCTAAGTTTGAAATGTTACAGAAATTGCAGTCTTTGCTACCTAAAAGTGGGTGAAGGGCAGAGGTTTGTTATTCATGGAAAAGGGAGTTGCGGAATACATAGAAGTGGGAAGTTGTATGGTACAAGAGAATTATTTGAAAAAAATTAGTGTATGGGAAGGAGGTTTCAATGGTGCATACCAGGCTGTCACACAGGCTTGACCAGCTGTCATTTGGTAGTCAGCTGTGGCGCCTGTGCCACTCAGCCAGGTCTACTGCCTGAGCCAGCTGGAGCTATCAGGCAACAGTTCTGACAGAGCTTGTCATGCTGCAGGCTGTGCTGCTGTGCAGATTGGCTGCAGCTGTCCTCAGCAGGTCAGCTGGAAATACTGCACAGCCTACTGGATGGAGCTTTCATGCTGTAGGCCAGCCATGCTGGATTGTAGTCCTGTGGGTGTTAGTATCACAGGTTATTTATTCATACATTGAATAGCATCTTGGTCGCTGCCAGTTTTCAGCAGTTATGATTAAAACTGCCGTAAATATTTGAGTGCAAGATTTATGTGGCTATAATTGTTAAATCAGATGGATAAGTACATAGTTTATGATTGCAGAATTCTGTAGTAAACTGTCTGGATTTGTAACATATTCTAAAACTGTCATCAGTGTGGATTTATGACTTCACTTACGGTGATTCACAGTTTCTTCTGTATTCTTGGTAGTATTTGTCAATACCTTGGATAAATTGATAATTTCAGTCATTGTAATAGATATTCAATGCTGTTTTCTTATTTTGATTTGTGATTCTTGAAGCATTTTATTTATATTTTTAATGACCAGGAATATTCATTGCAAGAAATTATAGAAATTATAGCTCTATTCATATCCATATTATTATTGCTAAGAAAGTGCTATGATTGTATATATTTATTTTTTGTATCTTCTTATGTCTACTCTTATAATGTAAGTGTATTGAATGTTGATTGAATATTTGTGTTCTCATCATCTCCAATTTCAAATGCTAAAGTCCTGACCTCCGAGATAGTGGGATTCAGTAGTGTTTGACTTTCTCTCAACTGAATTGACCCAGAGATTATGTCAGCTCCTGTATTCTCCATTTTTAGAGCTGAAATGTGTGTCACCCTGGATATGACAGAGAACAAAATAGAATTTAATGAATATGCGTGCCACATTCTCTACCCTTACTGCTTTTCCTGGATCCAACTTTCAGTGTTTATTGGCAAAGAAAATCAACCCACGCCTAACTACTTCACCTTTCTGTTAGTGTTTACACTAGGAGATAATATTTTTACTTATAGCAGCCTCAATTCCTTCTATGTGGAGAACTTGTATTCTGTTCTCTCTGCTGTCTCAAATTTTTCTAACATGTCCTCAAATCTCAAAGTTTATATCCTGAAGGATACAGGAAATGTAATTCCAATGTAATACAGCAAGTGTTTCAACCTCAGCGATGGATTGCTGCAAGTGATGCTACCTATGTCCCTGGGCAATACTGGCAGACATTTTAAGAATGGTTCCACCACCTGTTGGAACCCTGTAGCCAGCATCACTAGGTAACCTAAATTCGAGAGACTGACAACCTTAAGCAGGGTCAATGTGCCATTCCTATCCAGCAGGAAGCTGCTGGAGATTAAACCTACACCAAAATGCCAAACATTTGTCTCTGCCAGTTTGTCAAGGGGGAAGGCGAGGTCCACTTGCGAACCCTTGGCAGGTTGGGAAAGTCCATAACAAGGAACAGGGGGAGATTTCTGGCTTCTTATAGAAAGACAATCCCCTGTGAAGAACATTGTTGGATCACAAAAAAAAATGAAATTCTGCAAGGTAGGACTAAACTGCTGGTCCCATAGAAGCTCCTTAAATTACAGGTGCTAAGAAGACAGATGTTCCCTGTCTTGGCTGCCGCTGCCTTGCAGCATATACAGTGATTCCATTTTCACTTGCTTTACCTGACTGCTCTAAAAAATTCTCTTAACCCTTGAGGCATGGACCTCAATTTTTTGCTTGCTATTATAAGCACTTTGAAATTTTTCAAACTTAGTTTTAATAAGTCAAAAAGAGTGTATCAGATGTATATTTAAACTTTTGATTAAAATACATTGTATTATATCATGCTTGTGAAAAATGCATTCAAGGAAAATGAACATTGTGGCATAGCAAGTTTATTTGTTACTTCTGACACCTGCATCTCATATTTAATGTTGATTAGAGCATTTCTTGTAGCTATTATTAGCTATTTCTTGTAGTCCAGCTCCCTGCTAATGTAATGTACATGATAGGTGGTGGATGAGGTCCAAAGTACTTGGGTTTTCAAAACCCAAGTGGGAGACCAGATGGAGTTCTCTGGTTCCTGACTTCAGCCTCATGCAATTTTTTTTCTGTTGCAATCATTTGAGGAGTGAACCATTGGATAGGAGATTTCTCTCACACACACACACATACTCTCTTTCTCTCTGAGTCTGCCTTTCAAATATATAAATTCTAAAAATATTACTCATTCATTTCTTGAGAAAATTATTAATTTGATACTATTCTCAGTTATTTTTTTGTGAAAAACCTACTTCTAAACTTTTTTTTGGAGCACACACACACACATGGAGTAAAAAATTGCATTCCACATCTTATCTAAACAGATATCCTCTCTGCCCCAACCCAGGGTCTCCTGGGTAGTAATCTCTAACCCCATGAAATTACCTGCCACATAAGAATATCCCTGTTTAATCGAAGATCTTGTACTATGCTAGAGAGTTTAACTATTTCATTTAAGATGAGAAATTTAGCTTACAGGGTGTTGATTGACCTATTGAGTTCTGTAAACTGAGGTCAGCCAGTTTGCCACCAATGATGTCTATGTAAACAAGTAGCTAGAAAATTTTTAGAAAGCAAGGCTCAACTAAACTTTCTTGGTTGACAGTATTCCATACATTTTTTAAAAGATTTATTTAGTTTTATTGCAAAGTTAAATATACAGAAAGGAGGAGAGACATGGAGGAAGATCATTCATCTGTTGATGAACTCCTCAAGGGGCCACAATGGCTGTATCTGAGCCAATCCAAACCCAGGAGTCAGGAGCTTCTTCCGGGTCTCCCAAGGCCTTGGGCTGTCCTCGACTGCTTTCCCACATGACAAGCAGGAAGCTGGATGGGAAACAGGGCACTCAGGATTAGAACCGGTGTGCATATGGGATCTTGAGCGTTCAAGGCGAGAACTTTAGCTGCTGGACAACTGCACTGGGCCCCATTCTTCCATACATCTTATCAGATGTTATTGCCAGGAAAGGTTGCACTATTCATGACATCTACAAGAGAGGAAGTCTGAATAGGAATATTCTAGATTTTTTTTCTCTAGATACATCAATCTATTCATTGAGTTGAATTTGTGTACTTTTGCTATGATCAACTACAGATCTGAGTGTAACAGCTCCCTGTGATTTCTCTACCTTCTAGTGAATTACAGAAATTGAAGGAGGGCATTGAGACTTCTGAACTTGCAATCTATGTCAGAAATGAGAGTGATATTATGTACTGTGCTTTCACTTTTCATTTATGTATCTGTACTTTTGGGTGCACAACACAGGATTTACAATGTAATGTACATCATTAAGCTCCATCTAGAGTTTCACATAATAGATCTGTTACAAATATGCTACATGTTTTCTTTTTCTTTTCTTAAAAATATATATATATATATATTTTTTTTTTTGGAAAGGCAGCTATAGAGAGGAGGAGACACACAGAGGAAGATCTTCCATTTGATGATTCACACCCAAAGTGACCACAATGGCCGGTGTTGCACCGATCCGAAACCAGGAGCCAGGATCTTCCTACAGGTCTCCCATGTGGGCTCAGGGTCCCAGTGCTTTGGGCTATCCTCAATTGTTTTCTCAGGCCACAAGCAGGGAGCTGGATGGAAAGTGGGGCTGCCGGGATTAGAACTGACCCCCATATGGGATCCTGGCGTGTTCAAGGCGAGGACTTTAGCTGCTAGGCCACCACGCCAGGCCCAAATATCCTAAATTTTATTTTCTTATCATTAGATTATTTTCACTAGTACACCATTTCTATTGCATTTAAAGTATTTTGAATGAGTATATAATTACTAGTGTTTTATTACTGAAACAATATATAAATGCATAACTTATTATGTGAATTCAGGTATATTATTTTCCAATAAGTTACAATAAATGAATTATTGAGTAAACATGAAACTATTTTGATAATTGTAGCTAAATTATTTCCATAATTTCTTTCACTTTTTCTATCACTATTACTACATTTAGATAACATTTCTCCATGAATAATACAGATATTGCTACTTTAAATGCTTTAAATTCATTCAGAACTCTGTATCTAGTTCTATTTTGAATTGATGCATTTCCTCTCTTAAAAGTTTAAACATATTTTAAATAACCTATTTGCCTTTTTCATGACTTTCTCAAAATTTTGTTATGTACCACGTCTATATTCTGCCAGGTTGACTTTTGTAAATTTATTTGAAACAAGCAATTATATTTTAGAGATACTTAACACTTGCAAGTTATATATTGCAAATATTTCCCTCTAGCTCATTTCATACTCAAAATTTTACATAAACATACTGTCTTATTTTATTGCTTTAATCCCCTAATATTTCCATTTTTACTGCCTTATTTATAATGCTCAACTTTGAAATTTTATTTTAAAATTGTTTATTTTACAAGAAATGCAGATTTTACAGAGAGAAGGAGAGATAGAAAGATCTTTCATCCACTGGTTACTCCCTAAGTGGCTACAATGGCCAGAGCTGAGTTGACCCAAAGTCAGGAGCATCTTTCTAGATCTCCCACGAGAGTACAGGGTCCGAAGGCTTTGGTTGTCCTTGACTTCTTCCCCAGGTCACAAGCAGGGAACTGGATGGGAAGTGTAGCAGCTGGGACATGAACTGGGATTCATGGGATGCCAGCACTGCAAGAAAGAGAATTAGAAACATGTGCAAAAAGAGATTGCTATGTGTTTATGTGTGAATTTTTCAGCTAGCTTGGGTCAAAAACAAGATGTATTTTAAATTATAAAGCCCTAGAAAGTTCTACTAATAAAATTATAAATTTTTATTAAAAATATTAACATATACCTTAAAAGTTTACATTTATTCTCTCAATGTTATTTTCTTCGCATTAGTAGTTGTCATAAATAAGCAATATTGGGAAGCAATAATTACTTTTTTAAGATCTATTTACTTTTGTTGGAAACGTAGATCTACAAAGAGAAAGAGAGACAGAAAGATGCTGTATCTGCTGGCTCACTCCGCAAGTAGCCACAATGGCCGGAATTAAGCTGATCTGAAGCCAGTAGGCAGGAGCTTCTTCCAGGGTCTCGAAGATCTGAGTTGTTTTCTATAGCCTTCCCAGGCCAAAGCAGGCTGCTGAAAGAGAACTGGAGTAGCTGGGGCACGATCCAACCCCACATGGGATTCTGGCGCGTGCAATAGGAGGACTTGAGCCACTAGGCTACGTGCTGGGCCCATGGAGAGCAATAATTCTTAACTCTAATTCCTGAAACTAACAGAGAACCAACATTTGATATGATTGATAACTGTCCTTCGGAAGTAGTGTGACACAGCTGTGCTAGCCTAGCACATAACAAAACTTGAAGAGTGTTTGCTCCTCCATGAGCTCAATTAGCTCAATCTGAGGACCATTGTCAACGCGTGCACTGCTGCTTTCTCATAATAACCCTGACACATGTCAGAGGGCATGCTGCTCAAATATACAATCAGTATTCCTTTTTGTGATTGATTTTTTGGTTATAATTTGCTATACAGCCTCCAATATTACTATAGTCACAATTAAAATGCATGCAAAATAGCATTTCATTAGTTTATTCTGCAAATTTTTCGTATTTTTTGTATCTGTAATAGCAGCAACTTGTTCACACCATTATACGTAGTTTTTAATTTATATGTCATGAATTGCAGCATTTTTAGGAATCAATGAAAGATCTTTCACTTCAAATTATTTTGATTTTCATCTCATGTATTTACACAAAAATTGACCTGTTAAAATATTCTTAACACATGCATATTCCTTTTTGTCTATTTTTCTGCATTGCAAATTCTGATTTGAAGTTTCCATTTGTTTTTAAGTTATCAAAGCAGAGCTTTGACCTGTATTATTAAGAAGTCTTATTTATTTACACATGATTGGGCCAAATTTCTGTTAATAGAACTGTAAAATGATTGTTCACCTGCTTCTCTTTTCCAATTATTTTATCGTTATTCTTTCTTTTTTTTTTTACTTTCCTATGATTATTATTTTCTATGACACAGTATTTTTAGGGATACGGATTTCCTCTGTTTTCCTCTGTTTTCTCCCTCCTCATTCTCCTCTATCACCATTTCCCCATTTGTTATTACGATAATACAGTGCATCAGTAACAGTCACAAGTCCAACATTTTGTTATTTAAGTGTATCATGGCATTACAGGTATAGCAATGGTAGAAAATCTAGTATCAAATTGTCAAGGTGTATTGGGAGTCCAATCTAGAAGAAAAAAAAAGAAAATATATAAAAATTAAGCAATGCAATTACATATTAAAATTAATGATACTGCAGTCTTTCTGTCCTTTAATCATAAAAAATTGGAACATACTATTATACGACACTGCAAAAAGAAATTCTTCTTTATTTCCTTTTAGTTTAAACCACTTCTAAAATAAGAGACTTTTAAAATGAGAGACTGCAAAGAACTCATTACATCCATTTTGTGTTAATGGAAGTATCAACATTAGCTCTGCATATCGGTGACATGTAAAATGATGAAATTGACTATCTTCTGCATCTCAAATAACGTTGGAAATTCCAAATAAGTCCAAATGTTCACTAGTATGCCTGAAAGTCTTCTTCCTCATTTATCATTGTTCAATTTAATTGATACTTCAGATTAGACACACATTTCCCAATCTATGTGTCTCTTCCCTATCCGCTCAAGTAGTATCATAAGGCATCTTTTCTTGATTGGTAAGCTTGCTCAACATTTGTTTATCATATTTTTCCTATCAGTAATACTATAGGAATCTTAAGAAATCACTGTGGCCCACTATTTTATCCAAATAAATTTGTTTTTTTGTTTTTTTTTTTCCTTCTTCAACCCACAGGAAAAGAAATCTAGGCCTCTTGAAATTTTCTCAAAATTTTTACCTGTGGTTTAAATTATACCTATTATCCTTTAAATTATGTGTAGAGAAAGGTAATAAATTGCAGATTAGATTATTAAAAAATTTCTTTTTACTCAACTTCTTGTCATTCTTACGTCATAGTCAGCATCCTGTGTTAATTTTAAAGCTGCTGATAACTTTTTCATTAAGTGCTAATCATTTCAATTTTCTCCACCTTTAGTACTGTCTCACTTTCATCATGGCATCCTTAGGACAAACAACCTGCTGTGACTCCTGAAAATTCCCCATACAGCATTCACATTCTTTAACTCTGTTTCCTATTTACCATAACACATTACCCACTTTGACATGTAGCGCTGCACTATAAGATGTCCCAGTCCTTTTTACTTCTGTGAGTGTTGCTTTTCCATTGTCCTTTACTCTCTCAATAAATATTCCTTCATAGTAATGCTGCTTTTCCCTCCCCCCATAGATTTTGCACTTGTCTATTCTTATCAAAATTCTATATGTCTTCTACCAAATAACAGAATTTAACATAATAATGGCATGCATTATTCTAGATATTACCCAGATTTTAATATAATCTTGAAGACAGATGCTATTTCAAGTGATTTTCAAGTGGCTTGCCTTCTCAGGAGTTCTTTATGAAATGTTAAGTACCTTGGGAGAGATAAATAATTGTGAATAAATTAATATGCAATCATGTTCCAACAGGGACATTTTTTTCAGTACTTAATAGATCCCTGAGGGAATGAGACATTCAATTGGAAAGAAACATTGGAGAGTTCTGAGGAGGGACAGTGGAAGACCCTTGTTCAAAATCCTTTGATTTATGTTCCATCTTAATCTTTCAGAAAAGAAGAAAAACTCCAAGTGAGGACTTAATGAAAATCGTTCTAGTGCAGTCTCCTGCAAACTATGAAACACTCTGCATGAGAAGGTGTCCAAATGTTAAACGGGAATTAATTTCAGTTCTTTCTAGGTGCATTGCCTTTGTCATCAATGTTTTGTTTTTTGTTTTTCTGTTACTGTCAAGCAGAGAGAGGAGACTGCTCTCTCTTCTCTGAAGGATCCAGCATAGACTGTTCAATTCATCTTTCCTGGCCTTAAAAGTTATTTCAAAGATGCCTCCATGGAAACACGTAACTTACCCTTGACTAGGGACCTTTATTGCTGAATTCCTTTCTATTCTCTCAGGTACAAATTATATATCTCTACTTGAACCTCTCTGGAAATAATCATAAGGATATATTTAATAGTATAAATAAAATTCAAAAGCAATGGTAAGACTTCTGAAAATGAAATAAAAACACACTATCAGCTAGCAATTATTTGCTTTACATTTTAAAATGCAGTTGATATCCAAAGCTAACTGATCTGAAGACATTTTCTTATTAATGAAATTATTTCTATGACCTTCGTAAAATTTCCTTAACTTTTCAAGAAATTGGAAAGAACAAATTCTTATGAAAGTTGAGGACATCACTTATAAAACAAAGTAAAACTGCAGCCTCAAACTACTGATTATATATCATTTTAATCAATAAAATGAATCGATTATAATTGGTTTTGAAATATTATAAGAAATGTTTTATACATTAATATAGTTCTGCTTGTAAAATATCTACCATTTGAAATCCAATTAAGTATTTATATTCTGATTTATTGCCTTGTGAAAAGAGTATTTGATAATAGCTAAGACTAATGATGAAGGCCTCTGTTGTAGGAAAGACAGCTATTCAGTAATTCTAGCCACTCGGATAGCTGGTAAGGAATCCACTAGTCAGGAAGCACTTAAATTAGATGATTGAAGGAAAGAAAATGACACAGAAAGTACGAGAACAAACAATGAAATTGACGGACTTAGATCTTGGCTAGAACAAGATTCTTCAAGCAAACTGATAACAGTTACTTAGATATTAGTGATCATCCTGGTGAATTGCAATGAAAGAATAAGAGAAAACTTATTTCCTTAAACACAGGTCCATATTGATTTTGACCAGTTAGAATCCATGCCCATTATAATAGTCCGAAGCGAAGGCACCCAGTATGCCATTTGAGTCACAAAGTGTTTTTCAGGAATTTCAAAGAAACGAGACACATGTTCTTATTATGTAGAAGACCATGTTTAGTCCTCCACATGCTGTTGCTTTCTCTCTGTTGTGTTATCTGCAAAGATTTTGTACATAGTTAGCATCACTTTTTCTTCCCATTGTGCTAGGCAGGTTGAAAGCACTAGTAAGAAATAGGGATGCATAAGAATGCATTATGTATTCTTCCAGATTTTCTCTTGGTAACATGGTTGGACCTTTCCTATGTCTACCAAAACCCATCTTTATCTGCCAGGCAACTCTTATAGAAAAACAAATCTAAAAACAGAAACGAACAGAAAAGCTATTGTATCTGTTTGGGTTTCAGCACGAAATCCCTTCCTTTGCTCCTTGCCTCCTAGGGTTGATTACAATCACTTGTTACTGCTTGACTGGAAGTAATGCACTGATTTGATTTTTTTCTCATGATTTTCCTAAAACTTATTCATAAGTTTGTAAAGAAAACAATTAAGTCATTCCCTTTTATCTAATTTGAATAAGCTACATCTTTCCTATTGAGACATTGTCTGATAAATCTAAACATCATAAAACAAAAGGAAAGTTTAAGATGTTATAAAATGTAATAATCCAGTGTATTCATTAATAAAATATGTTGCTGCTTAAGTACTCCTACTAAGTTATGGCAATATAAGATTTCGCTTTAGAAGATCACTGCTCGAAAGGAGCTAAGATAGGAATTTAGTGATGGAAATGTGGAAAAGCTTAGTGATGAAAACACAATGCACAAGGATTTCCACTATCAAATTTCTCCACCTTGCTTGATAAATCATTTTAGCAAAATCTTAATTATCACCCGATGTCTTAAATATTCCTCTCTTCCCAGGTGACATTAGAGTTAGGGCAGAAAGCAATCAGATTTAAAAAGGGCAGTGTCTGCTGCAAAAGAGAAATCCCCCATTTGGTTTGCTTGCATTTTCCAAAAACATAGGCAAATTTCCTATAGGATCAATAGTGAATATGTTCATGAATTACATCACTAAATTTCCAATGTTCTGATAATCCCAGGTTACCAAGATTGAGGACTGACATTTGCAAAGTGAGGGAATGATATGGAAGACTCCACATAAGGGAAAGCTAGTTCGTTCCCCTTGGTCTTAAGGTTCATAAGATACAGATGGAGCTGAGGCAGTAAATTGCTTCTAGTTCATTTAAAATAGTCAATCAATAAGTGATTGCTTCCTAACCTCCCAAAATACATCGACTTTATTGATTAAAAAATTCATTTTACAATATCAAATCAATTAGTATAACATGCCCATAAAATGATGCTCAAATTGGTTGTTGGATATGACATGGAACAAGTAAGTCATGATGTATGAAATGTTCCACTTGTTATCTGTTTGGTAAAACTACACTTGACCTTACTTTGCCCCTAAGTTTCAGGATTTTAATTACCCTTGCTGTTATATTTATGCTCCTAAGAAATCACACTGACTTGTCAGTGTATCTCCATCAAGAAACAAAATAGATATCATTTTAAGAATGTAGCTAAGCTTCTTGGATGTTTAAATGTTTCTTCTGGAAGCCAGATCATCCCTAGGCCTAGATTTTCATTAGTATTTTCATTGGTCTTGTTTGCCTTAACCAGTGACCCAAATAATTATGGTAACTTCTGCCAAGTAAGTTTTTTGTTTTTTATTTGTTTTGTTTTGTTGTTTCGTTTTAGAGACAGATACTTTATCAGGAAGAAATGAAACAAAACTCCAGAGGAGCTATTTGTTTCTACTTTGTCCTTAAAATGACCTGGCTTTACGAACAAATTTATGTTAATAATTCAATTAAAATAATAGCCGATCTCAACTCCAATACTTTCAAATTTATCTCTGCTACTTACTTTGCCCTATTTCTTCCTGCATTTTTCACACTGACTTTTGTCAGACATTTTTTCCCTCTGCCTTGTCTTGGATTCTCAGTGAAGTGAAGACACTGGTCTGACTAACATATGTGTGTTTCATTTTCATTTTTCTCAGCAGATTGCTCTACCTGGACATCACAGCTTTTTCTCCCTGTTATATGTGCACGTATCATCTGATCTATTCGACACTCTTGCAGGATCTGGGACAAATTAGAATAAGTTCAGTTTGACACTTTCTTCTATTACTACGATAATAAAGTTTCATGTCTTATCCCAGAATTCATGAAACTGTGGCAGGTTACATTGCTATTTTACAAGCATGTAAAGTGTCAGAGTTTCCACACTTCTTGACTTTTCTTGAGCTTTTATTTTCTTTAAACTGAAGTTCTCCACAGAAACCAACAGATATCGTTCTAGGAAAATGGAAAAAAACTGAAACTAAAACATTTGGAAAAAGTTTTTCATTTGATATAAACAAATGAACATGCTATTGATATTTATAGTAAGAGTGAGCACAAAATATGCTTTCCCCTAGTAACAACATATTGAGTTTATTATAAAATGTATTATTTCAGGGCCTCGTGCATAGCTTAGTGACTAAAGTCCTTGCCTTGCATGCGCCAGGATTCCATATTGGCACCGGTTCCTATTTTAGCTGCTCCACTTCTATCCAGCTTCCTGCTTGTCACCTGGGGAAGTAGTGGAGGATGGCCCAAAGCCTTGGGAACCCTGCAACCATGTGGGAGACCCAGAAGACGCTCCTGTCTCCTGTTGGCGTATTTGCTCAGCTCTGGCCATTGAAGCCACTTAGGGAGTATATGAAGGGATGGAAGATCTTCCTCCCTCTAAGTTTGAATTTAGCAGTATATGTGGCAACTAAGTTTTGGTTTGTCAACTGTTTTTCTTTTCTAAGCTTTATTCATTTCTGCTAGAGTGCCAGTATGGGGAGACACATTCACCCATGCAACTTGGAGTGGGTATGAGAGACAGAGAGAGACTCCTGTATCCATAGTTTCGCTTTAACTGATGGAAACAGCCAGAACTGAGCATGCTGAAGCCAGCCAGGAGTTGGAAACTCCATCCAGGTTCCCACGTGAGGAGCAGAAAGAGAAATATTCTGGCTGTACTCTACTTCTTTCTGAGTTTCAGTACCAGGCATCTGGATAAAGACCAGAGCAGCAAGGACTCAAAGAGTCACTACACTGTGCAATGTCAGGGTTAGTAGTACGAGCATAGCATGCTGAGACTTAATCCTGCCCCCATTAGTATTTATTTTTAAATCACTGTAACATATTCATCTTGTCTTATTTGAATATTTTCCATTACATAAATCTTCCACAGGTAAATAATTAAGAAAATAATTTCATACAATGGAAAAAGTTTTCCTAAAATTCTGGAAGAGGAATTAGAACCAAGTGAGAAAATGGCAAATGCAAGAAATGTGAAGTTTACTTTTTTTTACGTAGTTATATCTAATTATTACTTCTTTTCATTAACATCTATATGTCACCCAGTTTGGCTGTTCTTATGTCCATCATAGATCCAGGACATACATTCCTTTAGTATAGTCAAGAGGTTAGCAAGAGTTATAAAAAGTGAAACTCCATCATCATTCTGTAGATCAGCATATAAAATATTCCTGCCCTGTAACCCCAAAACTGGTTCCACCTGAGGATGATACTCCTTTCCAACTGTGCAGCTTTTCCATCCTTAGGAGAGATTGCTGTATAACTTTTTGACATCTTAAGCTGGAGAAATAGAAACAGAGCCATTTAAGGAATAAACATGTTTGGAAATGGTTGCTGGGATTTATCTGAACTCTACTACATATTTAAATCAGCTTTGCATGCTGAATAATGACATATCAGCTAATCACTATATTTTATAGGCTGATACTTGGTGTCATGTAAAGTTTGTGTATTAAGCTTTTATCATATTAAAAAGTTCCTTAAACCATTTTATATGGAAAAAATAGAACTGAGAACATATTGTGATTGTTAGTCTCATTTTTAAAATTAAACACATATTTTACATATCCTTTATTATAATCTGTGGAATACGCAGCTAGAAGTTGATCTTTTTGAAATTCTTGCATGATCTGGGTCAAATAAAATAAGTTTAATCATGACACTTTCTTTTTCTATTTCTATGATAATAAACTTCCATATCTTACTCAGACTTCATGGAACTATGGCAGGCTATGTTGCCAAGTTTACAAGTATGGTAAAATGTTAGATCGTTTTTTAGACCAGTTTTGTAACCAAAGTTTTCTACAGCAAACAGCAGAAAAGATAGATCATTTGTTTTATATAGATAAAATGTTAAAATGCTTAATTGAGATAATGAAGAATGTTTTAAGATATTAACTATCATTCAGATTGTGCTGTATGGGTGGCATTTAGTAAGTTGTATGGTGAAATGAAAAGCATGCCTCTGTGTAAAATGTGCACAGGTGCAAAATACAGCACCTGTTACATCTTCTCAGTAAGGCTGTGATCTGGTTACAAAATTAATATATCTGTTTCCAAAATAAATTTATAAAATAATATGTACATGTGGGCAACTTAGAACTTCAAGTCAAACTTGAGAAGAAAAAGCTAGTAACTTAATATTGGATAATATACTTGAAGGCAAAAATTAAAATTCAAAAAGATTAGAGTGATAAAGATGATAACACAGCCCACAAAGTTTAACCTAAGTTATATAGCAGCAAGTTACAAAATCCTGTCAGTTTGGTTCTAAGGCGTTTACTCTTTTTTTTTTTTTTTTTTTAAATATTCATTTATTCATTAATTACATTGCATTACATGACACAATTTCATAGGTACTGGGATTCCCCCCCCCCTTCACCCCAAACCCTTCCCCCATCATGAATTCCTTCACCTTGATGCATAACCACAGCTCAAGTTCCGTTTAGATTCCCTAATTAAAAGTTTACACCATACAGAGTCCAGCATCCCACTTGTCCAGTTCAAGTTCAACGGCCTCTTAGGGAGGCCCTCTCAGGTTACTCTTAACCTTTACTGTAACAGTAACCACTGGAATCTATTTTAAATTATAAGTGTATGTAGTTAAGGATTATTTGGTTTGGGATATCATGTAATAAAGTATTATGCGTTTTTAAAAAATATTTATTTTTACTCCAAAGTCAGATATACAGAGAGGAGGAGAGACAGAGAGGAAGATCTTCTATCTGTTGATTCACTTCCCAAATAATCACAATGGCTGGAGTTGAGCCAATCTGAAGCCAGGAGCCTGGAGACTCTTCCGAATCTCCCACCCAGGTGCAGGATCCCGAGGCTTTGAGCCATCATTGGCTGCTTTCCCAGGCCACAAGCAGGGAGCTGGATGGGAAGTGGGGCTGTGAGGATTAGAACTGGCACCCATATGGGATCCTGGTGTATTCTAGGAGAGGACTTTAGCCGCTAGCCTACTGTGCCAGGCCCACCAACTGTGAGTTTTTAAAAATCCAAAGCACACCTGTAATCTTGAAGCAAACACACATGATGCTATCAGAATGTTGGTTTGTAGTTGACATTCAGAGAGTTTTCTAATTTATATTCACACATTTAAAAGTATCACTAGGCTCTACTGATATACCACTCACAATATATTTCTTTATTTCTATCACTTAGCAACAGATTTCTAAAAATAACAACAGCAAAAATAAAGTTACAGATTATGGAGGATTTATGGTGCTTCCACTCAAGAAAGAATATGCCTAAGACCCCTATGGCAAATTCACATACAAAATAGCGAAGAAATGTTTTTTTTTTTTTATGTTTTTCCTAAAATCCAATATGTCAGCAAGGTGATTAAGAAATGTTGAATAAAAAGTTTTTTAAAAGGCAAAAGAGTGAAAAGCAGTGAACAGGGGGAGCAAAAGGAAGTAAGGTAAATCAGCTGTTAGTTTGCAAAGTGACTGTGCTAGAAACCTGGAATCCCAAGTGGAAATGGGAATAAAATTTGACACTCCAATATTAGATGTGGATATTCCCAGATGTGTCTTTGCTACTGTGCCAAATGCTCATCCACATCTAATATTTTATGCTGATTCTTGTCTTTAACAGTAAAAATCAATTGTAAAGATTGCAAATTTCAGTGAAAGAATAGAAATAGAAGATGCTTAAGCACACTCATAGTTGGAATACCACTAATACTTAAAAAGTGGGACAATAGGTGACAACCTTATCCACATATTTATTTCATTAACTCTGACCACCCAATAGTGATGTTTATAATATTTTGACCTTATGTGAAAGTTGAATCGCATGCATATTTCCTGTGCTGCTTGCCATTAGTAACTGTCTTTAAAACTTACAGAATTTAGCATTTTCATTGACTTGATATAAATTTAAAAGCATAAATACAAAAAGATGAGAAAGACAAGTAGATGGAAATAAGTTGAATTCATAAAAATTTCAGCTACAGACACCAAATACATCAGGCAGTGTTGTGTTCTCTAAGAGAATAACTAATAACTGAACTAAAAACAAGATTCAAGATACTTTAAATGTTTTACATCCTAATCTACCCCTATGATAATTGCCAATGAAAAATTAAATGGTCCACTAAGTACTTAATTCAGTATCCCAATACTTCAGGGAGCAATCTTTGCTAATTGAAATATGAAACATTAACTGCTTGACAATACAAGGATGATCTTCACTTTTGCAAAATAAATATTTACTGGTGAATTTGTATAAATGTTATACTGGGACCCGGTGTGATGACTCTATTGGCTAATCCTGCACCTGCAAGTGCCAGCATCCCATATGGGTGGTGCCTCGTGTCCTGGCTGCTCCACTTCTCATCCATCTCCTTGCATGTGGCCTGGGAAGATGGTATAGGATGGCCCAAAGCCTTGGAAACCTGCTCCCTCGTGAAACACTCACGAAGAAGCTTGTGGTTCCTGTCTTTCGATCAACTCAGCTCTGGCCTTTGTGGCCATTTGGGGAGTAAGCCAACAGAAAGAAGATCTTTCTCTGTATTTCTCCTCTTTCTATAAATCTGTCTTTCCAATAAAAATAAAGTAATCTGAAAAATAATAATAAATTTTATAATAATTTTCCTTTAGATATATCAAGTTGATATTGATTCATCCTAATTTATTTCTGCCCTTATAAATTAAATGCCTTTTATATAAGCACATCTTATATGTATATGCATACTTATAACTATGTAAAATATTAAAAACATATGCGTAATGATGTACATACAAATAATTATGGAAATATGAGTAATATGTGAAATAAAATGAACAACTGCATGTAGGGGATAAATAGGTTTGTCTCCTTTCTGAAATGGTAGCAAATGTGTTACCTATAGGCCAGAGTAATCCAAGCCTTTTTCTGGGCCCTGTCATTCAGGGGGAGCTATCTTGTTTAGTTTCTTTCATGATGTTTACCAAGATTCATTCTGGCATTTGTATCTGCTTGACTGGCATAATGTTCCCTTAACAAAAATATGTAGGGTGCTCTCTTTTCAGATAATATACATCGTTCCTAGGTTTCTGAGATCAGGCTGGGAAATTAGTGCCGTTTCAGGAGGATATTCTGAGCTCAAATCTGTAAGTGTGCAGCAATTTATCTATTTATTTCAAAATAGTCTATATCCTGCATACCATGAAATCAGTAAACCAGATGCCTGAAGGTGTTCTAGGTTAATACCTATTTGTTCTTCATAGTAGAACAACTTGAATGGGTCAAAGTCCTTGGATAAAGAAATGTTCCTAAGAGGAGGATAGAAGGAGAAATTCCCAAGCCTATGTGAAAAATAAATTTTAAAAATGTAAAAAGAAGTGTCAGGAAACAATATGAATGTCACAAAAGGCTGATTTCAGTTGACTCCCTTATAGGAAGTTGGTCAAAGATTTAATCTAGCCATGTGTCCCTGGACTGCATATTTGCTTCTTACACACTCACGCAGTATTTTCAGCTTTCTAAAGCTGTTGTTACGTTAGAGTCAAAGCCGAAACATGGGAAGGTACAAATGGGGAAAAAAATTTAGACAGAAGAAGTTATTACACAAAAGGTGATCTGAGATAATTTATTTGAATGGACCTTATTTTACTTTCCGTTTTAATACTGTTTTAGGTTGATTTTGGGAAATCGAAGAGTAAGTTCAAAGTTGAAACCCATACTAACACAATGAAATGCATAAAATGTTCCATTCAGCACTGAAAAGGGATCACAGAGAATGTGCCATTTTGAATTTGGAAGATGCAAATTTCTTAAAATTTACAATGCATTCAGTTAGTGATTTCTGTAAGATTGCAACATGTACAGGATGAATTTTCACAAATTTCCTATTTTAATTTTTATGGTTTGTGAAGGCTTTTATTTCCCTGAAACTCATGAATCTGATAAGTGAGGCCAAGACAACATACCTTCAGGGTTGGTTGTTGTGAAAATTTTGGTTATTTCAGTTCAAATTCTGCCAAGGTTCTTGCTTCATTCCCTGTTTTACTGTGTGACTTGTCCTGTAAACACAAGACAATCAGATTCTATAGATGCTGGGCGAGGGAGCAGCAAATCTAGAACTGTAATTTCAAACAGTGAGCTGAAGTAAACCTTTCCTTTGTAAAAGAACAACCTCTCCAGTATTTTAGATAAAGTAACAAAACGTGGACTAATACATTAGCAGGAACCTAGAATTGTGAGCAAAGGTAGAACTCAATACAGATATAGGTATCCCAGACAGCATCTTTAAGTTTTATACGAAATGAGTTCTATTCATTTGTCTGTTTTAATATTTTCCTCTCCTTTTAAAAATATGTACACCCAGAGATAATTCTAAATACATACAGGCAAAGGCAGATAAAAATCTCTGGAAATTTATGGTTCACAGGTAGCGTCTCAAACTTCGTCTATGAATATGAGAATCATGTTGAAATTTGGACAGTATAACAATGAATATCTTACTTTCTAAATTATTTTTCTTTTATTTTTTCCATGTCTGGGAATTATAAACTCAAGCATCTTTATTGGTGTCATACACTTTGAAACATTATCTATTAAAGCTTTCTTTTCAAACAGTTAACCCACCTTTAGGACCACTCCTTAGAAGAATTGGAAATAGACAAACTGCTTCTTATTTCTAATACACATTTATCTACACAGCTTTTACTAGACCTGAGTTGAATCTCTGGCTTTGGCCTGGACCAGGGAGATCTCTTTCCTGTCTTTCTGCCTGTATGCCTCCCTGTATGTGTCTCTGACTTTATACAATGATAAGTTTATAAAAATAATGACTAAATGCATTTCCCAACTATCATAGATGGTAGTCATCAAAGCAGCAAATCAAAGTTAATCATGAACTAAACCAGTTGAGTCAGTATGCCGTGCCAATTAGATTGCGCCATGATCAAATTTTGGTAGGCAAATGGGGTGTAACTAGAATAGGAGATAAACATGATTTGAGTAGGTAGTGGAGGCAGATCTTACAAATGTGAAATCTCCGGGAATATAGCCTCAGTAAAATCAAATGCTCTGTAGCTTTTTCTCGAAAGTCAAACTGTCACCAAATACTGATCTTAATGGAAAGAAAGCATGAAGAAAATGGGATCAGAAGAAAGGAAAAATCATCTCTGATAACTTGGAAACTTTTAAGCTCATTTCTCTCTATAAAATACATTGTGCTTTGTGAGTATTTATCTGTGGATATATATCAAAATTATATTCTACATTTGTTCATATCATGCACTTCATCCTTTGTTAATATAGAAGAGTTCTTTCAAGAGCTTACTGAATGAGTGACAAATAACAGGATGAAAAGTTTGCTCAAATACATTTCAATAATATAATAATGGCATCATGAGCAATTCTATTTCATTTTTATAAGTTGAATTATGTTACCGTAATTTATTTCTGTCTCCATGTAGTTTTATTGCATTAGAAGTTTTCTTTTGAGATGTCAAGTTTACAATGCATACTTATAAAAAGAAACTTAGGATAATAAGACAAATGAGTGTGGCAAGAGATACATTTTGATGTACAGAATTTCAATTAACATCTGAAGAAATCAACGACCTAGATAAACTGGGTAACTGAATAAGAAATAGAACTATTTATTTTTATTTAGTACAGATCAGGTTCAGGGAAAATCAGATTTATTTCTGGACTGATTAACATGCTACTTCTGTAGATGAACAAAGTATGACAAAGGGCAACTGGACTCTGTCAGAAATTGTGTCTTCAATGGATAGATGTGGTTCTCTGGTCTTAAGACGCTTTAAGAACATGATTCAGCAAAATATGCCCTTGTCCAAAAATCTAGTCATAAAACTCTGTCTAGTTTTAGCATCCTGATTAGTTTTTGGCAAGGTTATTTGCAACCCTGTGATTCATTTCTCCTCACAGTGAGATGTGTTTCCTAGAATTAGTCTGTTACCTAAATCAACTACATGGCCAGCGAAATCTGACAAAGCCAGATAAAAGGAAAAGAGTAACTACCAAAAACATAGGAAGAGGCAGCATTCTCTTCTTCAGAAAGAATGTATGTGTGTATCAATAGTGTTATTTGTGTTTGTGATCATGACTATATTAAACACTTAACAGTCCTGAGGAATCTTAGATGAAGCTGAACTGTTCAGTACAGTGAAGTCTAGTAGATCAATGTTAATAGTCCCCATGTAGGAAAAGGACAGCTTCAAGTACTCTTAAGAAAAATCCAGTGCATCGGATGATTCATTCTGAGGACGTAACAGAGAATTGGTCTTTGGTATTCCAAGTCACTGGAGAGACCCCAGTGGCAGCATGCACCTTGGTCCTTGCATTTTAATATAAATGTTCTCATCCTGTTGGCTGAAGAGAAAGTCTCGAGCAACCCTTATGCTGTTTGGGGGAATATAATGAAGGGGGATATGCACAAGTTTGGAATCACAAAGTAGAAAGAATAATTACTCACGCATTTCCTATCTAAGCATCAGGGGATTTTTGAAAATATATTTATTTTTTGTTAACAATAATTGCACACACTGAGAGAAGCACAGTGTGAAAATTCAAAGTTTATATTTTGCACTGTTCCAATCAGTGTAATCAACATTTGCGCCTCTTTTACATCAGTTTATGATGGGGTTCTGGAGCTCCCTTGTTCTGTTCATTGTTGGCCATTCTGAATTATAGCCATACAATTATGACATGTAACATCAGGACCCTGTTCCTTGATGTAGCTAATCTGCAGAAGCAAGAGCTGCAAGGAACAGAGGGATATATACTTGAACAAACACGAACTAGGTTCCTCTGAGCACTTCCTTCACTGAATTTCAATCTGGGACCATAAATACTTGAAGAAACACACAAAGTCCCTTCCCTTACAATTTTTAGTAGTGTATAAACAACCTTAAATGTGAGGATGTTGTCTGTATAATACAGGCAAGTCAATACACTTAAAGCAGGCTTACATGTCTGAAGCCCTGAATATTTATAAAGTATTCACACATTTTCTGTGCTAATACCACAAACCTACCTATACATAAAAGTGAGAAAACTCATACCTTGTTACACCACAGAGGTAAATAATTTTTTTATTCTCAAATTTTTAAAAATTATTTCAATATATACTTGAGAAGAGTCTAGTTATATTTTTTAGAATTCTAATAATGCGCTAGATTTAATCTATTCAGTTTGCATTACATATCACATTTAGCTGAAATCTAAAAAGAATAGATGAAATTATTTTAAATGTAGTGTTCCTAGCTTCAGATTAGCACAGCACTGAATATCACCTTCATTTGGGAGTAAACCAGTAGGTAGGATCTTTCCTTCTCTTTCTCTCTCTCTCTAACTCTGACTTTTCAGTAAAGTAAAAGAAATCATAAAAATAAACATCTATAGAGCTTGCATGCCTACTACTAGCATCCCATAAGGGCACTGGTTCCAGTCCAACTGCTGAACTTCAATTCAGCACCCTGGTAATACATAGGAGTGCAGTAGAGGATGGCCCAATTTCTTAGTATTTTTTACCCACATGGGAGACCTGGAACAATTTCCAGGTTCCTAACTTTTGTCTGACCGGACCTTGGCCATTGCAGCCATTTGGGAAGTGAACCAACATACAGAAGATCTCTATCCTATGTGTCATTCTGTGATACTTTGCCTTTCAATGATAAAGTAATCTTTTAAAAATTCAAAAAAATAAAGGAATAAAAATATCTATGGTGGGGCTCGGCATTGTAGCCTAGTGGCTAAAATCCCTTTCTTTGATTCACTCCCCAAATTCCCTCATACGTATTCTGGCTCTTGCACATGTCAGCATGTATGGTGACCTGGTACAGCCTGGTTGTCCTCCGGACCCAGCCCACATGCAGATCAACTGGTACTGCAGGCCTGTCCAGCACAGTCTTCCCCCAGACCCAGCTCTCACACTCTCCAACGGAAGCAGGAGTTGCCACTCAGATAGGCACAAAGAAAATAGTTTATTGAGATGACATATACTCCTAATTAAGCAACCATGGATAGCACTTAAATTTTAGCAAAAAATTAGATTACTTGTTATGCAATGCAATTACCCTAATACACAAAATCTATTACCTGCATACTCGGTAAAATTGTAATCAAAACTTCACCATAAATTTTGAAGAAATTGAATTAATTCTTAATTTATATTAAAGTACTATAGATCTAATTAGATATATTTTTTCACAAGGTGGTACAAAGTTTTAGAAGTAACAATAATAGCTTACAAAAATAATTCTATTTGGATAAAGATGATGGATTTTATATTAAGGAGCAAAGACAAATTTAAAAAATGGTTAAATTTACAATTTTTGCAGAAATTTATTTCTGTCCAAATTCAAAATATTAATTTTGATGTACCTCTTACAAAATAAATAAATACCAACTCAAAATCAATGATAGATACGAATGTAAAACCTGACTCATATAAAATAATACTGGAGAGCATAATTTTGCTACGGTTATTAATTTCACATGTCAACTACCCCGGGTCAGAGAATTCCCACATATTCTTTGAACATTATTTTGGCGGCATCTCTGAGTGTCTTTCTGGTAGACATTAACACTTGAATTGGTAGAATGAGGAAAGTCGTAGTGCCCACCAATGTTGCTGGGCTTAATTCAGCACTTTGGAGCCTGACTAGGACAGAAAGAGGAGATGACATTGTTTAATGGTAATTTATCTTAATTAAAACTTCAGCTCTTCTGAAATCATTGTTAGGATGATGAAAAGGCTTGCTCAAAAGCAAAAATGTGAAACTAGCCTTAGATTTGATTGCTATGTGTAGGTCTTGTGCTTATTAACGACTTTAATTAGTGTCACATGAAATGTGATTATAAAGTACATTAAAAGTATGCTATTTCAAAAAATTAAAATAAGAAGGATAGGAAGGATAAGAGAAGGAACTAGTGCTATGTTATAGCATTGTATGTATGAAATACTTAAAATTTGTTCTTTCTATTAACAAAAAATAGATCAATAGCTGTTATGAAAAAAGAAGATATTTAAAATATGTATATATGAATGTTACATTGGATTTATAACTACAAACATGTTTAAACTTCCAAAATTTAATATTGACTCTAATCAGTTTTTCAGTGATTTATTAGTTCTTCAGTTTATGTTTGTGTCAGATTGTTAAAAAGCAGTCCTATGGCTAGACTCTATGCTTGGTATATGTTCGCAAAGAAAGAATCTTGGCTTAATTTGAACTGTAATACTGCAACAAGGTGGAGGAATCCACTGTGGGGGGAGGGTACGGGAAGGGGTGGGGGATCCCAGAGCCTATGAAACTGTGTCACATAATGCAACGTGATTTAAAAACAAAAAGCAGTCGTTTCCTTAGGAGACATTCTTAGATTCCTATATGACAGTAAATATTTCATACATTCAAGCTAGAATTTGCTGAGTTCTGTTGTTGGAAACACCTCTAACATATTCTGTATCTATAACTGAATCATGAGATTTTTTTTTCTGTATTAAACCACATTCTATAGAAACTTTCTGATTCTTAAAAATCATCCCCATCTGAGAACATTGTGAAGATTGTCAGTTAACAAAGAACTAATGTGGCTTGAGTTGTGGCACAGCACATTAAGCTGCCACTTTACAATCCCAGTGTCTCATACGGCAGTGGTTGTTCCAGTTCTGATTCTTCGGCTTGCAATCCAACCTCCTGATAATTCATCTTGAAAGGCAGCAGGAGCTGGCCTACCACCAAATGAGAGGCCAGAATGTGCTGTCTGGTTCCTGGCTTGGGCCTGTTAAAGACCTGGGAGTTATGTCCACTTCTGCACTGAACTATCACATGGAAGATTCTCTCTGTTTGTACCTGTTTGCTTTCTAAATATAAATAATTTTAAAAAGCTTAAGAAGAGAATTGGGAATTTTATTTATTATTGAAAATCAGTAAGTGATTTCCACAAAAGTTTAGGCTCTCCTCTTTGTACCCAAAAAAGACTAAGTATCCACGGTTAGCATAAGACCCTAGGGAGGGGGCTGGAGCAATAGCATAGCAACTTAAGTCCTCACCTTGAATACGTTGGAATCCCATAAGGGCACTGGTTCTAATCCCGGCAGCCCCGCTTCCCATCCAGTTCCCTGCTTGTGGTCTGGGAAAGCAGTCGAGGAAAATCCAAGACTGTGGGATCCTGCACCCACGTGGGAGACCCGGAGGAGTCTCCTGGCTTCAGATTGACTCAGCTCCAACCGTTGTGGCCACTTAGGGAGTGAACCGTTGGATGGAAGATTTTCCTGTCTGTCTCTCCTCTCTGTATATCCGCCTTTCCAATAAAAAATACATCTTTATATATATATATATATACATCTTTATATATATATATATATATATCTTTTAAATATTGAATATATATATATATATATATATATATATATATATATATTCAATATTTAAAAGACAGAGTGACAAAGGGAAAGGAAAAAACAGAGACCCCAACACTCACATAGTCATCGGGTATCCTGCTAGGTGCATTGGCCAGAAGCTGGACCAGAAATGGAGCAACCAGAAAGGAAAAAAAAAAAAGAAGCTGGCGCATTGATGTAGCCTACAATTATCCTATCAGGCAGTTTATCCCACGACACCACAATACCCCTCCCTGTTGTCATATTCATAATGACTTATGAAATTAGTCCATTTTTTGTATTTATGAGTGACTCTGTGTATATAAAATAGATTCATTGCACAAAATATATGATTAAATATAGTAATAAAAGTAACTTTATTTTAACTTTATTTTAAAGAATAAAAATAACTAGTAAAAGTAAGTCAACTGAAATAATTTCATATTCTTTGGAGAGCCTTTACTGTAGGCAACAATCCTTTTAGGGAAGTCAGTGTTGAAATTGTCATGGCATTTGGAAATCATAATCATTAGAACACTAAGAGTAAGGAAAAGTCGGAAATGAAGTTTGAATTGCTAGGTAAGAAGCAGGGTTCAAATTATAATGTATTCATTGAACTCCCATAATGACCATTATACATTGGAGAACATGATTCTCATTTCTATAGGCTGTAAAGCACTATGACACAGTGAACATTAAGTCTTATTTAAAGTCATTCATACAATTCTTGTAGGTCTGGATAGAAATAATCTTGTACCTTTTAATTCCTCTAATAATTGACATTTCTTAAAACAAGACATAAGAATGTGTATGTTCATGTAGGAGTGTAAAGCCATTGCGTTGTTAGGTAGTCATGATTTCTCTTTTCCTCCTCTTCCTCCTCCTCTCTCTTCACACACACACACACGCACACACACATCTTCTTCGTATGCATATATATTCACATTTATATTCACATATATTCATATATAGATATTTGAGAGGCAGAGTTTCTAACCATTGGTTCAGTCTCCAGATGCCTGCAGTAAATGAAACTTGCCAGGACAAAGCCAGGCATGAGGAACTAAATCTGCGTCTTTCACATGATTGACATACACCCTGTCCCGACCTGCAGGACACGACGCTCAAACCCTGAGGGTGGACTGGGAATGCCAGGCTGCTAACCCCGGGCTGCTGGCCCAAGAAACACACGGACACACGTACTTGGTGGAAAAGAGTGCCTCATCTCTTTGTTTTACTCCTCATATATATACCTTCTTCTCTAGGGGAGGAGGGGAAGGGGAGGAGCTTCCTGGAAGTAATTATCTTCATTGAAGCAGGGAAGGAACTAATCATCTATATTGAAACAGGGGAGGAACTAATCATCTGAACAGGAACAAGGGTGGAGCTTCTATCCCGCTTGCTCTACACAGGATGTTCTGGCCTAATACCCTGCTTGCTGTGGCCCTACTTGCCCAAGGCAGGCTTTGCAAAGCAGCAGGCTGTCAGGTAGGTCAAGTCTAAGGCCCATAAGTCTATGGCTCCTAACAGTACCCAACTACTTGGGCGTGACTTGGTGACTCCCATGATATGCAATAGTAGGATCCTGGACTGTGGATCAAACTAGGCAAAGTTGTCCAAACAGAGATCTTAACCCCTAGGCTAGGGAACCGCTCCAAAACGTAATAGTAACCTCATCATTAATGACACTCAAATATATTTTTGTTTTGCCTTTACCTATTAACTTAAAAAAATTCATGCACCCTACTTAGTTACAATTTCTCCAGAAGGATAACTTAAGAGATACTGCTTCTTAGAATTTCTTATCAAAATTTCTTATCTAAATTTCTTATCAAAATTTTGCCCAGCAAATTTTATTTTTCTAAACATGTATTATAATGTGTCAGCCTTTAAATAACTGTATTAATTATAATGCATGGAAATTCTCAACTTAGAATTTAAGTAGTGTAGTGACACATATGTCCCATAATTTTATTGATTTCACCTCTCCACGTATTATGCATATTTTGATTAAAGAGCAATTGAATAATCTAAAATACCTCCTCTAAAAACTAAGAATAATTTTAAGTGGAAGTAAGAGCCCAAGATATCATAACAGGATTTTGGAGTGCTCATAAAGAAAAATGAATCTTAATAGTAGTTCTTTATTTTTTTATTATTATGAAAAAATGGAGTTTATGCATTCCATAGGTGTAGTACCAGTAAATAGCCATGTTTCTCTTACTCCACCGCTACCTTCCCTGCAACCAATTTCCCTCTTTTCTCTTCAACACTTTGCAAAGACAAAATTTTAACGCATTCTATATTCACAAGTTTAATTAGCCACTAATAATACTATTTAGTAAGTATAAATACGAAAACTACAGTTCCACAGATGTGTAAAAGGGATAAATATGGCAATCATATCCCAAAATAACTATTTCATTCCCAAACCCTATTTGGGGGGAATTCTATACTGGCTGCTGCATGTCAGAGAAACATATCCTATTTGTTTTTCTGAGGCTTGATAATTTCAGTAAGCATATTCGTTTTCAGTATTTCACTACATTTTTTTGCTAAATAACATCTGATAGTGTTTGTATACCACATAAACAGATCTTTTGCAAGATCTAAAGAATCAAACGAGCAGTCTAACATTAAAAGTTGCGCAGAAATAGAAAAAGATATCCTGATTATGATTATCATAGGAAGAAACTTTTCATATTACTAAGTCACCTTTTCCTAAAAACAAGAGGTGCAACATAAAGAAAGGTATCTCCACAGGCAGAAGAAGAATCAAAAAAATGAGCACTGATTTCACTATGCATTCTAGCATGAGATCCACTCCAAAAAACACAGGGCAAGACCCCCAGGTACTTAGGGTGGACCAAAGAATACAGCCTCCAAAACAGCTGTCTCCAAGAACAGTATCCCTGCAGACTAAAGTTCTAGACTAACTTCCATGGGCTAAAGTTTAAGCTCTTTCCAAAGGACCTTGGTACCAGGCCAAACCTGACCACACCCGTAAATCTAAACTTGTATCTGAAAAGCTACTAAAAGAAAACAAAGGGAAAATCTTGCAGATTTGAAATGGCCAACATATTTTTGTAAGTTACTCCAAAAACACAGGTAATACAAACAAAATTAGATAGTTTGGTGTAGTATCAAACTAAAAAAGTTGCATGATCACCTATTCATATTAATCCTGAATGTAAATGGCTTAAACTCATTAATCAAACATCATAGATTAGCAGGCTGGATTAAAGTAACAAAACCCATCAATTTATTGCCTGTAGGAGACACATTTCACCAACATTTTCACCAACATTCCAAGATCAGTGGAAATTATTTCTCATGGATTTTGATTTTGTTTGTTAGTTTTATCTTTTCAAAACACTTTATTCTGATTGTTCAGTGACTCATAGATCATAGAGTAGCATCATTTTCTTCAAGAAGATTCTTGATTTTCTTTTTCATTTCTTCAGCAACACATTAGCCTCTCAGTAGCGTGTTATTTAACTTCATGGTGTTGTTAATTTCTTTTTTTTTTTTCTTCCTGTTGTTGATTTTCCTTTGTGTCTTTTCATTTAAGAGGATGTATAGGAACTGTGTAAAGGAGACTGCCATATCTAGTAGCATGTTATTTAACCCCATGGTATTGTAAATTTCTATTTTTCTTTCTATTATTGATTTTGTATTGTGGCTTTTCATTTAAGGATATGTGTAGTAACTGTGTATTGGAGACTGTCATATCCAGATGTGAGGATACAATGCAGTATGCATCTCTACTTCCAGACAAAGATGGACTCTTAATGAAACTGTTTACTATATTTTGACAATAGGATGCTGGACTCTCTGCCATTGTTCATGCCCACAATGATGGACGTATGATTGTGTATGAAGAACTATATTATAGTAATGTGATAGGGGAACTCAGTGAGCGAGGGAGGGAATTGGGGAGGGGATAAGGGAAATCCCAGGGCCTATGGAACTGTATCATAACATGATAATAATAAAAAGAAGTAAAAATTTTTCTAAAAGTTGCATAAAAAACAACAGACTGAAAATCATATCTATGACATAGGATGAAATATTTTCAAGGTATGCATCTGATGAAAAAGTAAATTTCCATGGTACGTAAAGAGTTCAAACCAGCCAATAACAGGAAAACTGATATTCTAATTTGAGAATGATATAGCAGACCTGAAGTGTCATACTTCTCAAAAGAAAATATGTAAATGTCTAAAAAGTCTATGGAAAAAAATCTTTAACAGCCATAACCATCAAGGAATGAAATAAAACTGGGAAAATGATCATTTATAATAGATATCAAAAAGTTAACCAACATTGTGAAATAATGTGAAGAAAATGTTACAGGTGTATGAGAATATTAAATGTAAAGTTCCATATGATATGTTCCAAAAAGAAACCCTGCATCTGAACAGGGAATTTAAGGAACTATTTATTTATTTGAGAGAGAAAGAGAGAGAGAGAGAGAATGAATGAATGAGAGCATCCAAGTTGGGTCTGGACTAGGTCAAAGCCAGGAGCCTGCAAATCCGTGGGGGTATTCTACATGTGATGCAGTGGCCCAAGGGTTTCATTCATTGCTGCTTTCGTAGGAATATAGCAAAGGAGTTGTGTTTGGAATGGAACAGCCAAAACTTGAACCAATAGTTGCATGGGATTCCAGCATCTGAAAGAGCAACTTAGCCACTGTGTGACAGTGCTGACTCCATGTTTATTTAATCCTGTCACTTCAGATACACACATGGAAATTTTCAAGGGATTTAGTATTTTATATGTAGTTAAATAAGATCTTTATTAAAATCAGTTGTAATCTTATATTAAAATTTCAATGATCATACAGTTTCTAAACACCATTCATCTTCACAGTTAGCTCTATTTTTAATATCTTTGAGATGTTTGTAACAAATAATTAGCACAATTCATACATTTAATATATATTCATACATTTAAAATATATATATTCATACATTTAAAATACATATATATATATATATATATATATATATATATATATATATATATATATTACATAGGTTTCACTTGTTTTTACCCAACATTCTTTTTCTGTTCCGAATTCCAATGTAACATTGTGCATACTTAGGTATCATGTTCCTTGGGCCCTTCTGGGCTATCGCGTTTCACAGATTAGCACTGGTTTTGGTTATAGTTACACTTTTGTAAAATACTAGCCAGGAATATTGTAGATAATCTCTCTGGTCAAATTTGACTTTTTTTAAATGGCTATATAGGCATTAAAGGATTCTTTAAGAAAGCCTGCTGAGTTAAAACCCTACTCTCATTCAATTATTTAAAGGGGTAATATCATCAAGCTTAATTAATAATATTGATGTTGACTTTTCTCACTTGTCTATGATACTGCTTATAATTTGCACCAATAAAAATTTGTTATCTTCTTTTCCACACTCTAACTTTTAGAAGACCGTCATTATGTGTAATTTGAGATTATTGATTGATGGGTCTATTCTACTTTCTTAAGGAGAGTGTATCCAAATAATTACTTGGTATTTTCCACGCCACAAGTTTCTCTTTTCCCACTTTTACATGTTCTGTGCCACTTAGAAACATATTTTGTAGTTTGAGTTACAATTCAAGCTGTAATTTTTATTTTATTGACATTATTAGTTCAAGTCTTAGTTATTGGGAGCTCTATTTTCGTTCATTTACATCCTTTCAATATACCCTGTCATTTTTCTAAAGATTTATTTACTTTTATTGGAAAGCCAGATATACAGACAGGAAGAGAGACAGAGAGGAAGATCATCTGCCTGTTGATTCACTGTCTAAGGGGCCACAATGATCAGAGCTGAGCCAATCCGAAGCCAGGAGCCAGGAGCCTCTTCCAGGTCTCCAGTGTGGGCAAGGTTCCAAGGCCTTGAGCCATCCTGAGCTGCCTTCCCAGGCCAAAAGCAGGGAGCTGGATTGGAAGCGGGGATGTTGGGATTAGAACCAGCACCCTTATGGGATCCCGGGCATGTTCAAAGCTAGGGCCCCAGACACCAGGCAACTGTGCTGGGCCCCATACCCTGTCATTATTTTAGTACTTATTTACTTTTTGGCATTAACAGTTGCTTCAGACTCAACCGAATATTTCCTTCTATGGACCTAGAGCCATTCATTTATTCAAGAAAGGCCCAATTTTATGCAATAGTGATTTGTACAATGCCTGAAAATAATTAATTATACTTTGAAAGTATAGAAAGTCTTATTTTTCAAACTGCCATCAACTGTTACCTTTGTGAAATTTAGGGGGAAAAACTGCATGAATTTGAATGCATTTATTGTATTCTCTGCTGTTTCATTCTAATCAATATCATTTTCTCATCCTCTATTTTTTTTCTTTTATTAGAGGTGCTTCCTTTTAGTAAGAAATTACAGAGAGTGCTTGAAAGTCAGTGTACATGGCACTACATTATTTCATCAAAGATATTGGCACAGTTCTGTGAATTTCATACTTCAGAAATGCAAATGGTTTGGTTTAAGTCATATTACAATTGCTTTTCTAATAAGGGTTCTCTATGGAAACAGAATTCAGCAGAGTAAATTATAAGTCTAACAATTACAAACATACCTCTTCTTACCATGTTAATGTTAAATACAATTATTCCAAACATTGTAAATGAAATGTCATCAAAATATTCCTGCTGACATGAAAAACTATTTTTCACAATACCTTGCAGCATCCTGCATTGACAACTCTATTTTGTTTCCATAATTTACCAAGTTTCCATGCAAATGAATCTATTTCATATTAACCAATATAAAAGCCAAAGAAACCATTGATTATTTAAAATTCACAGATCACTTAAAAATCACAATTTATACAGCTTTACAAATCGCTCTGATAATAGCCATTTGCTTTTTATAAGAGATGTCAATTAGTAGGAAAATGGTGATAGAGACAAGTAACTCCTTCTCCTGCTGGCATGGGAATCTGAAAAGAAGGAATTCCAAGGGCCCAGAGTTACTCTCTTTTCAGAAGAACATTAACAAGAAAGAATTAGTTATCCCGAACATGTTGTACTTTTTTAGAAATATTTTTGTTGGAATGTCAGATATGTAGGGAGAGGAAGATGCAGAGAGGAAGATCTTCCATCCTCTGATTCACTCTGATTCACCCTCCAAGCAGCCTCAAAGGTCTGAGCTGAGCCAATCCAAAGCCCAGGAGCCTGGAGCTTCCTCGGGGTCTCCCATGCAGGTGCAGAGTCTCAAGGCTTTGGGACAACTTTGACTGCTCAGGTCACAAGCAGGGATGTGGATAGGTACCAGAGCAGCCGGCATCAGAACCAGCGCTCATATGGGATACAGGTGCGTGCAAGGCAAGGACTCCTGCTGCTAGGCTACCATGCCAGGCCCACATATTGCAGTGTTTAGGGGGAAAAAAAAGCCTAGTGTTCAAAGGACTGTGGTGGAATGGTGTCACAATAATGCCATATACTTTTATCATAAGTATGGCAATTTAAATTTTATTCTCAGATGTATGGAGGAATGTGGTATAGCAGGTGAAGAAGCTCCTGCTGTGCTGGAATGACTTAGAGTCACCAGTTTGAGTCCCAGTTGTTGTACATCTGATGCAACTTCCTGCTAATGTGCCTGGGAAATAACAGAAGATAGTCTAAGACCTTTCACCATGGTATGCACATTGGAGACTCACATGAACCTCCTGGCTCATAGCTTCCAGCTTCGGCCTGGCACAGCCCTGGCCATTAGAGTAATTTGGGGAGTAAACCAAATAGAAGATCTCTCTCCTTCCCTCTCTCTCTCTCTGTCTTTTAAATAAGTTAATTCATGTTTTCAAAAAGAAGGTAATACTCATACTAAAAGAAAACGACTTTAATTATGGAATAAAAAATGAAAATGAATAGGGTCTCAAATACTATAGATGGAAAGCAAACAATTAGCTCATATCCAGTTGCGTTGGAGGTCTATATCATCACTGTTGTATATCAGCAACAAGTTTCTCATTTTTAAAAATCATTTCTTAACTAGGCAAGAAGTGAAACTCTGATTTCATTATTTATTTTAACATAAAGAGATGAAAATATATAAATTTTTCCTGCAGAGATTGGCTACTTCTGAGATATTCATTACCTATCATGTAGCCATTTGCTGTGTAATTGACACAGGAAACCTGCTATGCTATCCCTGTCTTTTTCCGTTGACTTAAAGCAAATCGATTTCCACTTTAGGGTAAACATTGCTTCCAAAATTACATCAATTCACTGGATACTTTCATACATTTTATCAATCTCTGCAATAATTTTATTTACTTGCTTACATTGTTTTAAATATTTTATGTTTATTTTTTATTGGAAAGTCAGAATAACAGAGAGAAGGAGATACAGAGAGGGAAGGAATGCCACTAGGACGATAACCGGCATCCATATGGGATCCTGGCTCGTGCAAGATGAGGACTTTAGCCACTAGGCTACCACACAGGGCCCTGCTTGTATTTCTCTTAATTGCTGTAGTTTATCAGGATCTTTACTTACATATGGAAAGCTCTTTTGGTAATAAACATACTCCCCAAAGGCAGAGCAAGGGTTTCTAAGTAGAAATTTAACAAGTTATTCTAAATAGAATTGTGGATTAAGAAAGGAATTAGAAAATTAGCTCTAGCAGAGATTATAGATATGATAAAATAAGAGGAGTAATTCTGGTTGATAAAGAATTTGTAGGATCAACCACATGATGTCACACTTTTTGGGAGTCCACCTTGTTTGAATGAAGGGGAGTAACCAATTGTGAGAGCCAGAAAATAAACGTAGTAAGGCAAACTTCTGACGTCTAACTGATCCTTCAGGATCAGGAGCAAAGGAATTAGAGCAGAAAGGAATCACCAGAGATCATGCTAATAGTTGACAAAAACAAGTTTTCTTCAAATTTTATTTCTAAACTATTGAGGAAGAGTGTTGGGAGCAGGATTTTAAAATAAACATGAAATTATCAGGATGCAACCTTAATGGGTAATAGTCAAAATTAACTATCCAATGCAGTTTTCTCTTCACATAATTTTTATAAACATCTGTGGTAAAACAGAATTTATTGCAAAGTTGGCAGATAACTGTACACACAAGGAGCATGAGCAAACTGAGAACTTTAGACACGAGGCTACTGCATTGGCTGAAGATATGCATTTTTAACAACATAAAGTTGGGATTTAATACACTGCAACAAAGATTCCCAGTAAAACTGTTCAATTGCAGTTTCTCACCCATTAAGAAAGTGTGAATCAGACTTTGGGAGTCTTTGGAATCACAGCTTTATTATTGCAGGATGTCTACCTGTGGTTATAAAACCCAGAAATAGTATTATCATTAAATTGATGTTTTTCTTTTCCTTGGGCTTGTATGGCAGCATAATGGGCAAATACTCTGCTTGTAGCATCAACATCCCATATAGGTTCTGATTCCGTTGCTGGCTGCTCTACGTTCTATCCACCTTCCTGCTTGTGATCTGGGTCCACATACTTGAACCCGTTCATCCATGTGGGAGACCTGGAAAAAAAGCACCTGGCTTCTGCCTTTGGATCTGCTCAGCTTAGCCATTGCAGCCGTTTGGGTAATGAATCAATGGGTGGAGGTCACCTCTCTTTGTGTCTCCTGTCTACAAAAATCTGCCTTGCAAATAAAATTCAATAGGGGCCAGTGTGATACTCAACTGGTTAATCCTCTGCCTGCCAGTGCCAGGATCACACACAGGTGCCAGTTTGTGTCTGGTGACTCTACTTCCCATCCAGCTGCCTGCTCATGACCTGGGAAAGCAGTAGAGGATGGCTCAAAGCCTCGGGACCCTGCACCAGTGTGGGAGACTGGGGAGATCTCCCAGATCTTGGTATCATGTTGGCTAAGATCTGGCCACTCTGATCATTTGCAGAGTGAATCAGCAAAGGAAGCTATTTCTTTCTATCTCTCCTTCTCTGTGTAAATATGCCTTTTTAATATCAATAAATTGATGGATAAATAAATAAATCTGTTAAAAATTGATAAATCCTTTTTTGTTTAATTATTTTTCTATCATTTTTGATGAGACAGTTCCAAAGGAATAGGAATTTCCCTCTCCCCTTCTTACCTCCCATTGTTTTCCTCAAATTATTAAAATAATAGACTACCATTGTGTATACGAAAAATCCGTTTTTAAAAAATAAAAATGTTTGCCCCAGTTAAGGTTAATTTATTTATTTCAAATAATTACAGAAAAGCAATGAAAAGGAGAGAGAGAGAGATCTTCCACCCACTGGTTCACTCCCCAAATGGCTTTGGAGATGTATGTTCCATTTGTATCTCATGCTGATTCTTTCATTTTGGTATACAAACTTTATTTATCCTAGTTAGCTTTCTGCAGTCAATATTTCTGTATATTTTATAGATTTATGTTATTTTTCTTTGTCAATATTAATGGCTGTATTAATCATTGAATTATCATAAACCCAATTAAAGTCATTCTAATTAGTTAAGATTTTTAACATCTAATTTCAAGTTGCACTTGTCCTTCTATGGAAAAAGCATTGAATTAATTCCCTTGAGCCTTTGTCGTTTATGAGCATCCACATTCTGTGTCTGCTGGAAGGGTGGGATTAATATTTTCTGTTTTTTTTCCCCACATTCCCTTTGTTTTACTAAAATACTTGTCTTGATGCCATGTTTCTGGACTACAGGAAGGAAAGAATCAGTTTTGTTAGGAAAACACACTCCTTTTGGATAAGATTTAAAAAAAAACACATTTTTTTCAGAAAATGAATAAATTACCTGTGAAATTCTTCACAATTAAACATTATTAAGTCAAACGTGCTTATTAACATTCTTAAGGGATTTGGAAGTATTAGACTAAGTTCTTTTATCAGTTACTCATGCCTGTCATCACATTAGAGTCAAAGGGAGCTGTAAGCTTTTGACCATGGGCAAATGTGGCCCATTTTGAATAAGAATAGCATCCGTAATTATACTAGCTGAGCTAAAAATTAAAAGGTCCATCAATTCTCATGCTTCAGAGCGTAAGATTATAACCAGATGGTGCCCGAAAGTTTCTGCTGGGCATGAGGAGTCACTAATGGACAGGTGCATTAGGACAGTTTCTTTTGGCCTCCCTCCTCATAATGTCTCTAACACACACAGATGTGCCAAACAGAGGACATCAAAATAAATGAGAAATATTCAGTTTACTAGGTTGAAATTCTCCCATAGCCTAACAACATTGAGACTTAAAGATCCCAGCAGGTATGGAATAATTTGATGAAAATATTTTAACATTGCAGGCAGCTCAATAGTAATCATTTATTTTCTGCTTCTAAATTGGCTGTTATTTTTCTCTATACTTGTACTAATTTATTGTAAAATATATTCAACTTAGTGCACAATCATGTGGGAAAATGTTGCTGTTGGAAAACACAATCAAGTCATTGGAGCTTATAAAACTTTACATCTAGATTGGAAAAAATTGATTCTTCATAAATATTGGTTTATTGTGTTTTTATTAACTGTCTTGCTTTGTGAAAAGTATAAAAGAAATAGAAGATAATATACATTTATTCATATGCTGCATGTTTTCCTTTTGAACTAAAGTCATAAAACTACATTATGTGTGATCAGATGCTATTTTTCATTATATTTATTTATTTTTATTGGAAAGACAAATTTACAGGAGAGACACAGAGAACAATCTTCAGTCCACTGGTTCACTCCTTAAGTGGTAATAACAACTGTAGCTGAGCCAAATGAAAGCTAGGAGCCAGGAGTGTCTTCTAGGTCTCCCATATGGGTGCAGGGTCCCGAGGCTGTGGGGCATTCTCCACTACTATTTCGGGGCACAAACAGGGAGCTCGAAGGAAAGTGAAGCAACCAGCACATAAGCTGACTGACATCCATATGGGATGCCAGCAATTGACCGGGGAGGATTAACCAATTGAGCCATTGCACGGGGCCCAAGATGGTCTTATGAACAAGTCCAGTAATGGTACTGAAAAACCAAAGCAAACAGGACAGATCCTAATTTTATGTAAGAGGATATGCATAATGTATGTGTTTACATATATTATTTATTTATCCTTTATATTTTCAGTTGTGGTTTGAACTACAAAGAATCATAATTTACTCATGTATCCTATAGGATATTTCCACATAGCACTCTTGGCCATCACCATAGCCAGTCAGACAAATGATCCAATAAGTAGAATGGTTGCTATGTGATTAATGGTTGTGTTGTGTATACAGAATTAATTCTTTAGACAAAGGGATGAAAGAAATCCCTTGTGAGACAGAGAGGACATAACACAGAACTGAACATTGTTACTCAATTTGATGCAATTTTAAATCTATGATTTGGTTATTTTTGGAATTTTCCAGTTAAAACCGTCAGGCCCTAATTGATTACCGGTAATGAAAATATGAATTGAGGTTTTAACAATGGAGGTGAGAAGTGCAATATACTCAGTCCTGCAAGTCACATGTCTTTGTTCTAAAGATAAAATCTGCTTGGACAGTTTATAGTTAACACTACACCCTAGGTTAACAGTAACTAAATATCTGTTAGTTTAAAAAATAAGAAAATATAGTTGATCTTCAGAGAGAGTAAAGTATGTAAAATGAGGTAAACTTGACATTCAAGAAAGTCTAGTGGGCTTTGTCTTCCCAGGAATGTATATTAAAAAGGGTTTACTCCCCAAATGCTAGCATTTGCCAGAGCTGATGGGGAGGAGCCAGGTGCTTCATCTGGGTCTCCCAAATGAATGCAGTGTCCCAGGGTGTTGAACCATTCTCTGTGGCTTTCCCAGGCTGTATGCAGGGAACTGGATTGGAAATGGAGCAGCCAGGGCATGAACCATTGCTTGGAGGGGGAGAATGAGCCTGTTGAGCCACAGCATTATCCCTGAAATAATTGGTTTCTATCTAGAAGAGCAATTATTTGAAACTTTTTCCTTGAAAATTTCTGTACTGAAAGTGGCTGTGGCTTTCTTGCACATCTCATTTCTAAGTTTCCTTACTTGTATGGTGTAGTTAAATAATAATTTTCAATTATATTCTCAATTTTATTTTCTTCAGTTCACGTTGTGGAATTTTAAAAATGTATGAATTCTCATGCTTAATTGTTTCACTAATATTTTGTGAAAATCACATAGTAGCTTGGTAGACAGCTCAAATAATATCACTTTGGAAACACGAGACAAAATTAGAGAATTGGAATATAATCATAAACCAAAAAATAAATGTTGAGAATGTGGATAAAATGGTTATTTATATTTGTCAAATCTGATTTTCTTTTCATTCTTTCCAACTCATGAACCTCAGAAATCAAGCTTATCATTGGTGGCTTGAGGACTGGCCACATGTATAGATATTTTCTGATAACTCAATTTAGACTATGCATGACATGCATGTATTAATAATGAAGTGAATAAAATACACTCTAGAAAGAAGTCTTAACATAGTTGAAGAACATTTAACCTTGACTGAAGTGGAAGTAAAATAGACAATTTTCAGTTATGTGTGGATCTACATAATTAATCCCCTTTATTCCCAAAAACTAAAATAACAAATATTAAGGAAAAAATGCCCTCCCATCTTTAAAGCTTAATGTATGACATTTTTAACACACACTTGTAATCACATACTTGACAAGTTGGTTACAAGGGCTCACTGGAGTCCAATATTTCCCTTTCTCTCTCTCGTCACTCTCCTTCCCAGCTTGCCATGTAATTCTTAATCCATAAATCCTCCAACATCCAGTATAAATATCAGAGACCAAATAGGCCTGTCAGATCTTGCATTATGATCTTTTGTAAGCATGATCCAAAATTAACTTCTTTCCTTCACAAGTAGCTTGTCTTTGGTATTTAGTTTTACTAATAAAAAGATAGTTATTACCAATGATAAAGCAACATAAATCTTTACATAACACAAGAAGGTATAAATTTGGCCTCTGTTTTCAAACCATCAGAGACTATTAAAAAGGGGGTTTGTATTTGCTTCAAGCACAATATTTTAATCACTTTGTAGTGTATATGAAATAGGATTAAAATGCAATCACATTGCATTACTGCGGAAATCACTATTTTTGAAGCTATGTGACACCTTGATTTTTTTTCCTGAAGGCACTGTTTACCTCTAGCCATAATTACCATCATTCTGAAAAGGGTGCTGAGCAGTCCAAAATTGAGGAAAGTTAAAAGTATAGTGAAACTTTTCACTGAAATTATTCTCAAAATAAAACCTGGGGTGTAGAAAACCATTAAAAAATGGTTTTTTTCAATGACAATAGTGAAGTTTTGCAATGTATGATAGGAAATACTCAGAGAAAAAGCCCCAAATTAAATTAAGCCTATTCTTTTGATTAGTAAATTAGCCCCAAATTTCTTTTTACTTACAAGCCTATTTCTATATTTTGAAAATTAGAGTATAAAAATATGACAGTTAGAAGTATTTCATCAAATCCATAAATGGGCAATGATCTTAAACATTCTAAGAGAATAAGCAAAATCATCAATTTTTGTAGTAATAAAGAGTTTAGCTGTCATTGAAATTCAGCTTATTGATGAAATGTAACTTTTCAGTTTGATGGAATTCGGACAATGTGTACACTTATGAGATAAGATAATCTCATAGAATTTTTAATTTAAATGTTCATTCATTCAAAAATGAAAATAAATTTATAACCAGTTTTTCCCAAAATGTGTGTTCTTTGTGATGCAGGAAATTAAGGCATCAGCTGGGCTGCCAGAATTCCATATCGGAGTATAGGTCTGAGTCCTGACTGTGCTGCTTCCCATGCTTTGCCTGCAGCTGGGAAGGAGACGATAATTCAGTTGTCTGGGTCCCTGCCACTCATGTGGGAAACACAGAGGAATGAATCCTTGCTCCTGACTTTGTCCTGGTGTGAATTTGGCTGCTGCAGAAACCAATCAGAGTGATGAGGTTGTGAAAGACTTCATTCTCTCTCTTGTTCCCTTCCCCCCGCCCCCATCATATCACTCTCACTCTATGGCACTCAGTATTTCTATGTCTATGATCTGTCTGGCTCTATTGTTATCTCCATTTCCTGCATATGAAAATAGGTATGGGAGTGTCAAACTGATTTCATGACTTTACATCTGAGAAGAAAGGGAAAATGATTTAGGTTTAAGTTGAATCTCTGTTTTTATGGAAAAACTGTCGTTTAGATACTAATCTGCGTTTTCCTTCTTCATTAGATCGAGTACACAACTGTGTCCTAGCGTATGCATGCATCTCTTTTCCTTCTGGCATTTTGCTTGTGAGTGCTAACTCTGGAACAGTTACTCTTTCAAAGACTTGAAAGGATTTTTTGTTTGTTTTAAAACTTCTTCTGATCCTTCTGCTTTGACCTTGCAACCTTTTAAAGCTGCTGGTGATTTTGGTTGATTGGAAGTCATGAAAAAAAATAAAAACAGAACAGAATCTTCTTTCTAAGTTATCACCAATAACCACTTCAGTTCATACTTTTACTCTCTCTCCACCAATGCACACATTTCGAGTTTTCCACTTATAGATCATTAACTCTGAACTTTTCCCAGGCAAAAAATAGTCACTCAACCACTTAAAAGAACTCAATTGGAATTATTTACCAGGCTACTTTAAGCACTCAATTAGAAAATGGGAATAGAAGCACACATTTGGAATAAATCCCTTTTCTGTCTTGAGCGCCATAGTGCAAGTGTTCTTGAACTGTGAAATACTCAGTATCATGAAATTTGCCTAGTTCAGCAGTCAACCACCAGTAGATTCAACTGCTGAGTGATTTTAATAAAATCAATCCCAATCATGCTTCTTTTGTTATAATATAACATGCTATAATATTTTTATTAATTACATTGCATTATGTGACACAGTTTTACATTACATTATGTGACACAGTTTTATAGGTAATGGGATTTCCCCCCTCCACTTCCCAAGCCCTCCCCCCATGGTGGATTCCTCCACCTTGCTGCATTACCACAGTTCAAATTCAGTTGAGAGTTTTTCATTGCAAGCTTATACCAAGCATAGAGTCCAGCATCTTATTGTCCAGATAAGTTCAACGGCTTGTTGGGGAGACCTTCTCTGGTTTGAAGGTAGAGCCAGCAGAGTATCATCCTGATCAATTAAAAGTCCCAACATAACATCAGCAACAATTTATAACGTTGTGCAATTAAATGACATAGTATTGAGTAACCAATATGTTAAAAAAAAAATGCAAGTTCTTAACCACATCCTGTTACTTCTTCATTGACATCTCAATTTTGGTTTATACACAGTTGGATTCTATACACCTTAAAATGGCTATAGATTACTATTCAGCTGTCTCGTGTCTATTTTCATTATAGTATTTAGCATTTTATAGCATTGAAGCATAATTTTATTGAACCTGAACCTGGCTTTTTTTTGGGTAGTTTAGACTGGCTTATAACTCTAACAAGATATTTGTCAACAGTTTAGGTGCAGAACAGTTTTAGGAGGGGTGTGCAGAGAAATCTTCAATACCCTAGTGAGGAGTAACTAATCTTTGTGTCCCACCTAGTAAGGTATAAGTGAATCCACGCTGACCTGTCTGTTTTCTGTCTGATTCTAATCTTTTCTTGTTGTTCTCTATCTATTCTAGATTTTTTGTTTGTTTGTTTGTTTAAAAAGAATGTTTGCTGCCTGTAATGATGATATTGCACGCGTCTCCTCATAGTGTCTACTAAATGGAATCAATGGTTCAGAATTAAAGCTCAGCTTGGGGTCAATGTAGGATGTGATTTGCTGCAAATATAGAAAACACAGACTTTACACTAAAGAATTTAGCTGTCCCTTTCTCATTTTAGGAATGCATGAAAATCTTCTCTCCTACAGTAGATATCAAACCTGTGGGCTGAAGTGTGTTCATGTATCACACTGTTCACTCTTTCACTGATGCTAAGGGTTGTTGTTTTTGGTTTTTGTCTGATGAATCATTGATATTTAATCAGAAAAGAAAATGACATCTATTGTGTTCAGTGACTAGAAGTTCCATGAATATTGCTGCATACGAACAGAAGTTTCCCATTCTGTCATTTGCAGTGTGCTTGGATGCCAGTCATCGAGTACGATGATGACACTGCTACTATTGAACGAGTAATTTATTGACTTTGAGGAAATTTCTACTTGCCTAAATACAAAGAATAAGAGCTAAGATTGTGACTTTTTACCTTTTTGCACAACACACAAAAGTATTTTATTTCCCTTTTATTTACCTATAAATAATGGCAGTTAGAAAGAGTGATTCCACAAAATGCTTATGGAATGAAGTGTGACCTCTAATTACTTGATTCTTTCTTAAAAGTGATGAGCCCCCTGCCCAGGGATGAGTGCCCAATACTCTCCATCTTGTCTTCCTAAACTTGAAGCTGATTTCAAACAGCCTTATGCAAGCTCTTTCTCTTCTAGTGTTTAGCTAATTCTTTCATGTAAAGGTTTAAATTAGATTGATTAAACACAATATCATATACAAGGCCTAAAATTCTCCCATATAACAGTTATTGAGGTGTAACTGCCCTTGGCCTTACACAAAACACCTCCCACACTTTTTCCTTTCTGATGACTGTCAAATTGTGAAACTATTTGATGTTTCTTGTTTTAAAAACAAAAGTCCATCTTAGTGCAGTTGCCATAGGGTTTTGCAAAGTTTAAAATATCTAATAATGGAAATATCAAGTGTAAAGAATGAAAGGAAACCAAAATTTCATTTCTCATGCCAAATCACATTTCACTGCATATTATGTGAATATATATTATGGTAATGGACTATATTTCTCTACTTAAATTTATCAACAGTAATATTTTCCATGCAGCTGCACAGATATTAAATGCTTGAAAACATACATGCTGATTGAATGTTACAATATATTCATATACATGTCTGTGTGTACATATAGTATACACATACTTCTAACTGTGTATACCTTTCATGTCTGGAAAGTTATTTTGATTTTTTCCCAAATTTAAAACTAGACTATCTCACAATTTCTTAGAAGTCAGTTTTCTTTTCCTTTGTTTTTTAAAGAATTATTATTAATTTTTATCGCAAAGTCAGATATACAAAGAGGAGGAGAGATAGAGAGAAAGACCTTCCTTCTGATGATTCACTGCCCAAGTGACTGCAGTGGCCAGAGCCAAGGGTATACAAAGCTGGGAGCCAGGAGCTTCTTCTGGGTCTCCCATGTGGGTGCAGAGTCCCAGGGCTTTGAGCAGTCCTCTACTGCTTTTCCAGGCCACAGACAGGGGAGCTGCTTGGAAACTAGGGCTGCCGGGATTAGAACCAGCATCCATATGGGATCCTGGTACTTGCAAGATGAGGACTTTAGTCACTAGGCCACCACACCAGTCCCAAATTACAAAGGTAGTCTAGATCTCTGCCAGAAAATGGGCATTCTGTTCTTCATGCAATTGAGTATTCTCTCTCTCTCTCTTTTTCTGTATGTGTGTGTGTTGTGTGTAGAGAGAGGGAGAAAGAGACTTAGTACATGTATAGCAGTTTTTTTTTATAATTTGGAATGTTAGCTAACATTTTTTCAGTTTTAGGAGGAAGTAATTAAATTTGGTTATTTCATTGCCAACAAAAAAGCCAGTAAGTCTCACTTAATGGCATTTCTTCCTGTAAATGCAATCTAGAATCACTTTCTGTAATTGTCTTATAATATTTATATGTTGCCAGTTTATTTGAAAGATACTCAAATATCCATTCAATAATATATTGATTAGACAATTTACCTATCATTCCAAATAGTCCAAAATTAGATGTCCATTTGAAATGACATATTTCCAAAAGAGTGTACACTCTGGAAGGCTCCGTTTAAAAGCAAAAATCCTTCTTAGACTGTTCAGTTTGCAATTTTCTTATGGTAGAAATCAAATAGTGGCTATCTCCAAATCCAAATCCAAATCCATACTTCATAGTGTGTGGCACATTTTGCTTCCATTTGATGCTTCATTTCATATCCGTCAAGCAAGTAATATAGACAGTAAGAGGGAATTCCTCAAAAATTCATGCAAGGTGAGGGGTGGCTAAAATATATTCTTACAGATATAGTTTAGTCCCTGACATATAAGCCCTTCATGGTTATATCTTTCTCAAACTTACTTGTATAAGAGAAGCTTGAAGCCATCGGATTATTTGAAACAATTAACTCAATAAAATTTCTACATATAGAAATAATTTTCCTAGGCTTTGACATTTATAAAGTCTAATAATATTCAGTGGATGTTAATGATATTCCAACTTCAGCAACAGGGACTAGCTTAAGGAGCAAGTCAGTCATACTTAGTGGATTTTTCTCAAAACTTATACTGATTTTTTTTTTAATTTTTTAAAATGATTTTCGAGCAGTCAAATCTTCAAACTCTTTTTTTTTTTAAGATTTATTATTATTGGAAAGCCAGATATACAGAGAGAAGGAGAGGCAGAGAGGAAGATCCTCCATCTGATGTCTCACTCCCCAAGTGAGCTACAACGGGCCAGTGCGTGCTGATCCGATGCCGGGAACCAGGAACCTCTTCCGGGTCTCCCACGCGGGTGTAGGGTCCCAAAGCTTTGGGCCGTCCTCAACTGCTTTCCCAGGCCACAAGCAGGGAGCTGGATGGGAAGTGGAGCCGCCAGGATTAGAACCAGCACCCATATGGGATCCTGGGGCGTTCAAGGCAAGGACTTTAGCCGCTAGGCCATGCCACTGGGCCCTATACTAATGTTAATTGAATATCTTAGGAAACCCTCAATGGAAGGTTGGTTTCATATTTGCTATACTGTGTTCAAAAATGAATGTGTACCAAAGAGATGCTGTTACATTTTTCTGATAAACATACAAGTGGAATATTTTTTTAAATCACATTTTTTATTTATTTAAAATTATATAAAATAGAATTGTGTTATAAAACAGGATGTATTATAAAACAGAATAAAATCATTAAGATAGATTTTCCAAGGTGTAAGTTTTGTGATTCTATATGTTACTATTTCCTGTTTCATCACTCTGTTCCCTCAGATTTGCTAGTGAAGGCTTTTATATTAACATTTCTGGTTTCATTTTGAATACATTTATGCTTTCTATGTTGCTTTATGTTACTCCACATTAATACAGACTTTTGGGCATACTTTGAACCTAAAGGCAGTAATTTAGCAAGAAATGGTCAGAATGCATATCAACTAGGAGATGTTAGCTTTGAAATCTTATTTTTGTTTCCCATCTTACCTTAGAACCCAGGTTCCATTTTTTCTCTTCCCATGGATTTCCTTTTGTCAAAATCTCTTTGAACTCTGTTGTATAGCACATTTGTCTTAGATTTGGATCAAGTTCTTACTTGCACACTGTTCTATTTCTTCAGCACGGGAAAGCCTTGTTCAAAGATGGATGTGTAGCTCCAGTGCAACTTATAGCCGATTTTAATAAATGCTAATGTTCAATGCACTGAAAGTTCATAACCATATTTCAAAGGCATCTTGGAACGTAAACTCCTATTTTAATATCTAAATTTTGCTAGTAGAAGTTTATTATTAAAGCTTATGTTGGTAAACCTTTTGAAGAATACAACTCCGTTAAAATTCAAATACCTTTATTGAAGAATAATTTGAGTTGAATTTCTCGGTGAACAGTTCCATAAAATTTAACACAGGCTGTTCACTGCCCGTGGCACACAGGATGGATCATGAGAACAGACATTCTGACTAGTTCCAGGCATGTAGAGGATGAGCAAACAGTTAAAGCACTTCACTTTTTACAAGCTGGATCTTGTATCTTGACTTTAAAATTATGTCTGGTATCAATAGAAACATTACTCTAGAGTTTTCAGAAAATGATATGAAAAATACAAACTGTGCATAATCAGGTGGCATTGTATTTTATAATAACATGTCCAAATATTGCTAACCACATTCATTTAGACCCTCTATGATTAAGTTATGACTGGTTTGTGGGGCTGGAGACTTAGAGGTGAAAACAAACAATAAGATAACTCAAAATAAAAGACTATTCAATAAATTATTTTATATATTTCCGTGTTCAGGTCATTTAAGTTATTTTCTAGAAGGTCACCTGTATTAGTCGATGTTTTCTTACTACAAATAAAATATCTTACAGAGACAAATTTAAAAACTGGCAGGTTTATTTCACTTGGTTTTCAATATTCACAGTCCAACATTGGGTATTCTTTTTGATCTGACATCTAATGAGCACGGGGGATGATGGTTCATGTGCCACAGAAAGGTCACATGGAACCAGGAAGCTGAGAAATAGCTTTCCATTGCATGTCAGTTCATTTCTGTGCACCTCTTTGTAAACTCTCCATGATGCAATCATGTGAACTTTTCCATAGCAGTTTACACCATTATAACCACTCCTTCTGGTCCCTAATTTTAGACATTACAATTAGATTGTTTCCACCTTTAATCCTAATGAACTATTAACATTCATTAATGGTTAACATAATATTTTGTTTACTAAACCTCTAACAAATGAGCTTTGCCGAGATATCAAAAATAACTCCTAAACTTTGGCAGAACACGTATACCATGAAAATGAAATTTTGTTATGCTAAAACTGAAAATACACTATTTAAAAATAACATTTCTAAGAGTTATTTATAATAATTGTTTTATGAAAAACCATTCATTTCTCACTAATAAAATTTCACACACATACACATACAGGTGCATGTACTCATACACTTTTTATGTGTTAGGACTGTTTCTTCCAAACTGGAAAATTACAAGGAATTACTATGATAATGGAATTGAGAGGGTGTGTTAAAAGGGGAGAGACATCAAGGTGTGTCATGTATCTCATACTGTCAAAATATTAAAAGCTTTGCAAAGGAACCTACTGACCACATGAATGATAAAAAGGATACTGATTGTCTTTCCTTAATTATATACTGCATTTAATCAAGTCATCTATCTCTGTGTTAGGCAAACATACTCTCCATTTTTCTCTGTCAGTGAGTGTAGAAAAAAAAAACACTTAAAATTTGTCTCTCATGGCTTCTTTCCTTCCTCACTCTGCATTTGATATTTTTTATGCTGTGTTATGGAAATACATGCAGTTTTCCTAAAATAATGAATCAAGATGATATTCAGGCATTTCTGTTTTTAAGTTATTTTAATTGTTTCCTAGTGAATTCTGTTGTAGATTCTTACACCGCTATGCACACAAATATACACAATGAAACAAAAGAACAAAAATATCTTACAAGTTATGAAAACAGTATTTAGAATCTATCCAGGAAACTTCACTCTTTTCAGGATTTTATGATGAAAACAGACAGTGAATATAAAGTAATGATGAACAAACAAAACATGTTAGGGTGACACAAATATAGAAAGACTTGTGAAAAAAAGAGAGACATTGTTTTTAATAATTAAAGTGAAGTAAATTTTGTAAAAGATTTCCTTGTTCAGTTCTTCTCTGTTAATTTTGAGTTTTCTTTAAACATAAACATATATTTCTATATGTTTTATTCATTGCAGTGAATTAGTAAAATAGTAACTTGAACTAAAATGATAACTCAATCACTGGTGCCTTGCGTGGCAGTGAGTAGTTGTTACACTGTATCTTCAAAGGCGTGAAGTAGCAAACTATCTATGATATTGTTTCGGTGTGGCTTCATTGATGTATTCATTTAAATTGCCAAAGATTAATAACTGTACCAATTACAAGGTAAAGGACAAAAGGAAGACAATGTCTTTGTCCTCTAATATTGCCCAGCCTATTCTAACAGATATTGCATTGATATTATTAATCTGGTGAATCTTTGCAGATTCCCACGAACACTTGCTCTGTTTGTACTCTGTTGGTACCCTCCTTCACCGGGTTGTTCCTCCTTCAAATACGTATGCAGTTCTCCACCATGGAGTGTGAGAGACATTGCATGATGTTAACCAATAAATGGGTTTTGTTATCTTTCTGTGTATTGAAACTGCACCTATGACAATAAGAGACAGGAACATAAATATCTCTGTAAGTTGTGAGTAGTCCCTTGAGCTTACCATCACTTATGGTAAGCTTTCATAAACCTGTTCAAAGTCCCTCATGCTAATGTAGCTGTGTGTCTCATCATTGTTCAACTTGAAACTATAATTTGGGGGATGAGAAATTGCTTGGCTTTGCACAACATCTGCTTATTCTACCCTTTTCACATTATTCTCATAACTCTAGGCTTACATTTCTCAAAGATTTTGTTTTAGATATTTATCCTTATAACCTATTTCTTGTGAACCTGGGATAATATATAATCATGGAGGTAAAAAAATCTAATGAGTCTGAATAATTTAATTATTATAAGCATGAAGTTTTACATTTCTATTAACAAGTTTGAAAGTGTAAAAATAGTACAAAAAAACCTGAGTATATCCTATGTTCCAGATACATTAAATCTAGTATTTGTGATTTTTAAAATGATCCTTCAAGAAAAATATCTTTTTATTAGATGTTTTTACAAAATGCAGGTAAAATAAAGAAATCTGAGATACAAACCAGAAAATTTCCATGCATGCACATATGGTATTTTTTTTCCTTTCCAATATTTAAGAGATTAGTGATAATATCCTGGATATGTTACTTTGATATAAATTTCAGGAGTTCATAAGAAAAAGGATCTTATAGGCTAAGGAAATAACATGGACAAGGGGCATACACTTTGTACTACAGTCTGTGTATCCAAAACATGAAACACACTTTTTGCAGAGATGGGCAACTTCTGGTCCCCAGGCCATATAAGGCTTGCAGTCATATGATCTGATCCTGCCAAGGCAATCACAAATTCAGGCATTCAAAATTCAGTGTATCTAGAGTAGGCTAATTTTAAAAATTAATCATTTTTATTATATTCCATGGTACATTTTTGTTGGTATAGGACTTCACCACTTGCCCCTTTCTCCTTCCCAATCCTTCCCAATTTCCCCCCATATAATTACAGTAGTATAATCCTTTGGTAATAGGTACAAGTTTAACAATCTGCTACTTAGGTATATAATAGAATTATAGGTATAGACAAAGGTAGAAAACCTACTGCCATATTTTCAAGGCATATTTAACTATTTCTCTGGGAGTCCTTCTTTTATTGGGGAGTACAGATGCCCACTTTTATATGGCCAGTGAAAGATGTTATAACTACCTAAATTGTGTTGGCCAAAAAATTGGTTCCCATGCATGATAGTCTAGAACTGCCTCTGCAATGTCGCTTGCAGTTTGAGCACTATTCTACTCCATCGAATAGTTTACTGTAGACAAATTACTTCCAGAACAAACTAATCTAAATTGAGACCACATGTTTCCATGAAAGAATAAATATTAGCTTACTAATAACTGCTGATTTCTTACAGTTTTGCTCAGTGTTAATATTTTTAAATAACATTAAAACTTACAAGGCACATGTTTGGATATTAACTTTGGGATAATTAAGTTTCTCCATAGATTTAGCATGATTTAAAACATAGGCTTTGACCTATGTGTAAGGGATAAGAAAAAGATTGTTCTGGAAATGCCAAGGTCACTACTGCGAGTGCATTTACATGCTGATGAATGATCTGTAGATTGCTGAGCCAAAAAGTTGGAGAATACTTGAATAAATAAATAAATGAATAAATAACAAGAATGCCGTGCAAAGTCCCCACACTTTTTTCCTTTGTCATTTTTCTTTTTGGGTCATTATCTTAATTGATCTTATTGAAATACATGCCCATTGTCTATAAAATTTAGTAATTCTATTGCCATCTAACATCTGGGGGTGTATTACTTTTGTATTAGTATGTGCTGTCCATGATTCAGAAGAGGGTAGTTGTGATTTCTGTGTGAATGTATTGGGATGACAAACGCCTAGTAGAGGACACAGAGATTCATAGGAGTAGGAGAGGCTAGTGGAAATATCGACCTATGAAGTCAGGAAACTGAATAGAAGTTTAAAGTGCTTCAGACTGGAATACTAGATGTATGGAGTGTGAAACACTCTTCTTTGAGATGATCAAATTATTTAAGGCATGGAGCATTATGTAATAAGTATTCAAGTGTAAAGGCAAAAAGAATGAAAGACAAAGAAATAAAATGTAAAATCATTCATTGTTTCTACCAATTCTGTAGCTATTATCTTTTTCTCTATGAATGAACAAGTATATAACACTCATTATCTGTAATTTGTCTCATTTGAAAAATGAAATTTAATATTTTATGCATTAATGCAGAGTTGTTAATTCTCTGAGATGAAAGATGGGTTTTACGGAAGAACAACATGAAAAAAGTATTCATATGATTGGCTTCATGGACATCTAGGATCTGCACTTGGTTGAGGATTTACTGATCCCTTTTTGAGACGTGAGATCCACATTTCACCCCCCCCCCCCCCGGTTTCTGCTGTGTTGCCAGTTCTGGGTTTGAGAATATGTATGGGAACCAGTGTTGCGGTTCTAGTCTTAAATGTCCTGCTTCAGATCCAGCTCCCTGACAGTAAACCTGGGGAGGCAGTGGGTGATGGTCCAGGTGGTTGGGCCCTGCCACACGTGTGGGAGACCCAGATGGAGCTCCTGTCTCCTGGTTTCAGCCTGGGCAAGACAGGGAGTGAACCAGCGTATGGATGATCTCCCTCTCTTTCTCTTTCTCTTTCTCTTTTTCTTTCTCTTTATTTCTATTATTTCTATTTCTCTTTATTTCTATTATTTCTGCTTCTGTCCCTATCTCTCGTCCCTCTATCATTTTCTGTCTTTAAGATAAATTAGAAATGAAAACCTCTTAGAAGAAATATAAGAGTATGTATGTAAGCTTGGGTAATTGGTTAAGCATTTAAGACACCCAATTCCCACATCAGAGTATCTTGTTTGAGTTTGGTGCTTCAGTTTCCGATTCCAGTTTTTTATTGATGCAGAATCCTTGGTTCCTGCCACACATCTGAGAGTCCTGGATGGTCTGTCTGATCCCTGCCTCAGCCCTTAGGCCAATCCAACCTTTGTGTGTATTTGGGGATGGAACCATTGGATGGGATCCTCTTTCTCACTTTCAGAAAAAATAAAAAAAATAATAATAAAAGGAATATATATGTGTTTTTATTTACTATTGTGATTTATTAGAATACTATCTTAAGAAGGATATCCATATAAATACAATAGTTTTTTTCACAAGTGGAGACAACAATACATGAAAAATTAGCTTGTATTTTTTTTCTTTGGAACATTTTGTTTCAAGGTAATTGACCCCCAAATGGTTTGTGATAAGGAATTCCACCAGGGTTACTAAGAACTTAATCATAGCTAAGAGCCCTTGGGGAAACTTATTGTTTTCATTTCACAAACAAAATGATGTTCCAAGAGAAAAGATGGTCATTGTGATTCTAAAAAAACATCGTATATTAACTCAGAAGTTGTTCGTATTATCTGTTAAAAAGAATTGTGGTTTTTATGTTAAAGAACATCATTTCATTGAGCAGGAATAAATAACACAAGTACATTTTTCAAAACTGTAATCAAAATAGCAAAATAATTTAGTTAAAAGCCCAGCGTGTTAAATATTACAACTCAAATTCTCTGTGCCTCTGAACTCATGCCAGTCTGAAGAGGGAGGAAGGAAGAACTCAAGTGGCACAACAGTGTCTGCGGAGAAGACATCCACAGCTGTGGTGCTTGTCAACCTTCTGTTCCAGGATAATCGAACAGTCCCTATAATCAAGGTTTCACCTTCTGTAGTGTGATCCACCTTCAGTCAACCCCAGTCTGAAAATAGTACCAAAAGAGAGTGATCTGCATTACCTCTGAAGAATGTGTGTTCTAAATTTTATTTTTAACATTTGTTTGAGAGACAGTGACACAAAGAGTGATTTACTCTGCCAGAGCTGGATAAAGTGGAAGCCAAGGACTGGCACCTCAATCCAGATCTCCCACATGAATGCCAAGAGCCGAGTTATTTTAGCTACCACCATCATTGCTAGGGTCTGCATTAACAGGAAGTGACTGTCAGGAGTCAGTGCCAGGTACTTGGAGATAGTTGGTAGGCATATTAGGCAGCATCTTAATTACTAGGAAAAGACCCACTCCACTGGCCGAAATTATTACATAGAAAAGCCCCGAAATGAATAATTCATATACTTCAATAAATTATATTATAATATATTGTTATTGCTTCATTTTTAAGGTTTTATTTCAGAATTGTTTTTGTATTTATGTAAGTAAGGTAGTAATATACAAAAATGTCTTATACTGCACACACAATTTCCTCTGTTAATAACTATTAGTAACTTTGTCACTATTAAGAAACTACAACTGGTTTCTCGCATTTTTTGTAATTCAAAAAGCTTTTATAACTCTAACACCTTCCAGGCTTTCTTTTTAAATTTAATTCTCACATATAAGGGAGAACCAAAAAAATATTTGTTTCTCTGTGTCTGTCTTATTTCATTGAACTTGATGTCCTCCAGCTCTGTCCATTTCTCTGAAAATTACGGGATTTTATTTTATTTTTTGTTAGTTTAATAGGACTGCATTATACATATATATATATATACACACACACACATACATATAGATAGAAGTGGATACCTTGGTTGATTCTTTTTTGGCTGTAATGTATAATGTTGATATAAACAGGGTAAAAACTTCTAGATGCAATGAATTTTTGTTTTGGGGCCTATATCTGTAAGTGCTAATCATATTTTAATTCCTTTTTCTAGTTTATTTTTTTTAAAGATTTATTTATTTTATTACAGCCAGATATACACAGAGGAGGAGAGACAGAGAGGAAGATCTTCCGTCCGATGATTCACTTCCCAACTGAGCCGCAACAGGCCGGTGCGCGCTGATCCGATGCCGGGAACCAGGAACCTCCTCCGGGTCTCCCATGTGGGTGCAGGGTCCCAATGCATTGGGCTGTCCTCAACTGCTTTCCCAGGCCACAAGCAGGGAGCTGGATGGGAAGTGGAGCTGCCGGGATTAGAACCGGCACCCATATGGGATCCCGGGGCTTTCAAGGCGAGGACTTTAGCCGCTAGGCCACGCCGCAGGGCCCTTGTTGTTTTTTAAAGAGTCACTCTATTACTGTTTTCCACAGTGGCTGCATTAATCACATTCCTACCAATAGCATCTATCAATTCCCCTTTACCCAGCCTCTTGCTAGCATTTACAACTCTCTATCCTTTAACTAAGACCCATTTGGGCAGCAATGTGATGATAGCTCGTGGTACTGATTTGCATATCTTGACAGTGTTTGCTTATTTTGCAGCCACTTATTGCACCTGCACCTCAATTCCAGAGCCAATCAAACTCAGGTTCACAGATGAACTCTCCTACTTCTTTTGCAGTATTTTCCTACACCTTTGGTAGCACTGGGATTTTATATGCATGTTGTCTATTAGGAAGACTCTGAGATGAGCCTCACGGTGTTTCCTGTGGTAAATGGTGCCTGGGACTGCTCCGAAGTTCTGTGAGGTTGTGCTCTCCCAGGTCGGAATGCTTCAACATGTCCTTGTAAATCATCTCACCGTTTCTTCATTTATTTAATAATATTACACATTGTATCTTGTCCATTGATAGCTCCCATTTTTGTTTCTGTTTATTTTCAGGTCATTCCATTTTGTTTCCTCTAATATCATGGTTCAGTAAATGCATGTAGATATTTTATTGATTTTTCCTGTCATGGGTGGGTGTCACTCTAATCACAAGCTGCTTTTCACCACGGGAGGTGGTTTTTTACTCTCCTGCCATGGAAAAAAATGTATTTTGTCTGTTTGTTTGTTCATTAATTTGCAAGTTTGTGTTTCTCTCTGTAGCATACTCCGTATCCTAATCAATTCCATTTAATTCTAATTTTATTTTTTAATACTGTTGTCATGGATCATGTGTAATTAGACACCCTGCCACTGGCATTCTAATTACAAGTACCACCTTCCGAGTCATCACCATCATTAGCATCGTCACACATCATCAACTCTTCAATCTACACAGTGAAGTCTAACACACACCATAAACTGTGCCAACGTCTTCAGAAGCTTGCAAAAAATAGTGAGGTGTGTATGCTTATTATAATAATTTTATACAAGGAAAAGCTAAGGCAAGAAAACTTCAAGGAAATGGTCATAGTCACATCATTAGAAAATGGCAGAGAGCATGCAGAGACTGTGCTTGGAGGTTATGTTTTTTCCTTAGTATACATTCCCTACTTTGAAGGCAGTAAAATGCATCAACTCAGCTCTTTAGGTTTTTTGAATCTGTGGAGATCACTATTTTTTACCCATAAGGTAAGTGGGATAGAGATTGTACTTGGATTTAAAATTACCGTGTAGAGGCCCACCGCGGTGGCCTAGCGGCTAAAGTCCTTGCCTTGAGTGTACCAGGATCCCATATGGACGCCGGTTCTAATCCTGGCAGCTCTACTTCCCATCCAGCTCCCTGCCTGTGGCCTGGGACAGCAGTCAAGGACGGCCCAAAGCCTTGGGACTCTGTACCGGCGTGGGAGACCTGGAGGAGATTCCTGGCTCCTGGCTTTGGATCAGCTCAGCACTGGCCATTACGGTCACTTGGGAAGTGAACCATTGGACAGATGATCTTCCTCTCTATCTCTGCTTCTCTCTGAATATCTGACTTTGAAATAAAAATAGACAAATCTTTTTTTAAAAAATTACCACATAAATCTATTCACTTATATAAGCAAGAATTAAAAAATATTTAAGTTAGGATAAATTTGTATTTTATAATTCTCAATATGACACACAGAAGAAGACACATAAAATATTTGTATCTCAGTGAAAATACCTTCATTCTATATTCTTGAATTGTAATGAGTTCAGATAAAGTTTAAAAGATTATAGCATGCAAGCAACAATATCCACAACCACATAAATGGTCACAGGTAGTTAAATTCAGAAAATGTGGTGTGGATTTTGCTCTTTATATTGAGGTTAGTGTTGCCTTAATGTGTAGTTTCTGATAACATAATATGTATCCTATAAAAGCTCTGTATGCGTTCTTATGAGATACAGTAGGATGAAAATGGATTTATTAGCTTAAAACTGAAGTGTTGATAGAATTATGTTTGTATGCTTCAGGTCCTTAAGTGTACTCATGAAACGAGTGTGATTGGTCCTAAAGGGTTCAAAGACAGTCAACAGGCTGAACTGACAGACCAGTGTGAGGCAAACAAGGAAGAAATGACCCTAAGAGATTCCTCACAATTAAACAGCTACATGTTTGTGATATAAAGTATTTACCTGGCTATTTGTCAGAGAAATTTGAGTACTGGAGAAAGAATACAATAGAGACCTTCTGTGGACTCTACAAATCTACAATTCTACATGTTTATTGTACCCCTGTTCCCATGGTGTTCCAAGTAGAAGCTACCATTACAATGCTGGAATCTTGATTCCTGCACCAAAGCTGTGTGCTAGGAGAAGAGAGGAAATTAATGTGATAGGAATCTACACAATATAAACACAGTATCTTTCAGGGGAAGTCTGAAGGGTGGATGTGCCCTGCATATGGAATGCCTGAAATCAGTTTCAGCCCCTTTTCTATGCTAAATTCCTGATTACATTCTTGCATCTAGTGCAGTGTCTGTAAACAGGCTATTTTACTTGGCAGCTGCTTAGTGCCAACCTGTTGTCTGTTTATTTTAATACAACAGCAGCTGTCAAGAACCAAAGTCCATTTCCGTAGGCAGTGCCTACCTATTACAGTTTAGTTTACAATATACTGCACTGACAAATTCATTTGAAATCTTAATCCAGAGCAAAATGCAGTTCTCTGCTGCATTTCTACATTACGATAGTGTGTCTGAAGGATGAAATTTTATTTGATCATGGTTTTAAATGTATCACTCATTTTCTTGGATATGTGAATTTAGTATTAAATCGAACGTAATGAAACTATCCCCAAAGATTTGAAAGTTTGGTCGTGCCAGAATAAAATATTTCTGTTAATGTGCAGACCACTGGTTAGGCTATAAAAGTATCCTTCCCTGTCTCCAGTTAAACTGACTGGAAGTATTTTATTATTGTTTCCAAGGCTGGACCTTTGCAGAATTATATATCAAATTCCACTGGTCCTGAATTGCTGAACAATGAATTCTGCTTGGCAAAGAAAAAACAATGACCTTTAATACAGCTAAAAACAGTACAGTTAATTTCAGAAGGGAAGTAATAACTGGTAAAGATTGACATTACTACAAATAAGCTGAAACCTTCAAAAATCAAAACTGAAAAAATAAGACGAATGTCTGACAAAAACTCAGAAACATAAAGAATGATGAATAATCCAGTACAAATATCACCGTGTAAAGAAATGCATTTGTTAATTAGAGGATTTAGGAGGAAGCACTGGATGAGGTAGAAGTAAAGAAAGAAAAAATGAAAACTTTTCCAAATTTGTTCAAATATCAGACAAAATCTAACCTGAATATAATCATGTAGTTCTAACCAGAGGTTGCTAAATTGTACTAAAATGGAAAGTATTGGATCAATTCAGATGCATTTAGGATTAAAAGACAATGTAAATGGACCATTACAATAGACTAAGTTGTGAATTTTTGTCCTTTAGGTGAAGAAAACAAGGTCAAGACATACAAGTGTCTTGCTCCACTTCACATAGTTTCCCAAGGTCTGATAAACACATGTATGGTGTATATATGTATACATGAATGTGTGTATATATATGTATACTTGTTTTTCCTATTCCGTTGTCACTATATCTTCCTCTTAGATAGTCCTATCTTGAAAACCTGGGAGGTATATAACGTGTTACATGTTAATATAAACAGTAGTAACTGTATGTGAGTATGTATTAGAGGTTTGTGTGGATAGAGGGTGGGACAGGAGACCTCATCGTTGTGCTTTTAAAAATACCTAGTGTGATCTTTGTAATCATGCAGGCAAGACTAGTTTACACCCTGCTACTCCTTCCTCCTATAACCCTCTAACCCCACAGCAAGACTTACTTTTCAGAATTCCATGCATATGCATATAACACTGCGAAATGATCTTTTCTTATCTGTTACAAATCATCTTTCATTCTGTTATGACATCACATATAATTCCCTAAAACTTCATTAGAATGCTGAAAATTCACTAAACTTCAGATTCATCATAAGCCAAAGCACCTCAGATAAAATGCAGCATAGCTGTTGCAGCCACACAAATGATCTGCTTGATATTGTCACACTTTTTACAGAAACAGATAGGAATGTCAGTGAGTTGGCCAATTATTTGAATATTGCATTGTCCCAGTGTTGGCTGTAATCTTGGTGTTTTGTAGGTAGAATTCCAGTTCCCCATATGAAGAATGGTATGTTGTTAATAAATCAAACTTGTGGACACTTGATTCTGCTCCCAGCTAACTGCAACCCAGGATTGTCATAAAATCTTTTCTATTGTGTATGTTTCATTACCTACATGTATGTATAAAGCATACCTTAATAAAACTCATTTTAGAAATGTTCTGTCTGGGACTTGATGCAATGGTTTGGTGGCTAAATCTTCACCTTGCACAAGCCTAGATCCCATATAGGAACCAGTTCGTGTCCCAGCTGCTCCGCTTCCCATCCAGTTCCCTGCTTGTAGCCTGGGAAAGTAGTGGAGGATGGCTGGAGGCTTTGGGACCCTGAGCCCAGGAAGAAACTCCTGGCTCTTGCCTCCTGGCTCCTGGGTTCAGATAGGCTCAGCTCAGGCCATTGTGACCACTGGGGGGACAGAAGATAAAATGAGGGATCTTTGTCTCTGCTTCTCTCTGTAAACGCTGCCTTTCCAATAAAGATAAGTAAATCTTAAAAAAAAAAAAAAGAAAGGATGAAGGAAGGTAAGAAGAAAGAAAGAAAGAAAGAGAAAGAAAAGAGAGAAAAGTTTTGTCTAATCGGATTTTATGATTAGCACAACTTATTAGAAAAATTTGCTTTCTGTTAAATGATGTTTAGTTGTGCTCCAACCTGTAAGAAGCCAAGTTGATTCTTTTCAGTGTTTCCTTTTGATCTTTCTCATGGTTTGGATGCCTGTTCATGACTCCTCTGGGCCTTTTAGAGAGTTTCCAAGTCATTTATGTGTACAAATAAAATATGTATTATATAGTTATCTATTAATGTACATTTTATTTAAACAAACATTGCTAGCTATTTTCTGTGTATCGGAGGGGATTTATGATTTATAATTCATGATTTAAATATATGTGATAATATTTCCTAGATAAATACTTAATGTAATATAAGAAAGAAAGGAAATGTGTATAATGGGTACATTTAAATTTTTATTGGATTTATGCATTGCCAGAGTAGGGAACATAGCACTGTGTCTAAAGTTGTTGCTATTCTGGCAAGGCAGAACAAAGGCAGGCTCTGAGTCACTTATGTACTAGCATGCACTGCCTTTTGAACTTACATGCAGTTGATTTTGTTTTTACAGCTTTATTTGTATTTACTGGAAAGGCAGATAAACAGAGAGAAGGATAGACAGAGAGGAAGCTTTTCCATCAGATGGTTCACTCCCTAAGTGGCTGCAATGACTGGAGCTGAGCCAATCCGAAGCCAGGAGCCAGGAGCTCTTGCTGGTCTCCCATGTGGGTGCAGGGTCCCAAGGCCTTGGGCCGTCCTCGACTGCTTTCCCAGGCCACAGGCAGGGAGCTGGATGGGAAGCAGGGTTGCCGGGATTAGAACCAGCAACCATATGGGATCTCGGTGCGTGCAAGGTGAGGACTTTAAACACTACGTTATTGCACTGGGCCCTTATACAGTTGATTTTAAAAGCCACATCACATAGTAATGAAATATGGAGACAGAAATCTGTTCTAAAATTTTTCACAAAATTATAATACCTCAGCAAGAAAAAGAGTGAATCAGAGAGTCAGAGAGAGAAAAACAGCATGAGAGGGAATGAGAGAGAGAGAAATGGAGTTTTTCAGTACACTGATTCACTGCTTAAATGATCACAACAGCCAGCAGTGGGGAAGGCCAAAACCAGGATGCAGAAGTTCTGTCCTGGTCTGCTACATAGCACCAATACTGAACCATTTAAATGACCTCCCCCAACACAGTTGCCAGAGGATCAGAAGCACAGCAGATAAGCCTGGATAGTTCAGATGTGGGATGCTGGTTCCACAACCTGTGCTGTAACCTTCTGTGACACAACAATGACTTCTATCTGAAAAACAATGGTCTCAAGAAAGGTATATGCAGGGGCCTAGCGGCTAAAGTCCTCACCTTGAACGCCCCAGGATCTCATATGGACGCTGGTTCTAATCCCGGCAGCTCTGCTTCCCATTCAGCTCCACTTCCCATCCAGCTCTCTGCTTGTGGTCTGGGAAAGCAGTCGAGGACAGCCCAAAGCCTTGGGACTCTGCACCCATGTGGGAGACTTGGAATAAGTTCCTGGATCCTGGCTTTGGATTGGCATAGCATCGGCCGTTGCGCTCACTTGGGGAATGAATCATCGGATGAAAGATCTTTCTCTCTGTCTCTCCTCCTCTCTGTATATCTGCCTTTCCAATAAAAATAAATAAATCTTAAAAAAAAGAAAGTTATATGCAATTTAGTTATCACCAGGCTGAGCAATAGACATAATATCTGCCGTTGATCATAATTTTTATGCTATTACATGCACACGTATGGGGTGACATAAAATAATAAACATCAAATTAAAGTTTTAGCAAGAGAAGTCCAATCAGCTTCTATATTAGTTATAATTGTGTTGCTCTATTTCTTTTCTGCTTAATCATCACAAGTCTAGATCAAGGTAACTTAACATACAAATGCCATAAAGATGAGAACCAGGAAAAAATAACACAGGGCACTAAGAAACGACTGAAGGAGATATGCCCAGGGTGCAGTTGGGCAAATTATGCTCCAAGTCCTTGTTGTGAAAGGATCTTCAGAACATTTCAACAGGGAACATGTTACTTACTAGTTTGTACTGTCCGTCTGCAAAGGATACATTCCAAAGGAAAAAAAAAAAAAAACACTGGATTTTCTAAGCTAATAATAGAAAAAAATCACAGTGAAAGAAGTTGCTATTTCCATTTGGCAGTAAGATGTAGATCTCAAGTATCTGGCACCAGTGATTTTTCAGTGGCGTATTAAACGGCAGCATAAAGAGGAAACCGTTATGTCACTGAATAGACATCTTAGCTTTCCTCATTTCTTCTTTCCTCCTCTGTTTTGATTTTCTCTTCTTTATTTCATTTTTTCTTGGCTTTAATTTTCTGAGTCCATCAAGTGTGTGTTTCTTTTCACTGTTGTGTTCCCTCTCAATTCCCCCTTCTTGCTTTGTCCCGCCTGCTGCTTCCCAGACTTGGCTAACCCCTCCTTCCTTCTTGCGTGCCGGCTTGCCTGCCTGCTGTCCTTGCAGTATGCCCTTCCTGCCCTCCTGTATTGCTTTCTTCCTTTGTCTCCAGCTCCTTCCCATTCTCTTCCTTCCTTCACTAAGAGTGGATGTGGGTCATGAAAGATAGGCAGAAGAGGTTTATGGTTAAAAGAGCTAGAACAACACTCCAAACTGGAGAATGATAGAAGCACCACGCCTGGGCTTTGTGGTTGCTCTCCTACTGTACTCCTACTGTATGTGTGGAGTAGATGAAATTCCTGTGCTTTACAATGCATATTCTATGCTTCTTGGCATAGAGCAGAATAACAAACATCTGTTGTCTATGGATAGCAAATAAAGTGAGAAGAGTTAATACAGCTGGAGTGATTAATTGGAAGAAGAGCAGATTAATTGGAAATATTATGGAATTGATAAGTATTTAAAGAGATGATAAGAATAGCACATGAGGCATTCTATCATCTATCATCATCCATCATCTATATGTCTATCCATGTATGTCATCCATCATTCATTTATATTTTTAAAATAAAGGATAAGAAAAATAATCCAGATTTAGTAGTCTGTTTAAGAGCTTTCCAATAAAATGTTAGATGTGGCATTATGTTGAGGAACACTGAGTCTACTGGCAGAAAAATTAAATAAAAGATATGAAATGGGCAAATCAAAATAGTATACTGTTATATTTTGATAGTTAAATTTGCATTATTATGTATTTAAAAGTTCAAATCAAAAGCTGAATTGCTTTTACTTACAGCCAACTATGCTGTAATTGGTTAATATTTCCAGTTCGCAGTATAAGTGCTGAAAGAGGATTGTAAAAATATTTATATACCTATCCTGCCCCCTCTGTCTCTTTCATACACACACACACACGCATAAATACACATGTTAACATTCTACATTTGGGGTTATTTGTCTAGATAATACTCATTGAAAGTTATTTATTCAGACAGTAATGTTGACAATATTGATATTTGTAATGTTATTGCCTTGGCCTGTACCACTTAAGAATTGACTTAACTTTATCTTTCGTCCCGGCCTGTACCACTTAAGAATTGGCTTGACTTTATCTTATACTACATTTAAAAATACAACCTCTTGCAAATTTCCTGTAACATGATGAGACAATGAAAATGTGGAGAGCATGAATATTCCAACTTTGCACGCTATTATTTTAATTTTAAGGATTATGTATTTTTATTGAAAAAGCAGGTCTATAGAGAGAAACAGAGACAGACAGAAAGATCTTTCATCCCTGGTTCATTCCCCAAATGGCTGCAATGGGCTGAGCTGAACTGATCTGAAGCCAGGAGCCAAGAGCTTCGTCTGGATCTACCATGTGGAAGCAGGTTTCCAGGGCTTTAGGCCATGCCCTACTGCTTTCCCAGACCATAAGCAGGGAGCAGGATAGGAAGTCGAGCAGTCAGGACATAGAACAGAGCCCATATGCGATACCAGTGCTTACAAGGGGAGGATTACCCAATTGAGCCATAATGCCATATAACCGTATAGCAACATGCTATATAATCTTACAATCCATAAGTAATTGCCTGTAGGAGGTCCTTAGAAGGCTGAGTAAAATGATGGCAAGGCAATACTTCAGGAATGTGACGAATGTAGTCATATTTGAAGAAATGAAAACACCTCTCTTCTATTGTACTCGTATGTCAACTATTATAGTTAAAATTGGACAATACTCTTTATAGCAAGCTGTAATAATTGGAAGACAACTGACAGTGCCTTTAATATTTGACATTCAATTCACCACAAATACGTTAGCTAGTTTAGTTTTAAAATCCACTTTTACAGTTTCCAATTTTATTTACGTGCGTTCTTGTCTTTTTTGAGTTCCTCAAATTCAGTGTATAATATAAAACTACTACTGTGTGAAATAAAAAAAAATGTTTTCATGGTGGCGTACAAATTACTGGACTAGTATCTAATTCAGTTTTTATTTTCTTTTCTGTTTTTTTCCAAAGACAATGCTAGTATTTTGTGAACTGAGTTACTTTCTGGTAAAGTTGGAGCTAATAAATGTTGGTCTCTTTCTGCAGGGTTTAGAAGTTCTGTTATATTTGGTGAACCAGACTGTAACATCATGGCTACTCTTTTAGTTGTCATTTCAGGATTATTTCAAAAGACTTCCAGATACCTTTAGGTGAACTTCCAAAATAACTTTGCAGTGGCAAAGAAAATTTTAGGTAATTTATAATTTAGTGTCAGAATTGAGAAAAAATAATAAAAACCTTCTCTTCTGTGATAGTTTGCATTTTATTTCCTTTTGTCCACATCATTTCAGGCCGTAAGGATTACTCTCTAGGGCACACAAATGCATAAGCAAGGTATTATTCCTTTAAGAATTTAGTTTAAGCCTGCCACAGTAGCCTAGTGGCTAAAATCCTCACTTTGTAAATGCTCTGGAATTCCATATGGGCACTGGTTCGTGTCCCAGCTGCTCTAATTCCCATCCAGCTCCCTGCTTGTGGCCTGGGAAGGCAGTAGACCACAACCCAAAGTCTTGGGACTCTGTGCCTCCATGGGAGACCCAAAAGAAGTTCTTGGCTTCAGATCAGTTCAGAAAGCTCCAAGGTTTTTCAATACTTCTTATTTATCCCTATTTTTCTCCTTTGAGAACAGTATTTTTTATTTATGTTATTTATATGCATTTTATTTATAATATATGCTAAACATCATGCCTTTTTTTAGTTTGACTCCTTGGCGATCTATTTTGGTTTAATTTAGTGTATTGATTAAGAGATAGAAAGACAGATGAAGAGCTCTCATTCACCCTTTCCTTTGTCAAGCGCTTACATCACCCAGAGCTGGTGATGCTGCAGTGAGCGCCTGGGACTGCAGCCTAGTTCTACCACTGAAGAAGCAGGGACTCAATTATCTGAGCCTCGCTGCTGCTTTCCAGGGACAGCTTTGGGTGACCACGGAGCCAGGAACCAAGTTAGAAGTAGAATCCAGCACTCGGGTATAGTATGCTGGTGTCTTCACAGCTAGGTTAATTGATAATTCCCCTTGGCGATAGTCTTAAGAGTTTTCTTGCTCTGTTGAAAAGTGGTAGCTTTCCATTTCCTCCTTTCACTCTTTTTAAATATGTTTGTTTATGTTGTTATGAGTCATGTTATGTTAATTATTATTTATCACTAGATGGTTTCATTCCACCCTCTCCTTTCCTATGGCTGTTGGAGTTCTCTTTGGGTTCCTATGAGGTAGGAATAACTTAAAAATCTACAACCGTTTTCTTGGCTGTTGCAATATAGCAAAAATAAATACTGTGTCTAATATCTTTATAATAATACAATGTGTATTTTTTAAAATTTTAATCACTCCTCATTTCACTGTTGGGTAAATGCATCTGGATAGGATTAGATGATCTTGTTTCTTGAAATGTAACTCAACAGAGTTTCTACAAACATACAGAAAATAGATTTTGTGTCTTTTGTTATATTCTTCCTATGATACCATGTTCTGGAATTTTTCAATTACAGATCATCCATTCACGTACTTTCTTTCCATTATTCACTTTCATCTCTTCCAGTTTTCAACCTGGATGATCTCCGTTGCTATGTAAGGATTGATCTCCTACTTATAAAATCTTACTTCCAAAATTTTGTTTTCCTGCATTACATGTATTTTTCTTATACCCTCATTATTTACCATTATGGATGGTATTTACCCTGTTAACTTTATTAATTTTCTTGGGAAGAAATCCAGTAAGATGAGAGAAATATAATAATGCACTATTCAGAAATATTTATCAGAATTTGGAACGTGTAGGAGTTACATATTTACTACCAAACAGATATGTGAATATGGATACTTTATTAAATCTCACTAGGACTCATTCATGTCATTTTTATGCTGAAGTAATAATTCCTGCTCTAACTCTGTGATATTATTTTAGTAGGAATCAATATCCCTAATGCATTGTAAGTGCTACATAAACTCTACATTTGGTATACATGATACATTTGTTACAAATAATTGTAATAATTTATGTTTCCCAGTCTGTGCCACTTCTTTGTTTTTTTTCACTAAAGACAGTAAAAAATATGGTAGAGATAAGATGTCTGATTACTGTTAATAGGTTGCCTAACTGAAATAAAACATCTTAACTAAGATAAAGTACAAGACTACTTAAGCAGGAAACATACCAGTGACAGAGTTTTGTAAAGCAGGTGTATTTTAAAAATCCTTTAAACAGTGATAAGTTTTTGGTTGCCCAATTATTTCTAAATACATGACTTAGCTCAAAGACACTGCAAAGGGAAGTATGGCTGTATTCACTGGTAAATTAGACTTTTCTTGAGTTTCTCTAACTAAATGGATGTTTCCAAACAGAATGCTTCTGTTTCACAACTCTGAATCTGTAAGTCTAGTAACAGTATCAGTTTTGCACAGCCATTTCACCATATTTTTGAATGGCACTAAATCCAGTCTTCCCTCTGGTTATCCAAAAATCATGTCCTGTCACATGCAAGTGAGCGCTGGATCCCAACATCAGCAAAGGTCATAACCATTCCAACATCACTTCATGGTCCAAAATCTCATCAATATCAGAGTATGTTTGATTCTGGAACACAATTCTCCTTCTGTAGACTATGACTGTAGAATATTGTATATATACTTATCACATGTGATATTTATTATATATATTATAGTCTTTTATATTCCTATTTTTTCATGAGTCAGTTTCTCAGACACAAAAGTGAGATAGAGATAAGATAGACATCTCCATTCCTAATGTAGTGTTGGAAATGAAGTTTGTGTATATGTGTGTGTAGGGAAGGGAGGAAATCTTTGATCTGAAGCCAGTGTCCACTCTGAAGAATAAAATCCACTAGAATTTAAGGCCAAAATTATTTTCTATAGCTCCATGGTGTCTCTTTTGGACTTTCCAAGTTGGCTCCATACTTTATTTTGTGTTAGCAGCACCACGCTCTGGAACTAAGGAGTTAGTTAGCTCTACCCTCGGGAATCAAGAGGCCCCAGGAGCCTATGCCCCTACATCAGTAACTATAAGATGAAAGTATGTCTCGTTCTGCACTTCCTCCTCTGCCTCCTCGTTTATTTACCCCACTCTGTATCTTTCAGTGAAAGTCAGTAGTTTTCCTATTTGAAACTGGGCTATTCTCTCACGCAATTCACAGGCATTCATATTATTAGACAAAAAGTGTTCCATGAATGATTTTCTTTTAACTTGCATTTATTTTATGCAGAATTTATTTCCAGATTCATCAAGTTTTGCTTCTTTATTTTCTTCTTGGATATATTTTTCTCCTGTTCCCTCTCCTGCTACAGGAACAAGTTGTTCCTTAGCAATGAGGAACATCTCAGTGTGGCATAAGGAGCTCATGCATGGGAATCTGACCATGGCTTTGAAGGTACAGCAATGATCTTGGGAGCTTTTTTTCACCTAGACAGGTTCAATGACCAGAGAATCTATACCCCACTGCCTTTGTCCAGCATTGCTCTCTTCATTTTTAAGTAAGTTCAACAGAAACTTTGCACACTTTTTGGGCCATTTACTCTGTGTCCAGCTCCACTGCTTGGCCAAGAGGTATCTGTCAATGCCACTGTTACAACAGAATGGCACACATTGTGTATTTAATCTTTTGAAAAATGCATATTTGTGATGGCCTGGGGAAGTTTCTTGGTTGTTCTTAAAGCAGACTTCTTGATTTGCATGGTTTTGTGGAATTTTCTGGCTCAAGATGCCTAGGCTCTTTTCTCTCTCTACTCAGCTCTTCTCTTTGTCTCTGCTCCCACTTCCCCTCTGCCTGTGGCTGCCTCCTCTGCCAGAATAAATTACCTCTCAGGTGACTCACTTGCTGTGTCTGGCATCTTGGGTTTGTGGAAAAATAGCTAACAGTCTCTGGTCCCTGGTAAAGTTACTTTTCTAAAATGTAGAATCTTTGCTTCTCCCCATTTCTTACCTTTCTGAAAGCAAGTTTTCCCCTTGAGAGAGAACAAAGGGACAGAATGAAGGTTTCAATTCTCATCTCAGAGTTGTTGTCATAACGAAAGTGAGGAGACATAGAACATACAAATTCCATCTCTGGGTTACTGTTAAAGAGATGGTGCCTGAGTTTAACCTTATCATCACCATGAGGGGAGGAAGCTGTCAGTCAGAGTTTTTTTAAATAAAATTTGAATAATATGTAATAGTTATATACTATATGTTAAATATTATATAATTTGTAATATTCAAATAATGTTTCAAATAAGTAACATTATTTCAAATAAGACAAAGCAAAACAACAGGAAATTGAAGCAAAGACTCATTTTGCATGAAAGAAGTGGTTTAAAGATATATATTAAAATACACATGGGTGTTTTCTAGTAATAAAATTACTGGTAATTTCTAATGAGGTTGATAAAATAAAATCAGGTAATGAAGTTAATTATTACGTTTGTTCCATCTATTATATGTATATTCCTGTGTGTCATATGATGTTTTCTCTTGCATTGCGTTATATAAATTAAAAACCAAACACATTTGGAAAACTACATAGAATTGAATGAGGTTGGAAAATAAATCTGGTGATATAGAAAGTCAAATTAATTATTGTATTTACCTATGTACATTGTTTAATTGAAACATTTTTATATACTAAAATTATGGGAAGACCTGAGTGTTGAAATCAGATTTGTTAAACATATGGTGGCAAAACACAGCTACCTATATTTATACATCTTTGAGAAATTAAAAAATTCCATTTCATTGTTTTCAAAAATCCTATTTGGTTTAAGAAATATCTTTCACATTTCTTTATTTCTTCATGGTCTTATTTGCTAGTGAATCTTGCCTCAAACTTAGATTTAACAATGTGTATTAAATAAAATGTCTTGAAAATCTACATTTTACTTAGATCCTGAAAAGACTGACACTTTGCCAGCAATTTGTTATCAAATATGTCTCTCATTTTGAATAATTAAGTATAGGGATGGAAGAAACTGATTCGTATCCTGAGAATTAACACATGGGTTCTGCTAGGCTCATAGAGAACTTTGGCTAGACTTATCCCCCATATTCTTACCTTCCTTCATGTAAAACTACAACCAGGAGACATGGATAATGGTGAATAGAAAAGCAGAATCCATTGAAAAGTAAAGGGATATACACACCTCGTTGAGTATGGAAAAGTTCATGAAGAATTTTTACACAGACTGGGACTTTCTTTTTTCATAGTATACAGGATAATGTTCTAGTCAGGGCCTGATTGCATGTCCAACATAGGCTGAGTTTGGAGTGGGGCTATAAATCAGGTTACCATCTTCAGGAAGGTATCATGGCTGCATAATGAATGGGCATGCTCAATCTTCAGTCAAGTTAAATGTGCAGAGAATCTGTGACTAGGGTAGTGCACATGGGTGTCAGCAGTCCATTACTCCTTGCCACTTCTTACCAACTTGATTATCCATATCCATTTCACTTTGTGTTATTTTTCCATTTCCCATATGATCACTCCAGTGACCTGGTAACCTGTGATGACAGAGATGGAATTTATACTCAGTATTTGGGACTCATATTTATTTACAAGACCTAAGAAATTTTATGCAAAATGCATGTTAGGAAATAGCTTATACAAAATTTGTTATTTGCCAAAATAATTACTTATCTGTTTTTTTATGGATTATCTAATTTTCTTATGTGAAAAACTGCTAAGACAGATGAGAATACCTTACATTTTAAAATTTTCTGTTAATGAAGAGAAATACATATGGGTTAATCTTAGAGATAATTAGTATTACAAGAGTGTCCCTGTAACTTATAGATTTAAGAAATGTGATAAGCAGAAAGGTAAAGCTCTTAAAAAATAAATTATGGCTAAGGTCACATCCTATTGAAAAAATGGCCCAACTGTATGGCCTAAGCTGACCAAGAGCCATTAGGTAAAATCAATCTTTGCATGATTGTTTAACTGCCAGGTTACCCATTTAAATGATTTGACCATTTTTCACAGGGGTCAAATTAAACTTAAATTCGTTGGCAATTAGGACACAAAGAATGACATTTTCAATTACATTTCCTTGTTTAAAATAAACACACATTGAAGCTGAAAATTTGTACTTGACAGTATTTGCAATTAAGAATGTACTGGGGGAATCAAGGCAGCAATGAAAGTGGCATGAATGCAGGAGAAATGTAGACTAAGACTAGGCATAAAACAAATGTTTTTGTCTTTAAAATGAGTAACAAATAAGCTAATATAAAAAAGGCATTTGTTATTACTCAGTGATAGATGGTGGAGAGATAAATAAAATAGAATGCTTAAAGAGCAAATCAGTGAATACATGTCCACCATGAATTGGTTAACTGAAGATACATTTCACAAGAATCATTTCATCATCAAATTTTGTAATTCTATTTAATGAATTAACTCTGAGATATAAAAGCAAAAGGAAATTGGATGTCAGGTTAAGCATAGTGATTGCATATTGAAGTGATTTATGCACTTTTACTCATTTCTCTTGAGCTCTACTTTAGTGCCAGAGATGTTTCAGCTGTTGTTTGCATAGAAAGGAAAATCATATCTTATGCCTTCGCAATCCACCGAAAGTATACAGGAAACCTTTAATTTCTTTTTTTTTTCAAGTTCTATTTTATTTTATTTTTTTTAATATTCATTTATTCATTAATTACATTGCATTACATGACACAATTTCATAGGTACTGGGATTCCCCCCCCTTCACCCCAAACCCTTCCCCCATCATGAATTCCTTCACCTTGATGCATAACCACAGCTCAAGTTCCGTTGAGATTCCCTAATTAAAAGTTTCTTAAGATTTGCTCTGTGATGTGGTAAAGACACGGTGAAATGAGATGTCTTAACTTTACCACAAATCAGAAAGAGCAAATTGAGAGGAAGTGGAGGATGGACATCTGAGTGAAAGGATAAAAAAGAAAACAAAGGAAGAGAAGGAGGGCTGCAATTGATTTGATCTTTAAAGATTTATTTTTATTGGAACGGCAGATTTACAAAGAGAAGGACAGATGGAGAGGAAAGATATTCCATCTGCTGGTTCACTCCGCAAGTAGCTACAACGGCTAGAGCTAAGCCAATCCAAAGCCAGGAGCCTGGATCTTCCTCCACGTCTTCCACATGGGTGCAGGGCCCCGAGGCTTTGGTCTGTCCTCTACTGCTTTCCCAGCTACAAGCAGGGAGCTGGATGGGAAGTGGGGCAGCAGGAACACAAATAGTAAGAGGACAAATACTTGGAGAAATTAAAAGCATAATATGTGTACATATTTAGTAAAATTTCATGCAAAATAGAGGTTTGTGACTGTTCTAATTTTTGCTAATAACTTGTCAAACGTATCATTTAAATTGAGTTCAACTATTTATTCTCCATAATGAAAACAGAAAATGGTACTTATGCCCAGAATATGTAAGGATACAGAACTAAAAATCAAAATCAAAACTCAAAGCTACAAATGCTCATACTGATCCTTCTATTAAAACTGTCTGCAAATATATGGCTACCCTTTAGTGACGATTCATATATTGTAAAAATGAGCTGTTTTTGTCATTCTGAGCAGACCACATACAGTTTCTCTCAGCTTAGCAGTTTCACCCCATTATGTTTCATTACACACTATGATGTGTCAAATAGGAAAACACTTCACTGACTTGCTGATGAAAATTTAACGTGTCATTTATGTACCTATTTCTAGTTCTTAAAATGGTTTCCCAGGCTGAAATAACGTGGTAAATAAATGTGATGTAACTATGTGCTTTGAAATTTTAAAAGCAAAATAAGAGGAACAAAATGGCTATTCAGAACCATTATTGATGCTTGCAAGCCATACGTCTTAATTTATGGTTAGATGAGAGGCTGCTCAACAGGCATGTTTTGAAGGGCAAACAAAAAAGTTATGCCTAAAATTTACTTTAAAATTTCACCTTTTGCCTTTTTAGAAAAACCATACAACATTTTTTATTTCATTTTATGACACAGTTTCATAGGCTCTGGGATTACCCCAACCCCTCCAAAAGTTCTCCCCTCATATTGAATTCCTCCATATTGTTGCAGTAGTACAGTTTATATCCAGTCATGATTCCTTCATTGCGGGCATGGACCATGTAGAAAGTCTGGCATCTTATTGTCCAGATAAATTCAGCAGTTTCATTGGGAGACACTCCATTAGGCAGCAATATCACAAATGGCAAGTAAAAATAATAATAACATAACAGAAACAAAAGCAAACAAAAAATCAGGACACCTGCCATTGTTCACGACTGTAAACAAAGATTGCACACAATGATCAGTTCCAGAGTGTCATTCTTGTATTTATGGATCAAATTTTTTAACTCATTAGTTATCACGGATTAGGGATAACATAAATTTGTCTTTTGGGGACTGGCTTATTTAAACTGCTGTGTGGTTCCACTTCACCTGTTAGAGTGACTATCACTGGAAAAGAAATAATAATAATAATAATGTTGATGAGGAAGTGGGAAAAAGGTAGTGTGGTTCACAGTTGGTGGGAAAGTAAACTAGTTCAATCATTGTGGAAGACAGTATGGAGATTCCTCAGTTACCTGCATCTGATTCAGCTTTCCCACTCCTGACAATGTATCTGCAGGAAATGAAACCAGCACACCAACGGGTGTCAGTACTGCCGTGTTTACAGAAGCTCAGCTCACAACAACGAAGACTTGGAAGCAGCCCGATGCCAACAATAGTTGACTGTTTAAAGAAAATACGGCATTTATACTCTATGAAAATTATTCAGCCAGCGAAGAATGAAATCTTGACCTTTGCAACTAAATGGATGCAACTGACAATCATTTATTTCTTGATGATGGCAATAGAATTGAACATATATAACCTTACATTATCAAGGCTGTGATACTGGAAATTTTTGAAGGATTTCTGTAGAAAAACATGTGTACCTAACCTCGATGTGGCAGTGTCCTATGGAAAATTACTACATGTCCTTAAAATCTAGTCAAGGTCCTTATTTCTGTGTGTTCACCGATTATAAAGTCAATGGTGAAACCTGTGACCATTTGATAAAATTTAACCATGGCACAAATGACTGTGAATCAAAACTGAAGATAACTTTTAATAATTAACCTTAATGTGCATCCAGATTCTTAATATAACAGATTCCATAGCATTGCTTTCTAATTGTTTCATCTAATCATTTCTTCATCTTGGTAAATCATGAAAGTCTAAGACTATGTCTCTAGCTTTTTAGGATTTTATGCATCCCAATATGAGGAATACAATATCAAAGGAAAATTTTAAAACTTCCTTTTAAAATGGTTGGCCCATGTGTCTTAAACAACTCAAAATCAACATACCGTATGATCCAGCAATAGCACTCCTAGGAATATATCCAGAACACTTGTTTTATGAGAAACCAACATGCACTCCTATGTTCATAGCAGCACAATCAGTGATTGCAAAAACATGGAAGCAGCCAAAATGCCCATCAACAGAGGATTGGATAAGAAAGCTATGGTTCATCTACTCCATGGAATACTACTCAGCTATTAAAAAAAAACAAAATGCAGTTTTTTGTGGCCAAATGGGCCAAACTGGAAACCATAATGCTAAGGGAAATGAGCCAATCCCAAAAGGTTAAATACCACATGTTTGCCTTAATTTAAGATGATATGATATTATGTATAACATGTTATGTATGTTATATGTTGTGTATAAACTAAAATTGAAATGTCAATGAGGTAGTTACAAAAAAAAGAACTGTGATCAAAATCATTTTTAAAGTGGGTAATCAATAAAATATATTACCTTCAAAAAAAATAAATAAAAAACAAAAAATAAAATGGCTCTCCCATGTGTCTCAAAATATAAAAGCAAATGCCACTAAAGCTAGTGTGTTTATAATGTTTTGATAAAAATTGTTTATACTCTGTTTAAATTATTAAGATATTAATACACATATGAACTCTTATAAGTTGCTTAATCCAAGGATAGCAATTTATATCTTAGTTTAAGATTTAATAGCTTAAATCTTTGTTCTTAAAAAGTTCAATTGTCACTCTCCAGCAACTTAGTAACCTTTACGTAATGTATAGGGGTGGTCTTCTTTTGAAACTGGAGAAGTTAGCATGAGAAGCTTGACAGTAAAAGGCAGATCCTCACTTTAAAAGGCTATCAAGGGTTTTAGCATAGTGCTTTAAACTTACTCTACTGTATTAATTTTTGATGGATCCAATGGCAATTGAATGAACCAAAGAAACTTCAAATTTGCTAGCATCTCACTTGAGTTATTATTGATTAACTTCCTTATCTCTTAGACTACTCATCTCAAAACATCTTTTTCACTTACCCCATTTGTCTCTTTGTTCAACAAACTCTGATGTTCCTAAATGGTTCACAACCTACCCCTTTAAATCAGAATTCTGGTACTTTTGAAAGATTTAGATTTGTCATTTATGCTTGATATTTTTTCTCCTTTCAGAATTCTTGATTTTATTAATTTTCTTAGTATATGCTAATACTAATTACTAACATTTTCTAGCAAGAGTTACAAAATTTTAAAGTGGCTTAATAGTCTAGGTATCTAATTTACATGATTTCAGTCTTCATCAAAATGTCATCCAGGAAAAGCATATATTAATGCAAAGGGATAATGCATAACAAATAAAAATGGTGTCTACATGATTTCATCTTGCATATATTCTAAATGTATTGGATTTGGTTTATAAGAATACAGCACTATTTACGATAACTCATTTGCAAAGTTTTATGAAGCTGTTCTTCATTTACACATATAGCAATCCTTAGGAAAATGTCTGTTGAAACTTATGTATTACTTCATATGGGCCATTGCTATGCAGAGATAAAAATGTAACCCGAGGATGCTGTCTCCATGTTACATTTCTCCAGTAATGTTCTCCTAGGGGCAGAAAAGTGAACTGAGACCACTGGAGACAGAATGTCCTTAGAAATGTAGCCATCTCCTATTACCCTTCAATAGTCATTCTCAAATTTTATCGAGGCAGTTTTCATTTCTATTTCCTTACATTATAGAGCCATTTCTTCATCTGTATTTATTTTATATTTATTTATCAGAAAAACCTTCATGGTTTCTCTATCCATTTGAAGATTTTCAGTTTTAATACTCAGTATATTCTTCACAATTTTGTGAAGTGCATTGTTTCAACCTCCATTTATTAGGATGTTGTTCTGTGTTTTTGTGGCAGTTCTCTCTCTTTTTTTTATTTGATTTTAAATTCCTTGGTGGTAGAATGCAAATAACCTTTTTCAGTTTGTCTCAACAAAGAAAATAATGTGATGAATGTATTTATATTCCTCGGTTATTTCTTGAATGAATACATCAATATTCAGTACAGACTCCACTTTCTGTGAGAAGACACATACAATAACTCTTTTGTTATTTCAAATTCCAAGAAATACAGTTTTAGTTTTGTGATTATTATGTGAGAAACAATGAAGCAGTTGACAGAATGACATTAAAGTCAAAATCCACAAGCAAAGCTTCACCCAGGGTAGGTTAGAAGGCATCTATGGAGAAAATGGAAACAGAGGAATATAAATCTATATTCATTCCAGTATCTGGACATGAATGTAGGATGCACAATGTAATAAACTATCTATAAATGTAGAATACTTATTATTTTACATCTCTGTGGAGTAAGAATGAACACAGCACTTGGTGAGTATGTAGCCTAGTAGTTAATATGAACTATTCCACATTGCAATGCTGGGATTGAGCCAAGTAATGCACAGGCATCAGTAATTGAGGAGGCCCAGAAACAACACATGCTCTCCAAGGTTGATCACTTATCTTTTGATTTACCCCGTGTCTGGGCTTTGAGTTCAATGATCTAGTTATTGAGTTCCCAGAGAAACCTGAAAACTGACTAAAGACTGAAAGACAAACCCCAATACTATCAGAGCAGGAGCTCTGGGAGCCTCTTCGTCACCCTCTGCCATGTAAGAACCTGGGCTGGCAAAGGATCTATGATAGCACTGTGATGCCACGTTCTTTTGCTTGTAAGTTGCATCTTTACACACACACACACACACACACACACACACACACACACACACATATATATTTGGGATACAATATCATAATGATATATCTGTATTTTGGAAAGATCAAATGCAGGCCATTATACCCATCTTCTCAAAGATTTTCTTCTTCAAAATGAGAACATTTCAAATCCTGTTTTTTAAGGTGATTCTCAAGAAGTCAGGCAGTAATAAATTTTATATAAAGATATGTTGGCTTCTTGGTTCATGCCTGTTCTCAAAATTAGATACTATAATCAAACCGCTGTATATGTCTTGCCTTTCCAGTTCAGTCCTGAGTGTGAAAGATAATTCAGTGATTACAGGACTGAAAGTAATGGGTGGACACAAGCCCATGTCATGTGTCCTTTTCTGTGTTTTCTCACAGTTTTTCAGTTTGAGAAAACAATCCTGATATGTTTATCTATAGTTGAACTGATTAGGCCATATTTCGAGTACTTCCCAGTGCCCCAGGCAGCATACTTTGTAATTCTTTCTATGGTTTCATTGCAGCATTCCCCCTTTCTGGGAAATGTTTATTAAAGAGTTGTAATATTCTGGTACTGGACAGGAAGGGGGGAAAAAGGCAGAAACCTTCCACTTTTAATCATGGACAATATTCAAAGGCAGTTATTATTACAAATGTGCTTAGTGGATATTCAGAATTTTTCAAAATAGAAAAGTCAAGAAAGTAGGAACAGAACTTTGCTGAAGTATATTAATTTGAGAACAGAGGATGATTATTATAAATTCACTACTGTACAGATAATATTTGCTGAGAGCTCTTGGGAGTTAGATAGCCTTATTATTCCTACTTAAATACTGATGTTGAAAAATTTAATTCATACCAAGGTAAACATCACAAGCTGAACTTTATGTCCTGGAAGAATAGGTTGACAATTTGTATTTCTTTCCCGGAATCCTGCTTTGTAACCATAAAATTGCAAGCTATAGTTTTCTTGAGAGGTTGAACAGTCAGCTCAGACAATATATAGAACTGTACCAGACAAAATGCAAATGAGTAGGTCTGGGATTCTTTGGAGAATGAAGAGTGAAAATTTGCCTAACTATTTTCATCCAAGTGCAAGAAAAGAAAAAACCTGGATACATTTATCATGGAGTCATAGGCATATACATTATTTCTGCACTATTATTTTGGAGATATTATGGCTAAATAAGCTACGTAAGTGTTTGTAGAATAAGGATAAATGACATGAATTTATCATTATTGAGTGTTTAAAAGACAAAAAAATTCCCTAAATGATACTTGTAACTAAAAAACTCTCCCTAGTACAAATGCTGCTTCAACCATACTTTTTTTTTTATTAATTATTTTGCATTATGTGACAGTTTCATAGGCTCTGGGAATTCCCCCACCCCTCCCCCCGACCCTCCCCCCTGGTGGATTCCTCCACCTTGATGCAGTATTACAGTTCAAATTCAATCAAGATTCTTTCCTTGCAAACGTATACCAAGCATAGAGTCCAGCTACTTATTGTCCAGATTCAACCATACTCTTTTGTCACATTCCATATTTTATTCCTATTCATCTGAATCTGGATTGTGATCTAATCCCTTCTAAAATTGTGATAGGGACTCTCCAACTCAACAGCATACTCCTCTTTGTTTAAAATCTCTCCCCAACCATTTGTTAATTCTTTGCATGATTTGATTTGTTGGCCAACTCCAGGCTTGTTGAAATCTCTGAATACCTTCATTACATTCCCATAATATTATAGTAGTATTTAAGATTCATGCCTCGGGCCCAGCGCGGTGGCCTGGCAGCTAAAGTTCTCGCCTTGAACAGGCCAGGATCCCATATGGGCGCCGGTTCTAATCCTGGCAGCTCCACTTCCCATCCAGCTCCCTGCTTGTAGCCTGACGAAGCAGTTGAGGACGGCCCAAAGCCTTGGGACCCTGCACCCGCATGGGAGACCTGGAAGAGGTTCCTGGCTCCTGGCTTCGGATTGGCACAGCACTGGCCGCTGTGGTCACTTGGGGAGTGAATCATTGGAGGGAAGATCTTCCTCTCTGGCTCTCCTTCTCTCTGTGTATCTGACTTTGCAATAAAAATAAATATATCTTTAATAAAAAAAGAACCATGCCTCTGTTGAGTAATTCTTCATTTCTGTTTTTGCTTTTATCAGTTCCTTTATTTTTCCAAACAGTGCATCCATAACCAGAAGAGTGCTCAAGCCTCATTTTCTTCTTATTACTTTTATTTCTAAAGTGGATAATAACAAACATTGGTCCAATTTTTACCTTTTTGAAGTTATCCCATTATCTGCTTTCCTATTTCTTCATTCCTATCATTTCATCAATGAGCAAGCAGTTCCTCTGCAAATCTCTAAACTGTGTGACATATTTATGTGTGTATATTGCACACACATTTAACATGGAGCAGTAACTTAATGATGCCTTTAGTGTTTAAGTTATTATCTATAAAATTTTAAATCTTTTTTGGCTGTATAAACATACTGAGTCTCATGATAATTTAATAACAAATATCCACATCTAATTGTTATGCCTATTTTTAAAATTTTTTTAAAAAGATTGATTGCTTTTTATTGGAGAGTCAGATATACAGAGAGGAGGAGAGACAGAGAGGAAGATTTTCCATCCTTTGGTTCACCCCCCAAGTGACTGTAAAGACTGGGGCTGAGCCAATCCGAAGCTAGGAATCCAGTTCATCTTCCGGGCCTCCCATGCAGGTGCAAGTTCCCAAGGCTTTGGACCATCCTCGACTACTTTCCCAGGCCATGAGCAGGGAGCTGCATGGAACACAGGGTCGCTGGTCATAGAACCGGTGCCCATATGGGATTCTAACATGTGCAAGGCGAGGACCTGAGCCGTTAGGCTACTGCCCTGCACCCTATATCTGATTTTTTAAGAGCAATTTTTTGAAAGGCAGATTTACATACAGCAGGGGAGACAGAAAGATCTTCCACTTGCTGGTTCACTCTGTGAATGGCTGCAATTGCCAGAGCTGAGCAAAACTGGAGCCAGGAGCCTCCTCTGGGTCTCCCATGTGGGTGCAGGGACCCAAGGCTTTCAGCTGCTTTCCTAGACCATAGGCAGGGATATGGATGAGAACTGGAGCAGCCAGTATTAAAACCAGTGCCCAATGGGATGCCAGCACTTGCAGACAGAGGATTAGCCAATTGAGTTATTGTGCCAGCACTTCTCATATCAAATTTTATCAATGGATCCTCAATTTGTCATCTAATATTAAAATTTCCATAACACATTAATTTATGCTATGCTATAATTGATTTATCCTTAATATTAAAACACCATTGTTGACTAAAAATGAAGAAACAATGCCCATAGTTAAACCCCCAAATCTTATACCATGTTATGTGTGTGTTAACGTTATTACTTGTCTTTAATAATAAAAGCAGTAGATTCATGTAACTATATTGGTGTTCCAATTGTGAAAAAAATGCAGATATTCCACGGCACACTTAGTAACAACATAGATAAAAAGTTGTCTTCACACTGGGAAAACACATAAGTAATGTATTAATCAAAATTAATGTCATCTGTAATGGAAAATATATTATCATATGCATTATAATGTAACAGACTGAGAAGTAAAAGCATACCTATATAAGCCCACAACCAATGTGTTCAGTTTGGATCTAATGTTTTTGGAAACAGAGAAATACATAGTAAGGACTTCTAAACACTTATGAGGTGGTGCTTTATAAATGTGTCAGTTTAATAAGACACCACAGATGAAAAATGGAAGGCAAAAGAAATAAAATAGAAAAATTCTCCCAAATTAATGGAAACAAAGAGACATGCCAATTAAATGAAATGCCTAAATCTTTATTTTTGCAATAATATTTTCATGCATCATTAAAGTTATGTGACATAGGGGATCAGAATGATAACTCAACTGGCCAATCCACGTGCAAGTGCCAGCATCCCATATGGGTGCTGGTTCATGTCCCAGCTGCTCCACTTCATCCAGCTCCCTGCTTATGGCCTGAGTAAAGAAGAGGATGGTTCAAGTGAATACTAGATTTAAAATTCTATGACGATTTTGGGGGGGCAGGATTTAAACAGAAAAACATGTATGTTAGATAATGTCATTGTGGATTTCTTGGTGTAACAGGAGTTACACCAAGGAATTATCTATTCTTAGATAATTATTAAAATTACTTTAGGATGAAGTCACAGGAACCAGCATTGTGGTGCATTGGTGAAGCTGCTGCCCATGATGATAATCATCCCATCTGACTCGGTGTTCAGTTCCTGGCTGCTCTGCTTCTAATCCAGGCCCCTGCTAAAGAAAGCACTGAGAAAGCAGTGGAAGATGGGCAGAGTGCTTGGACTCTTACCACCCATGTGGGAGAGCTAGTTCTGGTTCTATATTCCTGGTATGACTTGCGCTGCCCAAGATGTTGTGGTTGTTTTGGGAGTAAATCAGCAGACGAAATAACTGATTCTGTGTCTTTCCCTCTTTGTATGTAGCTTCACCACACACATACACAAAGCAACGAAGTTTCATTATGACTGAAAGCAAGCTGAATTTTCTATGACTGTGAATATGACCAAATTTAATAGTTGAGAGAAGCACTTACACTTGGTCATGATACTACTTTTAATTTTTCTTATAGATAGCAGATTTCAAAATATTAGTTGGACAAGGGGAAATTATTCATAATTGGAAACATGTTCAAAGCAGTTTTAGATTGGGACTACAAATCTTCCATGAACTAATAAGGGAAGAAATGTATGTTCTTTTGAAAAGCATGACTTAAGAGATCAGCTAGAGCAGTGGCTCTCATTGGGAGCCACCTGAATTTAAGCCTATTCAAGAGACATTTGATAATGTCTAAATATATTCTCTTTGATTTGTACTTATTTATTTTTATCTGTTTGAAAGAGAAAAAGAGCAATAGACAGAGATCTTCCATCTACTGACTTATTCTTCAAATGTCTGAAACAGCCTAGGCTGGAAGCTGAAACAGAGTTATTATGGATTGAACATGGTGTGAGTCCGCAAGCTTTTCCAGATGTTCACAATGCAAGCTCTTAAGTTGCTTATTAGACCATTTGGATGAAACTATAATCTTACTATGGTAGCTAGTAGGCAGGTACAATGGGAGGTCTTTAGGTTACTGGTAGGTAACTTTAATTAGGTTACTTGCCCTCTGAAGATAATTCTTTGGAAAATACTGGTTATGTGAACTGAGTTTGACTTAACTTTCTCTGTTTTCAACCTTGCCATTGGATTGTTTCTCTACACACTCTGCATAATCATCAGTCTCCAGAATATACCAGACTAATAAGGCCACCTGATCCAATAAATGATTAGGATTTTGTCAAGTACATATTGAGCCAGAAAGATCAACGCAGTCTTGGGCGTTTGCTTGCCCTATATAGCAACAACAAAATAATGTTTCTTTAATTGTGTCTGGTTAGTTAAAGAGCTGTTCTTTTAATATGAAATAATCCTGGAAGAATAAACACATTTATTCAGGCAGCATGCATTTTCTGTAGAGTGTTATAAACTATCTTTGCTATTCACAAACATATTCTAAACGTACTATAAACACTCATTTGTATGAGAACATCCAGATAAAAAGAAAATAAAACAGTAGTAGGCCAAATTGCACCTCCTTTGTCTATTGATTGGCATAAACTAAATTATTTACAACTTCAGTGTGTCAGCCTTTTGTGAAGTCAGAGATATAAATATCTTGCTCTTCATGATTGGTTGTGCCTGCCCTGTGTAACACCCTAGCGGTGATAATGGTATGAACCTGGATACTTTAGATAATTGCTTGTTTCACTTTCTATATTTCCTGTTGACTTATTCTTACTACATAATTCTGGTTTGGACAAGTGGATCTTTAGCCTGACTGAAAATCAATATAGGTTTATGCTCCATGCAGTCTTTTTTTTTTTTTTTGGTAGTGCATTATTTTTTTCTACTATGTTTTCTTCAAAGACTCTGATTATAATCCTGAAAGAAAGTACTATTACACAAAGGAGAATTTTAAAGTAGTAACCTTTGTCAACAAAGTCTCCTATTTTTATAACTATCACAGCAATTTGTGCCCCATGATTATGAATTAAAAATTAGCAAATTTCTTCATAGTGTTTTTTACAGTGGGACACATCAGCATTCCATCTCAGACATGACATTATAAATCACAATTTATTATAGGATTTTATTTAATCATAAGTAGTTCTTTAAATTCATGATCTGTTTAAACAATTAACATTTTACATAAATATTGGCATGACAGTAAATTTTTAAAAAAATAATTTATTTATTAGAAGGACAAAATTGAGAGAGAAAATCCTCCTTCTCCTGTGTCATGACTGAAATGGTCATGATGGCTGTGTCATTCTGTCCCTCAGAAGTTGGCCTTGAATTGGAACAATTTTTGCCGCTGTAAAATTTTAGAAACTTTGCTGAGAGAATCATTAGAATGGTTTAGTCTTTCGGTTTCTGTGGCTAAATTGTCAGTGGGTATTTTGTACATTTCCTAATGTTTGGAATGCTATTATAATTAGCTTAAGGGAAGGGAGCATGGGAAGATTTCCTTTAAATGCACTCCTATTCACAGTGAGATGAAAATGTACACATTCAAGAATTCTATCAAAATAATCAGAGCTTCGTGTGTGGCCAGCAGTAAAAGCTCAGCTGGAGATGGCCATATCTGATGTGAAGTGCCTGGGATTGAATCTCACCTGCCCTCTTCTCGTGATCCACTCTCCTGCTAAAGAAACCCAGGAAGCAGCAGTGATGGACCAAGGAATGGGATCCGCCCCACCCATGGGGGAGACTCAATTCCAGGCTCCCTAGTCCAACTCTGATTGCCGTGGTCTTGGGGAATGAAACAATGGATGGAAAATCTCCCTCTGTGTATCTTGGCCTGTCTTACTCCATCTCTCTGCCTTTAATAAAATGAACAAAAGTCAATATGTTTTAAATCAGTGACTTTGAATTTAACAAAAATATAAACAAAATTTGATTTCTATTCTGACACACACCAAACAATTCTGGCAGATTTCTTGCTTAAGGTATTTTTTTTTTCTTATAGAAATTTAGTGCTATGGAGAGTTTTTTTTTTTTTTTAATCCTGATCATCTTGGAAAATTCCAATTCAAACCTGTAAAAGAGTATATTTTTAAAATCCTTTTGGAGTTATTTAATGTAACTGAGACCAAACAATTAAAACTATTATATTAACTCCAAAAGCCTAATTGCTTAATAAGAGGAAATTGTACAATTAAGAAAAATGGGCTTTTGTGATAGTTGTATATGTGATCTTATTATAGTTTTCCCTTTATTCTGTCTCTGAATAGAAATAATGATTAAAAAAAAAAGACTTAGACTTCAGAGAGCTGTATATGCTGCAAATTCCAGTATTTCCTTTATTTTAACAGAAAGTAATCAGAGAAAATTCTCTTAGTATATAAAAAGGGCTGCCTGTAACCTCAAGAAAAATGAGCTTGCCACCTCATTTTTTTTTCTGAGAAGTTTTCTGGAAATAGTTGGAAATAAGAAAGAGTTTAGAATTTATACAGGCAGGACCCGGCACGATGGTGTAGTGGTTAAGGTCCTCGCCTTGACCACGCCAGGATCCCATATGGATGCCGATTCTAATCCTGGCAGCCCCGCTTCCCATTCTTGTGGCCTGGGAAAGCAGTCAAGGATGGCCCAAAGCTTTGGGACCCTGCACCCACGTGGGAGACCAGGAGGAGGCTTCCGGCTTCGGATTGGCTCAGCTCCAGCCGTTGTGGCCACTTGGGGAGTGAATCATCGGAGGGAAGATCTTCCTGTCTGTCTCTCCTCTCTGTATTTCCGCCTTTCCAATAAAAATAAAATAAATCTTAAAAAAAAAAAAGAATTTATACAGGTGACATATTCAATGGCCTGGGTTGTTCTCTTAAAGAAAGATAAATAATTTAATGGTGAATAGAGGCATATGAGCAAAAATTCTATAATATCCAGCAAGACATTCCTATTATCAATATCAGGGCTGTAAGAAATTATGGTACTTTCTTTAACACGTGTTATGCCTTTTTGACATACTGATTTTCGTCTGCACTTCTATATTTATTGCAGCAATGTACACAAAGCACCAAAAAATGGAATCAATTTAGACACCCTCCCAGGGATGAATGGATAAAGGAAATGTGGATGTATACACAATGGATATGTTTGACCATAAAAATACAGTATCTTGCCATTTGGGGCAACATAGATGAGCCTGGAGGACATTGTGTTAACTGATGTAAGCCAGTCACAGAAAGACAAATGCCACACATTCTCACTGGTAGGTAGAAGCTGAAGAGTGACTTCAGAGATGTGGCTGAGCATTTATCAGAGGCTAGGAATGATCTTGAAGCATGGAGGATGCAGAAAGGGCTTTTACAGGGTACAGGCATGCAACTGGATAGCAAAATAATTTTTCATGTTCGATATCACAACAGGATAATTCTCTCAAAACAGCTAGTAGAGAAGATTTTTAATATTCCTAAACTGAATTGGTAAATGTTTGAGGTGAGAAATGCGCTACCTACCATCATCTAATCACGGCACATTCCAGACATGTTTGAAATAGCACCTTTACTCCAGTCAAGTAAAATCAAAGAACATATATAAATTTTTTATAGATTTCTAATGTTTTCATTATTAACTGTTGATTGATTATCTCTATATATGACAGGAACCAGAAATTAGGTTGGGCTTCGTTTGGGCAGGAAGCACTCTTACTTTGGTCAAGCTTCCATAACAAAATACATTGAGTAATTTATAAACATTAACGATGTGTTTACTGTTGTGCAGTCCAGAAATCTCAAAGTCTAGATTTCATTTAATTCCTTGTTATTGAGGGCTGGTGCCATATACTGCTTCATGTTTTCAAACATGGTAGAGGATCAAGAAAATCGCAATAATCTATTTTATTAGGATATTGATTTCCTTCATAAGGAATTAGCCCTCATGAACTCATCACTTCTGAAAGGCTTTATCTCTTAATGTAACAATGGATTCTTGTTTCCAACATAAATTTGTGGTAGACAGTGACAGTAAGTCCATACCATAGTATTAGTTTGTGTGAACGCATTTTGCAAAAGTTTCTTTAGATGAAAAATAATACTTTCTTTTTTAATGCTTTTTATGGTGTGGTAACTATGTTTTGGATGGTTATTTAGACATATTTCCATTGAAAATTATCCCATTTTGTCACAATCTGGTACAGGATATGCATATATGAGAGCTACACTAAAACGGTACGTGATTGTTTCAGAGTGATACTGTTGTGTACTTGAAAGCCAGAAGACATTGAAATGTCCAAACTTCCTAATGCTCCTTTTTGTAATTATGTGTAATCATAGACATCAGAGAAGTTTTCTGCAAGACCTACTCTGCCTGGTAAAAGTCAACCTTGCTACGGCACATATGGCAGACAAATCACACTAATAACCACAGACTGAGCTTCCCAGGGGAGTCACTCAGCAGGGTCATCTGAAGTCATGCTACTGTTAATCTCTTTTGAAAATCAAAGATTCCACTGTTGCTGAATTGCTTAAGGTCATTGGTCTGCGTTATGTCTCCTATGAAATATAGCCTAATCTACCTTGGAGGTGAAAGATGCAGTTAAGAAGGCAAAGTGAAGAAGAGAATTTTGATGTGCTGCAGTTTCAGTTTAAAAGGCTATTAATGATTGTAATGGATGCAGCAACAACAAAAACACGTTTTATTTGCTTCTTTGTAGAGCATAAGGGTTTCCTACAGGGTTCTGTATATAAGCTAAACGGTTATGTAGTGCTCTTATTTTATCCAAATTCTTTTTTCATTTTGCCCCTTCCTTACAAAAAGATTCCTTTAATAAGGTGAATGTACTTTCCATGTGTGTGTTTAAATGAAAATGAAAATGCTTAACATTTTTTTAAAGGGAATTTTTTCTATTTATTATTTTTACTTCATTAATTACATTGTATTATGTGACACAGTTACATAGGTACTTGGGTTCTCCCCACCCCTCCCCAAACCCTCCCACCATGGTGGATTCTTCCACCTTGTTGCATAACCACAGCTCAAGTTCAGTTGATTCCCCCATTGCAAGCGTATACCAAACATAGAGTCCAGCATCTTATTGTCCAGTCAAGTTCAACGGCTTCTTAGGTATACCCTCTCTGGTCTGAAGACAGAGCCAGCAGAGTATCATCCCAGTCAATTGAAAGCTCCAACATACCATCAGCAAAAATTTACATCATTATGGAATTAATTGACATAGTAATGAGTAACCAATATGTTAAAAGTAAATGCGAGTTCCCAGCCACCTTCTGTGACCACCTCATTGACATTTCAATTTTAGTTTATACACAACATATAACATTCATAACATAACATGTTATACATAACATCATATCATCTTAAATTAAGGCAAACATGTGGTATTTAACCTTTTGGGATTGGCTCATTTCCCTTAGCATTATGGTTTCCAGTTTGGCCCATTTGGCCACAAAGAACTGCATTTTGTTTTTTTTAATAGCTGAGTAGTATTCCATGGAGTAGATGAACCATAGCTTTCTTATCCAATCCTCTGTTGATGGGCATTTTGGCTGCTTCCATGTTTTTGCAATCACTGATTGTGCTGCTATGAACATAGGAGTGCATGTTGGTTTCTCATAAAACAAGTGTTCTGGATATATTCCTAGGAGTGCTATTGCTGGATCATACGGTATGTTGAATTTGAGTTGTTTGAATATTCTCCATACTGATTTCCATAGAGGCTGTACCAGTCTGCAGCCCCACCAGCAGTGGAGTAGGGTTCCCTTTTCCCCGCAACCTCGCCAGCAAGTGTTGTTGGTGCTTTTATTCATGTGGGCCATTCTTACTGGCGTTAGGTGGTACCTCATTGATGTTTTAATTTGGATTTCCCTTATTGCCAGGGAACTTGAGCATTTTTTCATATGTTTATTTGCCATTTGGGTTTGTTCCTTTGTGAAGTGTTTGCCCATTTCCCGTGCCCATTTCTTGAGTGACTTGTTTGTTTTGACATTTTGGTTGTTTTGTAGCTCTTTGTATATTCTGGAGATTAGCCCTCTATCACCTATGTCGTGTGCGAAGATCTTCTCCCATTCTGTGGGTTGCCTTTTTACTTTGTTGATTGTTTCTCTAGCTGTACAGAAGCTTCTTAGTTTGATGAGGTCCCAATTGTTTATTTTGGTCTTGATTTCTACTGCTTTTGGAGTCTTTTTTAGGAAGTGAGGGCCTACCCCTAAGTGTTGCAGTGTGTTTCCAACATTTTCTTCCAAAAGTTTGAAGGTTTTGATTAACACAAATGAACCTTTATACTGTGTTCATGTCAGGTTCTATAAATTTGTTCTAAGCATATTTCTATTAAAAAATTCAGAAAGGTAGAAAATAATTGAAGACTGTAAGTAAAAACATACACTTGGCTTCCTACCTCTGGAGTTTAAAAAATGTCATTATTTTAATCAAAACTGTCTAAAACCACTGTCTTCACATCCCTTAGCTGTGAACTCATTACCATCTGAGTATGCTTGGCACATTACATCTTTGAACATGTCAGGATTTGAAAAGTTACTGAAATATTTCCATTATCATCTGCTTACAATAATCTTGATCCTGTTCTCTGGAATCACATAAACTAGGTCTGAATCTCTTCCACAGACAATTCCTTTTCCAAAAACCCTGAACAGTCAATGTTTGGAAGCATTTTCCATGCAGAATCTCTTCCTTAAGTAAAATTTCTCCAGGAAAATTTACTACATTCCCTTCCTCCAAAAAATTGTAACTTATGTTAACAATATTGACATTTTGATATGTAATTATTTTTATAGCTTTATAGTTTGAGGATGAGTTTTTCTGCTTACTACTTGCTGAATTCTTTATTTAGTGGAGGATTCAGTTTATGATTATGAAAAATTGAATTTCAAACAGAAGGAATACCATTGTAATATAGTGGGTTAACATAACATCCCTGATGACCACATCCAGTAAAAGAGCACTGCTTTGTACCTACTGCTTTGTTTCCAGTATAACCTCCTGCAGAAATTCCCAGGAAGATAGTGGAAGGTGCCACCTTGACCATGTGGGAGACCCAGATAGAGTTCCAGGTTTCTGGTTTGGGCAGGGCCTGACCCTCACAACCATTTGGAGTTTGGCCAGTGGACGGCAGATTCATCATCTCTCTCCCTCTGCCTTTCAAATAGGAAGTAAATCTTAAAAACAACAAAACAGGGCCCGGCGGCATGGCCTAGTGGCTAAAGTCCTCGCCTTGAAAGCCCCGGGATCACATATGGGCGCCGGTTCTAATCCCGGCAGCTCCACTTCCCATCCAGCTCCCTGCTTGTGGCCTGGGAAAGCAGTCGAGGACGGCACTGGGACACTGCACCCGCGTGGGAGACCCGGAAGAGGTTCCAGGTTCCCGGCTTTGGATCGGCACGCATCGGCGTGTTGTGGCTCACTTGGGGAGTGAATCATCGGAAGGAAGATCTTCCTCTCTGTCTCTCCTCCTCTGTGTATATCTGGCTGTAATAAAATGAATAAGTCTTAAAAAAAAAAAACAAAACAAAAAATTTAAAGAAAATTAGATCAAACAGAAGAGGAATTTCTAACTGTCAGTAGTTTGTAAGAAATTTCTGACAAGAGAACCAATGTTTCTCATGGACATTGTGTGCTGGATAGAAAAGGATTGTAATGCAAACACACCTGTGGAATCTGATGAAGAAAATACTATAGATCGACTAAAATGAAAACTAAGAAGAAAAAAGAGAAAAGATATACCCAAGTAGGTCCAAAGTGATACATGTTATACACTGAAAAAAATGGTAAGTTTACTGTTCCAACTAGAGAGGAATTAAGTAGCTGGATAACCAGCTGACTTGATAAACTTATGTGACATCTGTGTATGACTATTAACCTTTTTATGATACTAACCATTCCTTTGGAAGCATGACGTAGAAAGCAATGAGTTTGCCATTTCAAGAATAGAATCTAAGACAAAATGTAACACCATGTGGTGCTGAGTAACTTCCCTTTCCTGAACAATCAAGTTCTATGAGTCCGCACACCCAGACTTACCAAGAGCATCGGACTCAGAAGAGTTACTCTGCTTTTCTATATCCAATCTCATGAGATAACCATAGATTATGTTCTTTATGTTTTACACCCCATCTAATGAGTTCACCATAAAATAGTGTGTCCTTTTTATTTATTTTAGGTGCCAAAATCTGTCTTTATCTGTAATACTGTAATACATTAGAATTAGAAGATTTAGATTTAATGCACCAAAATTATTTTAGATATGAATAACATATGGAGACAATTTAATTCCCTGTGTGAACTCTGTTCAAAGGTCTCAATGGATATATCATGCACTGTAGGAACTTCAATACTTTTTGACTAGCATTGCATTTCTAAAACCCTGTAAGAAAACAGATCAAAGATGTGCAGTGAATATTAGAGAAGCAGAAGAAACTGTGAGATCTTTTAAAAATGTATTTCCTTTGCTGTTTATACATTAAATCACAAGTGTGGGTACTGAGTGACCTTTTATTGGATTGCCTCCTGCTTATCTGATCAAGTTCAAAATCATAATAACTGAGTTTGATAGAAATGTTCTGATGCAGAAAAACAAAACAAAGCAAAAATGGAAAAATGGGTGAAATAGCAGATTAATAGTGAGGATGCACAGCACAAGCTACATTAAAATAAATTTATATTACTTGTGGAGGAATACCATTTTCAATTTAAAAACATTTGATATAAGTAGCTAAGAGACCACTCTGCCTTAATGTATGATTGCGTGTATCAGCAGTGACTTCCAGTATTTTTACATATACAAAATGCATTGGAATTTGTATGTGAATAATGTATGATTGTCTGAAGTATCTTACTTGTCATAGCCATGGCATTGGAAATCGTTTTTTTTATTAATGAAATCCAGCCTTGGATTGTAACTTACAAGCTATTTTTATATGAGATAAAATGAAGAAATATCTGTTATACTGGCTCTCTAGAACTTTCCAAATAAATAAAATTTTTAGCTGTGAATATTTTGTAAAACCTATAAATTGTTATTGATGTTCAGAAAATAATTAATTACTCTTTGCATTAGTGTAAAACCTAGGTACAAAATAATATAAATTCTCTGTTTTTAATTTTAATGTTGATAGAGGATAAGTCAAATTAAAATTATAATGCATTTTATAATAATCTGGAACCCCCATTAAGAGTTTGGAAATTTTACTAAACCTGATGACTGTTTTTAAAATCACACATAATAAGATATTAGATGTTGAGGGGTAAGCCAGAATTGATCTGAAAATCAAAAACTGAAGACAAGTTCGATGTCAGCTGAAGGGTTAGCATGAGAATGAGAATGGTACAGATTGGTATTGATGTATTTTTTGAAAACTGTTTTCTGATTTACCTTTGATAAAGATAGATTTAATTATTTATTCATTGGAAAGCAAAAGAGAGAGAGTGAGAAACTGAGAGAAAGTGATCTTCCCATCACCTGACTAACTTTCCACATTGCTACAACTGTCAGGCTAAAGCCGGGAGCCCGGAGCTTCATCTGAGTTTCTCATGTGGCCAAGGCTTTGCCCATCATCTATTCCTTTCCTAGGTACACTAACAGGAAGCTGGATCATAAACAGAGAGCTAGGGCTTGAACTGGCTTTCCTTCTTGAAATTCCAGCCTCCCACCACTAGCCATTCCATTTATATTTCTGGAAGTTTATCCTTCTACATTGCATTGAACAATAAATTACAGAAGCAATGTGTGGCAAAAAGTCTACTGATAAATGTGATGCAATAACTGAAATGGATATTGTCTGCTCGGTGGAAAAGAAAACAGAATTTGAGAATGATGTAACACAGGCAAGAACAGCATTCTGAGTCAACTATCTCTCCAAGGGTAAACATTAGCAGAAGTTGGAATCCAGGGCAGAACCAGAAATCAACTCTTGACCTTGAGCTTAGGCACTCGGATATGGGGTCTGGGTGTGGAGAAGAGCATCTCAAACTCTTCCTCGAATGTTCACCTCACATTTCTGTAGAGATCTTCTTTCCTCAGAGAAGTGTTCTTTAATTTTCCCGCACTGTGTTAGGACATTCTGTTATGTCATATCACATAATAATTATCATTTATGCTTTTTTGACAATATAAAACAGTGTTGCTTCTTCTCCTATACCGTTTAATATACTTGAGAACAGAGAGCATGCTTGATGTGAACATTCTTAAATACCCAACTGAAAGTGAAGGTTAATGCATGTGAGAGTCACTCATAAATCTAACACATTAGTGAATCAGTGCATCAACACTGAAACACTGGGGAAAGAGTTATCATGGTAATTCAGTTGATCAATCTATTTTTTGTTTATTGCATTTACTAATCCATTTAGAAACAGAATAGACAGCATTTGTCATTATGTTAATGGTATTAGAGTCAATGTTTACTGTGGCAATTTGCAAAACAGTTGGTAATAGGGTAGGTGTGCTTGTGTATAAGTATGTTTTTTATTTTGGAAAGATTTGTTGAGATTCTCAGTATAAGATTCTTACAATTAACTTTGTTGAAAGATATAATGTTCAATTATGACTTTCAAAATAAGAAATAAATGCCTTTATTCTTGCATCTACTTCTAGCTTTAAGTGGCTGACAAATATCCCAGTTTGCTTCATTAAAAGAATATCTGTGACTTTCATGTGCAGACCAAGCTGCACATCCAGATTACATTAGGAAATTGATGTATTTAATAATATATGCTTCAAAAAAAGTTAAAATAATTCCAAATATAATTTCTAACTATATCCTTATTTTATTAAATTCTTATAAAATGTCAATTTAGATTGCTTGTTATTTTTATTTTTTGAGAGTTAAAACAGTTATAAAATTTATTCAGGCTGCCAAGTTTTGGGCTCTGTAAGGGAGCTGCCAATTGTAACTGAGACGTCTGACTTTGAACTTCCCTCTGGAGAACTGTTAGCTCGGAAGTCAGATATTTACCAAAATATTAAGTTTCAGCCAGATTTGACAATGAATATTTTATATGAGGCACTGTGGCAACTCAGCAACACCGGTAAGAACTACTTCCTTCCAGGAGCTCTTCATATGCAAATAATAAAGAAAAAAAAGATAAGGAAAAAATTACACCAAATGGTAGTTATAGTTTCTAGAAAATACATGGTATCCTGAAAATTCATGCTCCAAAAGAGAATCTAAAAGATTTTTTTATGACAGAATTTTTTAAAACAGGAAATATGGGAAAGAGGTGTTTAAGGAAGTGTGAAGTATGATTTTTTTTAGGCAGTTGTTACAAAAGTAAGTAAAGGGAGAGGGTAGAAGAAGAAAGAGGAAATGAGAAGAGTAACAGAAAGGGAAGGGAGTAACAGGAGGGGAAGCCAGGCTAAGGGAGAGGCAGAGCAAAGCAGCGAACATTAATATGTTGAAGAGTGAAAAGAATCCATTTATACTATTAAAAAGATCGGAAATGATTAGTGAGTATGCTAAGATATATAACTAGTACCAAAACTTCATTGTCATAAAGTGGATGCAAATAATTGAGGTTCATGGGTTTTAATGTCTTATAATTTTTGACAATCAATTTGAAAAATATACTGCCTTTTCATAATTTATCAACATAAGTAATTAAACAAGGAAACGTTGGCATCAATTCTGCTGAAAAACTGCTGAGAGTTTTGGGAATTAAATGTCAGGGAACTATGGGAACTAAAATTCTATTTTGAGAACTGATAAATAACTACTAGTGAATGGGATTAGATGACAATGGAAAGATTATTCTTGAAATCATCGTCATAGTTTGTCAAACTATTGTTTAGGGTTTTTTCTGACTAAAGTAAACATTAGAAAAAGAAAGATCTTGAGATATCATTTGCCGGGCCTGGAATGGTAACCTAGTAACCAAAGTTCTCTTCTTGAACGCATCGGGATCCCATATAGTTGCTGGTTCATGTCCCGCGGGACCCTACTTCCCAATCAGCTCCCTGTTTGTGGTCTGAAAAGCAGTTGAGGATGGCCTAAGTCCTTGGAACCCTGCACCCGCATGGGGAGATCCAGAAGAAGCTGCTAGCTCCTGGCTTCGGGTTAGCTCAGCTTCAGACGTTGTGGACACTTGGAGAGTGAGTTAGCAAATGGAATAGTGTCCTCTCTGTATATCTAACTTTCTAATAAAAATAAATAAATCCTAAAAAAAAAGATAGTATTTGCTGTGATTCAAGAAAAACAGTAAAGTACTCTAACTTACTTTTTCGTGACTATGTATATTTTATAAAATTGATATCACCATTTCTTATTATGTTTTACATTATTCCACTAATTTCCTCAGCATTAATATGTGCCATATTTATTTTTAATATGTGGTGGTCATATGTTGGAATTTAAAATATAGAAGCTTTTCTAATAGGTAGGTAAGATGATTTTTAAATACTTGTAACTCCCAGCATCATGGACTGAAAAATTTTAAAACACATTACTTAGATTTTCTAATTTGAAGCAGAAAATATATTCTTAGCCCTTATGTACTGTGGCAACACTTTCCATAATTGACTCAGTTATCTTATGAGGAGCTCATAGATATGGGAAGTAAACAGTTCTATTTCCTGATGACATTTATGGTTTAATAATGAAGAATTCATTGCAATCCTTGGGATATACCCACATCCTGTATCAGATCGTCTGGAACTGGGTCTAGAGATGTGAAACAATGAGATAAGCTGCTGCCTACAATGTCAGCTTCCCATCCTGGAATCCCAGTTCAAGTCCTCACTGTCCCCCTTTCCAGTCCAGCTCATTGCTGATAGGCCTGGGAGAACGGAGGATTGCTCACATACATTGTCCTGCAACCACTGTGGAACAACATCAGGAAGACCCTGATGAAGCTCCAGGCTTACAGGTCTTCACTTGGGACAGCCTGGCCTTCATGACCATTTGGAATTGAACCATCAGAGAGAAGACTATGTGTGTGTGTGTTCTCTTTCTCTCCCCCCTTCAAATAAATAAAAACTTTTAAAAACATATCAGAGTTTGAGTATCAGCTGAGCCCCAAATCCAGCTTACTGCTAATGTAGGCCCTGGAAGGTAGTGGTAATAGCCCAGGCAACCAGCGTCTAGTTGGGTCTCTGCCACCGGCATAGCAGACCTAGACTGAAGCCCATTCCTCTCTGTCTGATTGAGTCCCTGTCATTGAAAAAACTTAAGGAATTGACTATCAGACAGGACTCCCACATGCCCCAAGCTTCTCTCTCTCTCAAAAGAATGAATAAATTAGTGAAGGCATAAATAATTATATCCAATAGTAAAATATTTCCAGAAAAGTAATACCAGCTTCTGTATAAATGATACATCCTTTTGAAAGCAGTCTAATGAGAATATGGAAGTACTACTAAAAATTTGCATTAAATTACATCCAGTCTTTCTACATGATTATATTTTTAAACAACAGCATCAAAATTTTACTCCAGTAATTCAAAAATATGTAATCAAGTTTTGTTAATTTTTTCATAGATTGTTATTTTGAAAGTCTTAAAAAAATAATCACTGGCATTTATTAGCTATAAAAATAAATGCATATGCTGTGCTGAATTTTTGCTACCCCAAAACATTTAGTATTCAAGACTCATCAAGGTAAAATAAGTGATATCTCTATCCTTGTTTCTGAAAATTTGTTATATTACTTCATTTGAAAATAATGATTTTCCTTTACTCTTACACATGTAGACATTATATATTCTGTAGAGGAAATGTGTCTTCAAGCACAATGAACCCAATCATCCAGAATTAATAGTCAGGAAAATAATGCATTCCTAAACAGAATAATTGAGGCAGTTAAGAATGTCAACATTTTTACAAACTGAAATACATGGGGGATGTACACATTTTTTTCCTGTGTGTGTTTGTGTGTCTGTATGAAAACTGAAGATAAATGAAATGGTAAAGACCTGATTTAAGATAGTGTTTTCGTTTGAATGGAGAAAAGGAAATGGATTGGAGAACAGATTATAAAAGGTGCATTTTCTTAATGAGCTAATTTGTGGGTTGAGTGGTTTGTTCACCAAACTGCATTATATTACTAAGTGAATAACTACATAAAAATCTCAAAAGGAAGCTTTTCATTTTCAGTTCTGATAAATAAACTGATTCAAAGACCATTGGGGCAACTTTTATAAAAAAAGAGCTAATTAAACTGCAAATCTGTGGCTTTCTTCAATCTGTGAAAGAGCTGATTTTCATATTATCCAAATAACCTGAAATCTGGTAATGCGAAGAACTTGCAGGAAAAAAGACATGACAACTTTCGTAACTTGGGCAGGTGCCACTGGACATTAAACAGAGCAGGAAGAATTCAGCAGAAATGCTTAATCTTTCTTGTTAAAAGGCTAGATTGGGCTTCTTTGAGAACGTAAATACTTAGTAATTGCAGATTTAGGGATGGTTCATGTCTTGAAGAGGTGTTTACTTTTGGTTTGTTTTCCCGTGAGCCCCTCTAAGAACTCTCTGGAAATTCTGAAGGGAATCCTGAGAGTTTCCCCAGGGTGATCCTTGATATAAGAAGGGAATAACTGAAACTTCTAAACCTTTTTCTAGTTGTATTTCTTCTTTCTCCTCTATGTGACAGTGATAACAGTCTTCACGTAATATGCCTACAAATTACTTCACCTTGTATACAGGGCACCCCATCTGAAGCCACTGAAAAGAAATGAAACAACAGTTGAATCTTTCTGTAGGGAAGAGACATAGAGGGCTGCAGACCCTGTAACTACAAGTGAAGAAGGGGTCCGGAGAACTATGGAGGCTTCTCCCGAGGAGGACTCTGGGCACAGTGCCTGAGCAGCACCTAAACGAAATCACTAATCTCTACATACAGAATAAAAAAAATGGATATAAATAGACGTGAAATATAACTCAAAGAACTTCCTAAAGCATAGGAGTATCTTTTTAAAAGATTTATTTGCTTTTTTTTTCCCCTCATTTGAAATGCAGATTTACAGAGAGAAGGAGAAACAGAAAGGCTTTCCATTTGTGGATTCACTCCCAACAGGCCAATGGCCACATCAGCTGGAGCTGAGCTAATCTGAAGGAGGAGCATCTTCTGGGTCTTCCACATGGGGCATAAGCTTCCTCTGTCGCTCTCCCTCCATAAGCAGGGAGCTGTGTCAGAAGTGGAGAAGCTGGGACTAGAATTGGCATCCACCTGGGTGTTGACCTTTTGAGGTAAAGGATTAGCCTGTTGAGCCACCATTCAGCCCCAGCCTGAGTCTTCTGTTTGAGATGCCATAAAGCAGACGATGTGCAGGTAAAATCAGAAGATGAATAATGCCTTCATTTAGTGGACTTCATGTTGACAATAAATAGTGTCTGCTAAGGCAGGCAGATCAATAAAAATTACTTAAGTATGAACAGAAAAAGTGAAGAAAACATGAAATAAGAAAGCTTTAAAGAGACTTTTGGAGAAAAACTGTGAAGCAATTTCCTATGTACTCATAAATTGAAACCTGACATCCAAAAAGGAGAAGAGAGAGAATGACAAATATTAGAAAAAATGACAGAATTTTTCCATAATTTAAGAACATGGAAGATAAAAATGAAAGCAAAAATACCACCTTCAGAGTGATGAAAAGCAATGTACTAAGAGGGAAGGATATATATAACAACAGTAAAACAATGGTATGCATGGGAGACTTCTTTTTGAGAATAATGAAATCTATACAGTGATAGATATTTTCAAAGTGATAAGAAAAAATAAACAAAAAGTAAAATAAATGGAAACCTGTGTCAGCCCAAAATTCCACATCCAGTGAAAATATCTAGTGAAAGTGAAAACAAAATTGGGCCTGGCATGGTAGCCTAGAGCCTGAGGTCCTTACCTTGCACGTGCCGGTATGCCTTGTGGGTGCTGGTTCTAGTGACGGTGACCCCACTTCCCATCCATCTCCGTGCTTATGACCCCAAAATCCTTGGGACCCTGCACCTGCATGGGAAACCTAGAGGAGGATCCTGGCTCCTGGTTTCAGATCAGCACAGCTTCGGTCATTGTAGCCACTTGAGGGGGGAATCGGCAGATGGAAGATCTTCTCTGTCTCTCCTCTGCATTATCACTAAAAATAAATAAATATTTAAAAAAGAAAACAAAATAGAGGGAAATTATCAGACAAAAATCTGGAAAGTTACTTCCATGAGTCCATAGGAAAAATACTTGAATTATAATTCTAGTTTTCTATTTACTTATTCTATAAGTTCAGGGCAGAGTCCTGTTTTCATCAACAGGTGAACCTGCTGATGAAACGCTTTACTTGAGACATAATCAATTTTTTGAAGTTTTATTTTATTTTTATTGAAAAGTCAGCTTTACAGAGAGAAGAGGAGACAAATATCTTCCACCCACTGATTTTCTCCCCAGTGTGATTACAACGACTGAAGCTGAGTTGATTCAAAGCCACAAGCTTCTTCTAGTACTTTCCCAGGCCACAAGTACAAAGCTGGCTGGGAAGTGGAGCAGCTGGAACATTGACTCATGCCCTTTTGGGATGTCGGCACATGCATGACAAAGACTTTAGCCACTAGGCTACCACACTGGGCCCCAACACATAATCAATTCTACACGGAATACAAAATTATTACACAGTAGTATCTAGTAAGTAGTCCAAACTTTTTAATGCATATAATACAAATATGTTTCTTTGATACTATTTTTCAGAAAAAATTCCAAATGAATAAATCCATTGCACATTTGCTGAACAGATGGCTTTTGACACAAAGATTATGGCAGTTATTTGAAGCAAATCTCCGGGCGGATGCATCTTCTTCCTGTCTATACTATGCCTCCATTCTATTATTCTGAGAAACAACAGCATCAGCTACTTAAAACTGTCTGCAGTCTTTCACATCTTCAAGACTGGGTGCAATTCTGGGTTTTAATATCTTATCAGGATCAATTTGTAGGCATTTGATTCTCTCAGGTGCTGATGTTACAAGTAAAATATAAGCATCATTTACTTACATGGTGTTTTGAAGCCATGACATTAAAAATTCATCTGGTGAGTCTAAGATGATACAATAATAGCAATAAGAGAAATGAATTGTAATAAAAAATATTGGCAGTGTAATATATGGGCATTACAGGTGAGTTTTGCCAGAGGTGGCTTTAGAAAATGTGTGTATTTATCTCTTTATTGCTCGAGATAGTGAATCTTTGAGTTTTTAACTCTTACAGCAAAAATAAAATATTGCTCTTTTTTCTAGATGAATAAATATCTCTACATTTTTCAAAGAAAATGATGTATTCTATTTATAAATACTAATTTTTATTTATTTGAAAGGCAATATTGCAGAGAGATAGAGGAAGAGACAGAGAGTTTTTCTGTCCTATGGTTCAATTCACAGATGACCACAATGGCCAGGGCTGGGCCTGGCTGAAACCAAAAGCCGGAAACTCCTTCTAGCTCTTACGCATGAGTGACAGGCACCCAAACACTTGTAGCATCCAAGTGTTGAAGGGGAGAAGCCAAGACACACACACGAGTACCCTATGGGATATTGGCAAATGCAGGCAGAGTACTAGCCAATGAAGCCATCACACCAGCCTGTATGTGTAAATTTGATATATTCATTTCTTTTTGGACCTTAAGGTGTTTTACTTTTGTATTTATGCATATACATCATGTTGTTTTTATTTATTTACTCACTAATGCTTGCATTGTTTCCCAGTCTTGATCTTTGTCAATAATATCACAATTAATATTGAAGAACAGATATCTCTTTGAAATATTGACTTTATTTCCTTTGGATTTGTAAGCATAAGAAAGTTTATTTGGGTCAATAGATGATTCTAGTTTTAATGCTTTTAAAAATACCTTTCTGTATTATTTTCATAGTAACTGTACAAACTTAATTCTGGACTGAAATCCAAAAAAGGATTATCCTTCCTCTATGTCCTTACCAACGTATGTTTTTCCACTTCTCTGACAACAGCTGCCATGGTAAATAGGAGATGACACATTCTGGTTTTTATTTACATAATTGTGATGATTAATGACTTTCAGTACATTTCCGCCATAACATTTCCTTTAAACACATTCATTTTCAAAATCTGATTACCACTTCTGAATTTATTTAGATTTAGAAACATGTTCTTAAGTTTGAAATTTATCTGAATTATGTCTAGAAATATTTGTCTACATTATATCTACTGTTCTGCTATGTGTATTGAACTACAAGAAGACACAGATGCTTTTTGCCATATTTAAATGCTTTTGAAATATTTTTTGTAGTTACATAGAATTAAGCCAAATTTTTTTCTAAGAAATTGCCACACATTACAGGGCTAACTATGTTTCACTGTGTTTTTTTTATTTTATTCAAAGGCTGTTTCAGTCTATATCTCTCCCTCATGCTCTTACTAAATTCCTACTTTTCAAATATTATATAAAAAGATATATGAAAAGGAGACCAAGTGTGTAACCTGTCATTAATTAGATACGTCACTTGAAAAATGTTTTCACACTCAGCTACTAATCTGTGAAATAGAAGTAAAAATAGTGCCGGCAGGATCAATCCTGGAGAAACTTCATTCATTTTTCCCAGCGATGCTGTTGTTATTATTAGGTATTATATACATTATAACTACTTCTAGCATCAGCTAGATAAGTGAGGTGTTCTTGATTTTAAAAGATAAAAAATTGCTTTTCATTATATTTTATGAAGATTTTTTTTTTTTTGGAAAGGCAAATTTACAGAGAGAAGGAGAGAGAGAAATATCTTCCATCTACTGGTTCTCTCCAAGTGACCACAGTGGCCGGAGCTGAGCCGATCCGAAGCCAGTAGCCAGGAACTAGGAGCTTTCTCTTGATTTCCCAAATGGGTCCCAAAGCTTTGGGCAATGCTCTACTGCTTTCCCAGGCTGCAAGTGGGGAGGTGGATGGAAGGTGGAGCCTCTGCAAAATGAAGCAGTGCCCACAGGAGATCCCAGTATGTGCAAGACAAGGATTTTATCCACTGAGCCATCACGCCAGGCTTGAAAACTGCATTTTATAGAGTTTAAGATGTACCTGTCATCAGATCTGGATTTACATTCCAGCTTCAGTTAGTTCATGTTTTAGTCTCATATGACAACTACCAAAGCTTCATAGTGTATATTTACAGGAAAATGGCAATATTTGTCCCAAAATAAATTAGTTTCTTTCTATGAAAATTCAAGTTTTACCAATAGACTAGTGGGATGGAATTCTTCCAGCTTGCCTGTATAGACAACAACTGAAAGAACTTGGCATACCTTGAAGTGTTCTGACGATATAATTTCATCGTTCCTATAGATTATCCCCTGCGATTCCATTTTTATGGCTAATTAATATGATCAAGAATACCCACCCAAATTAATCTTAAATTCGTTTTTGCTCATGTACGCTATTATTTTTTTGTTTTGTTTTTGTCTTTGTTTTTGTTTGCAAAATAATCATAGTGCTTTATCACTTTATCACAGCCTCCTCAATTACCTGCAACTGCAGTGGTCTCGTTGATGGAAGTCCCTCAGAATTCACTGCTCACCTGCAGCACTCTCCCTCAGCAGTCCTCCTTACCAAGCATCCCTTTACCCCATCCTTTAATCAACCCACAGTCCCTGTGCTCAGGACCACTTGGGTTCCCCAGTCCAGCCTTCCTAGGCTCAATTTTCTTGTGGTGTAGTGTGCTGGCCTGGATCTCTGCCTGCCCAATGGGGTCCCAAGCTCCTGGCATTTGTGTTGACTCATGACCCTACTCTTCCACACACCCAAAATACAGGATTGATCAAAGCTTCCCAAGCCTGATCCACCAGTACATCAGGCCAGCTTGCTACATCCTAAGTCTCTCTCCTTCCCTTCCTCCATTGCCCCTGGGATCAAGGACTTGGGGAATTCCCAGATTCACTCTGCCTGGCTAGGCTCAAGACCCCAGCTCCTCACACACCCCACCTACACCATCACCCAGGCCATCTGCATGCCCGCACCACCGGGCCCCCATGACCCACTGCCCTCCAACATAGATACAGAATGGCAGTGTGCCACCCTTCCACACCAGTGCCAATAAACCACAGGAAAATCAGATATTCATGGGCAAAACTGAGTCTGGGAAGCCCTTTGACCCCTTTGAACATTTTGTAATACAGGCTAATTAGACTATTCACACATAAAAGTGACTGTAAGAGCAGGTTGGTATTTGCAATGAAACAAACATGGAAGTACTTCAAAAGCTTTAAGGGATGTAGAAATAAAATGGAAGGTTTTGTTGTCAAAATACTTTAAATCTATGCTTTGTTTCAGAATATGTGTGCCCATAGCTTTTGAAACCCTTTGCATCCATATTGTTGATTGTTCCCATGTAATCCACTACAGATTACAGCACCAGCTGTATGAAGTTTTGCAAAGCTTAGACTATTTTCTAACATTTGGACATAGATCTGATCACCTTGATTTTGTTTGAGTCTCTGTAATGCTTCTCCCTGAGTTTAGGCGATGCATTTGCAACCCCCGGGGAATATAGATAATCTCAGGTCTGTCCAATGAAGACTCACCATTATTTGATCAGAGCAATCTCTTATGAACTATCTTCACTCTATTGTGTCTAGGCTTCATGATTTTTATTTATTTACAGTAACAATTTAGAGAAGATGAAGAAAAAGAGCAAGCATCAACTAAAACTAAAAATGAAATCAAACATTTTTCATATTATCTTCTTCCATATGTTTTTAAAAGACTTTAATCAGTTGTTCAAACAAATAAGGCACTTGCGGGCCCAGCGTGGTGGCCTTGCAGCTGAAGTCCTCACCTTGAATGCACCAGGATCCATAAGGGCACTGTTCTAATCCTGGCGGCCCCACTTCCCATCCTGCTTGTGGCCTGGGAAAGCAGTCGAGGATGCCCCAGAGCCTTGGGACCCTGTATCCACATGGGAGACCCAGAAGAGCTCCTGGCTCCTGGCTTTGGATTGGCACAGTACCGGCCGTTGTGGTCACTTGGGGAGTGAATCATCAGATGGAAAGTCTTTTTCTCTGTCTCTCCTTCTCTCTGTATATCTGACTTTCCAATAAAAATAAATTAAAAAAAAAAACAAATAAGGCACTTGCTTTTGTCATAAAAAAGGAATGTAGTATATGAAATTTTATTATAATTATTTCAGAAGATAATTGGATTTTATAGTCAAGCTAATTCCCTAGGAAATATTTTAGCATCACATTGAAAAAAAATGCAAAATTATATATTCTCATATATTAAAAAAATGCTCATTATGTGGAACCCATTCCCTAAAAACAACAAAAGCTATGACAAATAGTGAAAATTTCTTTTAATATTATCTTCCTAATAAATAGCTTCAAATTTGCCAAAATGAAATTTTCTTGTATTAAAGGCCTTAACAGATAATGCTGTCATAATTCTCGCTGAGTAAGTCTATTATCCTGAAAAATATCCGTATATTAAAAATAACCACACATCATATTCTTCACTTTGATTTTTTCTTCAGCAAACTTGAAGATATTAGAATATCTTAAATAAAAATTGCCTTGGCATTCTAATAGTTTAAATTATTCAAAATAAGTTGCCTACAAGCTATTCATCTCTATTTCTCAGATAAAATGATTGAGTTTTCTAACTAGAGGCTTAAGCTATCCATGGATTGTTATACATCAAAGATGCCTATTAGTAGAAGCAAATTTACCAGCTCAGATTTTCAGAAATTACAAATTATTTCTATTAATTACTAGGTTGTTTGTCCTGCCTAACAATACTCAGTCTCTTTTCTGTAAAATATTTAGCAAAATCAGAAATGCTAGGAAGGTTGTTAAATGTTCGCTGCCCCCAGAGCTAAGTTCACGGTCATAGAATGGACTTGCTTTGTGGTTCTGATTCCAGCTCTAGAGGACCTGCTCAGATGCCCACCTGAAACTTTTAGTAACCCCAAAAGCATTTGTAGCCATCTGTGTCAACTTATCTACTGCAGTACAGTTAGACTCAAATGAATTAATAAACTTTCAGAGAATATAATGCAAGAAACAATCTTCAGATGAACCGTAATTCTCTGGTGAATTTCTTTCTCAGCATGGAATTATTTGAGTCCTAGCTTGTTTTATTTGGCATAATGATCTACAGTTACATCTCTTGCTGTGAAGGACAGAATTTTATTATTACTTATGCAATATTTCAGGATATATGTGTATACATGTGCGTATATATATATAAGTATGTATATGAGAGTGTATATATGTATGTATGTAATTTGTTGGTATATAATTTGTATGTGTGAATATATATGTATATATGTATGTATATGCATATGTATATATATAGATAAATATTTAATTTGTTGATCAAGGCATCATTTGATGGATATCTATGTTGATTCTGTATCTTGGTTCTTGTGAACCAAGCTACTATGAACCATGGGGATACAGCTAGCCCATTGCTGATTTCACCTTCTTTTTTGTCTTTTACCAGAAATGAATTACATAGTAGATGTATTTTGAGATTTATAAGGAATCTCCATACTGTGTTATTTCAAAGATTTATTTTATTTATTTTAAAGGTAGCATTATATAATCAAATAGATTCTTCACCACTGATTCACTCCCTAAATAGCCACAATAGCCAAGACTGTGTCATGCTAGAAGCGGGGAACTTCATCTAGGTCTCTCATATGGGTGTAGGGGTCATTTCCCATTGCTTTTCCAGATGCATAAGAACTGGATAAGAAGTGCAGCAGCCAGGATTTGAAGTGCTCCTCAACCCCCCAGGATTCTGGGAGTATAGCTGGTTACTTAACCTGATGAACCACAATTGGTGAGTCCTCTCCCTATTACCTTGTACTGATTGATACTCTCACCAAGTGTACCTCTTTCTATACTTCTCCCCCAGCATTTGTTATTTTTTTAATTTTATTTTTGGATGCTACACATTTAAATGAGGGTGAGGTGAAACCACATTGTGATTTCATTTTCATTTCATGACGGTTATTGATCCTGAACATTTTTAATGAGCTTTTTGGTCATTTGAAAGGAATACAGATTTTCACACCCTGCACAATAGCCTTGAGTAGCTAACTAAAGTCCTCGCTTTGAACGTGCCATGATCCCATATGAGCGCGGGTTCTAATCTCGGCAGCCCAGCTTTCCCATCCAGCTTCCTGCTTGTGGGCTGAGAAGGCAGTGGAGAATGGCCCAAAGCCTTGGGACCTTGCACCCACATGGGAGACCTGGAGAGGGTTCCTGGCTATGGATCGACACAGCACCAGTTGTTGTGGTCACTTGGGGAGTGAATCATCGGGAGGAAGATTTTCCTCTCTGACTCTCCTCTCTGAATATCTGAGTTTGTAATAAAAATGAATATATCTTTAAAATATAAATATGAATGGAATATAGGGTTTAATGTCAGGAAAAGATTTCTCTCCAGAAGACAAAATCTTAAATACATAAAGGGAAAACTGGTAAGATGGAAAACATGGGAAACACTTTAAAGAACCTCACTAAGGAATTGTTTCCTGGTGTGCGGGTCAGGAAAAAACCAAGATTGATAAAATGATTGCATTACAAATAGTAACTAAAGCTCCTTAGTGTTTATAGCAGGTTTGATATGCAAAATGGATATGGATTACTTTAATTAACCTAAGCAGTTCTCAGTATTTCTGTCACATATTTTTCCTGTAGTCTTATTTATGTCCAAAGACCGTGTTAAGGTGCTTTACAGGGATGCATGTCATGTTAGAATCAATGGAATGTAGGTTAGGAAAGCAGGTCCAAAGTCACAAACTTTAGCTAAGGGACAGGATAATGTGAAAAGCATACCATGTCGTCATCACTTCTCCCCAGCTCTAAATTTTACAAATTCCAATGACAATGAAGGATCCTTAAAAATTTTGTATGAGAAATATCATCCCCATATCTATGAGAAGCCAACATATTTGAAGTGAAGGCCTTTTTTTAATAACTAAAATTTTGAGACGTTTTGACATTTATTCTGTGATTATGCTTCAGAATGTTTTGGAAAAATAAGGATAAATTTGACTTTTTAAATCAGTTGGTAGGAACTGTACATATGATAGCTTTATCCTTGTAAGATGCAGCATTTTATTATTCACAAAGTTGATTTTACTTCCAGCTTACCAATGATTACACCACCTACTCTTCCGTGCCATTGTGTGTGTGAGTCATTCTTGGTAACAAATGTTAAATCATAGTGGTCATGGTGGGTATTTTTACCTCAATTAGCATATCATTGCAGTCTTTAACTGTTCCAATTTTGGATCATCATGCTTCCTTTGGCTCTATTTTCATGTAAATCATGATGTCCACATATTGTTATTTAGTACCTACGCAGTTTTCTACATCTGTCAAGCTGACCAATTGTGTTCCACTATTAGTTCTGTCTTTTGTTCCTTATGTTTACACATTCTATTTCTACGACACTTACATTTCTTTTTTGCTGAAGAGAATTATTATTGATTTGTTTGCCAATCCTCGATGAATGATTTTGACATAACTTTATTGCATATTGGCAGAAGTTCACTGTTCAAGTGCTTCAGATTTGATAATGGCTGCTTTTAAGATGATGAAGCTAAGGCAGCCGCTTAAATACAAGCAACAAATTTAAATGTCTCTAATTCTTCTTTGTATAAATTGCCAGCTAGTAAATGTTGCATATTTATAAAAATGCAGTTTCATTTGTGGCTCTGATCATGACATTTTATGAGGGTTAGCATGCAAGAATTTCTTAAAGTATGGCCCTAGTATGGTAGCCTAGTGACTGAAGTCCTCACCTTACACACTCAGGGATCCCATATGGGTGCCGGTACTAATCCCAGTGGCCCCAAAAGAAGTCAAGGATGGCCCAAAGCCTTGGGACCATGAACCCATGAACGAGACCCAGAAGAGGCTTCGGGTTCCTGGCTTCAGCTTGGTTCAGCTCCGGCTGTTGCAGCCAGTTGGGAAGTGAATCATCAGATGGTAGATCTTCCTCTCTGTCTCTCCTCCTCTCTGTATATCTGACTTTCTATTAAAAATACATAAATGTTTAAAAAGAACTTCCGAAAAGCCAGTTATTCTACCATGTCTGACTAGTCAGGTATCTCAAAGAATACAAACAAGTATTCCTGAATCTATCTTATCTGGTATCTTGATTGTGACTTATTACTATTATTTTTCATGATACAGTTCGCTAGGCACAGGGATTCCTCCCCCATCTCTCTAATCTCTTCCCATGCCCACTGTTTCCCCCCATATTGTTATAATAGCATAGTCATTCAGCAACAGTCACAAGTTCAACATTCATTATTAGTGTATCATGGCATTGTAGCTACAGACAATGCTAGAAAGCCTAGTATTCTATTGTATGTTTAGCAGTTTTATTGGAAGTCCACTTTTTATTCAGCAATAGAGATGCACACTGCAATGTATCGTCTCTTCCCAGTATGCTAGCTTTTATTTTATACTTCATGTATGAGAATAAATATATATTGATGCTTATTTATATCTATTTATCTTGTATTTTGTATCAATGTTACCTTCTATCAAAGAGAACATATGATATTAGCCCTTTGGGGTTTGGGTTGTTTCACTAAACATGATGGTCTTTAATTGGGACCATGTTGTTGTAAATGGTAGAAGTTTATTCTGTTTAGTGGCGGAGTAGTATTCCATGGAGTAGATGTACTACAGTTTCTTAATCCATTCGTCTTTCACTGGGCTTCAGTGTTGTTTCGTTATCATCTCTATTGTGGATTGTACAGCAATAAATAGAGGGTTGCAGGTCACTTTTTCATATGTAAATTTTGGTTTCTTTGGATATATTCCCTGGAGTGGAATAAATGGGTCATATGTTAGATCTGCACTACTTTGCAAGCCTATGAAATGAACAAGCCTGTTCTGTAGTGGACTCATCTTCCACCCTTAGCCAGCTGAAAAATCTCAGCATGGAAAAAAAAAAAAAAACAGCAATTTCTGTGACCAGAACCAATGTCAAAAATAAATAGGTGGCAGCAATAAACTAAAGAATGACCTTTCTACTGTTAAATATAAAAGCTGTTAAATATAAAAAGGAAAATAGACATGAGAGAGCTGAATAGTACCCTATAGCCATTTTGAGGTGTATAGAGCCAGATGTGTATAAATTAAAATTGAAAAGTCAATGAAGTAGTCACAGGTTGTGGTTAAGAACTTGCATTTTCTAACATATTGGTCACTCAATACCATGTCAATTAACTCCATAAGGTTGTAAATTGTTGTTGATGTTATGTTGTGGCTTTTCATTGATCTGGATAATATTTTGCCAGCTCTACTTTCAGACCAGAGATGGTCTCCCCAAGAAACTGTTGAATGTATCTGGACAATAAGAGGCTAGACTCTATGCATGGTATATGCTTGCAATGAAAGAATCATAACTGGATTTTAACTGTAACGCTGCAACAAGGTAGAGGAATCCACCATGGGGGGAAGGCAGAGAGAGGGGCTGGGGGAATCCCAGAGCCTAAGAACTGTGTCATAAAATGAAATTAAAAAACAAAAAAAGAATGACCTTTCTATTTACTATTGATTGTTAAGGAATATGCTGGAAAATAATCATAAATGTAGTCAACCAAAACATGATTTTTCACATATGCGATAATATAGAATTAGTAAACTTTCTTAATACAGTAAACAGATCCTTACTTTCCTAAGGGTTATTCCCATTGATACCTGAGTTGTTGTTTTATAAACTGTCAGGTTTGGTTTGGAGGAGGGAGGAGGAGTATACCTAAACAAGTCGTAATTTGGACTTGGTGATGTAGATCAGATGTAAATTGGATTCCCCTTTCTGCCAACAGCCCTTTTCTCATAGTTTAAAACTAGTGACCACTACCTCCTGTCTGTGTAAAAATTTTTATTTCCTTCGTTTTTATCCTTATCAATAAATCTAAAGATAGGTACAAGAACCATGTTCATAGAATTGAGAACATGTTAATTCTCTGTTCTACCAATCTGCTTGCATCCCCAATAATTCCAACCAAGTTTCTTGTCTTTACAGCTTTGGTGTTTGTTTTAGTGCATTCTGAAGATTATGTGTTGAACATTGAACAATAAATGAGAAAGCATAACTGTGAGAAAGCCATTGTGCCAACAATAGCTTTTTTGTTTGTTTATTTGTTTGTTTGTGTTGGAAAAGTTCCATTGATTTTGTTTCCTAAAGTCTCTAAGTTTAGGAAAATGCAAGAAATCTACAAAGTTCTGAGACCATATTTGCATAAGGAACTCCAGAAAATACTTCACTAATCTTTACTAAGCAAATGGTCTCAGGTATAGCCTCATTTCATGAATTGGCTTTGTATCAAGAATCAGGCATGTGGAATCCTCTTAATAAACACTTGCCATTTGTTTGACTGCTGAAGGCAAGTTTGCAGTGCTTTGCATATAAATCATCACATTATTACCTGTTTGTGTCTGGAGAGATTGATACCAATGATGAACTCTGTTTAACAAAGGAGTCACATATCACAATGTGTATCAGCAACTTGCTAGAACAAAAACTGAATACTTCAATATAGTTAAAAAGAAATGCCCTAGCATTTAGGAAGTAAAAATTGAATTACAGAAGTAAGCTATGCTTTCAAATTTACTTATTACTGTAGGTAATATAGTTTAAAAATTAAAAATATTTGTCCATACTGTAAGTATGTAGCTGATGAAATACACACATACGTGTATGCATGCACCTCAAAGGTGAAGAAATTTTCCTTTTGTACAAATATCCTTTGAAATGTCTATTTTCATCTTAAGGCAGAGTAACAGAAAGAGATACAAAGAGAGAGGCAAAGCATTGTTTACTCCCTGTTATCTGCTGCAGCCAGGACTGGGCCAGCAAAGATCAGGAGCCTGAACCTGCACATGGATTTCCCACAAGAGTAACAAGGGCCCCAGCAGTGATCAGTCATCTGCTGCTTCCCAGGAGGCATTCAGGAATCTGGATTGGAAATGAAGGTACTGAGACTTGAACTGGGATTTTCATAATGGGATGGGAGAATTCCTAGAGAGAGCCTAATAGGTTTTCCTACAACTCATACTCCCAAATACACCTGCCTATCAAGGGCCAGATAATTACTTCTTAAACACAAGAAACTATGCAGAGTTCTCTAATTAAAGATCCATAGATTCAATAAATATGCACTGAGTAGCTATTTTATTCATGTATTGATTTTTGTCCTAAAATGAGATTCCATTTCTAATTTCTAAATTTTACCTAGCCAGTCAGATAGTTTAAATGTACTTTGAAGAATTACTTTATAACTTGCTAAGTGACTGATAAGCAAAAGATACAATTAATCTGTTTGCTTGTTTGAGCTGGAGGTGATTGATGCCTGTGCTATTAATTTAGCTGAACAAGATACAGTGCAAAACTTAAACAGTCTTCAAGAGGTAGTTGAATGTGTATGTTTTGTACGATTCTCAGGCTCAGTTTTTAAAACCAATAATTTTAGATACTTTCAGTATCTAAAATATGGACTAAAAGTTATTTCAAAAGATTCCAAATTTTAAGTTACTATAACAGTGAGATGCAAGATGTGCTTATTCAGGTAACTCTTTCTAGGGACTAAGGAATTATGATTACTCTTCCAGAGAGCAATAGAATAAAGTACTTCAATTACTGCTTAATACAAATCAGATTCCAAGGCAAATGAGTTTCTAATTCAGGTGAAAGGAATTTAACACTTATTAGGCACACCATTTTATGTACTGTTATGTATAGATAAAGGGAAAAATGCTCTACTCTTTGGCAGTTATCAAAAGTAATTAGGCCAAATATTTACATAATATAGTAATCAAGAACACCCACATGCTAATGTATTTCTGGTTTATATTAAATATTTTTTTAAAGATTTATTTATTTTTACTATGAAGTCAGATATACAGAGAGGAGGAGAGACAGAGAGGAAGATCTTCCGTCTGAAGATCCACTCCCCAAGTGACCGCAATGGCCGGAGCTGGACCAATCCGAAGCCAGGAGCCAGGAACTTCAACCAGGTCTCCCATGTGGGTGCAGGAACCCAAGGCTTTGGGCCATCCTCGACCTACCCCCCAAGCCACAAGCATGGAGCAGAATGGGAAGTGGAGCCTCCGGGACTAGAACTGGTGCCCACATGGGATCCTGGTGTGTTCAAGGCGACGACTTTAGCCACCAGGCCACAGCGCCGGGCCCTAAATATTAAATATTAAACGTTGAATTTCAAATATGCAACATTGTGAAAGGTTACAAAGCAGAGCACTTTTAATTAAGACAAGGGATACACTAAAAATATGTTCTTGTCAAAATTCATGTTAATATAGATTAACAGGTACATGTAAGTATAGATCCTTATAAAGATTAGTGTTTAATAGAATGGCATGATGACCAAGAACTAATATTGGTAGCCTAAAAACAGTGTTAATATGCTTTAAAATGAAAGTAATTCAAAATTATGCAAAATTATGTGATTATGTAATAGCTACAATCAATTCGTGACAATACAGATTGTGATACATAGTGACAAGCTGAGTACTTATTTTCATTAGTGAGAATTTGAAAAACTTATAGTTTTAAACGATAAATTTTGGTTATACCATGTACTAAAAAAATGTGAAGTGACTTGTTTGGTATCTACAAAGAAGCTGACAGGATAGCCTAAAGTGATAAAGCTTACAAAATAAACTTTAAATTCAACTAAGAGCTTTGCTCATCTTTGAAAGCAAGTCTTTCATTTGCTGGTTAATTGTTCAAATGATTGCAAGGGCCAGAGCTGAGCTGAGCTAAAGCTGAGAGCCCAGAGCTTCTTCTGGGTCTCCCATATAGGTGCAGGGTCCCAAGGGCTTGGGCCATTATCCACTGCTTTCCCAAGCCGTTAGCAAAGTGCTGGATCTGAAGTGGAGCAGCCTGGACTTGAACCAACACCCATATGGGTTGCTGAAAACACAGGGCTGAGGATTAGCCTGATGTGCCACCAGGCAGACCCCTGCTTTTTGACATTTGCCTCCTGAGCTCCTGCCATCATAACCAATAGGAAAGTGAAATACCAGAGGGAAGATTTTTTTTTCACTGTTTGTCTCTTTTCTTCTCTCTGTAAATCTGCTTTTTAAATAAAAATAAATAAATAATTTTAAAAAATGGTTTTAAAGATAGGGCTAAGGCAGGAACTATAAGAATTCTTGTAAGGCCTGAAAAGTAACATGGTGTGGTTTAGCCACAATGGAGTTAAACAGGTGGGGAGAACAGACAAGAAAATAGAAAAGTCAATTTGTACAAGGAACACAAACACATAAGATGAATAACACAGTGATGATAATCTTAGTATACATAATCTGCTGCTAACTATATTGATTTGTCCCCCCCCACACATATATGTGTATATATATATATGTGATTTCATGGTAAGAAGGAGCAGAGACATTAACATCTAAAAATTTCAAGGTCACACTTAATAAGGAAATGACTGAGAAAATGCTCAAGAGCATACAGGAAATTTCAGTAAATTTTTATGTAGTTTTTAATGTTCTTTTCATCTGAGTTGTTATTTGATGGACACTAGATTGGAGAGTCTTTAAAGCATAGCTTGATTATTTTTGAAATTATTTATTTTCTTTTATTTGAAAGTTAGAGGGCCCAGTGCAATACCCTAGCAGCTAAAGTCCTCGCCTTGAACGCGCCAGGATCCCATATAGGCGCTGGTTCTAATCCCGGGAGCTACGCTTCCCATTTAGCTCCCTGCTTGTGGCCTGGGAAAGCAGTCAAGGACTGCACACAAAGCCTTGGGACCCTGCGCCCGCATGGGAGACCTGGTTGAAGTTCCTGGCTCCTGTCTTTGGATTGGCTCAGCTCCGGCTATTGCAGCTGCTTGGGGAGTGAATCATTGGATGAAAGATCTTCCTCTTTGTCTTTCTTCCTCTCTGTGTATCTGACTTTCCAATAAAAATAAATGAATTTTTTAAAAATGTTAGAAACACACAGTAAGAGAGAGATTGCTGGTTCACTCCTCAAATGCCCACATATTCTAGGGCTTTCCCAGGCCAAAGTAGGAAGCCCAGAACAATGCAGGTCCTACACATGGTGGCAGAGACCCATGTACTGGAGCCACTGCCTGCTGCTTGAAAGGTTTGTATCAGCAGAACACTGCACCCAAAAGGAAGAGCTAGAACTGAACTAGCCATCGTACTTGCTGCATCATATATGCACCCCTATTTTTCAGACTGCTTTTAAAATGTGTAAATTAAATATACTATTCTGGTTGAATGCTATTTTGCGAAGTGATTTATGGCAGTTAGCCATGGGCATCTTAAATCTGCGCTTTGTTTACTAATGTACTTGCTGAGAACTTTTCATCCAAAAGCACCAAATGAGAATTTATTGATCTGAAAATTTCCAGCTTCGAGTGTTACAGTTTTTCAGTCTTTTGGGCTCATAGATGAGGGGCAGTGGCGCAGATCAATTAATGTGAATCAACATCAGAATGACTACCTTCCAAAGAAGAGAATCTCTAAGCCAAAGGAAAGTAAGAATAAGCCTGATAATGCCACATATTTTATGGGCAAATTGAAAGCTTATGAGCAATGTGAATTTCGAAATGGAGTGATAGAATAAAAAATAAATTTGTATAACACATTTCAAACAAAATATATCTTCAAGACACATATTACACATATTTTCTCCCCCAAAGCATGACATTTGTGAGTACTTTTTTCCACTTATATGATTATGCGGGGAAAAGAATCAATGATGGTGTAACACACAAGACTAACTTTGAGCACTAACCAAGGAGACCACCTATTTCCTGGGGTTCCTGGAAGAAACTGCAACAACTGAGTGATGTAAAACAGCAGAATGTATTCTTGCACTGGTCTGGAGCAGGAGTCTGAAATGAGGTTTTCAGCAGGGTCATGCTGTCTCGTAGCCCCCAAGGATTGCCAGGAGTCCTCAGCATCCCGTGATGCCATTTGATTAGGGTGTGCACAGCTTCAGTCCCTACCTCTGTAACCAAATGGTCTCTTGGTGTGTTCGTCTTCCCAAGGCATTCTCCTCTGTGTCTATGTCTGTCTTTTTGTCCTGTCTCTTAGAAGGACACCAGTCATATTGGGTAAGAGTATCTGAAATATATCTGCAGACATCGTTTCCAAATAAGGTCACACTCTCAAGTAGCAGAATTGAAGATTCTGCATAACTAGCAACACAGCACAGCTATTTTTTAATGGATGTACCAGACAACATTGTATTTAATTTCATAAAATGAATTTCATTGTTTGGACATTTGTGTTAGTCACCAGCAATTATATAGTTAATTAAAAAGCAAGTGCCGATAGCAGAGAGTTGGCAGGAAACGTGCAGCCTTGTGGCACAGTGCGTTAAACCCCTGTCTATGATGCTGGCATTACTATGTCAGTACCTTCCACCCAATAAGAGATCAAGCTGGAGTTCCACTCCTGATCTGGCACAGCTGTTGCAGCCATTTGGGAAGTGACTCAGTGAATGGAAGATCGCTGTCTTTCCTCTCTTTTTCTCTATCTCGCACTGTCTGTCTCCCACTGTCTCTGTAACCCTGCCTTTCAAATAAATAAATCTACAGAAAAAAAAAATTAGTAATGGAAAGAGGGAGAGAGAGAGAGAGCTATCTGCTGGTTCACTGCCCAAGTGCCTGCAGTGGCAGTGTCCGGGCTTTACTGAAGCCAGAAGTTAGGAACTTCTTCATAGATTCCTCATGGTGCAGGTGCCCCAGCACTTGGGCCATCTTCTGTTGCTTTCCCAGGTGCACTAACAGAAAGCTTATGTAATCAGAGCATCCAGATTCAAACAGCTTTCTTATGGGATGCCAACATTATAAGTGACATATTTCCTTTCTATGCCAAAACACGGACACCAATAGGAAATCTTAAAAACACGGAAGTTGTATATGTTTCTAATCAAAACTAAATTAAATGCTTTAGTATGCCTAAACCCATAGATTGGCATTTTTTTCTGGTGACATTTAAATTTTGTGCACAGATAATTTCCATAAATTCTACATCATTCAGAGATACATGACCCAAACTTTTATTAGTAGAGTGCATCAACTTCATTAGTAGAGTGTATCAACTTCTTCAGGTATGAAATTTCTTGGAAGTAAATGGAGCTCAATAAGAAATATGTCCAATATATTACAGGGCAATTGGATTCATGCTAAGCTCCAGCAAATATTAAGTCTAACCCACCTTCAATTATTTACATGAACTGTTTGATGGCACTGGAGGAGACGCAGCTGGGTGTGCAGTGTCAACACATTTGCTTTTTAGGGGAATTGAAATAAGTAAGGATGCTATTAACCGTGAGACAGAATTATGAAGTTATAAGCAGTGGGTTTACATAGCATACCTATTTCTAATTTTTTCTTGAGAAATCTTCAGACTGTTTTCCGTAGTAGTTACACAATCTGCAGTTTCATTGCAGTTAAACAGTTCCCCATTCACAACATTGCCATCATTTGTGTGTGTGTGTGTGTGTGTGTGTGTGTGCGTGTGTGTGTGTTTGATTTTAACCTTCCTAACTGAAGTGACATGATACCTCAGTGTAACGTTTGTGTACATTTCCTTGATGGCTAGTGATCCTGGAAATCTTTATATGTGCTTGTAAACTATCTCTCTCTTTTTTAGAAATATCCAGTTAGAATCTACTTCACCATTTTTAAAAACTGAATTGTTTGTTTGCTATTGTAGAGTTTTGAGCTGCTTTTATATTATGGATATTATTGTTTTATCAGACACAGAGTTCACAAATTCCATTTTATTATGTCCTCATTCTGTGATCTCCTTCATTATGCAGATGTTTTTAAGTTTGACATGATTCTATTTACCTATTTTATTTCCTGTACTATAAGGATTTAAAAAAAAAAAAGAAAAAGAAAAAAACCCTGTGTATGCCAATGTCTTAAAGTGGTGGTACTGTGTTTGCTTCTGTAAGTCTTACAGTTAGACACTGGATGCATGTGCATTTCCAGTCATGTTTTGTGTAAGGGAAATGGTGGGAGTCAGCTTGGAAACTTCTGCTTCTTAAAATCCTGTTTTCCATGCACCATTTACGAAGTGAATGTTCTCTCTGCAGAATCACTGTTAGTACCTTTGTCAGAGTTTATCTGAGAGTTTTCTATCCTATTCTTCTGGTCTTATGTGTCTATTTTTTATGCCAGTACAGCACTATTTGATGGAAATGACATTGTAATGCATCATGTTGGGTGGTATTGTGCAGTTTTCAGCTTTGTTCTTATTCTTCAAGATTGCTTTCTCTATCCAGGGTCTTTCGTGTTTCCATGTGAACTTTAGGACCTTATTTTTGATTTCCAGTTCTGTGAAGAAAGCCACAAGTATTCTGATGGGACTTACACTGAGCTTCAAATCATTTTGGGTGATGCTGATAGTTTGAAAATATTCTTCCAGCTCATGAGTATTGGAGGTCCTTTTTTCTTGTATTCTTGATTTCTTTCATTAGTAATTTACAATTTGTTTGCAGAAGTCTTTTAAATCTCTGACAACTGCTATTTTTATAGTATGTGAATGAAATTACTCTTATAAGTTCTTTCTCAGCAAGATCTTTGTTAGTGTATAAGAAGGTTGCTACCTTTTGTTTTTTTTATTTCCTCTGTGTTAAGAATCTTAACATTTAAATACAAACAAGCACATCTCTGTATGTTGCATTGCAATTATTTTAAACACTTTGTGAAGTTACTAAAATACAGAAATTACTTTGGGTTACATAAAAATAGATTATTTCAATTGTAACATGAAATATGAAACTTTATACATTATAATAGAGTAATGGTCCTGGAGAGTAGATGAAAGTGAGAAAAATAATATTTTTTCAACAAATAGGAAGTTCTCCTTTTTCTTTCTAGTACCGGAGTGTGGTGCTCTCTGCTTTACCTGACTTCTTGCTTTCATTTTTCCTCGGTATTCATGCCTTTTTTCAGTATGTTTTATAGTAAGCCTCAGGCTCTCCATGTCTATGAATTTGCATCTCTTTCTTGCACTTCCTTTTTATTTTTCACTGACACGATTAGACTCCCTCTGTACTTCATCTTTTTCTTTTATTGATTGTAATATAAAACTAAAATTTCTTTCTTCCTATCTCAAATAATTATTTTCCATTTCTCAGATTTTATATGAACTTAAGAATCACGAGTCATCATTGGCCATAGATCTCTAGTTGATCAATGATGTTCTGTGGGATTTTTTGTTTTGTTTTTCATTTTTATCATACTTCATTTCATTTAGTATCACTTCCCATTTCTAGGCCTAATCTGAATAATGTTACCTGGATAGCTGTGCCACGTAATCACTTAATTTGGAGCAATTTTGTGAACCGCAAATAATACCACAATGTTTTGGTTTCTATTCCAAGGGATTATCTAAACAAATTATTATTTTTAAAAGTTGTTAGCAGGTCTTAGCCGGTGCTGGGCTCTGCACTTAGGATTCTACATGGGATGACATAACCAAATGTAGAATTCAATTAGTTAGACTCACAGTTGCATTTCTGATTCAAGAGTCATGTTCATTTGTACGTTGGGACATGGTAGACGATGATCGAAATACTAGACTTGCTTCTTTATGGAATACCTAGAGTTCCTAGCTCCTGACTTCAGGCTGATTGATCCATGGCACTTATTGATATCTGAATCAATGGATGAATGATTCTCTCTTTCAAATGGATAAAAATAAGTAAAAATTTAAAAATATCTTAAAAATGCACATCCCTCCTAGTCTGCATTACTGATTTTAGTTAAAACTCAATTTTTACAAAGAGTTATTTCTTTTCATTTGAAAGGTAGATTTTTTTACTGATAGAGAAGATCTTCCCATTCCCAGTTCACCCTCTGATGGCTAAAATTTCCAGAACTGAGATGATCCAAAGCCAGGATCCAGGAGCTTCTTTTTGGTTTCCTCAAACTTACTGGGTCCAAGACCTTGGGCCATCCTCCACTGCTTTCCCAGGCCATAAGCAGAGAGTTGAATCAGAAGTGGAGCAGCCAGGACATGAACCAGTGCCCATATAGAATGTCAGCTCCACGGGGGGAGGATAAGCCCAATGTGTCACAGCAACAGCTCCAAAATTCCATTTTAAAGAGGCATATAGAGGCCTGGTGCAGTGGCTCAGTGGCTAAATCATTTTATCTGGGATTCTGTGTAGGCACCATTTCTTGTCCTGGCAGTCCCACTTCCCAAGATCTGGAAGAAACTCCTGGGTTCTGGTTTCAATTGGCTTAGCTCCAGCCTTTGCAGCCACATGGGAAGTGAACAATTGGATACAAGATCTTTCTCTGTGTCTCTCCTTCTCTCTGTGTATATCTGTCTTTCCAGCAAAAATAAATAAATAAATAAATAGCTAGATAGATAAATACATAAATCTATCTTTAAAAAAAAGCATACAGAAAAAAAGTGTTGCAAATTCATGTTATTGATTTTCCTGTACAACTGATACCTTGTCTATAAAAGACCTCTTAGATTGTATTATTGTATTTTGGACTGATGCAAATTAGCTCTTGATGACACCAGATGAGAGCAATATTCATTAAAAAGTTTACTAGAATATTTACTCAATTTGTTTTTTTAATCTTACTGAAATGAGTCAGATTTCTAAAAGTTGAATATGTTTGTAGTATTTTAGATGATGCTCATCTGAAGAAATATTAATTGTATAAATAACATTGGTAGTAAAATGACTTTAGAATTTGTATTCACAGTAAAACAAACCATTTGCAACTGAGACACTCAATATCTGACCTATGTGAAATATGTCTCGAGGTTTATCTGATTCATTTTCCAACACTCCAAGGAAAATGTGTATGCTTAGGGAAGAGATGCGTTTGTAGATCTTAAAGAAGTGCAGCCCAAACATTCTATCTGGTTTAGTACCTGGCCTAAAACCAGTCCCTGACTGGGCTGCTGGACTCAGACCCTGGCCACAAGGAAAATCACAGAATGTGTAGTCCGACCTTGGAGTGCCTGTACAGGGACTGGGCCTCCTCAGTTGCTGATGCCTGTGCAGTGGATAGCATGATTGAATGCACACAGGGGACATGGCAGCAGCTCAACTAGAACCACAGGATGTCAACTGCCTCATCAAAAATGATGGAAAGCAGAACAGATCAGGCAATTGTCATGACTAAGCTTTGCAGCATGTTCCTGGGTCTGTGGTTGGAGAAAAGTGGACTTTATCCAACCAGGAAACCTTGGAAAAGACTTTTTCAATACTGGAGCTATGAAACCAACAACTACTCAGAACTATCAAAACCACTCAAGTCACACCCTCAGAACACTCTTGGCCACATCAGGATGTTTAGAGAGTCATCAAAGGACCATCCCCCATCCCTTGGTGCTGATGTAATTTGACAACAGGGAGGCAACCCTCTGCCTCTCTTCTCCTGTGGACACAGCAGAGGAAAGAAAGAGACTGAACCATGTGTCCTAGTCGTGTTTCCGTTTCTTCAGGCCTGATCCTCCTCATCCTAATAGAGGTGCAAATGCACAAGCATCCCTCTGAGCAATGTAAAAGAAACATATAAAAAGTAAAATTAAAAAGTGAAGACATATTTTGACCATAAAAAAAAAGGAATTTCAAATGATACTTGGTGATATTGTGAATGATTTCTTGGAGTTAAGAGGGTTATTTCAAAGCTGTATGTAATATAGTTGGGACAAATTATGCCTCAGCATTCATGAGAAGGCGGACACAAGGAAGAGATAGATACCAAACAGTGCTTTGTAATCAAGGTGGGAGGGCAATGTGATCAATGAGATATAGAAAGAGCTGAATAATCAATGACAACATTAAAGTTTCAAAGTTAGATGGCAGGAAAATGCACTTGTTTGCTGGGGCTGGTATAACTATATACCATCTGCTCCATGTCTTAACTCAGGATTTTAGTAATCTGGGAACTGGAAGTCCAAGATCAAAATGCTGAGCAGGTTGGTTTGCTCTGAGACTTCTCACCTTGGCTTGTAGATGGTCTTGTGCTCACTGTCTCTTCAGAGTCTTTTATGCCTGTGTGTCTTTGATGTCTCTTTATGAATATGCATAGCCTCCTTTTATAAGATAGTAGTCAGAGGGGATTAAGGTAGACTCAAAGATCTCATTTTGGTTTAATCATTTCTTTTAAGGTCCTACCTCCAAATAGGGTGACACTCTGAGTAATAAGGAGTAAGAACTTCAATGAATTTATGTGGGACACTGTTCCATTCATAACAGAAAAGAATGTGAAAAAATAAGAGTACACAGGAAGAAACACAATCATGAAAAATACATTGTAGTTCAGGAATCTAGGATAAAGATTTTGGAATGTCTGGTGGCATTAACCTGTGTCATTCTGCAGCTCAGGAGCATGATCGGGGTTGGGATACAGTGCTGTTAGGCTTCAGCTCCTGCAGCTGGAATCTGTGTGAGACTCAGGGGCTGGAAAGGTAGTCCATACAAATGAGGTCTGGTAGCGGTAGACTTACTGTTTGTTATGGCTTATCAATCAGTAAGGAGAAATAAATGCAGTGTTGAAAAGACACAGAATCTTATGTAAGCATTCTCACATGCTTAACTTAGGGGATGAATCCCTGTTAAGGGAGAGGATAGATATTTGAGTTAAAATGGCGTAAGGATTCAAAACACTAACTTACTCACTTTCACTTAACCAATAGTTACTTATTTACATTAAACCAGTACTTGATCTGGACATATTACATAGGCATTCATAACAGCTCTCTCAGAAATTGCCTTGTAGTGGTAGGATAACTATTAATCAGAGTGAGGTAAAACTAAAAGAAAATTTCCACAGTAAAAATACTACACATGCAAAATATAAATTATGGGCATCTGCAATAGACTGATGTACGCTGGAGGAAGAGATAAGTTGTTTCCTCCAATAAGGATAACTGAGTACATACCTCTTAGAAAGAATACCTAAACAACCAACACCCAGAAAAATGACATCTGTAATTATGGCAATTGGGCGTGTGAATGCTTCGAAGTGGGAGATATGGGAAGGCCGCAAAAGCAACCTCAGAGACAAGATCTCTGACCCTCTCCTGCCTTCCTGTCTCTTGCCTTTCTTTTTTCCTCAAATTAGCCACAGAAACTAGATTTCCTCTTTCCCAGTGGGGATCAGAGAAATAAAACCCTTTCCCCATAACGAAAACAATAAAGCCTTAAGATGATTTTAAGCTTCACCTGCCTTTCTTTATAAAAGCTGGCCATAAAGAAATTCTCTGGCTTACCTTGTCTGACAGTAGATCAGAAGGTTCTTACTCCGGATGGAGTCCTGCCCTGTAACCAGGGGAGAGGAATGCTACAAGCAAGACCAAGGATATGCTGTTCTCTCACCCTTCAATCTATTGCATTAGGTCATGTATTTTTTGTCCAATTACATTTCTAACCAGCTGTTCAGTTTTCATCAAGTTTAAACATAATTTCGAAATTTGCTTTAGTCCTTTAAGTCTTCATTCTAATCACCCCATGTGACATAGCTGTTAAATGTATGTGTTATGTTTTCTCTAGTTAATCTATTTTTTTTATCATGTCTAAGGAATCAGCAAAGTCCTCACACCTTTCTGCCCTATAAAATAAAATAAAAATGTTTCATTGCTGGATCACACTATTGCAGGATATGTGCTCTCTACCTTACAATAAAACATTTCAAGCATAATTTTAAGATATATTTTATTCATTTGAAAGATAGAAGTAGAGAGAGAGAGAATTTTTCACCTATTGATTCTATCTCCCCAAAAGCTCGACAAACAGGATTTACCCAGATCAAAGCCAGGATCCAGAGGCTTCATCCAGATCTTCCCCTTGGTTGCAGGAGCCCAAGCCCTTGGAGCATCTTTCATTGATTTCTCAGTTGAACTTAGCAGTGTGCTTCATGGGAAGTGGGGACGTGAACCAGTGTCCCTAGAAGACTTTGCTATAACCCAACCCAATAACTAACAATCTTTATTCTTTAAAGTCTTTGTTTGTGTGTGTGGGTAATACTTCCAAAGGGGAGCATGATAATGACCCCTTAGACATTATAGGGAAACGATTTTTATATGAAGACAATTGGAGTGAAAATTCCCAAGTAAGAAGGATTAAATGTGAAGGTTGATAACAAAAAAAGGAAAGATCATACAAAGAGGAAAAAAAATTATCAATGATAGTCGTAGCTGTCATTATTATGCAGCATTCATTAGGAATGAGAAGAGGAAAACCATGAAGTGATTGTAATAGGCTCAATAATTGTACAGGAAGCAGCACTATTATTCAGCGTGTTCAGGGGAGTTGATAGTAATTTCATTGTCTTGAAAAGAGTGATGGAGATTTTTCTTACAAGGACCAGATAGAGAAAAGTAGAAAAAGAGCTAATCGACAGGATAATTTAATGAATAAAAATTAAACTGTCTTATCTGCAAATCTCCAAACGCTCCAAATTTTAGAAATTTGAGAAATAACTTGCTACCTAACTTAGGAAGTTCCAATATGACCTCGTTGGTGTAATGCATCATGTCACAATACAGATGTGCCGGAATCCTAATATAAAATTACTTTCTGGCTGTGTGTATAAAGTATACATAACATTAATGAATTTTATGCTTACATGTACATTAAATCCACACAATATCCAATTATGTGCATATATATTTTTTCAAATATTCAAAAATCTGAGAGCATATTCAATTCAATTTAAATACGTTTGATATTGAGTGTTTCAGATAAGGGCACTTGCAAGTGAAACCGAGATGACAGAGTGAATATTCTATACTACTGTGATAGACACTTGCATGTCACAGTTATCTGAAATATTGTGATATAAGGAAAATGATTTCAGTGAACTTGAGTGAAAAAAATCACTTTTATGGGAATAAAATGCTGAAAACAAGTAGAACAAAAATATGTACAAGCAGTTATGGGGCACATACAAAGAACATTTAGATCGGTTTTAGGCAGGAAAAGTCCCACAGTTAGCAACTAAGGAAATTCTTGGAAAAATTAAAGTTACCCAGGTCAGGAGACTAGAAAATAATATTCCAGTCAGAAGAAAAAATGCAAGTTTAATGTTGCTGTAAGATGCATCACAGTATAATTTTTGAAAATAAAAACAGATCAGTGTTGCTTAAGTATATAATGCCTGGTATATATGCTCTCCTTTGCTCTCCAAACAACAAATAAAATTGACTAGAGAAGGAGGATAAGGAAAGCTTAAGAGAAGTTGTACAAAGATCTAGACCTTTATAACTTACACAGCTTTGCTGTTTGTCACCTTACAGCCGTACAATGAGCATCATATAGAATTTTTATAAGATTTGCTTATTTTTCTTGTAAAGATATATTTACCCAGAAAAGGAGAGACAAAGATCTTCCTTCCAATTGATTCATTCCCCAAATGATTACCACAGTGGGAGCTGAGCTAATCTGAAGCCAGGAGCCAGGAGCTTCTTCTGGGTCTTCCAAGCAGGTGTGGGGTCTCAATGCTTTGGACCATCCTCTGCTGCTTTCCCAGGCCATAAGCAGGGAGCTAGACAGGAAGTGGTAGCTGAGACACTAACCAGAGCCCATATGAGACTCTGTTGCATGCAAAGTGAGGATTTAACTCATGAGCTATTTCATTGGGCCCTAATTTATGAATTTAACACAAGCACCAAAAGTTGCATTCTGATTCTTGGGAACAGAAAAAAACAGAGGGGAAAAATATTTCCCCTCTGTATCTACATTAACACACTTAATAGCTGTGTTATAATGCAAAAGTAGTAGACTGAATTTGTCAGGCTAAAAGGCAGAAAAGAAGGAGATTTGTTTGTTTTGAAGATGTCCTAATGTATATGGACAGTAACTTTGGAAAACGAGGTAATGCAGATTAATCAGCCAGGTATTAACTCTGTAAATATCCCTTATGCTTTATCTCTCTGCCTGGCCCTTTATTATTTTTTTCAAATGTTATTCTTTATTTTTCAATGTATTTCTATATATAGTACTTTCCTTTCCTTACATCTGGCAAAAGTAGAAATATTCTATAGGGGTGATTTTAGAGATATCAGTAAAGGGTTTAACAGGTACAATATTTTCCCTGTAACAGCTGGAAAAATCTACACTTTCTTTTCTTGCACAAAATGCCTGTGTGTGCTGCACCTGTGAGGAAGAGGCAGTTAAAATAGAAAGGAGAACACAGTCAATAGAGCAGTGACTATGTCCCAGTGTTGAACAGGAACACAACAGATGTCTTTCTAAATCAGGTTAAACAAAACATCAATCACCCTGTGAAATACGTTTAAAATCAAAGTTATTTATGGACATGCACTGGCAATTGCAGTCACCAATATAAATACATTTCTGTTACAAGCATACCACATATCAGAAAGTGTCCTAAGAGTCTGATAAGCAAGTCTGCTGTGGGAAAACCATGTAAAAAGGTTCATGATGGATGAATGGAAGCAGCAAAATCTGTTTATGGCAAGGAGAAAAAGGAGGTATAACGTGTGAGTGAAAAAGAAAATGAGAGAATAAATTGCTGAGTGCCTGTAGAACCATTCTTTCTACGATGTGCTTGACTTTACATTCAGAAAGGACATCTGACAGTATGCTCTTGGAGAAAACTTAGAGTCGGAAGAAAATTGTTAGTACGTTTGCATTGCCATATACATCAAAACAAAGCAACATATAACAATAATTCTGAACAAAGGATGGACTGTGCCCTTAAAATGAGTATAACATAGTCAGTAAACCAGGAACCTGAAAGTAAAGTTGGTTAATTAAGGTTGGGATTTTTTGTTGTTGTCTTGGCAACTCTTTCAAAGGCTAGTGCATATTGAGATGACTCACATCTAAGAATAAATAAAGCTATTTCTTCAGGTTCTAAATTATTGTTGAAACAAATTCTCTTCAGAATGCCCTTTTAAGAGGAGCCCAACACCATGCCTCAATGGCTAAATCTCATCTTGCACGTGCCAGGATCCCTTGTGTTAGTTTCTGTCCGAGTTGTTCCCTTTCCCACCCAGCTCCCTGCTTGTGGCCTGGGATAGCAAGAGAGGATGGTCCAAACCTTGGGACTCTGCACCCATGTGGGAGACCCTGAAGAAGCTCCTGGATCCTGACTTTGGATCAGTTCTGTTCCGGCCATGGTGACTAGTTAGGGAGTGAATCAATCGGAGGGAAGATCTTTTTCCCTGTCTCTGCCTCTCTCTGGAAATCTGCCTTTCCAATAAAAATAAATAAATCTTCTAAGCTTGACAAAAGTAAACAAAACACCAAAATTCCAGAAATGTCTCTGTGTAGTTTACTTTGAGGCTATTGAAAGTGATTGTTAGGGGAAGTTAAAAGTCCTTTGTGAGACAATGTGGAGGTAGGTCTTTTTAAGACTTTGATTGTCCATTAATAGCTTTTTGCATCTTTCCACAAAGGAAGATTCAAGAAATTAGAGATATCAATTTGACCTGGATGGTTCACACATTAAAATGGAAAATTCCATGTCCTGAAAAATTGGCTGGTTGGTAGCCTAAAATATATAAGTTAGCATTTACCCCAGCTACAGTGATCTGTGTGCTATAACATGCAAACATACACTGATCCCACTAAATATAAATAATCAAGCTCCTCAGCAGTGATTTATGGGATTCTTAGGGGATTCTTTATTCCTTTAGAGTCTATGGAACTCTAGAAAATCAGAGCTTGTGGAAAGGTCTCGATTACTGGTAAATAAGTACCTAACAAGGGGACCCAACTGAGATGTTTTTAGAAAATATCTTAATAGAGGCTGGTAATTATGATGCTCCTGCAAAACCCCTTAGAAGAAATTGCCGAGCAGCTGCTTAGTGAGACTCAGTGACACACACGGCACTGCATAAACCCAAGAAACCATAATTGCACAGGCTGAGCAAATTAGGGGTTGTTTAAACATTGGCAGCAAAGACAACGTAGTGCATGGGAACCCCAAACTGTCACTGACAGAGAAAAAAAAACTTCATAGACATAAAACATCCCACTTCCCAACAATGTTCCCTCAGTCACAATATTAGCAGATAAAATGCTTTTGTTCCTGGTAGTGAATATAAGAGACACTTATAAAGACAGTAGCTGCATTAAGAGCAGATGAAGTTTAATCAGTGCTGTAACTCCAGGTTTACAAGCAAACTTTGAGGGAAATATGCAGATGGCAGTAGTAAAAATTGAAATTATTGCATTATCAACTTTCCATAATTTCATTCTCTCCAGTGAATATCGCATCAATTGGAAAAAGTGATTTGCAGTATAGAACAGAAAAAATTTCAAAGTAGGAGTTATCCATGACTTAACATTATAGACGTTATGATATTGTAATTATTCAAGAGCCTCATTGGTGTGACTTCTGGGAGGGATGTTTTCCTCACTTGGCCTGTAAGCAAAAGCCCGTTAAGCCATGAGATTACTTTTAACCACAGTACTAGGATACGCTCCGCAGCACCCTTCTTGTGGAATATTAATATGACAAGAATGTTAACAGTTACTCAAAAAGAATTCCTCAGTGTTTGAGTGTTTCTTCCTGGAATGAAAAAAAAAGGAGTATATGGCGTGTGCATTGTACAGCCTGTGGCAAATCTAAGCAATCAGTAAAATTTCTTACTAAGAGAGAATATACACTACTAAGCCAACCACAGACATGTCCATGTCACATGTTTCAAAAGGAATAACTCCCAAAGTAGCTCAATTACACATAAAATCATACATAAAATAATGGATGGAAAGTGCTTGGGAATAAAGTGTGTAATTAAATTGGGAGGAATTTTAAGACGGTATGGGAGATAGTATCTAGAAAGAGTAGGATATTAACAAGTAAATCTGCAGATCTGTTGGGTTCCTGTTCAAATTTCAATTCTGTTATTTTATAATATCAGCTCATAAAAAAAAGAAGTAACAGTCACAATGACAGGAGCAATGCAGAAACAGTATAATATAAATTGAACCAATGCAAGCTTGCCCTACCACTTTTTATGATCACTGCAAAAATTTTTTACAAAGACCGCTGGAATACCTATCCATACATCTCCATAATCCAAATTCTCTTGCAGCTTCACATTTAAACAAAATGACTAGAAAGGTGAATTTGACCATTGTGGTAAGTTTAGAGCAAATAGAGGCAATTCCGGAAACCTAGAGACCATGTTTTATTGAAATGGAAAACAGGCAGGTTTGTTGTACACTTTTTAGTGCATAAATATTAGAAATAATCATAATTAAGCAACCTTCTTAACAATATCTGTGAAAATCAAGAAATATGTACAGATATAATTAGAAAAATTTTCCTCGTGTACATTGATATTTCTGTCTCATTGCTGGTAAATTCTTTCCTAATTTAATAATTGTTCATCTTTGTAAAACTTATATAGAAAAATGAATGGGAAAGATATCAATGGGTTATAGCATAACAAATTCCGAGTTTCAACCAAACAGTTATCAGGCATTAGTTGTACTAAAAGTACCAACTGTCTCATTATATACAATAGAGTTTACACTGAATATGTGTGCATAGAATCTTACACCACAGAGATAAATTAAATTGGAGGATATTTTTCCTGTGAATGTACTTACTTTTCTTTGTTTTCTGTAGTTATCAAAGAGAAACTGATTAAGTCACATTTTGTAATTTTCTGAGATGTTGCCATGAAAGTATAAAATAAAATAACTGTTGTTTATATCACAATAAAGTATGAGAATTCTTGTAGATTAACTTTCTGATCAGTTTTGGCTGTACTAACTCATATTAACCATTTATCATATCATCTTTATTTTGGGGTCTCATCAAATGAGAAAAACCTGGTTCTGAGGATTAAAGAAAAAAATAAGAATTTTAATCTGTGACCTCTATGATTACAAGTATGTGGAGCCACATTCCTAGTCATTCATTCAATAATGCCTTTATATGTAGTTAATTCAAACCTGGGATATAACATTGTGAACTTTGTTAGTATTTCTTTCTTTAAAAAAGTAGACACTGTAATTTTTAAATTAATTCATATGTAGTGCATATAAATTGAGTAAATTTTGTTACCATGACTTCAGGTTAAAATTAGGAGAGTCAGAGAAAACTTTAAAGTAATTCTGAAATCTAAAAAAAGGAATTCTACCTTGAAATAAAAATTCCATTTATTTTCTAATTCTCAACCATTCATGCCTCATTGCAACTCTGTTTAACACAACTTTCCTGAAGAGCTTTTGGTTAGTGATGCAAACTGAAAACCATTGTATTTGGGATCAAATCTCCTAAGGGCATGCTTGTCAAGAAAAAAAGATTTTTTTTTTTTTAAATAGAAAAGCTCTGTTATCTAAGAACACAGTATTTTTGCAATGAAAGTTACTTCCTCTCTCTGAAAATACTTTAAAATATTGAACTAAATTCACTTGATGTCAACAGATCCTTGGCACTATTGAATGGCCTGTCAGATGTCAGTAAGTTTAAATATAAAAGAAACTCATGTGTTTGCCCTTATATATTAAAATCAAAACAGTACAACAAACAGTGAAAGTCATCAGGTACTATAACAGGAACAGTAACAAAGAAACTACTCATGATAGCAATGTGAAATACAGTTTAGGATAATCTCTTGGACATGAGCTCCACCAAAACAGAATATGTCTATGTGTTGATTAGTAATGGAGTTGATACTAGTGTGTAGTCCTCGGTACTTGGATGAGATGAACATGGGAAAATGCAATACGATCTCTTCATGTCTTTTAACCTGTTTAGAAATACAAGCCACATTCTTCAGATCATACCTGAGATCTTTATTCTCTCATGCAGTCCTATGGGATAACTATTTCAATTGTATAGAAACAATTCAATTAGGATGCTTATGAAATCAAAGTGATAAGTGTACAAAATGGGTTCAAAAGTAGGAAGTCAAATGTCATACTTCTTATTCCCTATTTGTGACACAATAGCTGTTACAGACACCCTGGGTACTTTTAGGACTGAGCACTTGGTAGTATTGTTCACAATGACAATGATAAGGAAGGAACACTCTACCTTCAGAGCTATGTTCATCATCATTTTGTTTTCTGTGTGTTTTCCATTCATAGAGATTAATAAGTCACAGCAGAACTGGGGCAGTTTCCGAAGGCAGGATCCAGCTTCTTCAAGTCTTTCAGGTAGAGGACTTTGCCAGTTTCTGGTCATTGATACTGATGCTACATGACAGCACAATATACTTGTAGAAGGGAATTTTAATAGTAGTTTCTCACATGCAATTAGGAGATAGAAATTAAAAGAGTAAAATAGACACTTCTTGGATTCTTCTAGCTTGTAACAAGTTAACATATACAAATATTTGCCATTGTTAATATGCTGGGTCTTCCTAAAACTCTCTTTATTTTGTATTTCTGGGGCTCCCTGGTTTCTTTTCCAATTCTTATCACTCTGAACAATATCTTATGGTGAAACACCTCTATTTGACACACTAAAGCTGTGCCACTTTTGGAAACAGCTCCTTATAATGGCTGAGAAGTAAATGATGCAGATTTAGTGTTCTGTAACCTAGGTAACAACATAAACAACAAACCAACACAGTAATGGCTTTTTACTTTCAGTTATTTTACTTCCTCACAAACAGAATTTCGGAGAGCTGTTTTGCAACATGCAAGGTTATTTGTGCTTGATGTAGATGAGCTGGGTGTCAATAAATGAGTACATGTAGACTTTTTTTTCCCTCCTGCCTATTAAAGAGTAATTCAGTATTTAGAGTTCTGTTCCAGGAGAGGCAACTTGATTGTGCAGAAATTAAAACATTTTTGATTTGTTGATGTATATTGATCACTAATAATAAGCTGAACAAGCGCTTTCTCCTAATAAATACTTCAAATACTAATTTGTAATAGCATAATCTCATAGGAATATGATAGAGAAATGAAGTTTGAAAGTTCTGCCAGTGTTCTACCACAAACCAGAAATTTTTGGAGGTTTATACATCTATAAAATTGTTATTGTTAGATCAATCATTGCCATATGAGCAAAATTCAGGGATGAATTGAAATTTCTGGTGTTTTTGTAACAAACTTTTAAAATAAATTTGTTTCTTAAAAAAAATATATATATATATATATCTTTTGGAAAGTTAGATATACAGAGAGGAGGCGAGACAGAAAAGATCTTCTGTCCTATGATTCACTCCACAAATGGCCACAATGGCCAGAACTGAACCTATCCAAAGGCAGCAGCCAGGAGCCTCCTCCAGGGCTCCCACAGGGGTTTAGGTTCCCAAGGCTTTGGGCCATCCTGTCCTCAACTACTCTCCCAGGTCACAACCAGGGAGCTAGGAGGGATGCAGGGTGACCAAGGTTAGAACTGGCGCCCAAATTGGATCTCAGCTCATTCAAGGCGAGGACTTTAACCACTAGGCTATCGCACCGAGCCAGGTATAAACCATTTTTAATTTTCTTGTTTTTGGAGCAATGATAAAGGCATTTAGAATACTTCGTTCTAAGTACATTTTCTTTAGTTTGGTTTTTATTAGATTTTGAATATATTTTAACGTGATCTGGATTTATCTTTTATCTGACAAACTTTTGCAAATACTTTCTCCCATATTTTGCTTTTTATGTAGTTGCTTATTTTGGTATCCACTTTTGAAAAGCAGACATTTGAAGTGCAACGTATAATTCTGTTTTTTGAGGGAATGCATATAAATGGAAGAAATTTAGTGTATTTCATGTGTACATTTTTAAAAAAGGTTTATTTATTTCTATTTGAAAGGCAGATTTTACAGAGAGAGAAGAGGCAGAGAGGTCTTCACTCCCCTAACAGTTTCACTGACTGAAGCTGAGCCGACCTGAAGGCAGGAAGCTTAACTGGGTCTCCCATTTGGGTGCAGGGGCCGAAGCGTTTAAGCCATTCTGTACTGCTTTCCCAGACTATAAGTAAGGAGCAGGATCATCAGTGAAGTAGCCATGACACAAACCGGTGCCCATATGGGATGTCAACACTACAGACAGAGGCTTAGCCTGATGCACACACACACACACACACACACACACACACACAGACACACACACATAAATATGCACTTTAAGAGCATAATAAATAGTGATATTTTCCTCCAAATACTCCTTCACTCTGTCACCTCCACTTATTTTAACGGTGACATACTTTTAATTTCCTTTATAGTCAACTACTAAATAAATAATTCAACAGGTAGTAATTAGTCAAACCACTGTTTTTAAATAATATAGACAAGATTCAACATACTGTATGATCCAGCAATAGCACTCCTAGGAATATATCCAGAACACTTGTTTTATGAGAAACCAACATGCACTCCTATGCTCATAGCAGCACAATCAGTAATTGCAAAAACATGGAAGCAACCAAAATGCCCATCAACAGAGGATTGGATAAGAAAGCTATGGTACATCTACTCCATGGAATACTACTCAGCTATTAAAAAAAACAAAATGCAGTTCTTTGTGGCCAAATGGGCCAAACTGGAAACCATAATGCTAAGGGAAATGAGCCAATCCCAAAAGGTTAAATACCACATGTTTGCCTTAATTTAAGATGATATGATGTTATGTATAACATGTTATGTTATGAATGTTATATGTTGTGTATAAACTAAATTGAAGTATAGGTGAGGTGGTCACAGAAGGTGGCTGGGAACTCGCATTTACTTTTAACATATTGGTTACTCATTACTATGTCAATTAATTCCATAATGATGTAAATTTTTGCTGATGGTATGTTGGAGCTTTCAATTGACTGGGATGATACTCTGCTGGCTCTGTCTTCAGACCAGAGAGGGTATACCTAAGAAGCCGTTGAACTTGACTGGACAATAAGATGCTGGACTCTGTGTTTGGTATACGCTTGCAATGGGGGAATCTCAACTGAACTTGAGCTGTGGTTATGCAACAAGGTGGAGGAATCCACCATGGTGGGAGGGTTTGGGGAGGGGTGGGAGAACTCAAGTATCTATGTAACTGTGTCACATAATACAATGTAATTAATGAAGTTAAATAATAAATAATTAAAAAAATAATATAGACAAGAGACGTAAAAGTAATTAAATCTCAAAATGTAATTTTGCTCATGCTTATTTTTCCCTAATAGTTTCTTTTTACTCAGGTAACTATGTGAAATACCATACTACATTTATTTTCATATCTAGTTAGTATGCTCTTGACTATGGAAATGTCTCTGACTTTGTTTTTCAATGTCTTGACAGTCGAAAAGTGTACGGGCAAGGCATATTGAAGGGTGATTTACAGTTAGTATCTATCTGAAACTCTTCTCATGATAATAACAGCATTGTGGGTTATTTGCAATATTATGAAAGGACGTTTTCATCACTTAATGTCAACTGTACATGAATTCAGCATGATTTATGACTATTGCTTTTGGCCTTGAATAAATCTGATTTAATTTTGGTAGGCTTTTTGTTTCATATAAAAACACTCTTTTCTTTATATCTTGATACTAAGGAAAGAAATAAAAATCTGCACTTATTGTCTAAAGAATGTTATTTGAAATTCCCCCACATATTTGTCTCTTGTGTCTATTATTTTCTTCCAAAACTTATTTGTATCTGTACAGATATGGATATTAATACTAAGCTTATTATGATGACAATATTTTGTTATCTTACTGTAATGTTCCAGATCCAGCTATTAAGAGTTATTTCATTTGATTCCCCTATACCTTTGGCAAGGCTTATCGGTAGGCTTGTGCGTGTGTACGTGTGTGCAGTTGGTAGACATTTGAACATTTTAGATGTTTCCTGATTGTCTTGTGTATTTCTTGCCATATTTCTAGAATTAACCACTTCTCCAAGGAGGCATGATTCTTTTCATTTAAGAAACCAATAAATGGGTGCTAGACCCCACTGTTACCAATTGAGTATACTTCCTTTCCCATTTCTCAGCTGACGAAACAAAAATATATGCTTTCATGTGAACCCATTATATATAAACTTATTTGCAGTTCTTTACATCTTTATCAAACTATACTCAAATTTACATAATTGTCTCCAGCTTCAGTTCATTTCCGTGTTGATCATTCTTTGTATCTCTAGTTATCTGGGAATTCCCATTGCAATGAGCAGCATGGATCGTCATTGTTTGACTCTTGAAGTAATGTCAGAATTGTGAAGGCTCGCTTCCATGAGAAACACCTTACCAGCTAGAATGGTGTTTGGGCTCAGTTATTTCTGCTATTAGATATTGGAGACTTTATTCATTTTGAGAGATGCCTGTGTCAGCCTTTCTTGCCTTCATAGCTCTCACTCCTCAGGTTGTTTCATACATTTTAAATGTAATTACAGTCTCTGATCACTATCTGTATTCCTCCTTGGGATCATCTGGGACCTAAATGATACTTTGAAATTTTCAAACTTTTAGGATCACATTATGCTGCTCAGTTCTACGAGTTTTGACAAATGCATAACGTATTTCATCAGCAGTTACAAAATATATGAAATGAATTTTTACTAAATAATCTTTTGCATTTTATCTTCTTAGTCCTCCTTAATAATCCTGGATTGATACTTTTCCTGCATCCAGATATTTATATTTTTCAGGGAATAATAAGACAGAATATAATGATAGGTAGCTGTGCCAGTCTCCTTATTCAATGATCAGTAAGTATTAATAGTTGCTATGTGTCATTTCATTGCTTGGTAGAGCATACTAATTATGATCAAACTTTGGTATGTATTAATAAAACTACCACAAACACTTGCCTGGCATTGTTTGCATAGATATAAATTGTCAACGTATTTCAGCAAATAATTGAAGTGTGATTATTGAATCATAAGTGAATTCTCTGTTTTGCTTGATAAGAAATGGAAATGGTTGTACTGTTGTGGATTCCTATCAACGATAAACATAAGATCTTGCTATTTCACATCCAAGATATTACCAATTTGAGCACATTTAAGCCATTCTAATAAGTATACTTTTTCATTATTGTTTTAATTTATAATTCTATTGCAACAATGATCATCATCATTATTTTATTTCATATGGTTTGTGTAGTCTCAGGTCTTCATTGAGGATCCAGTTCTGATCATTTTGCTAGTAGGTATATATATGAAATAATAAGTGTGTGTGTGTGTCATACTTATTTCTTATTTTGGGTTTGTTAAGGCTGCTTAGTTTTTTAGAAAGAAATTATTTACCAGATATGTATTTTGAAAAGAGTTTTCTCCCAATCAATGGCTTGACTTTTGGTTCTCTTAGTGGTGCCTTTGCCACAACAAAAGTTTTTATCTGTTTTGACATCTAATTTATTTACTATTTCATTGTATCAATTGCTTTGGTGGAGTCACAAATCTTACTGTGGAAACCAGGATAGCATACAGTTTTATGTTTTATTCTGGAAGTTTTACAGTAGTACATGTTTAGATGCATCATCTAAGTCTGTTTTTAGGGAAGTTTTATGATTTGTGTCTATGTCTGTTTTTTCTACATTAGTTTTCTGATTGCCCCATCCTCCAATGATGGAAACATTATCTACTAAACAGTATCTATACATCTTTCACAAATCAGAGGTAACATTTTTCATGAGTTTGTTTCCAGACTCTATTCTTTCTTTGATATGACTAAGATATCACCAGTCAGCTACCTTGATTACAGTGTCTTTTTGGTAATATAGCAGTTCCTGTCTGGCTGCTCCTCTTTCAATCCAGCTTTCTGCCTATGATCTTTAAAGGTGGCAGATTCCCTCAAGTCCACATGGCAGACTCAGAGAACAATCCTGGCTCCTGTCTTCAGTACAGCTCAGTCTCTGGCATTTGCTGCCATTTGGGGAGTGAGCCAGTGAAGAGTGGCTATCTATTCACTCTCTCTCTATTTTCTGCCTCTGTTTTTTTTTCTGAAAAATCTGCCTTTCAAATAAAAAATAAATATTTAATAACAAAATGGTCAAATCTTAGACTCTGGTGATGCCAAGTGAAGGTCAGAATGTAAACCACAGCAATTTTCATACATTTTTGGCACATATTCGAAATAGAGTACTAAGTTTGAAAAATGATTTGGCAGTTTTTTACAAAATTAAGTATCATTTTATCATATCATCCAGTAATCACTATCCTTGAAACTTGTCCCAGCACCCCGAAACATAAGATTACACAATATTTGTACAATGATATTAATAACACCTTTACACATAATTATTACTTGGGAGCAGTCAAAGATCACAGGTGACTGGACAATAATTGAGGTGCAATCAAACAATGGAACATTACTTATCACTAACTATAAGTTTTTTTAACTGTTGAACCATAGCAAGACATGAAATGAATCTAAAACTGTTCTTACAAATAATCATTAAAAGAAAGTAGGGTTTTTTGTATTCTGTTTGTTAAGTTCTTTATTTAGTTGGGGGTTAAACTTGTAACTATGACTAAAATTGGAAGTATGTGGAGTGAAAATTAAAAGAAAAATGAGAAAGGAAGGAATAAAAGTGTGGGAACAAGGGAAGGAAAGAGGGTGGGCCAGAAACTATCACTATGCACTTAAAACTGTGCATAGAAAGCACATGAAACTTGTTTGCTTTAAAAAATACTTAACATAAAAATTAAACACAAAAATATTTACCAAAGCTGTCACTGACTTGCTGAAATGTTCCATCCATATTTTAGTAAAGTTTTTCGTTTCGATCATAAATGGAGATTTCTGTGGCAGACAAGCACTTTTATCAAGCAGTTGAATAAGTCATCTTTACGAAGTGTACCCAGGAAAAAGAAAAATACCTATCTTTTCCTATTCATTGGAATTTAAAGCAAATAAAAAATGGAATGTTAACATTTTCCACAGTTTTTATTATATACAGTTGATATTCTTAGTTGGTAAATCACTAAAATCGCTTGAGACACATGCTCGAGTCCCAAGCCAATGCAAGGAAGATGATAAGAAGATAGTGACGTTTTTGCTAACCAGCCAAAATCAATACTATTGCAGTGGAGGTTAGTGAGAAAACAACTTGTCAAACCAGCAGCTAGGTGATAGCTGTCAGCACGGGAGACCGCTGCTCAGAGCCAGCAGTGCAGGAGATGACAGCTGTAAGCATGATTGCTTCTCTCCCGTAGTTTCAGGTCACTGATGCGCAGACGAAACTGATGAAAAGTAACATGTTAAAATTGTAAAGGGATGTTTTATTTTCAAAATTAGACCATCAGAGCCAGGCATAGTGAATAAAAGCTGCTGGGCCTTCTGGGCAAAATAAATGTACATTTAATATCTTTCCATTGATTTCTGTTACCGAATAAATGGATCATCTTAAAGTGCATATACTATAAAATGAGTGTGGGTTTTGCGTGTAGATCACATATGTTCAACTGCAGATTTTATCACTTCCTACTTGTTTGAACAATCAGCACATCACTTAAGCTGTCAATGACTCAGGTTACTTTATAGAAAAGGGCAGTAACCGTGCATGTCTCATAGCACAGAGGATTTAGAACATTTGTTTTTCCTATGCACTTAAAACAGCTAGAGACTCACAGAACACATATATCATAAAGTCCTCAAATTTGAAGTACACAATTTGGTTACCTAATTTTATCTTTATTTATTTTTTTTAAAAGATTTTTATTATTATTGGAAAGCCGGATATACAGAGAGGAGAGACAGGGAGGAAGATCTTCCATCCGATGTTTCACTCCCCAAGTGAGCCGCAACGGGCCGGTGCGCGCCGATCCGATGCCAGGAACCAGGAACCTCTTCCAGGTCTCCCACATGGGTGCAGGGTCCCAAAGCTTTGGGCCGTCCTCGACTGCTTTCCCAGGCCACAAGCAGGGAGCTGGATGGGAAGTGGAGCTGCTGGGATTAGAACCGGCGCCCATATGGGATCCCGGGGCTTTCAAGGCGAGGACTTTAGCCGCTAGGCCATGCCGCCGGGCCCCAAGGTTACCTAATTTTAAAAAGTGATAATATTTGTTGCATTTAATTGAAACAGATGCGACTAGAATTGTGGCACAAAAGCCAAATCTTCAGCCTTACTGTACTAGCAATCCCATATGATTGCCACTTCATGTCTGGCTGTTCCACTTTCAATCCAGTGTTCTGCTTATGGCCTGGGAGAGCCTCAGAAGGTGACCTACGGCCTTGGAAGCCTGCACCCACTTAGGTAACTCAGAGGAAGCGCTCAGCTTCCAGTTTAGACCAGCTCAGCTCTGGCGGTTGTCATCATTTGGGGAGTGAACCAACAATGAAAGATGTCTCTGCCTCTCTCTGCAACTGCCTTTCAAACTAAAAAATACAAATGAATCTTAAAAATCCACAACTTTTTAACTAAGAAGTACATACAATTACTTTACACTATTTTACTTGCATATATTTTAAGCTATACTATATTTTGTTGTTATTAAGATATATTTAAAAATTATAAAAGGAAGTAAATAATTCCTTTTGGACAATACATGAGATTTTAAAATATCCTTCATAAACACTGATTTCAAAAATGCATATAGCCTGTGTCTGTGTTGATAGACCCTCCTGTAAGATCTTTTAAATTGTTACCCTAGAGGCAACTAAATGACAATAAGTAAATAAAACCCACCCTTCCCCTTATGCAGGCAGCTCTCAATGCATGACCACTTGATCACATCAAATGTCAATGATATCCATTAGAATGTTATATATGATGAAACCTCTGATAGATCTAACTTATAAAGAGTAAGATGTATTGACTTCATTGTTTTGGAATTTCAAAGTCCAAACAGGATGGTGCAAACTTAAGCTCTGGTAAGTGCCCCATAGAGAATAACAGGGTATGCAGGAAAAGAAAAACACAGGAAAAGTCAGGAAACAGGCACAGGATCAAAACTGAACCTAGAGATCACCTGAAAAATACGTGGTAATGAAATTGCCTCCAGTGCAAGATGGCCTTCCACCGGACCCCACCTTCTAATGATTCCACTCTCTCTCAGCTGTGCCTTGAAAGTGGTAGTTGACTTCTAAAGCTTGCAAGGCTGATCAGAAATGTCACAACACCCTGGCATGTTTTGTAATGATCAAAAAATAAAGTTAGACGAGTTAAATATATACTAAAAACATAAAAGTAATAAAATGAAACAATTTTGTACATTTTGGGAGTGGAAGTTCTACGAAAAAATTGAAACCTTATGTCCCTTTCCTTAAGCTGCTCCTAAATTGAATCACTGTGACTTTTTTGCTTTTCTTCTACAGAAATAGTAGCTTACGTCCAGCATTATGGTACAGCAGGTTAAGCCACTACTTACAAGACCAGCATCTCACTCAAGAATGCTGAGTTAAGTCCTGGCCATTCTGCTACCAATACAACTTCTTGCCCGTGAAACTGCGAGCGAGCACAGCTGAGGATTCTGCAAGCTCTTAGGCCCTAGGTTTTGAGCTGATGCAGTCTTAACCATGATGGTTGATTTGGGTGTGAACCTGAAGATCTCTCTCTGGCTCTTGTCTACCTTCCCTCCCTCTCTTCATCTCTTTCTTCCCCTCTCTCCCTCCCTTCTTCACCCTTTCTTCTACCTTTCATTTGTCACTCTGCTTTGTAAATGAATAAACTTTTTTTTTCAAAAGCAGAAATAGCTTTGAAAATGATTCCCAGAAGATCTGCCTGAGTTTCTAATATTGGAGTGTAATTATGCTGTTTCTCATCTTACTGTTATTCTCTAGAACAGTACTGTAGAAAGTAATACCCAAAGATGTCCTAGCCCTGATTCTTTTTTTAAAGATTTATTTATTTTTATTGCAAAGTCAGATATACAGAGAGGAGGAGAGACAAAGAGGAAGATCTTCCGTCCGATGATTCACTCCCCAAGTGAGCACAAAGGCCAGAGCTGAGCTGATCCGAAGTCAAGAACCTCCTCCAGGTCTCCCATGCGAGTTTAGGGTCCCAAAGCTTTGGGCTGTCCTCAGCTGCTTTCCCAAGCTACAAGCAGGGAGCTGGATGGGAAGCAGGGCTGCCGGGATTAGAACTGTCGCCCATATGGGATCCTGGTGTGTTCAAGGCAAGGACTTTAGCCACTAGGCCAAGAAGCCGAGCCCTCTTGTCCTAATTCTTAAAACCCATAATTACATTAGACTATATGGTTAAAAAAGAAGATTACAATTTTAGGGAAAATGAAGGAGGGGAGACTCCAGCACTAACTAAACTGTATCAAAAAACAATTTTAAAAATCTAAAAAAAAATTAAGACTGTTAATTGGCTGATATGAGAATGAGGACATTGTGCTGGTTTATCTGTAAGAATCAAATATGTTCACAGGTGTTTCAATAGCAATAGATAGAGGCAGAAGAGAAGACAGATGAAATACAGACAGTATTCAGTATAGCTTTGCCGACTTTGGAAAAAGATATGAGCTACAGAACACTGATGGCATCTAGAAGCTGGACACCACAGGGAAATTAATTCTTCTCAGAACCTTTGATAAGAACATGGCTAATATGGACTTAGTTGGGCTCTTCTCTAAACTTTATAAACTGAAAACTTAGCCCCTAAGATGACCATATTTGGAGATAGAGACTGAAAGGTAGTAATGAAGGTTTTGGTAAAGGAGCTCAGACATGATGGGTTTCATTCTTTATAAGACAGAAAAGGGCAGAGAAAGTCCATGAAAGTGGCCAGAGGCTTTCGGATCCTTTTAATTCTATAAGGCAGAGGCATAGATCTACGTGGCTTTGAATATGTGTTGTTGCCCAAAAAGCAATGGAGATGCTAAAGGCCATTCCAAAAATCATCGGAGTTACTACTCTGATAGGTTAGGAGTCAACAGGATCTAGAGCTAAGGTGGTCTTCTCGTATGGTTCAACAAGAATTCTTTTTTTTTTCTTCTTAAGATTTATTTATTTTTATTGGAAAGGCAGATATACAGAGAGGAGGAGAGACAGAGAGGAAGATCTTCCATCCAATGATTCACTCTCCAAGTGACCTCAACAACCAGTGCTGTGCTGATCAGAAGCCAGGAACCAGGAATCTCCTCCAGGTCTCCCATGTGGATGCAGGATCCCAAGGCCTTGGGCTGTCCTCGGATGCTTTCCCAGGCCACAAGCTGGATGGGAAGTGGAGCTTCCGGGATTCAAAAGAGCATGCTCCAATGTGGGGTGGCACTGCCATCCCAGTGGGTTGCAGAATAGGATGTTGATACAAAAGGTGTTAATTCTCAGTTTAAGTGTTCCTGAAATCTGCCTTGGTAGCTTTTGGGCCTTCTGGGAAAGTGTCACCCTTCTCTTCTGAGCTAAATATTTTCATTTCCAAATTCTACACCCTACAAAACACTAGATTGTAATAAGGAAAATACCTTAACAATTTATAGCAGATCCACTGCTCTTTCAATTGCTAGTGATATGTTTCACATCTATATCTTAGACTTCATTAGAATATTTATTGTCCTTTTCCTTACCTAAGTTTCTAAAAGGTGGAGCAGACTGTCTAAACTATGCCTCCAAAGATTCTCAGCTTCTACTCATCAAGTTGCAAGGAGCTTTCTCGATTTTTAAGTATCTGTGATAGTAGAATCCTCCTCCCCTCTTCTCAGTGTCAGAATCTAAACAGGCTGGGGCTGTCAAAAGAAAACACTATGGACTTTGTCACCTAAGCCAAAGCAATGTGTGTTCTTGTATGTTTTAAGAGACTTTTGGCAGCTATGGTTTCCTGAAGCCTCCTCTTGCTGGCTTGCAGGTAGCCCACCTGCTGTCTCTTCCTTTTCTTACAGACTACTCAGATTAGAGCACAAACTATAGTTTCACATAACATCAGGGGCCTATTTAAAGCTCCTCTCTCAAACTATAGTCACACTGGGGATTAGGATCTCATCTTGTGAATATTTGATGGGAGTGGGGGATGGAGAGGAGATACAACTGCCAACTGAGATGGAAAAGCTTGATAAATTCTAAAACACTATGAATCTTGAAATATGCAGGTGGAATATGTCCTTAACTAGTAAGTGAATATTTGTTTTAACCCTATACCATACATGCCTTCTTCCTGATAAACTGTGAAGTCAAAGTGAAAACGTATTTGCAAGCTCATTTCTCTTAGGGGGATGATATGTTAATAACCTCAGCTCAAGCTGAGCTGTTACTCCTCTGTGTTTCTGTAGTTTCATAGTCTCCTGATTATATAGTGACTATCAAACTGAATAAATTTTGTCTCCCTGTTAATTGTGAAGCAATTCAGGGAGAAAAGGAGGTTCATTAACCCTGGGCTTAAATAAGGTGTTTAACAATGTGTGCTATAGTATATTTCAATTTCATTATTTGCATTCTTTCTTATCCTAAAATGCTATCCTGTGCTTTAAATTCTAGCAAGTTATTCTGAAACATCGATGTTGTTTTTTCTTTAAATTTTCATCTAGAATCTGTGTGTTCAGGCCTTTGAAGCTGCCGAAGGTCATTGAAATTTGTTGGAGGTATTATCAGTTTATCGCTTTAGGGATACATACTCTGAGGTTGTATCTCTGGATTGAAGATTGACATGAAACAGGTGTAAAGGAGGAGCTTAAGGAGCTTGAAGCGAGAAAAACAGCCAGGAATCTTCTGTTACTTCTCACGTGAGAGATGACACACTAGCAATTGAAAGTGCTTTGACAGAAATGAATGAAAAACTACATGGAGTGAGAGTTGGTAGAGGATAAGATATGAGAAAACAGAATTCTAAGTAGTTTATAACAAAATATTTTATTGTCAAAAACACCATAGCATCTACTTATCTTTCGCTGCCTTTAGTAAATATTTAACATCTCTGAGGAGTTTTCTTGCGCTCTCAGATTACAGATATGCCTTTCTATATTACTGTCATCAAGATGTGTTGAAATATTATCAAGGTCAACTTTTCATTGCTTATGTTAGGGCTTATGTTAATATTACTTTCAAAATTTTTAATATAAAATAGTAGAAATCTTACCATAAAAAGCAACACTTTTGAGCTTATTTGAGTAGAATGGGATTCATGTCTCTGTTCTCTAAAACTAAATTGAATTGAGTTTATATAAATTACTGAATATGATAATTTCTAGGCTGTATCTAATAGTTTTTTTTTTCTTTAGGAATCAAAAACCTGATATACTTGGGGCAGCAATACCATCATAGCAGTGCTGGCATCCCATATGGGATACAGTTAAAAGTCCAAATTGTTCCGCTCTTGTTGCTTTGTGATACAACTCCCTGCTAATTTGTCTGGGAAAGCAGTGGAGGACAGCTCAGCTAGTAGGACCCCGGCAACATGTAGACAACTGTAGACAGGTTCCTGGCTCCTGGCTCCTGGCTTCAGCCTGATCAAACTTCAAATGTTTTTGACTCTTTGAGTCCTGAACCAGGGGATATAAGACCTTTCTTTCTTTCACTCTAGATCTTGCTCTGTTTCTCTCTACCCCATCACTCTCCTTTTGAAATAAACATTGAACATTTTATGTATTATATAGTATTATGAAGCCATAATAAAACAACATTTCTCTAAATGAAAGACTTATGTTAACCTTAACATCTATCCCCAGAAGTAAGGAAAAATACTGCAGAGCCCACATGCAAAAATTAACAGGTGGCTTCTAAAATATTTGCTCCAGAAGCTGACACAGGGAAAGCTGTATTCTGCCAGTTGCTCATAATCTATGTGGATCTTGAACTTTTCAGTAAGCTCACTGCATTATTTAAATTTGAGGTATACCTTGTTTCAAATATTCCTGCATTACACAGTTTCTCATATCAAGAACTCACCAGATATTGTGAAGGACTTTATTTTCCTTTTGTAATTGAATTTTAAAACTTCAGGGAAGAAAACCCTGTCAAACCACTTTTTTTATACCTCAACCCATGGTTGTAGAACAATATCTAGTGAATGAGTCCTTGATTGATTCTCATGTGGAACAGATTATTCAAAAGTATCTCTAAAAAGTGGAAAAGTTTAGGAAAAAAATATTTAGTAATAGCTTGTGTGAAGGGAAAAAATAAGTAAGACCAATGGGCGGGGGGAGGGGCAAATTCTTGACATTCAGGAAACTGTTGCTAGTGATGACAAATTTCCAAAGCCTTGGGCTGGTGTGTGGCAGAGCAAGTAACGCTGATGCGTGTGATGCTGGGGTCCAGTTTGGAATCTGGTTCATTTCCTAACTGCTTTATTTGCATTCCAGTTCTCTAAAAGTGGCCTGAGAAAATCAGAACAAGATTATTTGAGTTGCTAGGCCTCTGCCATTCATGCGGATGACCCAGATGAATCTTCTAGATTCTGGCTTCACCATGAACCAATGGTGACACTGTGGTATTTGTGCAGTAAACCACTGATAGGAAATCTCTCCCTCTGGCTGTGTTTTGAAATAAATCCTTTTATTCTATAGGGTCTTTGTTTACTATCTTTTTTTTTTTAAATTTTTTAATATATATTTTTATTATGTTATTTATTTATCTGAGGTGAAGGGGAATATTGAGGGAGAATCCCCACCCAGTCTCCCACCCGCCCAAGGTCCCAGATGCGGGGCATGCTGAGATACTTGCTCAAGTGTTTACTATCTTTAAGTCTCTTTGATTTATTTTTTCCATGATCTTAAAATTCCATGTTGACTATCAATATTTTTTAGTTTAGGTAATAAAAGTATTCTTTATGACTTGAGACTCAGTATGTTTTTAAAGTTTATCATCTTATACTCTTAGTTGTTTATGATTATTTTTTATCCCTGAGTCTCAGATCCAAACCTTTCTAAATAAGTGCATTATATTTATAATTGAGGTAAAAATGCCACCTGCAGTCTGTCAAACATCCAATGTCTCAACAGAAAAATGGAGAGGATGAAGGAACATATTAGTGAAATTGAAGACTGGACACTGAAAAATAACCATAATTTATAAAAGGGGTAAGTAAACTAAAACACATCTAGCAAACTTTTACAGTCATCTTAAATGATGCTATAACAAGATCTGACTATTAATGTCACTGGCAGATCAGAGTAAGAAATAAGCTAAAGTAATATTCAATAAAAGGAATAGGTGGAGCCAGCATGATGACTCAATGGACTAACCCTCTGTATTGCAGCACTAATATCCTATTGTGGGCTAAGGAGTTGATTAGTGCTCATTAGGCTGAGCAGGAACAGGAACTGGGCTTGTGGCTAAAAACACCTAGACTAATTGGACTTATCTATATCCAATATTCTGCTAAATGAGGATGTGGGGGGAAGAGTATATAAGGAGAGGTGAAGGAGAATAAAGCGAGACTTCGCAGAGACTTCCACCATCACTGGTCTCCTGTCAGTGCTTCATCCCCAGACCCTCTCCATGTCCATGTTACTGGCTTTGCTGACCCGAGCAATATCCCGTATGGACAACAGCACATGGCCCCGCTGTTCCACTTGCTTTTGGGTTAGGAATGCACCAGAGGATGTCCCAAAGCTTGTTACACTGCACCTGTATAGACCTGGAAGGAGCTCCTGCTCCTGATTTTAAATCCTCTCAGTTCCATTTGATGCAGTCATTTGGGGAGTGAACCAGCAGATGGAAGATCTTTCCATCTGTCTCTCCTTTTCTTTATAAAACATGTCTTTCAAATAAAATCATTTTTTATTTAAAAAAGGATTAATTCAAATTTGCTCTAATTTGATTAACATTTGAAACTGTAGATTCAATAATCTGAGAACAGATTATGCTAAATTGTGGTAAATACATCCCAGTTATTCCAAGTTATACTTTGGAAAACAGAAACAAAATTAAAATTTGAAAGCAGGTAGGAAGAACTAATGTACAAATAGGAGTACAATTCATGATACATCACAACAATATTCATGGAGCCAATCATATAATTACTAAACAACTTACAAGTGCCAGAATGTCAACCAACCAAGAATTAATTCTCAAAGAAAAATATTGTTGAAGAATAAAAAAGACAAAACATTCGTGAAGAAACACACATATATGCACACATATATACACATGTATTTGTGTGTATCTTTGCATGCACAAATGTTTCTCAAAAGCAAGAATACGTGTATTAGTAGGTTTTCAAATTTAAATAAGTCATTTTAAGTGAAACAAGAAACATAGGGCAGGTCTTATGGATAAAGTGTCTAATCCTCAACCAGCAAGCACCAACCTCCCATTTTGTCGTCAGCTCATGTCCTGGTTGCTCCATATCCCTTCCATTCATCTCCCTGTTTGTGGTCTGGGAAAGCAGTTAAGGACAGCCCAAAGCCTTGGGATTCTGTGCCCAATGGGGAACCCTGTGCCCAAATGGGAGACCCAGAAAAAGCTTCTGGCTTCAGATTGGCTCAGTTCTGGCAGTCGTGGTCACTCGGGGATTAAATCAGCAGATGGAGTGAATCAGCAGATGGAGTGAATTAGTGGGCTAAAGATCTTTCTTTCTCTCCCTCTTTCTGTAAGTCTGACCTCCCAATAAAAATAAATACATCTTTAAAATGATTTGTTTAGAGATACAGATTTAGTGGCTGCTATTGTGGTGTAGTTGGTTAAGTTGTTGATTGCGATATCAGCATCCAATATTAGAGTGTCAGTTTCAGATACTTTGATATTAATCCAGCTCCATATTAATGCTCCTGGGAAGGTTGTACAGATGATGCAAGTACTTGGGATGCTGCTGCCCAAGGGGGAAAATGATTACTGGCTTCAGTCTCACCCGTACCTTGCTATTGGTGCCATTTGTAGAACAAAACAGATAATAAAATCTACCTCTCTGCTTTTCAAATATATATATATATATATATAATATATAATATGTATATATAATCAAACAATATTGGCTTAAAGTGCAGTCATGCATGACATATTCTGCAATAGACTGCACATACAATGATGGTCACACAAGATTATCATGGAATTGAAAAGTTGCTTTTCTTTAGTAGTTCAGAGTCAGTTATTTGTCTCATGGCAACCGAGAATTATGATGTGGACATATAATGAGGGGGAGTGGCAAACAAAGCAAGTGACTAGCTCTTTTATTGAATAGCAGAGACTCCTGCTTGCCAGGAGAGTTTCCCAACAGAGGGGTCCACCAATGTCTGAATAGTGGGGACTTACTTAGGGAGTGTATATCAATTGATACATGCTCCTATTTAGTTTAGGTACTTTAGAGTTCTGCCTTGTTTGCGCTACGCTGTTTAAATGATGGTTATGGATACTGACCAGTTAATAAATGTTACACTGCCAAGCACTTGAGAAATGTGACAGTTGTGAATTTGTGTCATGTGATGTATTCTGTTCTGTTGCCAGCATCCAGTTTCTTATGGTTACCTATGGATAAGGGACCCGTTACATTCCCCAACTAGCAGTATTTTCATTTTCTTGGAGAAAATGTCTTTAGCCTTACTAGCAGATGGTATGTTTCAAATACCTGTCTCTTTATATGCACAGAGGCTCTCCCTGAGTCTTCACATTATCGCCTTGTGGTTATGTATTGTAAAAAAAAGATTAAGTGAAGGAAAACTGTTCTAACATAAATACATTGTGGCATTAAAAATATTTCAGCTATTACAAGATCTTAAAGAAAAAATATTAACATGTATGCCTTAGAAATAGGTGCATATTTTCATCAAAGGTAATCATTTTAAATATGTACAATCCGTATCTACATGATCAATTTTTATGAGACCAAAGATCATTATAAGAATATCATAAAATGATGGATATTTTTCAAGCATACACGAATTTTATAAAACTCAATCTTTAAGCAATATACTAAAGAGAAAGTTTTGTCACTAGGATAGATTAAAGTTTTTGACTAAATGAATTTTCTTGCCAAAGGGCCATGGTACTTCATCGAATCTATTTCTCTGACAGAATAAATCAATGCAAATGACAAATTGCAGTTCCTCAGAAAAGATTTAGCTTTCTCCACACATCCATTCTCTTTGTGGAAATATATTTTCAAGATATCAGTAGTTCCAAGTCTCAAATTTTTGAGCAGAAATGTATTTGCACTCAGCATTGTGTTTTCAAGTGGTGAAAAGTTGGCAAATAGATTGTGGAAGATGTGAGAACTATAGATTTTTAAAGTGCATTTCAGTTGTTTCTTTGAATTCAGTAATTTTCCTTCAGTATTCAGGTCTCAAAACCATTGCTTCCATTTCAGGAGTAAAGAAAAGGATGGAAAAACTTCTGTTTTCTGTTGCACACACACACCGCACACGCTCACCACACATACATACTATACACGCACATGCACACCACACACACTACACACACTAAACACACATACACCACACACACTAAACACACATACACCACACACACTAAACACATAACATGCTACACACATACTATGCGCATATATACACATTATACACACTACACATGGACATATATATACATATATTCTTAAATATGAATTTACGTTTTGTAGTTCAACAAATAGTGTATTTGATTGAATACACATGGCACATGTAAGTTATTTGTATTTAGGAAATAATTTGTATTCAGGAAGTGGGAAGGGCATCTTAATTTAAAGCCTAACCTAAAAAGGCTCATGGCACAAAATAAATAAAAATTAGAAGTTCCCAATTAGATTTACATATATGAAGGGGAAATGTATAATTGAAATGTCTATAGACATCAGCTAAGTAGTACCTATGGTTTTACTGGATGTATGCTAATGTTTGGTCAAGATACATCTGTACTTTGAAAATTTTCACTTGACTATGATATGGTTTATCTGCTAAAATGCATAATGCATCTCTATTTCCAAATCAAAGATGAACTTCCAATGAAACTGTTAAATATATGTTGACAATAGGATGTTGGATTCTGCCATTGTCTATACACAATGTTATGACACACTTAAGCAGCAGAATGATGGACTTATTACTGATTTTCAAAGGACTATGTTATTATAATAATATAGGGGAAATCAGTGGGTGCAGGGAATTTAGGTAAGGCGAAGGAGAAATCCCAGAAGTATTTCGGTTTACTTTAGAGTTGCAAGTTAAATCTCCCACTAAATAAAGGATACAAAGAGTATAAAGTACAAACCCACTCTTCCTCAGGAGTGTTCAAAAGCGCTATGAACAATAATTGAATAGCAGGAGCTCCATTTCACTCAGATACACAGTATTTCTTTTGCTCTCTACATTATCAATCACATACCAAAGAAACCATGATATGTTACTTTTAGATTCGATTATTTCACTAAACATAATGGCCACCAATTGTATCCATTTTGTTGCAAAAGAATGTTGTTACTTTTTTATGAATGAGTAGAATTCCACCATGTGTATACAACCAGATTTCTTTACCCAATCATCAGTTAATGGACATTTGAGCTGATTCCATATCTTAGCAATTGTGAATTGAGCTGCTATTAATGTGGAAGTAGAGATTATTCCCTCATATGCTGATTTTTATTTTCATTTGGGTAAATTCTCAAAGTGGAATCTCCAGGTCTTATATTGGATCTATTTTCTAATCTCCGGGCGATCTCCACACTGACTTCCATGATAATTGCACTCATGTGCAGTTCCACCAACAGTTTATTAAAGTATCTTTTTATCCACGTCCTTGCTAGCATTTGTTATTTTTAGATTTTTTGGATGAAAACCATTCTGACTGAGATGAGGTCAAACCACCTTGTGGTTTTCATTTGTGTTTGCCTGAAGCCTGATGAGCCTGAGCATCTTTTCTGTCGGCCATTTGTATTTCAGCCTTTGAAGGAAGTGTTTTCAAATCTTTAGCCCTTCCTTAACTGGATTGGTTCCTTTGTTGTTGTTGGTTTTTCTGAGTTCTTTACATATTCTGGTTATTAATTCTTTATCAGATGGTATTCTACAAATATTTTCACCCATTCCTTTGGTTGTTTCTTCAGTTTGATGAATGTTTCCTTTGCTCTACAGAAGTTTCTTTACTGGATATAATCTCATTTGCCTAATTTTGTGTTTATTGCTTTGCTTCTGGGTCTTTTTTGAAAACTTCTTGCTTATGCCAATATGTTACACTATTTGTAGTGATGAGTTAGTTTCAAGTTTCAGGTTTAGATGCTTGTTCTATTGTACAGGATGTGCAACAGATGCTTGATTTTTGTACAGGATGTAGAGTGTTATGTTTCGCACTTCTGCATGTGAAGATCCAATTTTCCCAACACCACTAGCTTGAGTGATGGTCCCTTTTCTAGGGAATGATTTTAGTTTGTTTCTCAAAAAGTAGTTGTTTGTACGTGTACGCATTAATTTCTGCAGTTTCTATTCTTTGTTCGGCATGTCTATTTGGAACCGGTAGCTGGTTGTTGTGATTACAACTTCTCTATAAAGTGTTTTGAAATCTGGAAATGGAATGCATTCAGGTTTATGTTATTGTTAATGACTGCTTTGTTAATTCAAAGTCTCCTGTGTTTCCCTGTGAATTTAAAGGCCATGTTTTCTATATCTCAAAGAATGTTCTTGGTATTGTGATTGAGATCACATAATCTCTAAATTGCTTCAGGTGGCATGGACATTTTATGATAGTAATTCTTACAATCCATGTAAGATATTTTTCCATTTTGTTATGTCTTATTCTATTTCTTCCTTAAGGTTTTTTGCAGTTTTCTTTGTGTGTATCTTTTATGCCCTTGGGTAAAAGTATCCCAAGATATTTATTTTTTAGTTGCTTTTATGAATAAAACTGATATGATTTTTTTTCAGTCACAACAATTGCTGGTGTATACAAATGCTGCTTTGTGTGTTTAATCCAACAACACATCAAAAACATCATCCTCCCAGACCAAGTGGAAACAATCCTTGTAATGCTGGGATGTCTAAGCATACACATATCAATAAATGTAAAACAAAATCATTTGATTATCTTAATAGATATGGAGAATGCATTTGAAAAAATGTGACATACAATCATTTCTTCTCAAAAATTTTAGCAAATTGACTATATATAATAACATTATGTATTATAATATAATATATATATATTAACACAATTAAGGCAATATATAACCAATCCATTACAATCATCATATTGAATGGGAAAAAGCTGGAAGTATTTACTCTTAGATCTATTTATTAATTTATTGACTTATAAATATTTCTTTTATTTGAAAAGCAGAGTTACAGAATGAGATTGAGGGGAGAAATGGAAAATGAGAGTGGTCTTCCATTTATTCGTTCATTTCCCCGAGAGCCACTAAGGCAGGAGCAGGGCCATTGACGCCAAGAGCTTCTTACGAGTCTGCCACACGGGTGCAGATGCCCATGTTGCTGAGCCATCCTCCACTCTTTCTCAGGCACCTTAACAGGGAGCTGAGTCAACAATGGGGCAGCTGGGACTCAAGCAAGTGCCCATTTGGACGCTGGCAATACAGTCAGTTCCTTTATCTGTTATGCCAAAATGCCAGCCCCTATTTGTTCTGGAAATTTTAGCCAGAACTATTAGGCAAAAAAAAAAAAAAAAAATCACAGGGATAAAAATTGGAAAGGAGGATGTTAAATTATCTCTGTAGATGACATGATTCAATATATGAGGGAACCAAAAACTCCATTAGGAGATTATTAGAACTCATAAAAGAGCTTGTCAAAGTTGCAGGATGTAAAATCAATACAGAAAAATCATTATCATTTGAATGCAGAAGCAATGTTATATATTTTAAGAGATACATTTCTTTCTGTTCATTTTATGTGAAAGTCAGAGGAACAGAGAAGCAGAGATCTTCCATTGGTGATTCACATGTGCTTGAGCCTGGATCTGCTGACACTGGGGAATGCATTTGCAGAAAGTTTGATTGAAAGAAACTGCCTCATATCAGGAGCTGCGACATGGGATGCAGGTGTGCAAAGTCACATCTTAATCGCTGAGCAATATTCCTGTCACATTTCTTGGATTTTTAAAAAAAATGTATCTTACTGCTTTTTCAGGCAGGGACCTAGAGCAGAAGTGGAGTGATCAGATCTTGGATTGGCACCCGTATGGAATTCCAGCCTTGTAGCTGAGGATTTAACAAGTAGTAGCACGGTGTTATGACCTTGACCTTCTCTGCTAGAGTTGAAATTCCCTATTTACTTTTCTTCCTTGATTTGCAAGTAGCAAATGTAACATCAACTGAGTTATTATTTAACCTCTTTAAACCATGAAATACATCTATAGGAATTAATAGCAAGGTGTTTGATTTTGTAGTTAATCTTTTTTAGTAAAAAAGATGAGCTACTATTAACCGTGAATTTTATAAATAAATATTTTGGTAAACTTTCTTTAGAGGAAATATAGTAATCCCCATTATCTTTGTATGCATTATGTGTATATGATACTCTTCATCAATACAAAATTGCCTTTGTTTTGAACTCCTTGGCAGGACTGATATATATATAGTTCAGACTATCTAGAAGTTATGAAAATTTTACATTCTTTTCTGAAGTGGTTGCTATAATCATTCATCAGTTGCTTCAGCGTCATAAAATTCAATAATCCTATTTGAAAAGTCATTTTGTTGGGAATCTCATAAAATAAAAAAATTTTAGCATTAACCCAGGCATAAAAATGCACGATTTAAAATTTTGACATTTGCATACCATGGACATATTACCAAAAGCTTCTTAAAATAATACAATACAAACATACATGTTGGGCATTTTTGTTACTCATGATTGTGCTTCCAAAATCAAATATATATGAGGCAAAAGTGCTCATCATGAGCTATACTTCTTGACATGTATTAGATGAAAGCAGATAATAAATAAGATGCGTAGAAGCCCGCTACTCCTCAATAGATTAAGCTTCTTGAACAATAACTGCTTATTTTCTTTTAACCTGTGCATATAACAGATAAAGTATGGATTATTTATAAAGACATTTATATTTTTTACTAAATATGAATTTTCGGCAGCAACGTTTATTTTTAAATCTGTATCTTACATATCATTTATTACATAATTTTTTGTTTGACCATAGCTCTAATGATAAAGATATGTCAGCAGAATTTTATATAATCTTTCATAGATCAGAAGTAAAGATGCTTTGGTTGCCTCTGCCTTAAAATCTAGCATTCTATTCAGCTGTCTCGTGTCTATTTTCATTTTAGTATTTAGCAGTTTATAGCTGAATAGTACCCTAGAACCGTTTTTAAGGTGTATAGCAGCCGGTTCTGTATATAAATTAAAATTGAAATGTCAGTGAGGTAGTCACGGGATGTGGTTAAGAACCTGCATTTTTTTTTAACATATTGGTTACTCAATACCATGTCAATTAATTCCATAATGGCGTAAATTGTTGTTGATGTTATATTGGGGCTTTTAATTGATTGGGATGATATTCTGCCAGCTCTGCCTTCAGACCAGCGATGGTCTCCCCAAGAAACCGTTGAATTTATCTGGACAATAAGATGCTGGACTCTATGCTTGGTATATGTTTGCAAAGAAAGAATCTTGACTGAATTTGAACTATAATACTGCACCAAGGTGGAGGAATCCACCATGGGGGGAGGGCAGGGGGAGGGGTTGTGGGAATCCCAGAGCCTATGAAACTATGTCACATAATGCAATGTAATTAATAAAAAAAAATTTAATGTAAAAAATCTAGCATTCTAACGTTATGAATACTATCCGATGGCTTGCTGCTAATGAAACATTTTTAAAATTAAAATAGTACATATTATTTAGTACATAAATGAAGTAAGTAATGTCTTTAACACATCCATGTAACTGATTCAAAAGATGGATTAGTTGCTATTTCAAATATATGAAACAGAAAATTAATAAAGCCCGACTGACAATTCAGAAATGTTACACAATGGTTTCCCTTTATTGTGTTCAAACTTTCAGGCCCTCTGCTGCTGACTTCATGAACGTAGAATCCTTGGCTCTGTTCAGGAATGTATTTCTCTTTCACATGTAGATTGAAAGTTGCTCGAGTAAAGTGAACAACCTCTTCAGTGCCAGCATTAATCCTTAAGTACAGTTTCAGAGTTATCTGTAACATTCTCCCTTGTCAGACTTCCACATTCTTTTCTCAGTTTTAGAAGCTATTAATGTATTCATTTCTTTTATCATTGCATGAATCCATGATATAAATACTGTTATTCATGTTTTATAAATGAGACAATGAAGGCCTGAAGAGATCATTTTTCAGGGTCATTGATTTAATAAGCAATGATTTGATCGTTGGGTCCACAGGTTCACGTACCGTATTCTGAAATTTCTTGGAAGTATTCATCATGCTCATTAAAACACACCTCTTCTACATCTGAAGTTACTCCTCTTGTTGATGGTAAATATTCAATTTCTGCACAAAGGCATAAAGACACAGTATTCTTAGAAATTGTAATCATGTCCTATGCCATTTTACACTCCTAATTTCTCTGTTTTTTGATATTATTTTCAAGCATAGTATAGTACAATAGTACTTCCCAAAATGTTTTGGGCAGTACGTATCTGAATTGATTGGTATGGTAGCAGTATGGCTGTTGAGTATTTGAAATTTGATGTGTGTGTATAATGAATTTTGATGTAAATTTCAAATGTATTATTAACTTAATTTTAAATACACATACTGTCTGATAGCCATCATATTATTCCAAACAGGGTTTTGAGCTTCATTTTAACTGCTCTTTAGTGAAAAATAAAGGAAATTTATATTTGCTTAATAGTTAATAATTATTTAATCTTGCATATTTTAGATGTAAGGCTCCTTGTCAATAAAACTTTATAAACCACACATCCGTGTGGTTGACTTTTTTTTGTTGCAATTTAGAGAACAATAGGAAACATTAAATAAAATATAATAAGAAAAATGCTTTACATGATAGAAAATGTTAAGCGCTAAATAAAAAGTAAAGCAGTGTAACAGTTGGTAGGGTCAAATTAGAAATTCTCTGGTAGTCTTGCTGTGCTAAATTATGACATAGTAAAAGTTGGACCCAAAATTTCTGTTTTATGATACTACAGAATTCATTTCATATACACTAAAAGCTGAGTAGCAATTGGTAATTTCATTCTATTCATTCTTTTTTTAAGTTAATTTATTTGTAATTAGCTTATTTTTAATTAATTAATTTTAATTTTTTCAAAAATTTGAATTTTATGTTACAGTTTCATAGGATCTGGTATTTCCCTACCTCTCCAACCCCCGACTGATTTTTCCCCATATTATTATAATAGTATAATCCTTTATACACAGTCATAACTCCCATCAGTCTGTTTTTAAGTTCCTGACATTGCTGGTACAGACAATGTAAGATAGTCCAGCATCCTATTTTCTAGATATATTCAACTGTTTCATGGGGAGTCCATCTTTGATTCGGAAGTAGAGATGCATAATGAATTATAGTCTCACATCTGAATATGATAATCTCCACTACAACGTCACTATACATTCCCTTAAATAAAAAGGGATAAAACAGAATCACCAACAGGAATGCAGTTTGTTTTGTTTTATTCATTCTTATTTTTCAGTGATCCAGTCGAGGGGAGTTTTCTATTGACTTTTGCTCCTATAGTTACTTTAACAGAAAAAAAAAGTTCCCGGCGCAGTGGCCTAGTAGCTAAAATCCTCACCTTGAATGTGCTGGGATCCCAGATGGATGCCAGTTCTAATCCTGGCAGCCCCATGTCCCTTCCAGCTCCCTGCTTGTGGCCTGGGAAAGCAGTCGAGGATGACCCAAAGCCTTGGGACCCTGCACCCAAGTGGGAGACCTACAAGAGTTCCTGGCTCCTGGCTTCGGATCAACGCAGCTCCAGCCATTGCGGCCACTTGGGGAGTGAATCACTGGTCTTAAGAGCTTCCTCTCTGTCTATCCTCTCTGTATATCTAACTTTGCAATAAAAATCTTTAATATATATATGTTTTATATAAATATATATATAAAAGAGAGCATAAGAAGATGAACCACATAGCACGTTAACTCTTAAAGCTTTAATACAACATTCACTTATATTTTCCTAAGATAGACAAAACAAACACACAACAGAAGAAACTTTAATTACATTAATAGATATAAATTTAGCAGAAAGGGTGGTAGTTTCTAGCACGTAGAAAGAATAAAGGCATGGAAAAAAGAACCTTTAATTTTTTTATGTAAGATTTGTGCTACATGTGAAAAATACAGACAACTGTGTGCTTTGTTTATTTTTAAATATTATTTATATTTACCTTTTCTGAAAGTTAGAGTTATGGAGAAGCTTCTGAGGCTTTCTGTCTATTGGTTCACTGCTAAGATGGCTGCAGGAGTGGAGCCAGAAGCTTTGTCCGGGTCTCCCATGTGGGTGACACGGAGCCAAACACTTGGGCCATCTTATGCAGTTTGTCCCAGGCCACTAGCAGGGAACTGGATCACAAGTGAATCAGCTAGTACAGCACCCTAGACCTGTGTGAGATGTTGACATCACAGGTGCGATTAATCTTGTTATGCCACAATGCCAGTCCCTATATAAATCGCTTTAGATGAACAGGGAAAATATATTCAAAAATAAGATTGTTTTTACTTTCTGAAATTACACTATGGTGAGCTCTTCAGTTAATAGAAGCAATGCTTATCTTGTAACACAGTTGGTTAATCAGTCAGTGACAGTGCCATATTAGGAAGTCTTACTGCATTTCTGAAGTATTTTTGCAAGCCTTCTCCTTTTCCAGTGCATTTTTAATATCCTTTTACACTAATCTTTTCCATGGAAATGAATAATTCATTGACCACACACAGGGTCATTGAGTTACATACCTCCACAGCTGTCCATTTAACATCCATGTGTTCTTTCAGATAAATGAGACAGAATACCTTATGTTGAACTCCTGGTGATATTAACAGAAAGCATATTAGTCGAATGGCTTAAACATTATTTAACTTCATTAAATGGCAACAGTAATTCTATGAGTTTTAATTTACAGTACAGGCATTAGTGAATAATCTAAAGAAGTACAAATGACCGCTCATCGATTTTGCATTTGTTTAATAACTAGAGATATGAGCTATTGTGAAATGGTCAGTTTATTTAAAGAGAGAAATCGCTAGACTATTGTGCAAAACAGCTTTAAACTTTGAGATTATTGATAGATTTTATTCATTTTTTTCTCTTTTTTCTTCAATGTGTATTTTATAAAATGAAGGAAAGTGAAGAGCAAAAAGAATCAGAATCTATTAGGAAGAAACTATGCTATTTTTCTATCTTATACTGGATTCTTTTAGCATATTAATCACTGAAATTACAAGGTAGGCTTCAACTTCTTTGATTTCCCTTTCCACTGATGGCCCAGCAAGGCTTCTCACCTCATCCTAGAGCTGTAAGAATCTGTGCAGGCTTCTCTTCCCTGTATGTCATTTCTGGAATGAATCTACAATGATAACTTCAACATAGTGTGAAATTAGTCCACCTGCTTCCTCTCCCAGTATAAAAAAAATGTTTGTATCATCATTAGTGGATAGATTCTGACTTTTAATACATTGTCAATCTGTACTAATCAGAAAGTTTGAAGAGTTAAAGGAAAATAGAAGAATCAGTATCTAGACCATAATATTTCCACTGTTCAAATAATGAAAAAGGCCAAGATTGTATGAAACATTACACATATTTCATTCCAAATACAGATGAATATATACAATATGGATATATACAAATTTATATATTTTATATACATATATATAATTTCACTTATGTTACACAAATCAGTCCATTGAGTTTATTAATAGCAGAGGAAGAGTAGGAAGAGAGTAGAAAGAAGAACAGAAAGACCATGCTAAAAATTGTCAGTTATATGCTAACATGCTATCTGTTGTACCATTGTAAACTTACACAGTTTATAACCCCTAAATGAAACTAAACGAAACTCAGGCAGAAGGCGTGTTTTCTTTTGAAACAGGCAGTTTTTAAGTGCTTGGCTATTGGGGGAAAGTGAACATCTTATATATTCAAAGAATGGAGCTATTAGGGAAAGTTTTTGAACCAAAGGACATTTGATCCAGTTTTGGTGATGAAATTAAACAGAATACAAGAAGAGGGTAAAATGGATTTGTGCGTTCCAGGGCTAATATATGACATATTGAAGAAATGGAAATAGTCAAATTTCTAAAATGTAACTGATTTATCATAGCTGAGAATACCTGCTCCTTCCACAGTAGTGGAAACCAACACAGAAATAGTCATAGCAAAGTGTCAATGAATGTAAATAAATCCCAGACTAACCATACATATAATATTCAGAAGCATAGTATATCAAAAATATCATATCAAAGAATAACACAATGCCAATGTACAGGAATATCATCATGCCAAGGTAAACCTTGCATTGCAGAGACCAAAGATTTAGAAAAATAAATATCAAAATCGTCAAATATAACCTTTGGAAGAAATATCTGAGACAAACTTGTTTAATAAAGGCATAGATAAATCAGTTAAGAAATTATTGTCATTCTTTATTTGCCACGACAATTGAAAAGAAAGGGAGACACGAAGTCTGATTTCTTTTTTAAAAGACTGATTTCCTTTGTTTTGATTGACATAATTATACAGAAACAGAGAGAGAAGAAGAGACGGACAAATCTTCCATCTGCTGGGTCACTCCCCAGATGTTTGTGATGACTATGGAGAGCTCAGGCTGAATCCAGGAGCCAGTATTGTCTTCTGAGCCTCCCATGGGGTGCAGGAGGCCCAAGAACTTGGTCTTCTGTTGTGTTCACAGTTGTATTAGCAGGGAACTAGATTGGAAGTGGAGAAACTGGGTCTTGAACTGGTACCCATACATGATGCCAGTATCACATGGGTTGTTTCTATATCCACCAGGCCACAATGCTGGCTCCTCAGCCTAATTTCTTTAACAAGATTGTAGAATGATTTGTAAGTGATAGAAAGAAGGATTTTAAAAACACAAAACTTGATTTCGTTTTAGAGACAGCCTGCTGTAAGAATTAGTTCTTATTAAAAAGAAGACAGTAAAACATAATAAAAAAGAGTAAATTAACCCTCAACCAAAAAAGAGAAGAAATAAAATTTATAGCAGAAGTAGGAAACAGAATACAAAGAAACTAAATTATTATTTTTAAATATAATTAATAGAACCCAAATCAACTCTTAAATATAAAAAGGGTAAAAATACTTTTTACAAATGCTTGCCTCAAGACACTAAATGAATAATAAAGACATTATCTTATGTAAAAAATTTGGATTCTTTAATGAGACATACCAATTCTTTTAAAGGCAAACACCCAAGCATCACATAGGATTCTTCACTTGAATGTCCCTGTACCTGATTTTGAAATTGAATCAATAGTTGATAATATCTCATAAAAACTAATACTTCACTCTGGTAGCTTACATTCATGAATTTTATCAGAAACATGTAGAAGAAATAATAATATTCTACAAATATGTTTAAGAAAATGGCCAAGTGAGAAACGCTTTCTAACATACCTGTTAGATCAAAATTACTCTAATACCAAAGACAGATATATACCAAGAAAATACCAGTATTCTTCATAAGCATAGAAACACAATCTTTAAAAACGAATAATAAATCAAGTACAATAACATACACAGCAACTATACATCGCACAAATCAGAATTTGTTCTGAGTGTATAAGTTTGGTTCAATAGTCAATAAGACAAGAAAATTGATGGTCACATTAATTAATGTATAAAAACAAGTCACAGTACAGCATTTATTTTTGGTGAAAATAATTATGAACAAACTAGAAATAAGTAGAAACTTTGTCAAAGTACATAAAAAGCATCTGAAAAATAATCAGCAGCTCTTGATGGAAATTCTATCCAAAGCAAGAGAAAAAGACACATATATTACCTCATATTCCTTCTATTCCAGAGGAGATTTTGAATCAGGTAGGAGATTCTACCTATTGAAATAATCCAAGAAAAATAAACAAAATGTGAAACAATCAGAAACAATGAAGTGAAATTGTTTACCAGCTGATGATGCGATTATCCGTGTAGAAAGTCCCCCAGATTCTGTAATTCTGAAATTCTCAAGATATAACACCAATGCATGGATCTACGAAGTGTCTTAGCATCAATAATTCACTTGATTTTCAAATCCAGTAATCAGTATATATGTGTGAATATATGTACACACATATATAGTACATATTATATACTGTGTATCATTATATAGATTTTTTTCAATAGAAGGCAAAAAACTCCGAAACCTGTGTTTAAATGTAACAAAATAGGTCGAGGATCTATATGCAAAAAATACCAAAGTGTTGATGAGTGCCCATGTGGGATGCCAGCACTGTAGTCTGTCGCTTCACTTATTAAGCCATAAGAACAGCCCTTCAAGACATGTTTCTTTAACATCATTTTTTCATCACATATAACCACCTTGTCAGTATAACTAGGAGTTTTTGAAAAAAAAATGATATCAATAATCATGATTTTAGTTTTTTTAATTTCTTAGCTGCTGTATCAAGCATGATGTCATCATTTTTAACGCAGAAGTTCAGAACAATTCCTACAGAAAATCTTCTGAAAGTGGCTGTAGTGTTTCCTCTCCAATACAGTATTAAATTACTATTCATTCTGTAATATCTGTGGTAAAAATAGATTTTAATATTTTGATAATTTTGTTTGCAGTTTCCTTGATATTCTTCCTCATCTTCCTTGGTTCCCTTATGTTTTATCCACTTCCTTTTTCTCTCACCATTTTTTTAAATTGTGACTTTTCAGCAAATATTATGACTCTAAATGCTATTTTTATACCAAAAATATCTGACAGGTGTTTTAGTAAATTAAATTTAATTATCTTTTTATAGTGTGTCTGTGTAGACAAGATATTGTTTTTTTCTACATACATTTTTCATGAGCCTTATAATGTTGAATTTCTGTCCTACAGTTTAATATTTCAATAAGATTATCCACTGAATTAATGCTAATAGGCAGGTGCTATTGTTACCTTTGACCAAATGACCTCACCAGAAAGCAATGATCTACAAGGATGATGGACAGATATTTAATGACTTCATGTCTACTTCAAGATCCTAAACAGACTTCAGCTTAATTCTGTTGATGTGAAATATGGATAACTTGCTCAATGCTTCACCCCAAACCAATAAACAAATGAATAATTAATGTCAGCTCCAATTCTCATTCTGCTTTCGTTCTGACTTGCAATATTTGCAGCAACTGCACTAAAAAATTTGATATATTTGCAGTCATAGATAGGCCCAGGCATGTGTTTTCCTACCAATTTCCAGAAACTGCTTTAGTTCATTGCAATATCTATCATCTATTTAACTACTGATCTATTTATAAAGAGATAGATCAGATAGGTGATTTTCTGCTGTGACTAAAAGCTGAGAATATGGTCCCATATGAAATATTTCTGTTTATCACCTGGAGGATAGACAAGAAAATGCAATGGATTATTTTCTTGCATGTTACACAGGTTTGTCATTTGCTACCTTCATAAACTTTGGTGATAACTCCACAAGCAGCATTAGTTTGAATTGGACATGTGAATCTTTACATGTTATGTTGCCTGTAAAAATATCTGATGAAAATTGATTAAATGCAAGCCAAATTTCCTCTTCCAGCATTCATTCACTGATCATCTTCTCTCAAGTACTTAATAATTTTCTAAATCCCTGTTGTCAGATTTGAAGTACTTAATCCATATGTTAATATATAACACTTTTAATATATGGTGGAGAATAGAAATCCTTAAACAATATTTCTAACAAGAATATTATGAATCAGTTTTAATTCATGTCTTAATTAAGAGTCTGGAAAATAAAGCAGAGATATCCTACATCCAAAAAATATTAAATTTGCATGTGAGCCAATTTGGTTATCTGAATTAATTTAGAAGAGCATCATTAATGGTCTAGCTGCATAATTAAATAGTTTATTGTGCATACAAGAACCAGGAAATTTAACATGTATATATTATGCATATGTATTTTATTTATCAACCCATTCCCTGCATTTATGAGAGAGGATGCAATTATAAATAAAGAGAATGTTTAAATGTGACAAGGAATATTAATTGAGAATAACTCTGCTGAAGTCATATATGCTATACTATTACAGATTGTTTGCTGTTGGGCAGCGATGGACTTGGTACACAGAGCCTCTAATCATACACGTGAACCACTAGCTGATGGTCAACAGCCAAAGTTTATTAACAGCACCAGACTTTTGAATACAGACAGAGCATCATGTAGTCCAGAGGAAGGAGGGCTTGAGGCAGTAATTGAGTTACATGTTAACAGCAAGAAGTCTGCTAGTAAACAACTTGTCGCTCTAACAGGTGCCTTTTCCTTCTGTTATCTGGACTTGAGGATATGGGAGTTCTGGCACCATTTCCTGTGAGAGAAAGCACACAAGATCCTTTGATCTATTGCCTAAACCTGAAGATTAGGGAGGTCTAGGTCTGTGCATTTCCATACCAACTGTTACGAGAGCATTCTAAACAGGATTCTCAATGTCCTCTCTTAATTGATTGTCCTAAAATAGATCATGTGTTACAGTTGCTTTTTTTTTTTTGTAGACAATATTAATTTACAAGACCCCTAAAAGGAGCACTTGCTTGCTCATCACTTGCTTTTGAAAGACCTCTGAGTTCTGGGTGGCCACTATATGACAACTGAAAGAGGAGGCCCAATTAAAATTTCTACAGTATCTTTCACATTATGTAAGCATTTTGGGAGTGGAATCTGTCATCGAATTCCTTGGCCTTTACTTTTATTTCTCATATCTTCATGCTTTCTACTCTAACAGTAGTTTCTTTATTCACCTTAAATTGTTAAACTTAGCTGAATTATTGTTGGTTGACTGCATAAAAAGTGCATTCAAAAATTTCATTAAATTGCATTGAATATTCGCTTACATTAATCTCCAGATAAACTGTGCTATTATATAAATGTAAGTGTGATTCAAGAAGATATTTGTGGGGGCTGGAAATGTAATTCTGCGAGTTTATTTATCTCCACTTTTTAACCCACATGTAAGTTTTCATAATATGCATTATCATTATTTTTATGGCTCCTTGTATATGGACTTAAAATTTTTGACACTAAAATAAATTTATTTTAATTCCATTTTCCATGAACTATTTGAACTTCTACCTTGTTCTATCTTGAGTATGTGCTTGTTTGTGTGTGTGTGTGTGTGTTTTCAAAGATTTTAAAATGCTGCTTAAATATAGCAAAATAAATTACGGCATAGATCACTCTAATTTGAATCCAACCTTCTTCATCAGTCATAAGTTTCATCGTGTGAATCTCTATTTATGGATTCTTCAGCTCTCGACACTCACAGACGGAAAACGTTTGGTGTTTGGCAAGATGCATTGCCAACTTTTATGGAAATTCTGCTGATGATAGACTTTCAGAGTTACTACTATTCTGACTTTCCTAACTATAAATCCTTCAGAGTTGGCCATCTTTTTAGCCAGAGTTGCCTAAATTATTCATACTTGTGATTTTGCTTTTAAACCTGAATCTTTTCTACAAATGCCTTTAAGAGAAATAAGAAGAAAAAACTGGTGGCAAATGAAATCTTTATAAAATCAATGCAATGATATTCTGTTTTTTGTTTCCTTTGCCTTTTGCAGTCAAAATATCCTACATGAACCTTGAAGAGCAGTGTGTTACAAAAATTAGCAAAATATTTAATCTTGTATTATGGCATATTCAGATTTAAGCAGATTTTCAGGAAAACTGATCAAATTCTCATATCCTATTTTTAAATATTAAATAAGTGAGTGGTTTTCAGCTGAGAAGATGCTACTTCCCACAGGAACTTATAAGCATTGCAACTGTCTTCTAGGGGAGCTGAAACCAGGAACACTGGTAAGCAATTCATGAATCAATGGCCAGGTTCAAGAAATAATTTTTTAAAAAATCCAAATGTATAATGTCAGGTATCAAACAATAACATATACAATGTGTTCTGCTATCTTACTAACACAAGGGCCGCCGAGCTCTGCCCTTTCTAGAAGTGCTGTGGTTTGAATGTGTTACCTCCAGAATGAAAACATGGCAAATGTGAGGTAGGCAGGCTTCATCACCCAGTCTTGAAGGTCCCATCTCTTAAAAAAAAAAAAAAAGATTTATTTATTTTTTTATTGGTAAGGCAGATTTATAGAGGAGGAGAGACAGAGAGGAAGATCTTCCATCCGATGATTCACCTCCCAAGTGAGCGCAATGGCTGATGCTGCGCCGATCCGAAGCCAGGAGCCAGGAATCTCCATATTTGAAAATCCAAGTTATAGAAATTGAGAGAGAGAGAAGCACTTCTATCCACTGGTATACTCCCCAAAGGCCACAACAGCTAGGGCTGGGCCAAACTGAAGCCAGGAGCCAGGGACCCAACGTCTTGGACCATTTCCAGCTGTTTTCTCAGGTCACTGGCAAGGAACTGAACCAGTGCACTGCACCAAATGTATATTCATGTGAACAAGCGCTGATTTATAAATGATATTACATATAACATCTGTAGTGGCTACAGCTATTAGAAAAGAAAGCATGAAAGCTATACCATAAGAACTGGAGGGGAAGAATCAGCATAGAATATCACGAGAAAAACACAGGTCAGAGAGTATTATATAAACTTCCTGACATAAAATAAAGACAAATAAGCTTAGTACTTAACCATGGGAAGGAGAATACACACTAGGCTACCGTGCCAAGCCCCAATCTCTTTTTTTAAAAAAGATTTTTAAAGCTGAACTAATTGAATTAACATTTTGGGGAGCTCTTTTTTTTTCTATTCGTTTATTCATTAATTACAGTGTATTACATGACACAATTTCATAGGTACTGGGATTCTCCCCCCTTCACCCCAAACTCCTCCCCCATGGTGAGTCCCCCCACCTTGATGCATAACCACAGCCCAAGTTCCGCCGAGACTCCCTAATTAAAAGCTCACACCATACAGAGTCCAGCATCCCACTTGTCCAGTCAAGTTCAACGGCCTCTTAGGGAGGCCCTCTCAGGTTTGAGGGCAGAGCCAGCAGAGCGTCACCTCGATCAATTAGATCAGCAACAATCCAGGCACGATGAGACTGGTGCAGAGTCCACTGATTGACATAGTCCATCTTAGAGTTTCCCCTTGTCCAGTTTTTCGCTGCAAACATAGCTGAGGTGGTTGATTGATCTACTCCATCTTCTATCTTTTCTTGGTTAATGTTTTGATTCCTCCATTTTGTTCAGGGGAATCCCCAAAGAAACTTTGAGGTGTTCCCAGTCCAGGCTCCTAAATACGCTACTAGTAAGCACAGTGCCCGCCACAGTCCATCACTCCGATCAGCTGGTGGTTGTAATCCCTCGGTTGGTTCTATTCTGAGCCCCGACCTCCATTGGAACCGATGAGTATTGTAGCTCTTCCCGGCTCTGCCCATCACACACTTGTCCCTCACCTAAATCAGTGGGAGGTGTACCGGTTGGGTGCTGCATTCCCTATTGGCACAGGCCATTTCACCTTGGCATTTGGTGTTTTGTACTGTTGTTATCGCAACCAAACCTGGCCAGGCCCCCTCACAGTTCCAGCACTTGGATTTGCCAGTGGATGACGTGAACCGACTCAGCCTGGTCTGCCCCCAACCTGAGCCAAATGTATGCCAGTGGGTCACTTTCCAAAGCCTCTTCTGGGTTGTGTACCTCCATACTTCCTGCGTTTATTTCTAGGGTCAGTGTCCTGTCAGAGGAACTGTTCAGATTCCTCCATCAGACCCCTTGCTGGTGTCAGGTTTCACGCATACCAGCAGGTCCTTTGGCCAGCACCGCTCTTCAACCCATTCTGGTTCCTGCTGTTGAGAGTTTCAGCCCAGCCACGGCTCATCCATACCCACATATAGCTCATATGTGGCTCAGTTGGGGTTGAAACCTAGCCGAGTCCGTCCCACATCTACCCTGGTCCTCCAGAGCACCAAACTGTGTTGCGGTCTAACCCAGCATGGTGCGTCAAGTCCGAATACATGTTTGTGCCAAGGGAGTACAACTGTGAACCAACCAGAACTCAGCCCCCTTCCAGTTCCTGCGCCCCTTACTGGTAACCTCCACCCAGCCAAGGCCTCCCCCAAGCTCCCCAACCAGGCCTGTTCCCAGCCAGTGTTAAGTATGCCAGAGGTTGCGCTGGGTCAGCCCAGCGCGATCCATAGACTGTCATGCCTCCTGCATAGACTCCTCCGGCCCTTCTATGCATAGTTACGTCTCACAAAGTACAAGGTTATTTGCTTCTGATTCTTCTGGTCTTTCTGTAAATACTTTTTCTCCCAAATATTTCTCAAGTCTAGTTCTTGGCTTAACAACCTTTCCATGGGCCAAAACTAGATTGTGTGTAGTTTCTTTTTGATTTAATTTAAATAGCTAGAGTGATCTCTATTGATGACTATATGGTGGTCTGTATAAGTGTTATCCAAAGAAAGATCAACTCTCCTTCCTGGGAAGCACAGGGAAGTACTTTACTGATGAAATTATTGTAACAATAGCATGTTTTCTTCAATGTTTATGTATGTATGCGTGTATTTGTGGAGTAGGAAATACACTCATCTTCTTGCTGCCTTCCCTGGGTTGAGCCAGAGCCAACGCAAGTAGCAGGGAGCTCAGTACGGTCTCCCTGTGGGTGTCGGGTCCAACTGACTTGAGCTGTCCCCATGCTTCTCTGAATCTGCTTTGGAAGGAAGCTAGAGCCAGTTGTGGGTAATCAGTGAGAGACCCAGGTTCTGCAGTGAATGTAAGGGCATACCGACTACCGTCATACACAGGACCAAATGTCCCCTCACGTGAAAAATCAATCAATTAGCCTGTGTTGAAACTGCTTCAGGTGTTTCTGTGAATGTTCCGTAGCCACAGTGTGAGAATGTGGAAGCAAAAGTTTTTCAATCTACCAGAAATTATTATGTTCCCCTACAGTAGGAACATATTAATGTTTTTTTTTTAATGTTTAGGAGGAATTTCTTCAATGAGCAAAAAGATTTAACATATTCTGACTGAATAGGAAAAGGTTCTTTTTAAAAAAAGATTTATTTAGTTTTATTGGAAAGATGTACAGAGAGGAGGAGGGACAGAGAGGAAGATCTTCTGTCAGATGATTCATTCCCCAAGTGGCCGCAACGGCCGGTGCTGTGCCAATCTGAAGTCAGGAGCCAGGAACTTCTTTCCAGGTCTCCCACGTGGGTTGCAGGGTCCCAGTGCTCTGGGGCATCCACAACTTAATTAATGGTTATATCACATTTATAATAATGTTTGGTTTATACTTTAAATACATCGCTGTATATTACTTACGACAAAACTCATGTGTGGGGGCCAGTGTTGTACTTCAATAGGCTAATTCTCCACCTTCAAATGGCAGCATCCCATATGGGTATACCATATGGGTATGGTACATAATAGCAGAAGTTAACATTGCTCTCGGTTTCTAATATGCACAGCATTTAAAAAATCTACACAAGGTTTACAGTGTTTGTTCACATTAAACAGCTAAGGGAACCTATTTACTTTAGGCCATCAGTCTGATAAACGGTTGGGCTAATATTTGAATCACTTTTATGATTTCATAACTTATGGTATTGACCATCATCCAAATAACACATTTGTGCTAGCAGTTAAATAATGTTACTCCCATCCTTGTTGCCAATGCATGTGATTAGATTTTCATGTTGCCTTACAATCTAAAATGTCAGATTGCACTTAATTCTTCCACTGTCCTAAATAACTTCAGAGATTACATTTATTATTCATTTCTATCAAAATTCTTTAAGTTTCTGCTTTCCAAAATTTCCAATTTCTACCAAATAGAACAAGGAACAGCCTAAAGACTATGTAAATATTGATTCCAAATAATGAATAAAAAACTGAATTTTCATGCTTTATATGTTTAATGGTATCACTGGGACATGTGTGTCCTAATGTACGTGATAACGTTGTCTTTCATCACTGAAACCCTTGGAGTGATTCTGGATGTCAGTGTAAATGCTAACGGGGGATAATTTTATTACTCCTCTCTAACTAATAACATTTCATTTCTCTTGAATTGAACTACCAATCAACTCTATAACATCTTGTTGATACAACTTCACAAGTTAGGGTTGACAATTCTGGCCTTGGCAAATAAGATCACCTATCAATTGGAATGAATTTCCATTTCCAACAATACCGTTGATCTTTTCCAGACAACTTCATCTAAATTAGCAGTAAAAGCTTCCCCTTTCTCCCTCTCCAGTGAAAGGCCTCGGATTAGATTATGGGCTGGTTGCAGATACTAATGGAACATATTTCCCATGAGAGGATAAGGAGGGTAGTGACAGAGTACCCATTCATTGTGTTACATTCTTTTAAGACCTCTAGTCAGAATTTTATGGGTATTCCCCCCAAAGTCATTTTTACATCTAATCGGGAGGTGCTGTTTCTGAAAAATATCTATGATATATCCTTAAACTGTAGTTATGGACATAATTAATGTGTCATTCATTATCATGTTGACATAATTATTAATTATTTAAGATAGTAATTATTAATTCATAAAATCTAAATTTTACTTTAATTTATATTGTTATTTAATGAGGGAAAAGGTAAATAAAAGGCAACAGGAGAAGACAAGGGAGCAAGAGAAGACTGAGGGAAAGGCAAAGAGGCAGAGCTAGAAAAGCAACCTGGTCTCTGTCAGGGCCTGAAGGCTGCTGTATGAAAATGTTCTGACTTCCCTGTTGGCTTTCAATGACAAGATAGACAGAAAAGACAAAGGAAGGGAGGGAGGGAGGGAGGGATGGAGGGAGGGAGGGAGGGAGGGAGGAAGGAAGGAAAAAGGATGGAAGAGAAAGAGATAAAGAGAGAAAGAAAGGAAGACAAAAATTGAGGAAAGAAGGAAGGAAGAAAGGAAGGAAGGAAGGAAGGAAGGAAGGAAGGAAGGAAGGAAGGAAGGAAATGGGTATGTAAATGAAAAATAAAAAGGAATTTGAGCCAAGCACACGTAGAGACAGAATAACTCATTATTCCAATCATCCTGTGTCTAATCATATGTATCTTCAAGGCTAAAGAAAGTTTGTAATCTTCTGAATACTGCGATCATTTTTTTAAAATAATTAATACAGTTCCATAGGCTCGGGGATTTCCCCTCCTGACATTCCCCTCCCCATCAGCAACATCCCTTCTATTATCACAATGCATAAGCCTTCATGAAAATTCTTAAGTCCATCATTCTGCCATTTAAGTGTGTTCTGACATTGTAGGAATGGACAAGGACAGAGTCCAGCATCCCATTGTCAAGATTTACTTAACAATTTCATTGGGAGCCCATCTTTGATTTGGAAGTAGAGATGAATACTGCACTGTGTCCTTACATCTGGATATGATAGTCTCCGTTACACATTTACTACACATCCTTTAAATACAAAGCCATAAAATAATTCAACAACAGGATGGAAGTTAGAAAATTTACAACAAAGAGAAAGTAAATAATATGCTACTGAATGATCAATGTGTCACTGAAGAAATGAAAAATAAAATCAAAGACCTTCCTGAAACAGATGACGCTACTGTATGACCTATGTGTTACTAATTGTATGACCTATGTGTTACTAATGAAATTAATAAGGAAAAAGAAAAAAACAATTTTTTTAAGAAAGGGCAATAAGAACAAAAATATCATTGCCCGTGTGATGTAGCACAGTATTTATTGACACATTTATAACATCAGGTCCTTACACACAATCAAAATTTCTCATGTAAATGATCTATTAATGAATCTCAAGGACTCATTAAGAAAGAAAAAACAAAGAGGAAGCATGAAAAGTAAAATTTATACAAAAATAAAAGGATTTGAAACTAAAAAGCTATAAATTAAAACAAGAAAGAACTATTTTTTAAAGATGAGCAAAACAAGCTTTTAGCCATATTAACAAAGAGCAGCAAAAAGAAACAACCGATTTATTAGAGGTGAAAAAAATGACTCCAACTTTCTGCTCTTTACGTGGGTCATGACACTGTTGATATAGACAGAGGTAGAGTCTCATATTTTGTTGCCTAGTATATGTAGATGTTTCATTGGTTATTACTTTTATTCCATAATAGAGATGCATTCTGCTGCTTTTCTTTGATTCTTGGTACACTGGTTTCCATTACATCCTTCATTTGTGAGGTCTCATGTGTGTATCCAGCTTAATTTTTTGTTTGTTTGTTTTACAGTTTCAATGAATGTTGACTGATGTTAGAGAGAATGTGTGATATTTGTTTTTGGGGGATTGGCTAATTCCACTGGCATACTGGTCTCCAGTTGGGTCCATTTGATTTCAATTATAGAATTTCATTCTTTTTAGTAGCTGAGTAGTATTCCATGGAGTAGCTGTATCATGGTTTCTTTATCCAGTCCTCCTTCAGTGGGCATCTAGGTTGTCTCCATGTTTTTGAGATTATTGATTGGGTTGTAATGAGCACAGGGGTGCAAGTTGCTTTCTCATTTGTCTGCATAAGTTCTTTCCCATATATTCCCAGCAGTGGGATTTCTGGGTCATATGGTAGGTAAATCAAAATGGATAAAGGATCTAAACCTACACCCAGAAACTATCAAACTTTTAGAAGAAAATGTATGAATATTCTCCATACTGATTGCCATAGAGGCTGTACCAATGTGCAGCCCCACCAACAGTGGAGTAGGGTTCCTTTTTCCCCGCAACCTCGCCAGCAAGTGTTGTTGGTGCTTTTCATGTGGGCCACCCTTACTGGCGTTAGGTGGTATCTCATTGATGTTTTAATTTGAATTTCGCTTATTGCCAGAGAGCTTGAGCATTTTTTCATATGTTTATTTGCCATTTGGGTTTGTTCCTTTGTGAAATGTCTGCCCATTTCCTGTGCCCATTTCTTGAGTGGCTTGTTTATTTTGGTGTTTTGGCTATTTTGTAATTCTTTGTATACTCTGGAGATTAGTCCTCTATCACCTATGTCGTGCGGGAAGATCTTCTCCCATTCTGTGGGTTGCTTTTTTACTTTGTTGATTGTTTCCTTTGCTGTGCAGAAGCTTCTTAGTTTGATGAGGTCCCAATTGTTTATTTTGGTCTCAATTTCTACTGCTTTTGGAGTCCTTTTTAGGAAGTGAGGACCCAGCTATAGCACTCCTAGGAATATATCCAGAACACTTGTTTTATGAGAAACCAACATGCACTCCTATGCTCATAGCAGCACAATCAGCAATTGCAAAAACATGGAAACAGCCAAAATGCCCATCAGCAGAGGATTGGATTAGAAAGCTATGGTTCATCTACTCCATGGAATACTACTCAGCTATTAAAAAAAACAAAATGCAGTTCTTTGTGGCCAAATGGGCCAAACTGGAAACTATAATGCTAAGGGAAATGAACCAATCCCAAAAGGTTAGATACCACGTTTGCCTTAATTTAATATGATATGATGTTAAGCATATCATGTTATGTTATGGATATTATGTCATTTGTAGTATATAAACTAAAATTGAACTGTGAATGGGGGGTCACAGAAAGTGGTTAAGAAATCGCATTTATTGTTAGCATGTTGACTGCTCAATATCATGTCAATTCAATCCATAATGATGTTAATTGTTGCAGATGGTATATTAGTGCTTTTATTTGACTGGGAAGATGCTCTGCTGACTCTGCCCTCAGACCAGAGAGGGTCTTCCCAATAAGTAGATGGACTTGTCTGGACTATGGGATGTTGGACTCTATGCTTGGCAAATTCTTGCAGGGAGGGAATTTCAACTAAACTTGAACTATGGTTATGCAGCGGGGTGGAGGAACCCACCATGGGGGGAGGGTGGGTGGGGAGAATCCCAGATTCTATGTAATTACAACACAATGTAATTAATGAATAAATTTAATAAAAAAAGAAGAAAATGTAGAAAATACTGTACAAGTTATAGGCTCAGGCAAAGACTTCCTAAAAAATCATCAAAAACACAGGCAGTCAAGACCAAAATAAACAAATGGGACTACATCAAACTAAGAATGTAATTAATTTTTAAAATCCCAACCTGTCTTATGCAGTGGATTTTGAATAATGAATTCATTTTCAATACTTCAAAGAAATTAAGCATTTGTGCACGTCAGCTCCAACAAAATGATGAAACATTTGGACATTTAAAAATTATATGAAATAATAATATTCCATGTAAAAGCAAACAACCTGAAAATATAATGAAAATCTGCATTTCCAAGTATTAGCAGTGAACGTAATTCTTTGTGATGCTAACCAAAATATATTGAACACTTCTGTTTGAAAAAATTTTGGAAATTTAGTAAGTAAAATCACATACTTAGAAAATTGGTACAGAGTGTTAATGGAAAGAACTTGGTGAACTTAATATTTAATTTCAAATTGATAAAATTATCCAATACAGAACCAATCATGCATTCACATATTTTTGCATCAAAATCTTTGCCTGAAACAGGTAGAGTAATCCTCAAAGTGCATACAAAGTAAAAATATAAATTACTTAGAAAATTTTGAACAAGAAAATCAGGAGCCTCATTATCATTTCTATTTCATGGTTTTATATTTTGCAAAGAGAGTGTGGTACTAGTACACCTAGAAAACGCTGTTGAGTATAATAGTTTAATTGCTTTAAAACTAGACCCAGGGCCCAGTGCAGTAGCCTAGTGGCTAAAGTCCTGCCTTGTGCATGCCGGGATTCCATATGAGTACCGGTTCTAATCCTGGTGACCCTGCACCCCATCTGGCTCCCTGCTTGTGGCCTGAGAAAGCAGTGGAAGATGGCCCAAAGCCTTGGGATCCTGAACCCACATGGGAGATCCGGAGGAAGCTACTGGCTCCTGGCTTCAGATAGGCTCATCTCTGGCCATTGCGGCCACTTGGGCAGTGAATCTTTATCAGACAGAAGATCTTCCTATCTATCTATCTCTCCTTTCTGTATATCTGACTTTCCAATTGAAAAAAAAATTATAAATCTTAAAACTAGACCCACATTATGGCATAAGAACAAAGAAGATATGTAAAATCAGAAGGGGAGTGAGCCCCATTATAACCAAAGGAATTAGTAACTTTTTGTTATCCTCATTTTCATGATATGAAATAGAATATCTTTCTCAGCAAAAATTAGGAGCTTATTGTCAAAATTAAACTAAAACACCTTTACAAGAGAACTTAGGTAAACATTTTTTAACCTAAAATATGTAGATATTGAGTGTAAACGAGACAAATTAGGCACTCTCAGTTTGGGTTTTGTGGTGTGTGGATCACTGTATCACTTGGGAAGCCAAAATTCCGTACAGGAGTCCCTGGATTCCTGTACCACCTCTGCTTCTGGACCAGGTTCCTGGGTATGGAGAGATAGATAGATAGATAGATAGATAGATAGATAGATAGATAGATAGACAGACACATAATGTTTCCCTTAATATCAACAGAAGTTTGATTCCAAGACACTCATTTTAAAGAATTTTAAAGAATCTGATTTCCTTTACATAAAATGGTCCAGTATTTGGATTTGGCCAACACGAATCACCTTGTATACTCAAATCATGTCTAGCATACTAAGAATAAAATATACCAGTTTAAATAAAGGCAAAATAGGTGTCTTCGGTCATCTGTATTAGCAAATCCTTAAGATTAAGTTTTCTAAGAATTAATGTGCACACAATTTACATATTTATTTCTTTTGATCATGGGAGACTTAACATTCCCCTCCTCTGGCTGAAATAAACTTTAAACAGCTCTTTCCTGACTGTGACTCCCTGATCCCCTTTAGTGTTTTTACTTGAATTATTGATTCTTTTCCTACATCTTTTGAGCAGACTGAAGAGTTTTGTCAACCTTTTGCTAGTTTTAAAATCCAGGAATGTCTTTCATAGGGAATTTAAAGGCATATCTTTTAATTATCACCATCTAGTATCCATAATCCTCCCATTTTTTGAGGAGCTTCACTTCCATAAGTGCAAATTCAGAAAATCTTGAGTAAATTAATGTATATGGTCATCATAAAATTCATATATATTGCTTTTATTTTATAAACCTAAGTATACCCTTCTTGAAAAATTACATGTCCTAAAACATGGTCAGTAACAAGTCACCGAGTTATCTTTAGAATTTTAGTTAGTTCCTATTTAGTTGATGTGTAGCTGGGTTTTTTTTCTTCACAATTTGCTCACATCCAGGACTATGGTAGGTTACAAAGGTGATGCCCTGCCTCGCTTCTATTCTACTATTATCTCTAGTTCAAATGGAGTTTATGTTTCTCATGACATGATATTGCCTAAATTTTTCCTGCTCCTTTGAAACTTATTCACATACCTATTCACAAGTGTCTTCTGCAGCAGCCTGTGGACAGGTATCTCACCCAGGAAGCCCCTGACACGGGCTGGCAGCCTTCTCGCACCCCTATCACCAGCATGGAGAGGGACTTCAATAACCTAACTAACAGTTGTAATTCTCAGTTTCATTGTTTTCTAATCTGAAATGAGATTCCCCCTCATCCTTTGTGTCTAATTCCTGATGACTTGTCGTTACCAGAAAGTTTCTACTTTAATATCTAACTCACTACTTCATGAAAACAAATATTTATTTTTCCAGTTTTCTTGCAAATTTACTCAGTCAACCATTTGACTACAGAGAAATCTTTAGCTAACTGGCTGGTCTTTTGCCTTTATCCCCATTTTAACTTCTGTCATTATTTCACTGTCTAGTCTTAGAATACAGACTCGTAATTGAAATCATCATTTTAAAAGAATATGAACTGTATGCTTTCTGCCATTTGATTTTACATATTCTTACAAAGCAGAATGATTCATTACTTCTAGTGTCTCTGAACATATAGGTAACATTGTTGCTGAAATTAGGCATTTGTATAGTTCTTTTCATTCTATTTTTTCTAATACATAGAATCAAGTTGTAACTGTGCTTTGAATCCCATAAACAATCTGAAATTGAAGCTCATGTTTATATCTTGTCTGCTTCTACTGAATTTTTCTGATGGCTCATTTAACATAATTTATCAATTCATATTATGAAAAGATCTTTACTCCTCTTACCCTCCCCTAATTATGAACTCTAACTCCTCTTCAGGGCCACATATTTTATAATGCACTTTGTAATTCCATATCTTTTACCATTAATAATAAATTAAATTTATTGCCAACTGCCTCTGTGACTGTAGCTTAAATGCTTTCTTTATTGCAATGGAGTGAGAAAACTGAAGGGAATGCATATTTAATGTAGAAACATTGGAGAACTGACTGTAAGGCTGAACAGAAGAAAGAAGAAACATGCTAGGACATTGTAATTCCAGTTAAGGTTAGAGGAAACATGTCTCAAAAGAGAAGGATGAATTTTATCCTGAGATATTGAGGTGGGATAAATTGAGAAGGTAAATTAGAATTGGGAATGCAGGGGTATGTTACTCTGATATAGTGGGTTAGCAGTTGTTGCAATGCCTGCACCCCATATGCGCTCTGATTGAAGTCTTGACCATTGTGCTTCCAATCCAGATCCTTGACAATGTGCCGGACAGCAAGAGATGACCCACGTTCTTAGGCATCTGCTGCCCACGTGAGAGAGCTCCAGCTGGAGTTCAGGCTGGCCCAACCGCAGCTACTGTAATCATTTTGGAAAATGAAACAGCTGATCAAAGATTCTTTCTGTGTGTGTCTGTGTGTCTATCTGTCTGTATCTCTTTTCCTTTGTCTCTCTCCCTCTCCTTCTGTTGCTGTTTGTCAAATACCTCAAAAAACATTGAAAAAGAACTAGACTGGGGCTGGAGCAGTGGCACAACATGCTAATCTTCCACCCTGCAGTGCCGGCATCCTATATGGGTGTCAGCTCATGTCTAGGCTGTTCCACATTTGTTCCATCTCTCTAATTTATAGCCTAGAAAATCAGTCATTGAGACCCTACATTCATGTAGGAGATCTGGAAAAGAAGCTTCTGGCTTCTGGCATCGGCACAGCTCAGCTCTGGATTTTGCAGCCATTTAAAAAGTGAACCAGAAGATGGAAGATTTCTGTTTCTCCTTCCCCCTACAAAATCTGCCTGTCAAAAACATAGCAAAAAAAATGAATGAATGAATGAATGTTGAAAAAAAAGAGCTGAACCTCACAAGAAAAGTTCATTTTTCTGTATATTCTATTTGTTTTCTTTCTTCAACTAATATAAACTCAGTTCATGTGAATATTTGTCCTGTTCCAGGAAAAACCATGTCTGCATTAGGGCTGTTTTATTGTTATTTAATTTTTGCTCAAGATAAATTTATAGTCATTCATGGAATCTAAAAACTCTTAAGAGACAAATATTAATATACAGACTTCATTAAATACTATAGATAATAAAGTCAAATATACTTTATCCAGGATATAAAGTATCCAGATGATCACATCTAGTCTCACGGCTTGGCCTGGAAGTGCTTTCCTATTTTTAAGTCTCCTTGTTTCCTCTGAACTTTCAGCACAGTGTTCCTTTTATAATATTCTTTATCTACATGAAATTGTCTTGAAACTTTCTAAACCAGTCACTGCCCCCCTTTTTTTCCAGAAGCAGAAACTGAAGTCTGGATGATTAAGTTTAAAGAAAACAAATTAGCCTTTTAGCTTTGTGAAAAGCTAAGATTGACTTGTAAGTTTTCCATTATTTAGAAGTATAAACTCTATTTAGAGCTATTAAATAAATGTGGCACCAAGGAATCAGTTAATAATCATCAGTTGTGAAGTGGCATGGATTTCTGATGGTATATTTGCCTGTCCCTATGTGGCATTTGGAAATTCAAAGGAATGATCTGTAATTGTCAATCCTCTAAGTTCATGCTCAATCGAAATTAAGAAATCAAATAACATCTAATGATGAAGTTGGTGGCACTTTAAATTATATGTTTTTAATAATGCGTTATAGATTAAAATTTTTCTTACTATTTATGTCAAAAATTAGAGGGTCAGGGTCATTTTTAGGGTAATAAATTTGTGCACATAGCATCATTTGAAATAATTTTGCTTAATTATTACTTTTTAATTTTTTACCTATTTACATGCCTACTTTACAATATATGCATATGTATCTTTGCAATAAAGCACCAATTTTATAATACAAATGCTATCACTTCAAATTTATATCTCATATTAAATATTGCATACATCAAATATTTTCTATGTTAAAATATAGATGTGTAGATAGAAATTTGATGTGTAGATAGAATAATACAGCAAACAAATAAGTGTATTTATCCCTCCTACCAAATTTTCAGGCATTTTGGGTATGAATGGCACATAACCAATGCCTATGTTTCCTCGAAACAGTTGTGTAGTATTCATTGAAGTAAAGTTTGGAGATACAGAAACTTTGAAAATTCCAGGTGAAGTCCTATAGTTAAAGAATTTTTTCTTCTTTCTAGATTTATTGCTACTTCTCCATTTTTGTGGTGAGGATGAAGTTTCTTTACAAAGACTTTGATGTAATCGCTTTAGTCAACACAGTTGGAACTCATTACTCTTACTCTTTTACTCTCTCTTTCGTGGTTAAATTATTTTTGTCTATTTATAAGTCGGTATATGTCAGTACATATTATTCTCTGTGCAACTGATTGTGCAAATTGATGGCTTCAGGCTCTGTTCTTGTGGTTCCAAACACAATTTATCATTAATCCAGTGAAAATTAAATTATTGGCGGGAATTCTGAAAGAGTGCAATCAATTGGTGAAAATACAGGATTAATCTGGGATACAAGATCTTTCCATCTTAGCCAATATTTCAAATTAAAACTACCATTAATTTCACAAAAATCTGCATTTGGTCATTCAACGGATACTTCGACATAAATCAGGCATAGCACAAGCTACCAGACAGGTGTTCATGCTGTGGCTGGAAATTCTTGTACGTTTCAAAATGAAATATTGGATTCTCTGATGGATGACCAATCTGTGTTATAAGTGGAAATGATTCTGAACATAGATGGAATGTATAATAGCTATAATGTGTCATTCTCTTGAAGTAGACAAGTAGACATCTGAGATGATTTAAGGTAATAGTTACATATAATTTTTTTGTATAATGTATGTTTTTATATTGCTTTACTCTATGTGTTTAGGCTGAAGGAGGAGTATGTTTAAGCTTGTCCCATAGTAACTGCTCTGTCAATACACTTAACACAAAAACAAATAACAGTACTCATTTACATTAAAAATAGTCAAACACAGGGTAATTTAAAATTTGTCAAAATATCACACATGAATAAAATAGTTCATCATATACTAATTGTGGATGAAATTTTCCTTTTGGAATTTGGAAGATTATTTGGATGGGTGATAACTGTAGAGGTTTATGTTCACTTGCTTTACTCAAATAATACTCTAGATAGATTTATATTTTAAATAGTTCCAACAGTTTTGCCAGAGAAAAATATGTTTATTATTTCTAATTAAAGTTCTAATTATTAAATACAATTTTTAACTCAGAGTTATTTTAGACAAACTTTTGACCCAATATCTTATGAAAAATTTTGAATTATTTATAAATCTATTATACGTTGAAATTTTAAAGTTTTGTTGTGGGACTAGATCCATATGCTGAGGTGATGTTGAACTGTGAAGTCACATCTACCAATTCCTTTTGTCAAGGACTGTTTGCCAGCTTCTCCTTGGTGTGTGTGCTGCATCCCTTTATAATGTGCTCTGTGTGCCCCGCAGGCTGTCACCCTTACTCTCATTGCGTTTTCCCCGCTGGCCTACCCTTTTCTGTCAAGGAACTCTGTGATACAGGGGACATCACAGTGGCTGTTCTGTGTAGCGCTGTTCATAGGAACATAAACTCCTCAAATACTGATTTTCTGCTTTCTCTTTACATTCAGTTTAGATTCTAATCAAATGAATGACTGATTTTTTTTCATTTTTTAGTCTATCTGAACTTCCTCTCTTATTGAGGATTACGATCTTTGCTTTTTAGTATCTCAATTTGAAAAGATTTTTTTTCTAGGTTTAAAACTTCCTGTTTCTAATTCTCTTCTTTTAGGTTATGTTCTGATTAAACTCATCAAATATGCTCAATTATATCATTTTTGCCTAATTCTTTTTCCATCTGGATAGATAATAAAGTCCATCACTTGCTAGGTTTTAACAGATGTTGATTTCATTACTATGTGTAGGCTTGTAATGTTTCTCTACGTGTCTGTTTTTGCTCAAGTACATGTTCATGTTTTTTCACTGTAGCTCTTGGTGTTTTATCTTTATGGCTATGTGTTGCATATATTATTTGAAACTTCCATTTATTCTTATAGATCTGGATGTAATAGCCATTCATAGCCAAGGGCTGAAGTCATTCTGAGTTCAGTATTATCTATATCTCTATTTTCAGCTTATCGCTATTAACAGCCTTAATTCAGAGTAGAAGTGACTCTTCTGAAGCCTTACTGTTTTTATACAAACTGATTTTATGTTGTGTCCTCTACCCCAACATAACTTTCTGAAATGAAGTTCTTCCTTTTATCCACATGCTTCACATGTTAAGTCAATACAGCAGCCCTTAAGTCTACAAAGTGGATGGAGGCTCTTTTCCAAGTTAACGGCTCCGTGTTTGGAGACCCAATTTTCTGCCTCTGAGTTTTCCACATGTGCGTTTCCCTTTCTCTACTGTCTTCATTCTGTGAGTGATCTTCTTCTGAGCAGATACATCTACACTCGCCCTATGGGCATTTTTTTTTTTTTTTTTTGCAAGTCAGATGTACAGAGAGGAAGATCTTCCGTCCACTGATTCACTCCCCACGTGGTTGCAACAGCCAGAGCTGAGCCAATCCGAAGCCAGGAGCCAGGAGCTTTCCCACGCAGGTGCAGGGTCCCAAGGCTTTGGGCCATCCTCGACTACTTTCCCAGGCCACAAGCAGGGAGCTGGATGGAAAGCGGGGCCATATGGGATCCTGGCATGTGAACCAGCGCCATATGGGATCCTGGCATGTGCAAGCTGAGGGCTTTAGTCACCAGGCTACTGTGCCTGCCGGAGTTTGCTTTTTTGGTGTTTTTCTACATCTCCCTTTTGAAAGAATTGTATTAGTACATGCATGAGGAAGGTAAAACAAACAAAATTTGCTAACAAAAAATTTTCCTAGATGATTTTTAATAATTTCCTGGTATTGCCATTAAACATTTTTGTACACATATACTACCTATTTGTAATCTATGGATTCCCGATTTTCATATTTGAAAAATGTGGGATTGCAATTTATTCAAATATTCTTGTTCAGAAATTCTCATTTGTTTATTGAAATACAGTATGTCAATTTTGTATCTGCTGATTTGAACTTTCACACAGTTCTGTGGACCTTCACATTTATTTTGCTATTATTTAGTTTTGTCTGTACTGTCTCCTCATGTCTCAAGATTACCAATATATTCTGTTTTTCTCACCTTTTTAACCATATAGAATACAAGCATAATTGTTAAAATGTCTTTGCAAGACTAATACAACACTGTGTAGTTTCCAAGTTTTTGGTTGATTGTTCTCTATAGTGGGTTGTTTCTAGTTTCTTGTATGTCTGACAATCTTCTATTGGATACTGCTCTTTGTAAATCTTATCTATTTTGTTGCTGCACTGGCTGATATTTATGCTATTATTCTTTATCTTTGTTTCAGGATGCAGTTAAGATTCTTGGAAATAATCTGTCTTCTAAAAACTCATTAACTAGCTTGTGTAATACTATTCTTGCTTTGCCAGAGTAAAATGCACCCTACTTTAACGTCATTTCCAGCACCAAATTATTTTACAGGTACACTTTTATTGAACATGTACATTATAAATAAAAACTATCCTACATAAATTATTTCAGAAAACCAAAGATGTACCACTTTCCAAAGTCAGAGCTATAGGAAAAGAGAGATAAAGTGAGCATCAAAATGTTAGGAAGAGAGAAAATTTTAAAAGGGAGTAAGAACACTTGCATTTGCTGCTTCACTCCACAGATGGACACCAAGCCAGGGATGGGCCAGGGCAATACCAGGTGCCAGGAGGTCCTTCAAAGTCTCCGTCATGGACAATGAGGTTCAGGCACTTAGAGCATCTTCTGCAGCTTTTCCTAGCAGGTGGTTTGATCAGAAGTGAACAGCTGCAACATAAATTGACTCTCAATGGGATACTAGCGTCGCAAGTGGGATTTCTATCTGGTACACCACAAGTCCTTACCATTTGCCTCATTTTAATGAAAAATCTTACCATACTGAACCTAAAGGTATTATAAGACAACAGAACTAAATAGCAATAACTACTCATAAATATAGTTTCAAAATTTTTCAATAATATATTGGCATACAAGTCTAACACTATGTAAAACTTTATTAACAAGCTTGTATTTTATTCTGGCCACACAGGATTAGTATAACATGCAAGTTAATCAGTGTAGGCTTCAAAATCTTTCATCTTTCAGTATGTACTTCAAAATCCTTCTTACAATAGGTACAGAAAAATTTAAACAGAATTTAACATGCTTTCAACAAGAACTCACAGGAAATGAGGAATAGAAGAAATTGATTTTCAGCCTAAAAAAGGCAATCAGCAAAAATTGTGTGGCCAAGGTTTTAACAAATGCTAAAGTGCCTCAAGTTATTCTACCCTAAAATCATGAACAGATAATGATGGCTATTCCCACCACTTCTACTAAACCATGTACAATAGACCAGAGCAAGTAATAGAGACAAGGAAAAAGAAATAAAAGGCATAGATTAGATAAGGAAAGTGAATCTGTACTTACTTTTAGGCAATATTTCATATATTTGGAACATGCTAAATGATATCCAAAACTTCAGTTTAATATGTGAACGTAGCAATGTTCTAAGATATCAAAAACACATTTAACCAGCATTTTGTATTCTGGTAATCATTGCATAATTAAAATTTAATAACCCCATTTAAGATATCACAAAACATTTAGCATAAAGTTATCAAAAAGATATATATTGTTTACATAGTTAAAAACCAAAAAATATTCCAATTATAAATTAAAGAATGTCCAAAGCATGCAGAAATATATTTACAGATGGGAAATAAAAACTAGGCCCTGTAGTTTTGTAAGCTCTAAGACAGATTTCAGTATTGTACTGATTTAGGTAGAATTCAATCTTTCAGTTTTCAGAAAAAAAATGCTTGTTTGGAATTCTATCAGTTCCCTTAAATTTTCACAGTGATTGCTTAGCATTTAGCATGATAAACTCCATTTTATTTTTGTTTCCTGGGAATGGTGGAGGGATTCAGTACAAAATAATAACCTCACGTAAGTTTTGTTTAAAAAAAACACAAAAAAGCTATTAAAATAATCACTGATTATTAAAATTTTGTGGAAAGAATGCTGCCATAGACAGTTTGTAAAAATCAACAGCATGGCCACACTGTTGCTTTCTAATCATCAAGCATTGACTGGTTAACATTGATATGTGATGTAGCTGTCAAGTTTATGCCCCATCAATTCCCATAATTTGATCCCCAAACAGTTCCAGAAAAAACTGAGGAAGCCAGCTCTCTAAGGTTGCCTCCCTCCTCAGAGGAGTCCCTCTAGTCACTGGCTTTTGTAATCTTTATCATGATTCTATTTCATTTCTTGTTTTCTCAATTGCGTGTCATCTAACTCTCCAATCCTGTTCATGATGCAGTGGCTGTGCTTAATGCCATTTCAACTTGAACTATATAGGAAAGGCTAAAATTGGAGTTGAAATTACTGGAGAAAATTAATTTGTGTTGCAAAATGTATTCCCCCAGGTTCATGAATGAAATGCTCATTCCTTTGGGGGGAAATCCCACTTGAAAATCTACACCAAGGACAAAATAAGGTGTTTAGATAAGTTAGAGAACTGAGCAGTAAATATCCCTTGAGGGTTAGAGCCAAGGAGTGATACAAAAGGAAAATTTAGGAGTAAATAATTCCCCAGAAAGAAATAGTAAGTTGATGAGAAAAGAAAAGTTTAACTTTATTCTATAGATTCTGTTTTTTTAAAAAGCTTTTCCGTTTTTTATCATATTTTTGACAATCTTTACATAGTTAATTAGGGTAAAAATGTTCAAGGGCTACAGGAAAGTGGGTAAGACTATTATTTCCACATTGTTTCCTTCATGTATCTGAGGTAAAGTGGGATATTGAGGAAGAAAACCCACCCAGTTTCCCATCTACCCCAGGTCCCAGATGTGGGGCATGCTCTGAGATTCTTGCTCAAGTGGTTTTGATAGTTCACCAGTTAGAATCGCTGCCAGTCTTGCCACTCCAAGCACGATGAGATCGTTGGAGAATCCACTGATTGACATAGTCCATCATAGAGTCTCCATTTGCCCAACATTTTGCTGTGAGCATATAGCTGAGGTGGTTGATTGACTTGTTCTGTCTTCTGTCTTTTCATGGTTAGGTTTCTGAGTCCGGCAGTTCGATTGGGGAGATCCCCAAAGAAACTTTGAGGTGTTCCCAGACCACATTCTTGTATGTACTAGCAAGTACAGGGCCCAGCACAGTCCATCGCCACGATCAGCTGGTGATTGCAATTGCTGGGTTGGTTCTGTTTCCATCCCTGTCTTCCACTGGAACCAATGGTTGTTGCAGTCCAGCCTGATCTTGCCCAGCACATACTCGGCCCTCACATAAACCAGTGGGAGCTGCAATCTAGTCGGAGCGACCCACAATAACCCTCACCAGGCCTGCCCCCTACCCTGGTTTGGCATTATGTGAAACAGACTAGTCCAGTCTGTCCCACATCCCATTTGGCTCTCGTACATGTCAATCGGTATTAAAGCTTAATTCCATCTAACCACCTCAACTATCCAGCCCTCATGGATGTTGTTGAGTGCCTCCCTGTCTAGCCACCCCAGCCCCTGTCCTAGTTTTTGTGTCCTCCCGTGATAGTGGTAACCCAAGAGGGAGGAGCCCACTATTTCCCTCCCAGGCCTCTCCCACTCCCGGTGGTTCTGTGGTTTAACTTGACAGAATTAGCCCCCAGTGCCAGCTTCTGCCAGCTGATGCTGCAGCTAAGCCCAAACAACCCTCACCCACTCTAATTTTGTTGGCACCAATAGGAATAATCAGCCCAGTCTGGCTTTTCTCTGATCTAGTCCACATGAGGCATATAGGTGTTGTGGCCCTGCTTAGCCTGGTCTGCCCCCATCCCAGCTCACGGTCTCCAATGGGAGTAGCTATCCAGCAAGGGAACACCGCCCCCCCAATAGTCCCCCTGCCGGCTCTGTTCCCTCCGTTCCTGGTTCTCACGCGTGCTGTTTGGGTGCTACAGTCACATCTGGTACAGGCAACCTCACCCTGGCATTTCGTATTGTGCACTGGTTTTTCTTGCGATCGAACCTGGCTCGACCCACACTCTGTTCTGGTGCTTGGATTTGCCAGTGGATGACGTGAACTGATTCAGCCTGGTCTGCCCCTGACCCAAGCAAGACATGATTTAGCCAATGATTGTTGGAGAATATTGCCAAAGGACAGAAAATAAAAGTCTAACTAAACAAATATGACCATATCAAACTCAGCAAAGGGAATAATCAACAGGCAGAGTGAGGAAAAAATATTAGCAAGCTACTCATCTGTTAGATGATTGATATCCAGAATTTATCAGGAACTCAAAGTCTCAATAACAAAAGAAGTCTAATTAGGAAATGCCAAAGGAACTGAATAGACATTTCTTCAAAGAGTAATCAATGACCAATAAACGTATGAAAAAATGTCAATATTGGTAGCCATCAGAGAAATGCAAAATCAAAGCTACAGTGTGGTTTTGTTTCATCTCACTTTGTTAACAGAATGTTAACAGAAAAAAAAATAATTTTGGCAAGGATTTAGAGAAGTGGAAGCAATTATACACTGTTCATAGGAATTTGATTAGCATATTCACTCTGGAAAATAGCATAAGGATTCCCCTCTCAAAAAAAAAAAAAAAAGATAAGAGTTAGAAGTAGTGCTGCCATATGGTCTGTAATGTCATATTAGTTATATACCATTATAACATGAAATCATTGTAACAAAGAGATACCTGTCCTGCTATGTGTATTGCAGGACTTTCTATTATTCCCATTTCCTTGTCTTTTTATGACAGATGCTATCCTTTCTGGGCTGGCCCTTATACTCCTTTCTTGGAATTACAGCACCATCTGGCTCTCTGGTCCCATTTACCAATGACTTTTTAAAAAAATTATTATTTGCTATATGTTTTAGGCTCCTTAATGTGCTTTACTTTCCCACTTCAAGCTATAGAAGGAAAAAAAAATAAGCTCAATCAGGGAAAGAATGAAAATTATTTGGCCAATCCAACCGGGAGGAAGGGGGCAGGGTTCAGAGAGACTATCAGAAGCCAGGAAGCAGCCTGTTAGAGCCGGCAAACCTGCTAGTAGCCACAGGTCAGAAGTGGAGCCTGGGAAGGATGGCTGGGATTGTCACCAATGGGAAAAAGCAGGCTTAATAAAGAAGAAAAAGGTGCCTATCACCAGATGCGTGAACAAAGATGTGTGTGTGTGTATTTTATATTGTGTATGTGTATAACTATGCACATACACACAGAGATGAACTATGGAATTCACTCAACTGTAAAACAGTGAAACCTTACCATTTTCAGTAAATTGAGTGGAACTGATGTAGGTAATTTCAAGTGAAAGACACATTTGTTCTCCTACACATATGGAAGCTAACAAACCTTATTCTGGGTACAAAGCTATGATTACTAGATCTTGCGAGGTATCTAGGAGTAGAATAAGAGTTTGGTTGTTGGATATTAAACCAGAGTTTAATAAGCACATTAGTTCCTTGTGCTACACTAAATAGTGGGGAGACAATAATTCACAATTAACACAGCATATGTTTTATGAAAAAGTAGAAGAAAGGAATCCTAAGCTTCCAATCTTTAAGTAATTTCAAAGAAGGAAACACATCAATTACAAATGTTGAGTATTATATACTGTGTACATGTATTAAAATGCCATAGTTATCTTGTAAATATGCATATTTTTGAGAATTTAAAAAGCAAAAGAAATGATAAGAGTGGAGGGAGACATGTGGACTGATATAGGATCCTACTGCTGTTTTGATTATATTATTCATATTGATAAGGATATTATCTTACATCTGTAATTTAACAGATTTATATATACATTTTATTTAGTCTAACTTTAAAAATTAAACAATATAAAAATAGGCTGCACTGTTTTACACTCCTTAGTTTATTAATTTATTAATATCCTCCCTTAATAAAAAGTCAGACCTGGCATTTTTCATAACACTGCTGATTTTTGAATTGCATGTTAGAAAAATATAAAGTATTTAAAAACCATACTTTATTCAAATTTACTTCAAAAAACCTGTGTCGTTGCGTACCTTATAAATGTAGAAGTTGTGTGATAGCTTGCAATACTTCCCACTGTAACTTTATGTTCTCTAGGGATTAAACAACTAGGAAAAGGATTTTAAATATACGTGGAAATACTGCCGCCAACAACAATATAAAACTTCAAATTCTAGTCTCTATTCCCGGGTGGCAAATAGAGTGTGACATGGTAGAAGGAGCACAGCCAACTTAAGAAATGGATTGGAATCTGATGCCTACCAACCATGAAAAATCCCACAAACCCTTTCACCTCTAAAAGCATTATTTCCTGTTCTGTAAAATTGGGTTCACCATTGCTGTTTTTTTTTTTTTAAGTTTGAATAGTTGCCGGTCTAACATGGCATGCAGTGTTTTATTTCTTTTACTTTTGTTTTCCATATAGATGGAAGTATCTTAATGTTAGCCTGCTGTTTGGTTGTTTTGTTGTTTTAACTTTGCCAACTGTACACAAGTCACTAGTCTTCACTTAATGTTTGCAGAATGAAACAATGAAGGATGTTATGCAAAACAGTGTTGTCTTCATTACATTGCCAAATAGCAAATGTTTCTATTAGCAAGCAATTTGCCCACATGACATAAAATGTTTCTTACTGTAGAAAACACATGGCTTGAGGGTCATGAATTCTTAATGAGCTTGAGTTTTAAATGTGCTGGGATAAAAATAGCTCTTGAAACTGTTGAGTAATGTTGATTATGCATTAAATTTTCCAATGCATCAAAATGATAATGTGTCTCCATGAGTTCCATTTCTATTTCTCATTATGTGCATCCTACATCATTAACTTTTAATGAAATTGGCTTTTATTTTCTTTCCTAACATTGAAAGGCTTCACTTTTATTTGCCAAATGCCTAGTACTGCTGAAGAAAAAATTTTGTACATATGCAATTTTTATTTACAGCTGTTTTATTATCTTGAAATCATTAAAGAGAAATCAGAAGGAAGTAGAGCCCTCAAAACAAAATCTTTCAAAAATTTATCAACAATTTATTATATGCTTACCATGAGAGAAAAAAGCTTCTTTTTCCCATGAAACACAAGAACAAGATACCCTGATGTTACATTTTTTAGTTTCCCAAGAAAGCAGAGAAAATAATCATTTAGAATGTTATAAACTGTAGGAGTTGTTCTCACATACTATGGTATCACTGAATATTACACGATATAGGGAAATAGGCTTTAGGGCAGCAGTCTTCTCCGTTGATTTTTGTCTTATTTCTTTGCAACAGCCATGGATGACACTGCAGCTGCAAGGACCTGACCTGTGACCCGCGAGCAGCTTAGTCAAAGTTGAAGATTACCACAGCACAGAGCCACACTCTGGGAATAAACCAAAGTAAGGACGTAGATAACGCATGCATTCCTCTGTTTAAAAGGTAAAGCTGCATGAAGAATTGCCTTAATTTCCAGTGAATTAGGGTTTGATACGACATGTGCAGGAAAGGCAGTTATATCCATTGGCTGACTACTCACTAGTCAAACCTACTGTGGGATTCTGGTTTTTAATCCATCAAAGAACTTTCCTGATGAGAGTGGAAAATTAATGAATTTTAAGCTATTGTTTTCTCTTTAGGAAGATAGGAACGTGGTTTTATTTATTTATTTGAAAGGAAAAATTACAGAGAACGAAGTAGAAACGGAGAGGATATTGTCTGTCTGCTAGTTCAGCCACCATATGGCCATCAGAGCCATGGCTGGGCCAGCCAGGAGCCAGGAATCAGGACCTGCATCTGTGTCTCCAGCATGGGTGTGGGGGTCTAAGGACGTGGGCTCTCTGGGCTGCTCTCCCAGAGGCAGTACCAGGAGCTGGATCAGAAGCACAACAGCTGGGCCTGGAACTGGAGCCCATATGGAATGCTAGCACATTACAGGTGGTGGCTTAACCAGCCATGACATAACACAGGCCCTGGAGGTGCAGTTCTCTGAAAATCCTAATGGCTACAGTAATATTTAAGAACCATTACTTAAAGGTGCAGGAAGATTTCTTCATATCTTATGTACCACCAGATTGTGCCCAACAGTGATGGTTAAGCTTACTTTTCTAAACTAGATGTACTTGCCTATTGTCTGTAGGGTCTAAACAGTTCCACAGAGGAATCAAGGGAAAGTATGGGAAGCGAGGAGCTAAGTGGGAGAATCCTACCATTACTGAAACAGAAAAATTCTGCTTTACCGTATACCCCACATTTAAAATTTCCTTGAGACTGAACTTTAAAAATCAGGCTTTATGAATATATATACTGTTGTATCTTTCCTTCTTTAATATTTAGCCTTAGTTTAAACCATCTCAGTTCTGGAGAGCAAATCCCTGGTTGCGGATAGTCTCACTCTACCTTCTTCAGTCTATATAATCTTCAGTCTTTTTTTAAAACACAGTGTTTTTGCTGTATTTGTTTATCCTGCCCACTTATGTAAAAATCTTACATTTAAGAGTGGAGTACATCTCTCTCATTCTAAATCATTACTAATTAAAGATATTCGTTTTGATTTTTTTCTGAAGTAGATAATGCACAAGAATCAAGATTCTTGTTTGCCTCAAATGACACTTAAGCAAACAAGTATCTGCATAACTTAAGTAGGATAATATCCTTTACACAGTGAGCTTTCCAATCAACAATTTTCTGCTTCACAACTATTGGATGTTTCAAAGTATACCTATCCTTTTTAGCTCCAAATTCCTTAGCCTGAAGTTGGAAATGATTATCTCATAGAATTCTCAAGACCAATACCTCATAGTTCTCTTGAAAGATTTGATATAAGAAGGGTAAATTCCATAAATTTTGGCTTTGAAAAGGATGTGATTAATTTTCATATATTTGATCTTATATACTAAGCACTTACATAGGCTTTTTGCATCAACAGATTTAATGTCATCATTCAGATAAAGAATATATCATCTATTAAAACAAGAATTTTTCTTCTAATTCATGCACTGTTACATCCCATGGATAATGTAAAATCACACGGAATATCTTCTTTTACCTGTGTTATTGCTCTACTTATAAAATGTGATGTAGGGAGCATAATACCAATTGTATAAAATATTACATTTAACTGAAAATATTTCCTTATTTTCCCATTCATTTTGCTAACTCATTAATCTTTTAAAGAACTATTACAAAATGTGTTTTGATGGTGAAATGCTTCTCCTAACTTGTAAAGATTACAAAGACATTTTCTTTTTATTAGGAAGACTTATTTTCATGAAATTAATAGAACTGAGCATATGAACCATGGAAAGCCCAGGGAGAGACATTTATTCACTTTGAGTTTTAATTGGGTAACTACATTGGCTCTCATAATCTGCAAAAGATTCTGGGAGTTTCCTAAAAGAATCCCAAACTCATCATGAGCAAAGGAAAGCCTCAACAATTCATTTTCCTGGTGCTTGGGAGGGTCTAGGTATTACAGGAACACTTGAGAATGTCCCTGGAAGCACCCTGCATTAAAGAAGGAAAAAAAAGTATAAGATGTCAGTAGTGTTTCTTTATGACATACAATTCTAGCTAACAAGCCAAATGGGTATGCTTGATCATGTGGCAAGTCTATCTCAGTTTTGTAAGAAATCACAATACTGTTTTCCAAAGTGGCTTCCCTAATATACATCTCTGCCCATAGTATATAAATGTTCCCTTCCTCCATGTTCTTGTCAACATTTGTTACCTTATATTTTTTGAATTTTAGCTGTTTTGACAGTGGTAAGTTTACATCTTATTGTGGTTCTGATATGTGTTCCTGATAGTGACATTGAACATTTATTTCACATATTTCTTGCCCATTTATATTTCTTATTTTAAGAATGACCTATGAGGGGTTGGTCATGTCAGGCTAGGCCGCACCACCTCCCAGCACACCTAAGATCTAGGACTGGGAGCAAACCTGGTAGGGGATTTTGGGAAACGCTTGTGCTAGCCTACAGCTCCTGCTGGTGAGTGAAAGAGCTAGGGCTAAGCACAAAGCCATGTCAGGCTGGACTGCAGTTCCTGTTGGTATAGTTGTGAACTGGGTCTGGGGGAAGACTGGGCTGGGAGAATCCACAGCATGAAATGGCACAAATAAGAGCAAGATGCGGTAAGGATGGACTGGGTTGGACCACAACACCCACTAGTTCACAAGAGGGCTGAAGCTGGGCCAGTCTGGGCAAGGCTGCTGCCACCCAGTGGTGAAATTTGAGACTTAAAGCGGGGTGGGACAGGCTGACAAGAGTTGAAGATCACAATCAAAAGAAATTTCAGGAGAGAGCAAGATGGTTATATAGGGTGAGGACAGGTTTAAACTGACATAGAATGATTGTCCAGGGTGAAGCAAGAAGACAGATCCCAGGAGATGGGGCAGGCCGATGGCATAGGGGCACCTGGAGACTCACAGACATGTGGAGGCAGCAGAGACAGTGGAGTGGTGTTGCAGTAACCAGATACCCTAGCAGTGTTCAGCTGTTGGAGACTGATGATTAGAAGGGGAGTTCACCAAGAAGTTGGGAGGTGAACCCAGGCCCCCCCCCAAAAAAAAAAAGGCCAGTCCTGCTGATTTGTTTGATCTGACCACGAGCTGAAACAGTGGCAGAACTACAAGCTAGAATGCAACAAAGTGGATTTCCTGGCCCAGACCCCCACCACATCGGGCACCAATTTGTGCATTATGGCAAGAGTTTCAGGTTTGGAGGGACAGCAATGAGTTGCACATGCACTAAGCCAGGAATGAACTCAATTTCTGTTCAGCGCACTGCACTGGCCCCACAGGGAAAACAGTACTGCTGTATCGTGAATATTCAGATTTCCCAATGACTTGCAAGCTGTTAATCACTCCTAATGTTTTATGGAAACCACTATCAAAAAAGCTCACTGATCATCTGTTGCCCAGTTCCCCGCAGGAGTATGAACATATCCATTTTGATTTCTGCTACATACTCAACAATATTACCCCACCTCAAACTTGAGTTTCCTGAAGTTATTTTCATACTTTACACAATTTTATCTCAGTGTAACTGAATATTTCAATATTCTAAAATATGTATATAAGTCTTTTTTGCCACATTATGTAACTCTGCCTTTGCTCCATTTGAGTTAAATAAAAAAATAAATACCTTAGTCTCAACCCTCTTCAATAATCAATATCTTTCTACTTTGAATGGGTGTAACAAAACTAGTTACATATTTTCAAAGGTTTGGTCAGAGTGTTGACATCTTAGACTTTGTTTTTCCTGCATATAAATCAAACAGAAAGGACAAATGCAGAGAAAAAAAAGTATGGTTCTAATTTGTCAAATTATTTTAGATGTACTAGAATATAAGAACATTCAGATAATATATAGCCCATTTTATCCTGTTTGCTACAAAGGATAGTTGTTACTATATATTTTTAAATTTTAAAATATACTTATTAAAGACTCATAGAGACTAACAGACTCACATACACACAGAAAGAGAGATACAAGGAAAGTTTCCATCTACTGAATTAACCGCCAAATGCCAGCAATAGCTAGGGCCGTGGTGGAATAGAGACCAGAGCTGGGAACAAAATCAAGTTTCCCCTTCTGGTTGAAAATAACCCTATTATTTCCGCAGACTCTGCTAGAAAGCTGGAGCTTATAGAGTTAAGAATTGAACCTAGGTGTTCTGTGTGGAATCCGGGCATCATAACCACCACACAAGGAATCACCTACGACATATTTGATATGAATTAAAACAATGTGCATATTCCTCAGGTATGGTTTTTAAGACCTTTTGTGGCTACAGGCAGTAAAACACCATTTTTCCCTTTGATTTATTCTTAAATTACAATCAAAGCCTTAATGTTTCACTAAATAAAGTTTAACGAATAAAAAGTGAAGAAAAAACACATAATTCAATAGGAATGAGGATAAGGGGTGTAAACAATAGTCCAATAAAAATGCCAATTTTACTTATACACAGTAAATTGTAAAATGGTTGCAGATGATTAAAACTAGAGTAGTATGACATCTTAAAAAAAAATTGTTTCCTCTCTGTCACTCGCTGTCTTTAACTTTAGCCTTCAAAAAAGATAAACTAAAAGCTTAGAAAACAAAAAGAAAAACAAGGCAGGGGTGGTAATGCTGCGGCGTGACAGGTAAGGCTAACTGTTCCATGGACCTCCATCTGGATGCTGAGGCTAACTGTTCCATGGACCTCCATCTGGATGCTGAGGCTAACTGTTACATGGACCTCCATCTGGATGCTGAGTGCTGTGACAGATATTCTGAGGGGCAGGTGTTTGGCATAATAAAGTCGTGACCTGGAATATCCCCATCTCATGCATGAATGCCTGGAAGTGACTACCAAGACAACATAGTCATCCAAAGGAAAATGATAACCAGACTTTCTACATAAATTGAACTGCGGAAGCCTCAATACTCTTTCAACTTCGGCATTTTATTAAGTCTTGGGAACCCTGAAGAGTTCCTCATTTCCTGAACTAAAGGATCCTCAAGTACGATGGGATACGAAGGGTTATCTCTTCATGAGTCCCCACCTGAGGTCCTCCTCCTACCTCTGAAATAAGACACAGACCCAGGAACAAAATTACCTTTCAGCCATTTCTGTTGTGGTTCCAATGGAATCATTCAACAGTTACTTGAGCTCTTCCCAGAATAAAAACTATTGTCTGTGACTTCATCAGTCAGAAAAATTGGGTGAGCAGCTGAATACCAGATACCAATTATCCAATGTTTTTCATTATTAATAAAGCTACTATTCAAGCCTAATATCAATAATAGAATTATAAATTAAATTTATTTTACTTTTCTCACCATAAATCCTTAAGAACACTGAAAATTAATGATTTAGATGAAATTACAATTCTAAATCAATATTCCCTGCTTTTTATGATTATGCATCACAATCCTCAGGGTTTTCTTAGGAATCTGACATCACATGTGAGCTTAATTTATTCCTTTAAATACTGTTTCTAGTGAAGAATAACTCTCTATTCAACACTGACACCGTTTTGAAACATACCAGCTTTGTGTTTTCTTTTTGTTGCTTTGTTAATACAAAATTATTCACCACACCAAAGTTCAGGAAAAATTAATTTTTTTTTTACAAAAGATAATAGAATTTTTAATTTGGAAACAAATCAATATCTGCTGCTACATAACAGATTGATTTTCAAAAATAAAGAGGCAACAGTTTACATTATTTTTCTATTGTCAGAATTGATCCTAAGAACATCAGAACCAATGTATCTTAAGCTGAATGAAAACTTGAAAAAGTGCCTAAAATAATGTCTAATAATTGTTTATTAAGATGACTGGTATACGTAAAGAGTTGTAATGTAAAGTAGTAAAATAATATGCATTTTACAAAACACAACTATAATAACATTATTAGAAAAAATATAGGCATATAAATATATGTAACTAAATGATCTACTATGGAAGCGTTGTGCAATATCTAAACATTAAAGAATTGAAAAATCCGATTTTTTTTCAAAGATTTGTTTATTTGAAAGACAATTACAAAGAGAGAGAATGAAAGAGAGTCTTTCATGTACTGGTGCACACCTTACTGGCCATAAGGGTTCAGGCTAAGCCGGGCAGACTCTAGCCTCGAGCTCCAGCCAGGTCTCCTGGGTGGGAGGCAGGGCTCTGAGCACTCAGGAGCAGGGCTCTGAGTCTGTCCTCTGTGGCATTCCCAGCCTCATCAGCAGGGAGCTGAATAGCAAGTGGGGCATCCAGTTCTCAGACTGGTGCTGAAATGGAATTCCCTGGTGTTGCAGGCAGAGGCACAACCGATTTGCTACAATGCTGGTCAGTGATAAAGCCTTGAAAAAATAGTTACCCAAAGGAGTTCCCTCTACTTCTGGTTTGAATTATTTCTTTTCTCTCCATTTCATTTTTTTGTTTGTTTTGAATATTTCAGAACAAAGCTGTGAGTTAGGAGGCCAGGATAGTGGCTAGTGAGTAAAGCTGCTGCCTGAGACACGGGCATCCCATAACAGCACCCCTTTGAGACTCGGCTGCTCCCTGCTAATGCACCTGGGAGAGCAGCCAAAGATCACCCAAGTCTCTGGGTTCTGCATGTGTGAGGAAGACCTAAATGAAACCCCTGGCTTTGCCAGGCGCAGCCCTGGCCACTGACATTTGGGAAGAACTCTCTCTCTCTCTGCCTCTACCTCTGATTTTCTCTTCATCCTTCTTCCTCTTTCTGTTACTCTACCTTTCAAATAATTAAAATATATCTTTTTCAAAAAAAATTCAAGATAGTTAAGTGCCATGAAAAAATTTCTGCATACTGGGCCCGGTGCAGTAGCCTAGTGGCTAAAGTCCTAGCCTTGTGCATGCTGGGATCTCACATAGGCATCAGTTCATATCGTGGTGGCCTGGCTTCCCATCCATCTCCCTACCTGTAGCCTGAGAAAGCAGTAGAGGATGACCCAAAGCCTGGAGACCCTGTACCCACATGGGAAACCTGAAGGAAGCTCTTGGCTCCTGTCTTTGGATTGGCTCAGCTCCAGCTCAGCTCCTGTGGCTGCAGTCACCTGTGGAGTAAATCATAGGACAAAAGATCTTCCTCTCTGTCTCTCCTCCTCTCTGTATATCTGACTTTCCAATAAAGATCAAATAAGCCTTGAAAAAATTTCAACATAAAACTAGTTTAAGGAAAAAAATCACTAACTTTTTGGGCATGTTAGTTACCTTTAAGAATTTTTCTTAGTGAAATTAATCTGTTTGCATTTAGGAGCCTTTATAATCAGAGTATTAATGCCTCTATGCATGTTTTTGGAACAGATTAATGATAGGTGTTTCATACAATGCTTACAGAATCATGCTTTGTCCATTAATATTTTGCTAAGTTTTGAAACAAAAAATGAAACATCACAAGGGAAATAAAACAAAGTTATAAATGATTTAATTTCCAGTTAGCCAATATTACATAGCCAGAGAAATTGAATTTGGGAGTTATGGAGAATTATCCAGAAGAAAAATCTGTCTAGTAACATAATGAATTTTCTTGAGGTAGGAGAAGGTGAATTGATTTCTTTTTAGCTGTGTCCCTGAATGTCCACCGAGTACAAAACCATACAATGCCAGGACTGGCAGAACTGGCATTGTGGCAAAGTGGGTAAAGCTGCCACTTGCCATAAAAACATCCTCTATGGGGACAGGTTCAGCTTCCAAACCATCTCCCTGCTAATGGCCTGGGGGAAATGGGGAAAAACACCAGCACAAATGTTTAAGTAACTGTCACTCATGTGGGAGACCCTGATGAAGATCTGGGTCTTAGATTCCATCTGGCCAACTTCCAAATTTTGCAGGAACTCTCTGTTTCTCTGCTTCTCTCTGTAACTCTGATATTCAAGTAAATAAATCTTTAAAAAATGCCAGCCATTTGAGCAATTTAAGCCAAATAATTGATAATGGAATATTTTGAAAATCATTTGGAGGATAAGCAACTCTGACAGAAGAATCCTTAAGGAATTACCCTCAGAAAGCAACTACCCCCAACAGACAGAAAACAAAGATTCTTGAGTTACTTGAAATCTAAGGTATGGAAGAGTTAGGATAGGGACAAAAGTAGGTTAGTTTACAGAGCATGCAGATGTTGCAAAGAACAATTAACGAATCAGGAGAGAAAACTGATTTGCAAGAGGCAAAAAGCAATGCTAACATGGAGCTGGTCAGGAGACAGCAAAAGTCCTAACCCTTCTGTGTCCTTTTCAGATCCACCTCTGCCGCCGCCTAATGGCGGAGTCTAATGGGGACTCTGACCAAAAATGAGGGCCAGTTTTCAGTATTGGATTTGGGTTTTAGTAACCATTGCTTATTTTAAAACAAACAAAACCTCACAATGTTAAGAAAATCTACAGGAACCTGCTAAACCGTGCATTCTTAATATGGTTGATGATTAAAATCATTTGAAAGGGTATAAACATGCAAATGCCGTGTTAATTTGATCCAGGCTAGCTTGGGGAAACATTCAAAGTAAATAGTGTTTCTGGTGACTGAAATTTAGACGCAGTTTGAGAAGGAATCATCAATTCAGTAGATCTCTGGGACTGATTGGCGGCATATAGGACTGTTTCCCATTGGAGATCTGATCCAACTGTGGAGGCAAATATTAATAATTGTTTTACTATTAATCTTCAGCTTACAAATACAGTCATGCAGTACAGACCACCTGTACGATGGTGTTCTCTTAAAACTGTGTTACTAGAGCTGGATTAGGTGTAGCAGTTGAGATGTTTAGGTCCTCAGTTTGGAGTATCTCAGGTGAAGACTTAATTCTATGAAGACTTAATTCTATTCTTGAATTCTGCAACTCTACACAATGGGAAGTAGCAGGAGACAGCACAGATAATCAGGTCCCTGACACTCACTTTGGAAACGGAGATTGAGTTTCTGGATCCTACTTTGGCTTTCCCTGGCCTTATTATTTTGAGCATTTGAGGAGTAAACCTTAGATGGGAGATCTGTCTTTTTCCAAGTGTTTATTTCTTTCAGATAAATATACAATAAAGAAATTATAGCACTGCAACTATCTTCATGGTGAGCATGCACCTTGATGTTCACACAGAGCAGAAAATCATCTACCAATGCACTTGTCAGGTACACTTATTAGTTGATGTGCCTCTCAAGATAATGCTGTATTAATTATTTAACTTGATTGCAGTTCAAGTATTTTAGAAACCTTGTGTGATTTGAAGTCATGTACCATACCCAAAATCTTCAAATATTAACAGTAACTTTGGGAAGCTATTCAGTTACATTTTGGATTATACACATGTGTCTTAGATTTTTACAGTTGTGTATAATGATAAGAAATATTTAGGTTAGACAGCAATGCTCGCATTAAATTTTCTATTAAGAAGAAACAAGGAAATTCCTAAATGGAAAACATCCCGAAGACTTACAATTTCTGTGGTTAATGGAGAATGACAAGCACAGAAAGAAAAGTAGGTCCTATTGGCAGGCTTAGTTCTCCACAGCAGAGAACTTAACCACTGGGCCACAATGCCACCATTCACAAGAGTATCTCATCTATTTTTTTTTAATATCACAAGCTCTTGCTAATTTGATAATTATTCATGTTCTGCAACTCTGAAGTTCAACAAGATTTTTTTCTTTTGCTCTAGTTCATTTAATCCAGTAAATTGCCACTGCTTCATGGTGAACAACATATTCTAAGTCAGCTATCATTTTATTAGTGTAATCCCCTATGAAACATCAAATGTGCAGTGTGCATTTGGAATAGCTAATTGACGATGCCAATTAGCATGCCTGGGTGAATGTCCAAGCTTCACTTATAAATCCAGCTTGCTGTTATATGCACATTCTAGCATGCAGAATATAATGGCTACAGCTCTTGGGTCCATGTAAGCCACACGAGATCCTGGCTTCACCACATTGCAGCTCTGGCTGTTCTGATCATGTGGGTGTGGACTTGTGGATCTCATTCTGCCTTGCCTCAAAACATGAGCTAACAGAGACTGTGTTAACATTTTTTTCTCCAGAAAATCATGTTTTGGGCAGAAGTCCATGGAAACTTCCACTAAATTGAAAAAGGAGTAAAAATCTCCCCCAAGGAATAACATATGTCCAGAGAATCTACCTTTTTTTTTTTTTTACAATGAACAGTAATCTGGAAGGAGCATTCCGTAAGATGCAGTAGTGATTAAGAATGCTTTACGAACGAACTGCTTTATGAAGATTATGTCATTTTCTTCCAACAAAAAGTTAGTAATTCATGAAAAAGAATCAATTATAAGTTAAAAAGTAATAAGTAATCATAAATTATTTAAATGCCAATTAGAAATGAATAATATCAATGGCTTATCTTAGAAATACCATAGGCTCAGGAGTTAGACATGAAAGTTTAAATCTCAGCTCATTATAATTTGGAATGTTATGTCAAATCTCATTTATATTGGTTTATATCAAAAATTTTATGGGAATATAATGAAAAGATATATTTATTTTTAGGCCAGCATGATGGTAGTGCCATTATCCCAGATTGGCACTGGTTCAATTACTCACTGCTCCACTTTTGATTCAGACTCTGCTTCTGGTCTGGGAAAGCACTAAGCACTGGCCCTATCCCTTGGGCCCCTGTACTCACAGGGGAGACACTGAAGAAACTCTTGGCTCTTGTCTTCAGGCATCCATCAGGACCATTTGGGGAATGAACCAGTGGGTGGAAGATCTCTCTCTGCCTCTTCTTCTATCCTTATAAGTCTGCTTTTCCAATATAAACAAACAAATAAATGAATAAACATTTTTTAAAGAGAAATTTATTTGATTCAAGAAAATTCTGAAATTTGGGAATGGCGTTTAGATGTAGCTGGTATGCCAAAACCCATGTGGGCACTGGTTCGTGAACTCGCTGCTCTACTTCCAATGCAGCTCCCTGCTAATGACCTAGTGCAGAGGAAAATGCCCAAAACTTGGTCTCCTGCCACTCACACGGGAGACCTGGATGAACCCTTGACTCCTGGCTTCAGCTTGCCCTAACTCAATAATTGAGGTCATCTAGGGAGTGAAATAGCAGTTCAAAATTCTATCTCTCTGTCTCTCCCTCTGTCTCTATAACTCTGGCTTTCATATAAATCATTCATCTTTTGGAAAGTCATGCATAGTGTTTATATAATGAACTTTATTTAACTACTCTTCATTTTATAATTTTCACTATTTTAGATAACATGAAATTGTAATCAGTGCCCTAATGGCTCAAGCAAATAAAAAATTCAACTTAAGTGACACATTGGTCATTCAGTAACATGTCATTTAACTTCATGAAGATGTAATTTTTAAAAATTTTCTTCCTGTTGTGGATTTTTTGTGGCTATTTATTTAAGGGAATGTATAGTAATTGTGTAATGGAGACTGTCATATCCAGATGTGAAGATACAATGTAGTACGTATTGTATCTTCCAAATCAAAGATGGACTCCCAATGAAACTCTTAAATGTATCTTGACAATAAGATGCTGGATTGTCTGTACCTGCAATGTCAGGATACACTTAAATAGCAGAATGATGGCTTATGACTGTATAAAGGACTACACTACTCTAAAGATATAGGGGAAATCAGTGGGTGGAGGGATTTTCGAGAAGGGGAAGGAGATGAAATTCCAGAGCCTATGGAACTGTATGTATCATAAAATAAAAGATATAAATAATTCAGCAATTAAAAAGAAAGTAGACAATAGTAAAGTTGTAAAATAGGCAGGAAGTATGAACAATAATACCAAGCACTTTGTAAAGGTGTCTCCTACGGGTATAAAGCGTTGCTTGTCATCTCTTGCAAATAAGTGTATAAAAGTGTTAAGAAGAAGGGTAATTATTATAATGACAATAGCAATGATGATGAATAAAATGAATTATACCTTACAAAACCTTGGGCCTCCTTCTAAACCAGTGTCCCCCAAACTCACTCAGTATGACTCACTGTAAATTGATATCAGACTTGTACTCCCATGTATGCCATGATACACAAGCCCCCCACTCTTGTGCAATGCATAACGGTATTCTTTTCTCTAATCTGTCTTTTCCTGAACTGTAACTTGTATTTTTCTCTATGTTTTCTCTAACCAGCCCCCTACATTTCCCTCCAGTATCTTGAGCATGTACTTTAAATGATTACAGTATGGAAAACAATTTCAACACATGTTTTCAGTCTTATTCTGGAATACTAGATCTATTTCTTGACTCCTCTATTTTGTGTAAAACTTAACTGAACTTTAGAACTAACTTTAGCATTTAACCATTTGACTTTAAAAAAATTGGAATAGATAAAATTATAATATTGATTCTTCCTTGAAAAAAAAAACAGAAAATTCTGTAGTAAATGGGCTGAAAAATATATAGTAATGGAAATCTGAGATTATTTCAATCAAATTGATTCCATCGCTGGGAAGAAGCCTTAGGGCTCTCAAGAATATTGGCAAAAAAATTATTCTGAGGGCTCTGACTTCAGAGAGATAAAGAGAATATCAGCACAATATGTTGCCTACTAAGATTATGAATATGCATATTTTCAATAGTAACCATGTTAAGCATAGGGGACATTGTAGAGATGTTCCAGGAAAGAAAGCAACTGCTTTTTTGGCCTCTGTGCCTCAAATGCTGTGATTGCTTTGTCATATCTCCTAATAAATGGTTAGAAATAGAAAAAAAAAAGGGTGGTGAAGGAGCCTTCAAAAATAGAGTGGAGAAGTCAGGACTGTTGAGTACTAGGAGAGCAGACTTGTAAAATCAGGGGGTGGGGCAGGTCTTGTGATGCATCTTGTGATGCTTGGAATGTTGACATTCCACATGGCCTTAGATTGGAATGAAAACCATCTCTGTTGCTGACATAGCTTCCTGCTAACACACATCCTGGGAGGTGACAGATGGTAGTTCAATGGCTTAGGTTCTTGGAGCCCCAAGAGAGATTTGTCTGCTCAAATTCAATCTGACATTGGCTGCTTTACTCCAGACTGTCTGAATATTTGAGACACAAATTAGAAATTAAAAAATTTTTTTTCGCGTTCCCTCTCTCTGTTTCAGATTAAAAAAAGACAAAATTTTAAAGTGAAATAATGAAATTGATAACGTAAATGGACATATAGTGTCTGGAAATCTAAGTAAATCTAAGATTTCAGGTATCAGGCAAAAAGGATGGAATTCAAACCTTTCCATTAGGAAAATAAAAATCTTTTAAAAAATAATTTCTCATTTTGAAAAATAGTTTCATTACAAAATACATTTGAAATATCTTTGGCTCATAATTTCCCACATAAATCAGAAAGAAAAGTACTCTAACTCAAACGATAAGCAGATCCTACTTACATTGTAAAATAGCATTCCATTATACTTTAAGACATGAAACCTTGAAAAACGTAAATAAGTTGCCACCTGCATGGTTAGCCTGAATAATATTTGGAAGGAAGGGGTAATTCTCTTAAATGAGTATTGTACAGAGTCATTTTACATTTAAAAGGTAACAGCAATTTTATGGCAAATTGCTTTGCAAAACTCAAGAAGCTACCAATAATATATTTCAAGTGCACGAATTACCTAAGTTGTCTCCAATTGACTTTTACATACATTTGAAAAGACTCATCTGTTTGTTTGTAATAGTAAATGTTTTATTAAACTGTCTGACACCTAAGCACATATTATCTTCAGTTAACAATGGATTCCTTGGACCCCTGCAACCTCCTGGGAGACCCAGAAGAAGCTCCTGGCAGACCTCAGCCTAGCCCCCTCCTGGCCCTTGCACTACTTGGGAAGTGAACCATCAGATGGAAGTTCGGTCTCTCTCTCACTCTCTCCCTCCATAATTGTGTCTTTTGAATAAATTAGATTAAATCTCTAAAAATCAAATTGACTGAAAGAAAGTTAAGCTATCTTAAAATCTGAACTTAGAATATCCCATTCATCATCAGCGTCTGCTCCTGTTACAGCTATAGGGACAGGTAGGTTTCCTACTCTAGAATGCTGAATAAGAAACATCAGTGGCAGTTCATGCTTGCTGACACTTAAAACAAGGTAGTTGGAGAACAGAGCAAACAAAGCCAGTTAATCTAATCACATTCTTAAAGCGTGGAGTCCAGGGTAAGCAAGGAGAATAAACACTTTTCTTCTAATTCATTTCTGAGGTGGTTTTTCCAGTAGGGATCCATCAGAAAAGCATATATAGTAGACAGTCAGTAATACTGTCATAAGAATTCCCCCAGAGAATTAGTGCTTGGAAAGACTTAAATTTCCTATAAGATGGAAGATACTTCATTGCAGCTACAAGCCTGCTCAACAATACTGACCTATGTATGGATGGTCATATACTTTGAATGGTAGAGTTAATCATTACAAACTTCAAAACATTTTAATGTCAATATATTAAATCCATAAAAGAGTTTAAGCTTAATTTTTTTAAGATTTATTTACTTTTATTGGAAAGGTGGATATACAGAGAGGAGGAGAGAAAATCAAGAGGTAACTTGATTTTCCCCAACTGACCACAATGGCCAGAGCTGCGCTGATCCAAAGCCAGGAGCCCTGAACCCCCTCAGGTTCTCCCACGCAGGTGCCCGGTCCCTATGCTTTGGGCAATTTTCCACTGTTTTCCCAGTCCACAAACAGGGAGCTTGATGGGAAGTAGGGCTGCCAGGATTAGAACCGGTGGCCATAGGGGATCTTGGCACGTGTAAGGCTAGAACGTTAGTGGCTAAGCTACTGTGGTAAGCCCTAAGATTCATTAAAAAAAAAGTTTGAAAATAAGCATATCCTGTGACTCAAAGATATCATTCCACAGCATGTATCCAAAATAGCCACCAGTATTCTTTGTACAATTGATGCTCAAGCATACTCACTACAAATCACTTTTTAAAAAAATATGTATTTACTTATTTTGAAAGGCATAGCTAAAGAGAGAAAAGGAAGAACACAGAGAAAATTCTTTCAGTTTGTTCATTCTCCACATGGCTGGGTCTGGGTCTTACCAAAGCCGGGAGCCTAGAACATTATCCAGGTCGCCCATGTGAGTACTTGGGCCCAAAGACTTGCATTGTCTTCTGCAGGGAGCCGGGTTGCAAAAGCTGCCAGGATAGAAAAAGAACCAGTTCATGTATAAGGTGCCTGAGTTGCATGTTCCAATGCAAGCCCCACTCTTTGCTTCTTTTTAAATTTGAAAAACAGATTGACAGAGAGAAAAATCAAGATTCCGTAAACTATTTCACTCCACAAATGCCCAGAGCAGCCAAGGCTACTCTAGGCCAGAATCCAGGAGTCAGAAACTTGTTCTCTGCATGGTTGGCAGGGACCCACGCACTTAGCCATCTTCTACTGACAAACAGGAAGTACATTACCAGGAAGATAGAACAGAGCGGAGGTTGGATGTATGTAAGCACCATCTTAAAAAAAAACTACTTTGCCACATGTGTTATGTGAGGCTTGAAGAACATGTCAACTAAAATGGACATCAATGGTAATTCATAAAACGTATGATCAGTAATTATAGTTTAGTCATGCATTTTTAGGCATAAAATTCTTTCAGTATATCCATGGTTGAAGAGGGTAGTTTGGAAAGACTGTACAAAACATGGCTATTCATAAAAATGTATATATATCGTTACATCATGATGATACTGCACTTTGTACCTTTATAAATACCTACCAAGTCATTACACACTTAAATAGCAGAAAGTTAATTTTGTAACTGCTACTTAACGGACTATATACTGTGATTATGTAGGACCTCTATCAGCTGCCTACGTTGGAGCTCCTTGCCTTCCCTACTACCCAGGAGATTTGGAATCAAAGGAAAAACACAGTGAGAGAACCAGTCAACAAAGCCCATGGCACAAGTACTGGTTTATCTTCCTTTTTCCACCAAACACAGAGGGATAACATTTATGCAAGTAAATCACAAGAATGCCTCGATTTAAGAATGACCCTCATTCAGAAATGACTACGGATTTGCAGTTCCACCTTGAGAACCAATTTCCAGATCACTCTGCCGTTGCTGAACACAAAATTGCCTCATTTCTCAAAGAACAACAGGAACAACATCTCATATCCTTTAGTCACAGGGCTTAAAATTTGTTATTTGTTAATACATTCTACTTCCAGAAATATATTAGTGTTTAAGATGGCAAAGAAAATTAACTAGAGCATGAATTTAAAGATGAGATAATCTAACGGCCAAAAGTTAATCCAGTTATGTTAGTCTAGAAATGGTGCGTTCTACAATACATTCATCATAAGCAGTTTTTGTTCAGTGCATCAGGGTGTAATTGGAGCCATTGAACTAATGATCAAGTTGATCATTTACTTTGACCATAACACAACAAATCCTAACTAATTCATGGTGGAAGTTCAGTGGGGAGTTAGTCAAATACTGACTGCCTTTTAGAAGCAATAAAGAAAATAAAAAGCAGTAAAAAAAATCTCAAAGGTGGTAATATACACATAGAGAGGGAGGTATAGATTCAGATACAGATAGCAAGCATAGGGGAGAAGATAAATTATACTGCTGAAATCAACCAATGCAAGAAGGTGGAGCCTGTGATCCTGATATTAAAGACAATCTATTTTGAAAAAGAAAGTGGAGGCAAAGAATGCAGCTATTTTGAACATTAATGGATATGTTTCGTATTAGACACATTGACTTTGGGTGGATTGACCTGCCTGAGCAGGGAATGGAAAAATCAAGAAAGATATATATTTTGTAGTTAGCAAGAAACTCCAAAGTACAGAATTCTACCTAGACAGAAATCAATTTTATGTCAATGTTAATGGATGGTCATGCAGCTCTAGTCTAGACCAGAGTTTCTGAACATTTTCACTGTTAACATTTTGAGCAGATAGGTAATTCATTTTGAAAAATGTTATATGTGAGCTCCAGTAAGTTTACCTGCATTCCTAGCATCTACTCACTAGAGATCAGTAGCACTTCTTCCACAAATAATTAGAAATGTCTCCAGACGTTGCCAAATGGCCAGGGAAGCAAAATTACACTCCTCTTGAACTATTGATTGAGACCATTTCAGTGACTGGAAATCCACATGTCTGCCCATCTGGCTGGTGGAAAACTGCGTGATTTGTGATGTTTAGAAGCTGATTTTTTTAAATCACTGTCAGTCAATGATAATGCTGGCCAATGCTTATGACTTCTGGACCAAGCAAGTTTCTACTGTTAATTATCCGATAAAAACAATGGAGATCTTCCCTTTACTTGCAACCCCACCTCCATCAGGTAAAGAGGAGAAAAATCTTGTGCATTCAGAGGAGGATAACGGGACATGTCATGTTGTGGGATGCATTACAGATGAAGGGAAACCTATTTAATGGCCGTTAAAGAATAGGAAAGTTTGGTATCTGCATAGCTTTTGTGTTAACCATATTGAGTAGTTTGTGTCATACTTTTTTTTTTAATTGGAAAGTCAGATATACAGAGAGGAAAAGAGACAGAGAGGAAGATCTTCCATCTGCTGATTCACCCTCAAGTGGCCACAGTTGCTGGAGCAGAGCTGATCTAAAGCTAGGAACCAAAAGCTTCTTCTCACTCTCCCATGTGGGTGCAGGGTCCCAAGGCTTTGGGCCGTCCTTGACTGCCCTCCCAGGCCACAAGCAGGGAGCTGGATGGGAAGTGGAGCAGCTGGGACCAGAACCAGCACTCATATGGGATTCCGGTGCGTTCCGCTAGGCTACCGCACTGGGCCCTCTTTATCAAAGATAGACAAGCAGGGCTCTCCTATTGACTGACATGTCTCGGACAAAACCAGGAGTGTAACTCCATCTGGTTGTCTCATGTAAGTGGCAGGTACCCCGCTTTTCACTGCCTTTCAGAGTGTGCATTTGCAGGGAGCTGGAATCAGGAATCAGAAAAGGAGCTGAAACACCAACCCAGGCAATCTCAGAGTGCTGGTGCTTCAAGCAATGACAGATGTCTGTGTCAGTTTACTGGGTCTCTATAATGAATTCATGTTTCTAGAAAAGCTGGAAATAAGTAGATGGATTTCTCTGTAGACAAAAGAGAATAAGTGGCCATTATTGGAATCTGTCTCCTACCTTGATAACTGTGAACACAATATCTGCTAACTAAACGCATTGTAATTTTACGCTGATCGATATAGTTTTGGACTGCTATGTTTCGCTCAATGCTCGTGTTTGTGAAAACACTGAACTTATTTGTCAGTGTATGTTAAAATGTACTTGCCAAACATAGATAAAACATAGGAGTATATGTTAAGACCAAAATGGGGATGGTCTGAGACAGGAACAATAGAGAATGACTTAGTACAAAGACTGTGGACTCATCCGGTACAGGTCACCTCACCTTGGCATTCGACAATGTACACTGGGTTTTAGATCAGAATCTTGTAACTCCCCATTCTTCCCTATAGTTCACTATCTTGTTCTCTTGGCCTTGTTTGATAAGCCTAAAAAAGTTTTTGCTCAAAAAAAAAAAAAAAAAAATCCCCCCCCCCACAAAGCTCCATATTGGATCCTGTTTCAACTAACACAAATGAACACATTAGCTTAGAGAGCATACATCTGAATCTCTGTCATTTTTGGAAAATACTGATTGAATTTGTGTCCGATGAGAATTACCACCAATATATCGCTGTCCTTCCACTACTCATGAATGAAACCATTGAGCAGAAAGCTCTAGCATGGAAAACAAAAACCTTGCTTCAGATGAAATCAAATTGATCACAAAAATACAACACAATAAAAATTAATTAGCTTTTGACAGTTTGGGAACTTTGAAATTCAGCTTGAGATATTCTTACTGATTTTTATAGACGAGTAAAAGTTAATGGTGTGGTATGACTTGAAATATATCCTCAAGATCATAATCAAAGGGCCCTTCTCCACCACAGAGTCTTCTCCATTGTCATACTAGAAATTCAAATAATTCAACTGCTTCTATAGAGGAAATAATCGCTTCTCTAAAGTTTAAAAATTTCATGAACTGAAGATACGCAAGGTTACTGCATGCCAAACTTCTGATTAATAGATTAATCATCATTCCACGTTTTCTAATTGCCATTTTGAAAGTGAAAAACTTGCTCGAATTCATGTTTTTCTTGAATGTTCATTCCATAAAGAAATATTGAAAATAAGGCAAATATGCTAAAACTGCTATCTAATGAAAGGTTCATGTTTAACATTTAATAAGCTACATGAATATTTATGATGAGTCCATAATTTCCATGTATCCACACAATTTCCAGGATAAACACAGAAGCAAGTTTCTTTCTTTTTTTATCTTTCCTCATCCACATGTTTATTCAATAGATGGATTTATTGGTTTTATTGGAGTTCACCTTTTAATGCTACCTTCATAAAAAGGATGCCACTTCTATTAATATCCCCCACCTCCCGAGGAGCGTTTGTAAATTATCTGTGTCAGTGAGTAAAACGAAAGACTTTAGTCAAAGCAGCGGGAACTACCCGAAGTGGAAACACTTACACTTTTGTGTTTTATTTTACTGAAATGTTAAATGTTGTCTGTTTACTATGAACTTTGACAACCAGTAGTTTTATAAAGAGGAGAAATATGGCACTAAAATCTTACTACTTGAATTTTTCTCCTGTACCTTTTTTTTTTCCTTCAACTTCATGATTGATACTCAGGAATCGAAGGAACAAAAAAGAGAAAAAGGGAGACAGAAGAGATTATCTTTTATTGTTTCCAACAGTGGCTTATATCTGTTTCAATTTTAAGTAACAACTAACTATTATATACATATGTGTGCATGTATAAAATGAGCCTACAATGTCCATTGGCTATTTTTTTTCCTTGAATACAGTTCCTGTTATATGCAAGAAAACTTCATCTAGATTATCATTTAATGTTCTTATTGCAGGAATCCAGTAAGGGATTACTAGAATTTTCAATCAGAATGAAACATCCACAGATATTTTCATTTTTAAAAGCCCTTTTTGAAGATGTTTTCTTCAATTACCATATTTCAGATTCCCTATGTTAGTTCGCTACACTTCAGCTGTGTACTATATTAAGGAGTAGATTCTTCCCTCAGCATTTTTGTTTTTAATGTTTCATTATTGTCTAAAAAGTTGACTAAAAAGAGTACAGTTTTGATGCAGTGCAAGAAGAAGCAAGTATTTAAACTGTAGACATTGCTGGCGAATGTGGCTTATAATTCCCAAAAAGGTTCCTTTTACAAAAATATCTTAGGTTTGGGCACAGATGAGAAAAGGGAAGGTATCTAAACCTGAATCCTTTATGATGATGGTTTACTGTTCACTAAGAGACAGACCATGACGCTTATTTAATCTTCTTTTGTGCCAAAGCATATAGCATGTACTAACTTGTTAATTTCTCAAAGTAATCCAACAAAGTAAGTAACGGTTTCACATCCTATGGAAAAGCGAAATGTATCTGTTAATCAGGGAAATACGTATGAGATCACGACCATCACCTATTCGCTGAGAAATCAAAGCAAAACAAAAGATGTCATTGACTTTCTATGATTTTGTGAATGAGGAAAGATAAACAAGGGAGAAAAACCCCTATGGATAAAATATGGGAGATTTACTCTGAAGCAGAGTCCCAGGGCTAGGTATAATGTGAAGGTAACATTCCTAGTTTGGTAAATTAATTAATTGCAACAGAAACTTAGATTTTCATTCCATGAGAAACGTATCAATGTCAAATGCTTCCAGAGGGGCAATGTGATTAAAACAAAGGTAATGAAGCTTTGAAATACAGTTCATTTTGCTGGACTAGCTTAACCTGAATCATCTCCATTTCCTTTGATTGCCAATTACCAAAGCTATGTTTTTCTTATCATACTCCTCAATTCTTCTCTGTTTTCTTTTTTTCCTGCTATCTGCTCAAAATGTAGGCAAATCACTTTACTCTTTCCAATTTCATGAATTCCAATTTAACCTCTACCCTCATACCTCCGACTATGTACCCTATAATCTTTATGCTGTCACTTTTGAAATCTTGCATCTTTAATCACTTTCTTTTTATTAAAACTGAAATGTCAACATGAAACACAGAAAATCATTCCTTGAGTTGCCATGGTGATGCGGTGGGTTATATCACTGCCCCCAGTGTTTACATCACATATCAGAGTACCAGTTGAGGGCAGCTTGTTCTACTTCCAATCCAGTTCCTTGCTGACTTGGGAAAGCAGTAAAAGATGACTTGCCATGCATATGGGATGCCCAGATAAACATTCTTGCCCAGCTATGGCCATTGCAGCAATTTGGGACACTAACCCAAATGCAGCATCTTTGCAAATGTTTCTTTCCTCTCTCTCTCTCTCTCTCTCTCTCTCTCTCTCTCTCTCTCTCTCTCTCTCTCTCCCTTCGTCACTTTCTCCCTGTATCTCTGCTCTTTATTTACAAATACAAGTTGGAACACTTTCAACATCTTCCAGTTGGAAGAAAAACTAGTCCAATCATGAAAGGAAAATACTTTACACATCTGTATGTTCGTACATATACCATTACACACAAGCATACACACACACATATACACTCATGTTTATCCAATAAGTAAAATGCAGGCTGGATACTCTGTATAGGATACATGATTAATTCTATTTTACAAGTCCATTGCAGAAAGCATGTGTTTTGGTGTACTGTGTGTGTGTGTGTGTGATGTATGAGAGGAAGAGAGAAGTCTGGTAGAGATGACAACTTTACTCCTTGTAGTAGTTTATGGTAAATAGATAGAGTTGTATATTAATAGGCATTTGGGACATTATTCCAAAGATTTTTTTTCATTCACAATCATCTTGAGATTCACACACTCATGTTATATTCCAATTTAACACACTCGTGTTAAATTGCAAGAATCTCAACTGAACTTGAACTGTGGTAATGCAACAAGGTGGAGGAATCCACCAAGGGGGGAGGGTTTGGGGGAATCCCAGTACCTATAAAACTGTGTCACATAATGCAATGTAATTAATAAATATACATATATATATAATAAAAAAGAAAAAAATAGAAATAATTAGAAACTTAGGGAGTAGGCTAATTCCTGTTCATTTTAAAGTAAAATTCAGTTAACTTGAAAACAAACAAAAACTGCTGCATTACAATGTTCTCTCATTTCTTTAAGTCCAAATCAGCCATCACCCAGTTTTTCATATTAGCATATATAACAATGATTTTCTCAGTTCTTAAATCATACATCTAGAATTTATGTTTGAATTCTCACTTTTCATTCCCCATATATGAATCTGTTCTTTCAGATAGCCTTGTATTGATACAAGGAACAGAATCACTGAAAGTCAGTAAAACTAAAAACCTGTAAATTCACTCTACAAGTCCTGGACAATGACCTCCATGGTAATGAAAATTTCTCCTTTTCCAAGTAGGAATTGACTTCCCTAAACAGAAGGATTATAATTTTCAGTGATTCCCATGGTAAACATTCTGGACAGCTGGTATTTCCAAACACCTGTGAAAGCCTGGCCGTCAATAGAGATCGTGTGGCATCCAAAGATTTTATGTGTTCGTTTTATAAAAATGCTAACCTCTGGTAAGAAGAAAAAGGCACAGGTGTTGTGAAATGTCTCGCTGGAGAGCACAGCCATTGTTTAGTTATGCCCTGACTCCAGGACTTCTCTCCATGTGCTAATTGGGGAATTGTGTCATCTTGCATGTACTGATTTCATCAATTTTTTTTTCTACACAAGCCTATGTCATGGGATGGTGGAGAATTCTCTTGCCCTGTTGGATGAAATATAGCTAATAAATATGGCTAATAAATATAGCTAATAAATATAGCTAACAGAATGTCCACTTTTCAGCCCAATGGGAATAATGAAGGGACTCACAAAATTCTTGTCAATTCTATTGCCAAATAGGTTTCGATTATGTCTAGTATATATCTACTAATGTAATCACCTACAAGATCATGTACCAGATCGAATCATATCTCATACATATATAAAAATCCTTTTGAACTATTATGAATTTATGTTTATTTGTCTTCCCTTTCTAAAGTAAGTCTTTCCTTCCTGAAGTCTAACTATTTTTTCCAATCTGAATAGTATTTTATGAGGTAAAAGCATTTTTGGTCATTCTTAGTTTAAAATGTCATCAGTGAAGTTCTATTCGTGTTAAATTCCAAATTCCCTATCATTGTGTCAGAAATATTATTTATTCTCAGTCCAAATCCCCAATATCTTCTTAGTTCACCTTCCTAACAATATTCAATCCTGGATTTTGAAGACCTGGGATAAGACAATTTCTATTTCCAGGGAATTCTAGTTCTATGTTTACGAGTTATAAACCACCACCAAAATGCATTACATCTTGGGCATTTTTCTACTATTATTTTGCTCAGCATTCACTAAAGTGACTTTTTTACATAGTTTGAATTAGAGCCACTTAATTAATTTTATCTAATTTTCACTTCATTGTAGAGAGCCCCAGGTGTTTTTGCATGCGTATTTGGTGCCTCAATATGGAGGGCTGAGTGGCTGGACTTACCTGCACTCCTCTTCGTTTCCAGGCGTTGTAATAGCCTCACAATCTCTTCGCTTTTGCTAAATAATCAGATTTTTTTTTTAATGTCGTAGTCAGGACTCTAAGAGAAAGTGATTAAACAAAAAGAAAGAGAAACTTCCCAGTCCACTCCCTGGTCAAAATCAGTCTGTCCTGTTTTGATGGACAAAGTAGCCACAGAATTGTCCAGGACAAAAGAACCCACGTCACATGGATTAGGGTTAATGAATCTGTGCCATCCTAATCCTTCGTCCACATCGGATCCCTCTGGCCCCTTTCCTTAAGACATTCTCAGCATACTCTACCTAAAACTTGTTCAAACTTAAATCAAATGATGACATATTAGAATAAAATCTCATGTTATACCTATCAAAACTAGAATCTCCCATGGCATTCTTTAGGACAATTTTATATTTATTGACTTCTGTTTTCCTGGCAAGTTTTGTTAGTTCTGCTTGCTTATATTATTCAGTTTCCTTTACTAAATATAATTGCATCAGTAAGCAACGTGTTATCTAGGTTGCTCACTCTATTGCTCTAGTTTTGGCACTTTACTTTTTTAAGATTTACTTATTTTTATTGGAAAGTCAGATATATAGAGGAGGAGAAACAGAGAGGAAGATATTCCATCTACTGATTCACTCCCCAAGCGGCTGCAATGGCTGGAGCTGCACTGATCTGAAGCCAGGAGCCAGGAGCCTTTTCCGGTTCTCCCACATGGGTGTAGTGTGTCCCAAGGCTTTCCCAGGCCACAAACAGGGAGCTGGATGGGAAGCAGGTCCGCCAGGATTAGAACTGATGTCCATATATAATCCTGGTGTGTTCAAGGTGAGAACTTTAGCTGCTAGGCTACTGCACCGGGCCCAGTTTTAGCATTTTACATAACAAAAGATAAACACCCAGTATTTCTGAATGATGAAGACTGTGATTCAGAGTATATGAAATCATTTTCTTGAAGACACGGATTAGTAGGTTAAAAGTATTGTATTAAAGACTCTTGTAATAGGAGGCAAACAATGATTTAGCTCACTGAAACGAAAGGCAGAAGAGTGTTCAAGTGTTTTGCTGACCTAGCAGTAAAGTACTGTGATGCATTAAGGCAGATATTTGTCAATATCTACATTTGCTAAATGATTCCTTTCCAATAGAAACTGAGAGATAAGGTGCTTTTCCTTGATGACACTTCAGAATCATAGCATTAGAAATACCACCAGAAAGATATTTCCTGAGTCTTAAGATTTCCACACATTGTGATATAGAGGTGAGCCCGCCACCTGCAATCCCACATCCCGTGTAGGTACAGACTCTTGTCTTATTTGCTCCGCTTCTGATCCAGCTACCTGCCAATGCACCTGGGAAGGCAGCAAGGATGTCTGAGTGCTTGGTCCTGCAGCCCATCAGGCACAGATCAGGCTGTTGTGGCCATTTAGGGAGTGAACCAGCAATAGACGATTTATGTCTTTCTCTTCTTCTATCTTTGTGTCCAATTCTGCTGAGAAATAAACAAATAAATAAATATATCTTTTAAAATTACTAGAAACTGGGAGATTTTACCTCTAAGAAGCAGAGACAGAATTAGACTTTTTAAGTCTCCAAATGCTTAAAGGAAAAGGGATCATCTTCTATATTCTAGAGAAAATATCTAAAGTTTAGTTGTGCTAGAAGAACAGTAAGGTCCTTCAGGTCACAGCCTAGGTTGTTTAACTCTTAGTACAGTGAGAAATCTATCAAGATACCTCTTTCCCATCCATCCAATATGGAGTTTAGATCTACTGATGTAACAGATATATAATAAAATTATATTTAAATAATTTGTTTTAGTATAGGCATAATTGTCCAGATAAAATCAAGTATAATACAAATATTAATAATTACATTCTAACATATGTGTAGATATAAATATGATGGATAAGCACTTATATATTCATTAATTATATCATCATTTAAATGTTGAGATATTTAATTAGAGAAAGTTTTTTTTTTTTACAAATTCAGAGGCAATGATGAGTATTAAAGTCAGTAATAACCAAGACACAATATGGATCTATTTTTTAAGATTTAATATTATTTATTTGGAAAAAAAGAGAAAGAGGGAGAGAAAATTGTATGTGAAAGAGAGGTCTTCTAGTGTATGAGAAGAGTATCAAGAAAACCTCAGAAAGATAGGGATAGATGAGAGCAATATTTCATTGAAAAGCTTTCTTCTGAACATAGTACTTGAGGTCAAAAGTATGTCAATAAGATATAGGCACAAGATCAGAGATAAATAATACGGACTGAGAAAGAAGATACAGTGTACCCCACTCAAAGCCTTACCACATCGAAACAGAAAGTACTAAATGCATGCAAATATGGAAAAGACATTAACTTTGTAAATACGATTCCTGGTTGCAGAAACTACTGTCTTATTTTAGCAGGAAATAATTGAGAAGAGGGAGTGAAGAAGCAGTTAGGCCTATTTGTTTGTTTAGCAGCAGAAAATAGAATAAATTGCTGTCCTATAACATATTCATTCAAAGTGGTTAATAGACATGGTTTTAGAAGGTATGAAAGTTGGTGAGGAGGAAAATGGGTGTATATCCTTTCACTATCATTTTAATTATTTATATTCCTGATACTTAATTTGAGACTCTTGTACTTACATTCACTAATGTTTTCTCTTTAAGAAAGCTACTGATTGTGTAATATGCCTGAGATAGCCATTCCTTTTTATCTGGGTAATACAATATGGACTGTAATACCTTTTTCTCTCTAGAGTATGTTCTTTTAGAAATTTGAAGTATATTATTAATATATAACTTGGTGGCAATATCACAAGTATATTGCTTTTCTATGACATCAGATTTATATATTTATTCATTATATGTGCATGGTTCCTAGCATAAATAATTTTGCCGATTTAAAATAAAGAACAATCATAAAAAAGAAACATGGGATAAGTTTGCTTGATAATTGACAAGCTGTTTACTCATTATTGGCTCCCAAAGATGAGAAAATTATGTAGGAAATAGAACCACATGAGTTTCTTTCATGGAATCAGAGCAGTGAGATGTGGAGCCAGTATTTAGCCTAGTGATTAAGACACTCTATCGGAGTCCAGCTCTGGCGCTTAGCGTCCTCTGTTTCTCCTGTTGCATACCCTAGGGGGCACTGGTGATGGCTCAGGTGCGTTTTTTCCTGCAGCCCACTGAAAGACTTGAGTTCAGTTCCTATTTTCTGCTTTTGTAGCCCTGCCCAATTCCAGTTCTGGCCATAGCTGTTACGGTGATTTAATGAATGCCCCCCTTCCCCCTACCCCCTACCCTCTCTTCACTCCCTTGATCATCCCTCACTTTCCCTCTCAAAGAAAATTTTTAGAAGATTTTCTTAAAATAAGGAGAAGAAAAACAAAATTGGACAAATACTATGTCATTCTTCAAGCTGAAAATAACAATTCCTTTTTAGCTCCCCATTTATTTACTTAAACTACATCCGGGTTATCATTCATAGGACTTCTGACTTGCATTTAGTTGGGGGTAAACACTTATGTCACAGTTAACAGCCTCACTCCTGCTGTGGTTAACTCACTGAAGAACTGTACATCCCTGGCAATGGCTAAATTTGTTCATGTGGATATCTCAGGAAATGTATCCTGGGCTGGAAAAACCAAAACTTTCAAAGTCCAACAGATGAGCTGTGCTGGAGTTGGAATAGCAGCAGGAAGCCTAGTGTGCAGAATGAGCAAGCAAAGGAAACAGCTCAAAAAGACACACAGGAAAAAAACAAGACACAGTGGCAAAGGGTGAGAGGGAGGCAGGCTATGCAAGGGGTTTAGGTTATAGCATAGGTACACAGTTTCTTTGTTAAAAGGGGAAACAAAGAGGATTTTGAACAGGAGAGTGATACAATGTAATTCATTTGTTAAAAGGACCTTGTTTTATTGGGAGGAGAATGACAAGAGAACAGAATAGACAAAATCATTCTGGAATATCTTTGCCGTGATTGAGGTAGGAGATGAAGGTCCTTGTGGCCTAAGTAATCCAGCCTTAGGTAGCAAAAAGAGGACAGTTCTAGAGTATTTTTTTTAAAGATTTATTTATTTATTTTTATTGGAAAGACAGATATACAGAGAGGAGGAGAGACAGAGAGGAAGATCTTCAGTCCGATGGTTCACTCCCCAAGCGGCCACAATGGATGGAGCTGAGCTAATCTGAAGCCAGGAGCCAGGAGCTCTTCCTGGTCTCCCACGTGGGTGCAGGGTCCCAAGGTGTTGGGCCACCATTGACTGCTTTCACAGGCCACAAGCAGGGAGCTGGATGGGAAGCAGGGCTGCCGGGATATGAACTGGTGCCCATATGAGATCCCAGTGTGTTCAAGATGAGGACTTTAACTGTTACACTAAGGTGCCGGGCCCTAGAGTATATTTTGAAAGTGATCAACAGGATGTGATGATAAATGGAATACCTAAAATAAAAAAAGAAGGAGGAGAATCCAGGAAAACACCAGAATTTTTTATTGGAACTAAACAAAGCATCTTTTCTTCCTAGTTCTGGAATGCTTTCACTGTAGAATGCATATCTCGCTTGAGTGGTCTCTTACAATGGTGTCTGATTGCCAGTGAAAGTCTATCTAAACCATAATGCTACCCACAGTTTGACTCTTCTCTAAAAAGATTTGAAAGCTTAGACTCAGCTTGTCTCTTCTGGAGCATGTGACTGTATCCCTCCCCAACTGTAATGCAGCATGGACATAAGGTCTCTCTTTTCTATCCGAGTTCCGTTTGTTTCCTTTGATCAAAAAACAGTACAGCTATTTGACACAGAGGCCAAACTTTAATTAGGTCTTTGACCTCCGTGTCAAGCTTCCAAGAAAGCCTTGGGCAACATCAGGCATTTTTAACAAGCAGAGAACTAGGGAAAAAAGTGAAGGCAAGGTTCAGAAATCAAACAAGATTATTTTCATGCCTTTTGTAGTAGTTGTTATGTATGACAAATCCCGACAACCCCAAAGAAGTGATTTTCTGTAACATATACAGAATAAACAGTAGCGATAGGTAGGTTTCTTGCAAAATAGACTGCTTTGCTGTATGTCCTTCAAAAAAAATCATTTGGGCTCCATCACTTTGTTGCTTCTGCTAATGCATTCCCTTCTGCCCTTATACCAGCACCATCCACCACATAGACTCAGCTCAGGGCAAAAGAGCCACTGGCATCAAAGAGGCTCTTATAAATAAATGCAAGATAATGGTGTTTTGTTTTTTCTATGCAACTCAATAGCACTCTTCCCCTAGAGAGTTTCCTTGGCTCTCTCTCACACTGATTAACATTAGTTTGACTTCAGTGTTTCTATTTACATGACGTCTCTGGATTTAATTTTGTGCTTTGTAGCAGTATGGCTTTTGATTTCTCCATACTGGTTTACATAGAGTCCCTGACCACTCAACATGGATTAGGTTGAGGTCTCACCAAATATCAGTGGAATATAATTTCTTTTTATTCAAGGTTATGGAGTACAAAGCATCAATCAGTGTGTTCCTCTCCTGAAAATCATCAGTACCTCTTTGTGGTTTCTTTCTCTATACCGAGCTAATAAAGGTCTCAGTATAATTGCTCCACTCAACGAGAAGTACATGTAATGTGGGTTGATGATTAAACAAATAAATATTGAAAGTGAGAGTGACATTAAAGACTGGGCTCTCACATTATGTAGGAGACTTCTACTTGTTCTGCCCAAGTCTGTAGCCATTAGGCACCTGTGACTAAGGAATATGATTAATTGCACTTCAAAGATAACTGAAATTAGCATGAAATTTCAAATGCTGGTGTAGAATCTTAAGATAAACACCTGTTTATATTGATTACATGTTCAATAATATGTTGTACGTTTGGTTTAAATACAATTTATTGTTTACTTAATGTCAACTATCTAGTATTTTCATTCATGATGATAAAAAATGTTTGAGATGATAAATTTGTAACACTCAATTCATATTTTAATTCCTTCAGACAGTACTGTGTTATATGCATTGTGAACAGAATACTCACTGTGACAAAGATTTCAGATTACCTACATGAAATCGTTTTCTCCAGGACTTTCAGAATTTAAATACATTCCCCATATGTGAGGCAAATCTACTTTCTTAAAATTCAGTTCTATAGACTAATGATTCTCTTTTCTTTTAAAAAGAACTTTATATACTTTTCAAATATATCAAGTTTATTCAACTTATATAACATATTAATTTAGTCTGCACCAATGCAATAAACCTGCCAGGAATTAGATTTATATCTTACCAGGTACTTTCATCTAATGGAATAACTTTTGTGGAAATTTCTGGGACTACTTTAGGTTAGTAAGTGTATTTCTCTGGAATAGATTAACCTTGGAGTCTTTGTCAAGGTGACCTGTGGGAAGGCAGCCCTCCCTTTCTGCTCAGTTTCACTGTGTAGTCCAAAATCTGCTTTCCCCAAACTTCTTTATTCTCTTCACATTTCCTTGTTAATCAAAATTGCTATGGTGGCATTTTATATTGGACACAGAGAAAAAATAGCCTTCCCAAATGTTTGTTCTGCATGATAAATCTTGATTATGGAGCATGTAACAAAGGTACTGTAGGAAAACAGGAGAAGATCAATTCAATGATTAAAAATGCATATACATATATATGTATATGAGCTCAAATTTAGCCTGGAGAGTTGGTTTCTTCAAACCCAGTTTCATTACATTAGCCTCCTTTAAAATCACTAACTGTCATGAATATCAACATCAGAGTTATTTTCTTACCATGTTAAAGTACTCTGGTAATAGCTTAATGTCCATAGAACTGTGTGACTTTCATGTATGCTTTTCAAAAATATAATTGCTGTCTCTCATTGATTATTGGTTCATTGGTTACATCACAATATCTTATTGTGTGTGATACAGGCTGTTTGAGGGTGTGATAATATTACAATTTAAAGGTACTATTTTTTGGATTGACATAATTTCATCTTAAATTAAGGCAAACATGTGGTGTCTAACCTTTTGGGATTGGCTCATTTCCCTTAGCATAATGGTTTTCAATTGAGCTCATTTAGCCATGAAGAAATGCATTTTTTTTAATACCTGAGTAGTATTCCACAGAGTCGATGAACTATACAGACTGCTTATGATATACATAAAAGAACTGAAAAGCTTGATATGCTTTTAATACCCTATGTTATGCCACAATGGGTCGGGAGAGCAAAGAAATCTTCCACCTTCTTAGAGTATGTGAGGAAGATGTTAAGTATAATCTATCAAGGTTGCAACAGGCAACTTACAGACAGCAGACTCGAATCTGCATTAGACATTAGCAAAAACTATGAAGACATACACGTCATATGCACAGAGCAGGAGGGTACGCCAGAATGGAACAGGAGGACAGGAGGAGCTTGTATCCAAGCCCTGGAGACTCCGGGTACCTCACGAAGGACTATCAGTACGAGCACCAAGGACTATCCCAACTGCCAAGGAGATCACAGGGAATTGGAGTGCCCTCATAGGCTGAGAATTCTGAGGTCATCCATTCCGTATCCCTTCTCCCACATGGGATGGAAGAAGCCCAGATCCTTCCTCACAGGATCTAATGTCATCAGAACAACAGCAAGTTGCACTGAGCCGTCCCCAGAAATGGAAGAACAGTAAACTTTCTTCAGGACTCGAGCGAGGAGCTTTCTCTGGTCCTTGCTTAGTTCCAATTTTGGCTCCCCACCCTCTCTTGCAATGACCATCAGGGTCGCTCCAGAATCCTAAAAATTAAATCAGATAGACAAAGATCAATAAGGAGAGCTTAGAACAGACAGGAAAACATGATGTAAAAATATAAGTATCTGAAAACAATTAAGAAGTTGACAATCCCACACATTTAGAGAATGTTTTGAGATGTAGTTTATTCTGTTTGGTTTCTTTTACACATCTTAGTTATTGTTACAGGTAGTTTAAGTAATACCATTAGTAAGAGGGGGTGATAATTTTGTTGGAAAACTGAATTAAAGGATAGTTATTTTTGGTGCAGAAATATTAATATGCAGTTTCTGTCATAATACACATTATCCATAAAACTGAAGAAGCTGTAATTATAGATTTCAATAGCTTTTTAACTAATTTTTAAATTGTGAATTAATATTTTTGGTATTTATACAAATTGAACCTGTTTCATGTATTTCACAATACAGATATTGGAGCATAGCAATAGTACCCACTCTATATTACCTGCTGCACATGATTCCCAACCATCCTCCTCATTTCCTTCCACCACCCCCTGATTTGTACCGTGGCACATTTTGATTTTACATTGCAATTATGGGCTTCACTAGATCAATATATTAATATATACAATGCATGACAAGTAGAAAAAAAACTATTATTCATCAGGTGTGCAAAGGCTATAAACAATAATCTAATCTTAGGATGTCAATCACACTCATATAGATTCAATTTTCTGGACTCTGTATTAATGATCACAAATCAGGGAAAACATATAACATTCGTCTTTTTGAGACTGACTTATTTTGCTAAGCATATGGTTTCCAGTTGGGTCCATTTGGTTGCAAAACACAAAGTTTCATTGTCCTTTTTTGGCTCTGTAGTATTCCATAGTGTTTATATACCACATTTCTGTATCCAATCATCAGTTGATGGATATCTGGATTGAATCTATTTCTTAACTAGTATGAAATTGAGCCTCTATAATAGTAGATAACTTTTATGGTGACTTCATTTGAATAAAAACCCAGGAGTTGCGTGGCTGGGTCACATAGTAGATCTTTTCTCAAGTCTTTGAGGAATCTCTATACTGCCTCCTATAATTGTGAATGCTAATTTATACTTCCACCAGCACTGGATTAAGGAGCCTAATGCCTGACCCCTCCCCATCACCATCACTTATTGTTTTCTGATTTCAGTATGATAGCCATTCAAATTGGGTTAAGGAAAAATTCTGAAAGTTTTTTCTTTTTAATTTTCCTGATGCCTAGTGAACCTGGGCAGTTTTTCATGTCTGTTGACAACTTTAATTTTACCCTTTGAAAAATTCCTGTTCATGTTCTTTGCCCATTTTCTGGTTGTTCTGTTGTTGTTTCCTAAGCTCTTTATAAAACCTGGATGTTAATCCTCTACTAGTTGCATAGTTTACAGATATTTTCTCCCAATCTGCTGCCTGCCTTTTCACTTTGTTGATGGTTTCCTTTGCATTGCAAGCAATTTTTATCTCAATGTAATTCCACTTATTTACATTTTAACTGGTTGTGCTTCAGGAATCTTTCCCAGGAAGTCTTTACCTATGCCTATGTTTTACAGAATGTCTAATGTTTTTCACTAGCACTTTGAATGTATTAGGTAGTAGGTTTAGATCTATGATCCATTTAGAGTTGATTTAATATATAAAATATAAAATGGGGGTCTTGGTTCATACTTCTGCATGCGTAAATCTAGTTTTCCCAACATAATTTGTTGAAGATACTTTGCTTTCTCTCTAGATTCATTGAACTCTTGATTTGTCAAAAATTGATGTCCAGGTTCTCTTCTGGGATTTCTATTCTGTTCTATTGATGTACATGTCTGATTTGTGTTATTACCTGGATGTTTTGATTACTACTGCCCTGTAGTATGTCTTTAAGTCTGGTATTGCTATATCTCCAGCTTTGTTTTTGTTATGTATGATTGTTTTAACTATTTGAGATCTCTTATGTTTCCATATTTTTCAATCATTTTACAATCCTTTTTTTATATTTGAGAAGAATATCATAGGTTTTTCGTGCGAATCACTTTGAATCTATAAATTCCTTCCAATAATATTGTTTTGATGACACCAATCCATGAACATAGCAGATTTTCCCATGTTTTTATGCTTTCTTCTAGTTTTCTTCTCTAATGATTGGTAATTTATATCATGGAGATTTCCGACATTCTTGGCTATATTCATTGCAAGGTGTTTAAAATTCTTTTGTTGCTTTTGTAAGTGGTAATGATCTTAAAAGTCATTTATCAGCAATTGGAGTGTGTGTGTGGTGGGAACAGAATTTGTGTTGATATTGTATCCTGTAACTTTACCAAATTCTCATATGACTTCCAGTAGTCTCTTAGTAGAATGTTTTTGTTCCCCACTATAGGAGAATCATGCAATCAGGGAATAGATTAATTTCCAACCTTCTAAATGGACTATATATATATATTTTTTCTGTATATTCTATATATGTAATAATATATAGAATATATAATATATCAAATTAAATATACATATAAAATGTATATTATGTATGTTATATACATAATATCTATAATATATATAATACCACTTGACTTGAATACAGTGAATTATGATCAATTCAATATCATGTGTTTTTTTCTTTTTAACTATCACAAATAATCGTTTTACTTTTTATGACACAATTCAGAGGCTTTTTTCAGATTCTTCCCTGTTTTCCAATTGGGTGCTGGGGTCCAAGTACTTGGACAATCTTCTGCTGCTTTCCAGGCTCATTAATATGAAGCTGGAAGGGACATAGAGTGGCCAGGTGTGGGACTAGTGATCATAGGGATGTTAGCATTGGGGTGAAGGCTTCACTTGCTGTGCCACAGTGCCAGGCTCCTTGTAGGCTTTGCATGTAGGGATGGGAAGATCTGAGTCATCTGCTGGATGAGAATATTTTGGAGGAAGTTCAAAAATAGAAGCAGTAAAAAAGTAATCTTAGAATAATTCAAGGTGATTTTGAGACTTGCCGAATCTACACTTCCAGTTTTCACAAAACATGTGTATTCTTTGGAATGTAATAAATAAGGGAAAGAACAGGCTTGTTGGAAGAAAAGGCAACCAAATATGACTTATTTAATCTTTTTAAATTTACGTTAAAAGAGAATGATCTTTTCATCCACTGCTGACAGCTATTGTTTCCATAGATAGTGTTTAAACTTTTTTTACAACAGATTAAAAATTAGAATTGAGACTATATTTTTCATCAATTACATATTCATTAAAATGTTATAATTCAAAAGCACATTAATCCATATTTGCACTAGATATTAACAACTTGGGGATGTTTTGCTCTTGTATTTTACATACAGTCCTAACATTGTGAGCTGTGTGAATATGAAGGCATCTGGAAAGTTAAGGAAAGCAAAACGTCAACAATCACTTTATTTATTTTGAAAATAGGGGCAAGGATTTAATACTATGACTAACAAAACCTATATCCCATTTTCGAGTGGGTTTGAGCCCCAGCTCCACTTCCAGATCCAGTTTCCTGGTAATGCATGCGGAGCAGGCAATGACTCAATGTGTTGGAGGCCTCTCCTACTTACAAGGGAGACCTGGATTGAGTTTGCAGTTCTGGCTTTGTCCTAGCCTAGCACTAGCGCTATTTGCAGCAAAAGAAAGAGTTCCCTCTGCCTGCATCTTTTTTTTTCTCTTTCTTTCTTATCTCACTTCTTTTTTAAACAAGTGAAAATGCATTTAACGCTTAAGTAAAATTGAACAGATACATATGGCATATGCCTGGAAGAACTGATGTTCCAACCGAAAGGCTACCATACAAAAAAGTAAACTTTCTGTTCCATTATTATACTTTCAGCTGATTATATGAGGTTCCACACATCAAAGGCAGCAATCAACCCCACAGAATCTATCAATTAAATTTAAGTCACCCAAAAAGGAACAGTCAGAATAATGCTTTACTATGTTTCTGGTCACCGCATATTCTAGTCAGTTGGCACAACACAATACATTTAATTCCACTTACTTCCAATTCTCACTTACTTCTTAATAAATAAAATATATTGAGTAAAATGGTGGAAACAAGATTAGATTAGGTAAATTTCCATGGAAACTGTCCAACCTTGAGCCCAGTGATTTTCCTTTTGTTTTTCATAATGTGTTTCTTTGCATTAAGAAAGATCCATATAATTAAGTTACAGGGTGGCCAGGGCACAAATGACATTTGCTGTCCTAGGGAGTCAAATTCAAACCAGCAAACGCTGTAGTGTTATAGACAGGAGACATTACTATTATCCATTTGTATAATCCATCAATATATTTATTTTATTTCTCTCCAAACCGCCCTGTGTATCAACATATCCACACACGTGAATTAATGAGTAAGCTCAAAAATGTTTATGGAAATGCGTATTCTGAAAATGTTACTTATGGATTTCATTTTTCATTAAAATAAACCTATAAGACATTTAGAATTTCATCTTTCATTTTTTGCTGATTTTTTTTTTATGTATACAGGGTATTCGGATAGACATGAGCTCAAGGTAGGATATATGCTGTGGTCTGTGAGCAGGTCTTGAACTTACACTTCTAAGGCAGATGCGTAGATCAGTGGCCTTCCCTTGTCACATCCTCTCATCCTATACACCTGCCAAGTGTTACTCCCAGAGTTTCAAAGGTACACATCCTGGGATACAGAAATAGGAACATTTTGGTTCTGGAATGCAGTTCCTGATTATAGTAACTATACAAATAAGACAGTAAAACTTAGTTTTCATTCTTTACCTCTCTCCTCTGAGGCCAATTGCCATCATTCCACCCAGAACGAGTCACAATATTTGTAGAACTTGATTATTTCCCACATAAAAACGCATGCAAGCAGGACTTCTTTTTTAATGGAAATATTGTTTTGTAGAGGAAGACATTGGGGAGTTAAAGTAAGCACAGCACCCTCCTGAGAGTGGGGACTACATCCTTGTCTCGGTCACCCCCTCCTGCAGCCAGAAAATCCTACAGTAGTTTCTTCCGAAATTTTTTGTCTCTGTTAAGCCTGTTTTTACTTCCTTTATTCTTACCTTTACCTGTCTTCTTTTTGCTTTCTTCTTTACTCCTTTGTATCTGTAATTTCTCTCTCCATTCTTTCTCATAATAGGTCCTCAGAGAGCGGTTGTGAAAGTGAGTATGTTTTGTGAAAGGTTTTCATAACGCAAAATAAAAAAAAAAATAGCAGTGGTTGATAATTCTGTTTCCCTCCCTTACACCCACTCTCCTTGCATTTATTTTTCTTTGTTGATTTTCTCGTCGTTCTCCTGCCATTGGCTTGTTGGGTTTCCTTAGGAACTCCCACATGCTTTTGAATTCTATATGTGTTATGTTCTTCTTCCAAAACCTGTAGTCCTCCCTCCTGAGGGGACATATTTTATGTAAATACGAGTGAGGATGAAAAAAGAATGACAGAATTGGAAATGGTTCTTTTTTCTCCCTTCAATAAGAAGGAAAGATGCCTGGCAATGCATGGGTATAAAGGAAACATTTTAGATGTCAGGAAGTCAATATCAGTATAAACTAGGCTCTGCTCATAAAAATGAATGAAATCCAACTGGAATTTGTCCTGATTGTTTTGATTCCAGAACTGCTGACCACAATGTCACTTCTTTGCTGGTAGCTGCCAGCTTTGCACAAAAGTACAATCACTCTACAAAATGGAATTTAAATTTTATCTAGTAAAATACATTTTTCCAATTAAGGTCCATAGTCAGCTGCACTTGAATGAATATCTAAGTCCCGGAAAATGAAGAAAAGAATTTTCGTTTACTGCTTACAAGTGTTTATGTGCACATACAAAACCAGCTAGTTTAAGAACCGGATGTTCAGGAAAGAAGCTAAATTAAAATAAATACAGAAAATAAGCAAAGAAAGGCCTTTTGATGATATCATTGCACACAGGATGCCCTACTACGTGGAAGATGGTAGTGTGTCTTGTATTTAGTGTGCATTGTAAAAACATTCCTTCAGAATCATGGCACACAGGCTGCAGGGCCAGGGACATGCTTGCTCAGTGTCCACACAGAAGGTACACGGGAGTCCTTCTAAGGGCTTCATTTTTTCATTGAGAGATAACATACATGGAGTAAGGCATGCACATAGAAAGCATAAAATCCACAAATTTGTTTACTTCTGTAGCTGAAATTCAAAATCAGTTATAAAGAAATTATATAAGCCCCCCAAAATCACTTGTATATTCTTCAGTCATAGGCCACTCACCCAGAATTAATCATTCTATTAATTTTTATTATTTGTGGGTTTTTTTTTGTTTGCTTTTAAAGTGGAACGGTCAAAAATGTACACTTTGTGTCAGATTTCTATGCCTATATATATTATATCCATATTATTGTACATGGCAGTATCTTTTTGTTGCTACACAATATTCTGTTACATTAACATAGTGTAACTGTTTATTCATTGTCCTCCTCAAGGACCCCTGGGTTGTTTCTCAGCTTGGACTGTTGCGAACAAAATTGTCGTGAACTTTATTACATCTATTTTGTATGTAGTTTTTAAAGTACAATGCGTACTATTTATTTTAATTATGGTCCAGGATCTGCTCTTAAAAGCATGTGGGAATTAAACCACAAAATGATAGATCTCCATCTGTCTCTCTCTCTGCTTTCCAAAAGAAAATTTAAAAATTATTAAACGTCACAATGAGATGTCACCTTCCATCTCTTAGTATATCTGTTGTCAGAAGATAAGGAAAGTTAAGTCACATACACTGTTGACAGGTTTAGAAGGTTGGAAAACCATGAAGGAAAACAGTATGGAGACACTGAAAACAAATAAAAATAAAACTGTATTATGTTCAGCAATCTCACTTCATATATACACCCGAAGGAATGAAAATCTGAATCATGATGGGATGTTTGCATTCTCATGTTCATTGTTGCATTACTCACAGCAAAGTATGTAAGCCACCATAATGCCTATTGTGAAATTAATGCAAAAAAAATACATCCTATAAATGTGGGATACTATCCAGCCTTACAGAAAGGAGACATCTTGTCATATTTAGTAGTACTTACAGAATGGACAGATTTTCCCCTGTGAAATAATATTGACACAAATGGAAAAAATACCTCATGCCATCACTTTTTTTGTGTAATATAAACTGTTCAGAGTAAGAGGAAAAAAAAAATAAGACGGTGACTGCCAATGGACTGGGGACAGGGCACACTAGGGTGATGTAGATTAAAGATTATACTGTTTCTTAAATATATTTTGTATATACTTATATCAGTATATCATATCATTAAACTGTTAAATAAGTATACTCTTGAGACAAAGATAGTTCTTCTACCTATATCATGTAGAAGAACAGTTCTGATTGCTTAAAAGAAATAAGTATATCCATTACTTATCAGTATGTATTTTTTTATTGAGACAGATTTTATTTTCTGATTCTGATTAGGGAGAATGCTTCAAAAATATACGTACAAACATCCATAAGAGAGATAATTTTTATTTCTCCATACAGTTATGTTTTGTCATGTCTGTTTTCCAGTAAGTGTGCCTATCCAGCTGAAGAGCAGATGTAATCCTGGGGGTGGGTGGGGGGAACGTAAGAGTGCATCAGTGCATAGAAACAGCACGTGTTGCGTTCGGTTCCTGATTATCCTCCTGTGCTGCAAGGGGATAATCAGTAGAGGACGTCCTGCGGAAGTGGAAACCATCCTGGGCTTGCTTCATTTGTATTGCCATTGAAAATAAAATGATATTGCCAACTGATGAGTTTCTTTTAAAGGACTGTTTTCTCCAGCAGTATTTTATAAATGGCTGTTGCATTAAGGAGTAAATGAAACTTCCCTGAAGAACAGGCTCTGCCATGCCTTTAGTGTCTTTACTGACACATCTGTGAAGACGGATGGACCCTAAAGAGCTGGCTGCAAACTAAGTGAGTCCCATTCATCTCTCAGGAATGTTTTATATGCTGCAAAATGTGACAAAGGCCATTACATAGATTATATTTCCTAGCAATGAATCCACTGTCCATCCTCTGCTATTCTAAACATTCAGAAAATTACTATGGAATTACTGATGGCCCAGAAAGCAAGTAGTCGTTAACTAGCTGGCCTATATATTTTTTTCTATAGATAGGGCAGTGACAGTAAATCACTGGAAGTGCAGATGGGTGTTGAAAATACATACATAAAAATATCTTTGTAAGTTCTGTGAACCCCAAATTTATATGAAAATGCTTTTGAGTTACACTGAACTCAAACACGTTTCCATTAATTAATTGTTTGATTCTACAGATTACATTATCTTTCCAATGTTTATTCTTTGGTTTCCTTTAAAATTGGCAGGCGTATCTATTTACAGATATCCAAATGTTCCAGTTAAGTACTATTTATTGAAAATTTCTGAACTGGGAATGGTCTCTGACCTTGAGAAGATTATGATAATAAAAAAATGACAAGTATGCAAAAGAAGTGTACAAACAAGAAGTGCTTTATTTGACATATATTTGAACACATCAGTGGTAAATACACTTACAGAAATGGAAAAATTATCAATGTTTCCAGGAATACAATCCAATATGCCATGACAGTTAAGAGATTAACTCAATATTTGACAAAGACAAAACTGGAATATGCTTTTAAGGTTCTTACTCATGCAGTGAGGTACACTTGTTGTTTATCAAAGCCACATCACACTCAGGAATAAAAGAGCATTTACTCCACCATGTCCATTAGCTCTGACTGCGGTTGCTCTTGTCCTCACACCTTATGCCTATGCTGTCAGATTTCTCAGATTTAAGTCATTGTCTGAAACATGGCATTTAGCAACCATTTCAACATATACAAAATGTCACCATTTATATCATCTAGCAATACCTCATCTGCCAGCCTGCTTCTCAAACTCTGGAAAGCGTCTCAAAATTAACTTTCACAACCGATTTCAAATGTTCCTGGGACAGGATGGTATTGAACTTTGTAGTGACAAGTGGTAAATAGAATGTCCAGTGGGAGAAACATAAATATCACAAATCACACAGACATCAGCGACAGCATGCATTTTTTTCACAGGTTTACCATTTCTCCTGATATTAACTATATGGACATAGGACAGTGACCGTTAAGTGATATTATCCATTACAATATCCATCATCTACTTTCCATCACATTTCATGGTGAATGCTATCCATTCCATGAGTAAATTAACGATGTTAATGGACACATACCAGTTCAGCTTGAAGGATTACCTATTATTGTAGTTTGGCAGTACTATTTTAAGAACTTATTTTTTTTTCGAGAAATGTGATTTAAATTAGACAATAAGATACCTCATCAACAGTGTACCATTTTAAGATATTAGATTGTCCCCTCCTCATTAGACTTTGATTTTGGGAAATATGTTAAAAATTAACATGATTATGCATCATATTTTATGAAACCATATAGGTAAGCATGCACATCCATATATAAAATTATGTATATATTTCATAAATTGTAAAAATATGATGTATGTGCATCTATATAACATTATTGAGTGAATATCCAGATTACAATATGATGTTAGTGAAGCAAACATTCTCTCCTTTATGTTTCTTCTTCAAAGTACTTCAGCTTTGTAATTTTATATTATGCGACTGTTGATTAGTTGATGCTTAACCGTTTGGTTGCTTTTCATTGTTATCAATACATTCTTAGTTGGGCATTTTGGATAGTGACTAAGATGTTGGCTGCCTGCATTCCACAACAGATTGGGTTTGAGCTCTGGTTCCACTTTCAAATCCAGCATCTTGCTAATATGTACCTTGGAGCCAGCAGGTGATGGCTCAAGTACTTGGGTGGTAGCCACTCCCACTGGAGATTGAGGATTATACTATTCTAATAATGTGGGGGAAACCAGTTTGGAGGAGGGAATTTGGAAAGGAGGTAAGGGAAATCCCAGAGCCTTTGGGATTAAAATAAAATGAAAAATGAAAAATAGAAGTAAAAAATGAAGAATATGCTATAAGATGATTTTATGAAATTTTTCATATAACTACATAACGTGTGTAAGACATTTTGTTGTTTTGGATTGGATCTTATTATTTTGGACAGATTAGAATGTGGTGGAATAATTTAATGCTGTTTACCTTAAAATAGTAGCTTCAAAAATCCACCCAAAACTCTCGTAATTGTACATGAACTGGCTTACATCAGCTTCCAAACTCTGAAATCTGACGTTCTCTTGTTTTCCCTTTGTTTTCAAAGTCCTGCCTCCCTGTTAGAGAGGCTGAAGTTGCATGATGCCCATCATGGATCTAGTAACCATGTTCACACTTTACGGACGTCAGTTCTTATGATATAGTTTTGGTTACCTATATTCTATAATAGTAATATTTCTGCAACCTGATTGTTATATCTTTATAAGTTTACCTTCTTATTTCCTTTGCTAAAATCCCAAGGGGAAAAAAAATAAACTTTGTATAATGATAGTAATAGTGAATTTGGGGTCAAAATATCAACTAGGAGATAATATGGGGTTTTTTGATAATACGATTTTTAAAGAAAACATAAATTTTGTAGTTTAAAAATTTCCTATAGATTGGGTTCCTATAACATTAGCATGTTGCAGGGGAAATAATCTTTTATTTGCAAAATGAAAAAATATTGGACACTTACAGGCATTTTAATTAAAATGTTTTTAGTATACAAGTATATACTATAACATAATAAAAAATTAAAGTTTGAGAAATTATGCCCAAGGAATTTATTGATGCTGATTGACTCTAAGCAAATTCACATAAGTAATTATATATTGAAAAAGTATACCACAGTCTATGCATATTTATGTCATGACATACATTTTCCATGACTTTAAAAATAATATTCCTGTATACTTTTCTTGAGGAAATTACAGCTAAGATTCTTTAATGAAGATAAAGTTTATTTTTTTTAAGTTTTACTTTATTCTTATTTGAAAGGCATAGATCTACAGAGGGAAGAGAAAGAGAAAATGAGAGATCTTCCATCTGCTGGTTCATTCTCCAAATGGCTACAATGGCCAGAGCTAAGCAGATATGAAACCAGAGCCCAGAATGTCTTCTAGATCTCCTACCTGGAAGCAGGGACCTACGAACCTTGAGCCATCCTCCCCTGCTCTTCCCAGTCATAAGCAAGGAGCTGGATTTCAAGTGGAGCAGCCAGGATCCATACTGGAGGCAAAGACTTAGCTTACCATTTGGGGGAACCAGTTCTGATAGTCTTTCACTTAAAAAAATGCAAATATGCAATTATTAACCACAAGAAATATCATGTCCACATGATACTCATTAATGCTCCAGGAAAGACTTGAGACTTATGTGACTAGGCATATAAATTTCACCAAAACAACCAAACGGTCACTTCTCTATGCATCTCCTAAACAATCATAAGAATTTCCCCTTTTCAGACCTAAATAAGTGCCTAGACAAACAGTGCTATATGATTGTGTTCAAATAGGAACCCCTCGCTTTCCCCAGCCGCTGCTTTCTGTGCTTCTTTTTAACAACTTCTGCTTCACATACCATTCCTTTTCCATGTTCCTGACTATTCAAAGATATGAGAACCCAACTGAGAAAAAAGGACTTTAATGGAAAAGAGTTTCCTTTCTGATATATGTTACCCATTATTCAAAATATGATATCGATTTGTATATAGGTAAATATGTATATTCATATTTTCATCTAGAGGAACTGTATAAGGGAGACTAGCATACTGAGAAGTGAAGGCACAGTTCAATATGTATCTCTACTCCCAAGTAAAAGATGCACTCCCAATGAAACTGTTAAATATATCTTGACAATAGGATGGTGAACTTTCTACCATTGTCTATACCCACAATGTCATGGTACACTTAAACAGCAGGATGATTGACTTGTGACTGTTTCTAAAGGACTATGCTGCTGTAATAATATAGGGGAAAACAGTGAGCAGGGGTGACTGGGGAAGCCTGAAGGGGAAAGCCCTAAACCTATTGAACTGTATCATGAAAGTAAAAATAAAAAATAAGTAAACAAAAGCTTTCCTATTTCAAACACTTAGCAGAATCAAAATCTGCACTTCTTGGGGTCTCATCCACTTCTTGGATGAATCCAGACAGACTGCCTCTGATTCCTTTTTGGGGGAACCTTGTTGGCCACATTCTGCGGCCAACCAAAAGCACCAGCACTCTGTCAGACAGTTAAAAGCTGCTACTGTGGCTGCCAGTCCTACTGACTCAAAGAGCAGGATCCTTGGAGCCGGCCTGATGAATCTCTATCTGACTTTATGTGTAATAAAATTGATCATAAGACTTTGTTTTAAAAATCTGCCTCTCGCATATTGTAGATATATGGCTTGGAGAGGATGGATGGTATTTTAGAGACACAATTTTTGTTTTCTGTTGTTTTAATAGCAAGAGAAATCCATAGAGGAAATCAATATATGCCATCAGAGAGAAGAGTGGGCAGGAATCTGCAGGGATGCTGTCCCTGCTCTTGTGAGCATTACCAAGTGCCCACATTCTGGCTGTTATTATCCAAATTCTACCCATCATCTGAGGTACCACCACTACCCATCTGCTATAAAAACCCTCTCTTCTTCTAATATTTTTATGATTGTCATTGATATTACTTCTCTTTTCCAGGAAGTATCCCTTCCATATAAACCTTATCCATGATTACTTAAGGATTCCAGAATGAAATAATTTATTTTTACAAACTTCTAAACTATGAACGAGTAGGGGGCAAGATGGCTTTACAATACAACCCTGTAGCATATAGAGGCTTCATTCATTATTTGTTTATCACCAATAATTTCAGCCAAATTGTCCTTAGTTTCATGTATTGAATGTAAATAAGTTCAAAATGCAACAACATCTCTATCAAATAGTTAACAATCAGAAGCAAACCTGAATTAACTTATAGTATTAGGGATTTATAGTTAAAGAGAAGAATAGATTCTAAACCACAGCAGGAATATGATGTGGTGTACCTTATATAATTACTTTTCTAAAGTGGGTTCAATATTTTATATATTTCCATTGTTAAAAATGTAAATGATATTCAAATAAATTCTTAGCTAACATGACATTTTGTTTAATTACACATCTCCATTCATAAAGGAGTTTTATTAATTAAAACATTCCAAGATACATATTCTTTAGAAAAATGCTCAACATTCAAATTTGCTAATATATTCCTTCTGAAAAATTTCTTTTACTCATTTTTTTTCTGTGCTAAATGAAGAGTTTACAAAGTACTCAACAGAACTTGCAGAAGGAATGTCACAATTCTGTCTGTCTATTTGATTGATGCCATGATCAGGCCTATGGCTTTTATTTTGTAGTTGATGGAATTCAATATTACTTTGATATTAATCATAATACCTCAGATTTTCCAATTTTGATTGCTGAATAAGTTTATTTTTGAAAAAAACTGACAGTAAGTTGTTGGAAAGATATACACATCACCTTGGTAATTATTCATCTAACACATATTTAATGAATACTTGTCAGTTGAAGGATATTATCTATGTGTGTATAATACCAGGATAAATAAATCTAACATGGTTGAAACCATAGTGAAACTCTTGAGTACATTTTGCTGAAAATCTATACTTTAAGACTTATTTATTTGAAAATATAACAAATACAAATTTGGAGATAGTAATTTGGCAGATATTATTTTAGCAATGATTCTGTACCTTTGAATACATTATATCCATGTAGTTTTTTCTATGTAACAAAATATGCAATATTTTCATTATTAGCTGATAACATCTGTTGAAGTAGCCAATGGTTTATCAAATAAACCACTTGGTATTAGCAGTACAACTGTTCTACTTAATTTGATTTGTCATAAAATGTGAAGTCATAGAGTATCAGCATGGAAAGTAACCACATTGTCCAACTACTGTGGTCCACATTTTTACTATAAAATATTGCCCAGAGTGAAAAAATGAATTATTAAAGATTACAAAGCCAAGCATTCTGGAGTACAGCTGGTTATGCTAATGCATGGCAATGACATGCAAGACATCAATGCATGCCTAGGCTATGAATGGCACATGTCTCAGTGTGAAATCTTTCCATAATGTCCTGAAGCTCTAAAGCAGATTTTATAGTATTCAGTGCCATTTTGAGAAACTGATTTTGTACATTACAAAAACAATTGTTTTCCTTGGTAAGCAAGAAAGATGAAAGGAAAATATATATATATATATATGTGTGTGTGTGTGTGTGTGTGTGTGTGTGTGTGTATATATAATTGTGAAAATACAGACTTTGCATATTCCACAGAGGAAAACAAAGTCGTTATTCTATATGCACGGATCTTCTCAGTATAGTATCAAATAGGTTTCTGAGTTTCTCTGTTGATTCTACAAAAGAATCAGCAGTTCCTCTTTGTACCAGTTGCCGCATTGCCAAGTTGTTTCTGTAAGGCAGGTGAGAGGCACATACACTACTACTGCTCTCCACAATGCTCAGGTCATGGATACAGAAACTCACTGCTCTTTTCCCACCCACTCAACTTTTTCTTGATAGCCCTGTTTTGAGAAGTGAAATATCTTTGTCCCCATTGGGCAAGTAATAATTTTAACATTGTTTGTTTCTTTTTTCTTTCAGTTTGCGTGATTTTTTTTCCCAGAATATAGCATAGTTCATTAGCAAACTATGTACTATTATTTTGTCCCCTGTGGTACAATACAATACAATTGTTGATGATTCAAACTGATTGAAAAATTTAATTAGCAGGCTTGTATTTTGCATGTCTTTTCTGTCAATAATGTGTCTTTTTCTTAGGATTAGAGATCAGATGCTAGTTATATATGTGTACTTATTTTTTGATATATTATGTATTATATATCATGTATCATAAATCATATACCACATGTTGTGTTATATATTAGATATTATATATCATGTATCATACATCATATACCACATGTTATGTTATATATTATATATGATGTATTATATACCACATATATTATATATTGTGTATTCTGTATTCTATATTCTATATAATCAGCTCTTCCGCCCATTGCTTTTTTTGGTGTAGGTGTTTACAACCTTTTATCTTTTATAAAATTTACAAATTTTTACAGTAATTTTGGCATTTTCACTAAACTGTATAGATATTGGAATAGCAATAATCTATTCAATAAATGATGCTGTAAAAAATGTGCATATAGAACACTGAGATGGGATTCACCATACACAAAAATTAACTTGAGATAAAGACCGATTTATGACCTTAGTTTCATAAGTTTCCCGGAAGAAAGCATAGGGGAAACACTCTAAGACACAGGTGTAGGGGATGGATCTTTGGACAATATCTCTAGATCAAAGGCAACAAAAGCAAAATCACACAAATGGTACTGTGTCAGACTCAGAAGTTTTTGACATTATAGGATAAAAAAATGAAAATATTGAAAAAAGAACTAATACCCTGGAATATAGCCACTAATACCCTGGAATATAGCCATCAAGAAAATGCAAATCAAAATCACAATGAGATATCTTACCATTGCCAGAATGACTGTTCTCCCTAAAGACAGAATAACAAGTGCTGGCAAGCATGTGGAGAAAGGAGAACACTTAGACACCATCAGTGAGAATGTGAATTAGTGCAGCTACTGTAAAAAAAAAAAAATGGTGATTTCCTGCATAACTAGAAATAGACTGAACAAATAATCTGTGATTAACACTTCTGGATGTATACACAAATCACATGTAATTTCAGCCATTTGCCATTGAAGTGCTGAGGACTTCCACTGAAGTATAAACATTTGAGAAAAAGGAAAATAACTGGGAAATAGAACCTACTTTTTGTAGTGTGCATTAATAAGATGAAAGTTTCAACTAGCAATATTCAGCTGGCCTTAATTTAAATTTGGCATCCATTCATCTACTGATGAACACCATGATTGTGTATCTCTTTGATATAATATTTCATATGTTTTAATAAACATGCTAATACAGATGTTTATTAAATAAGCACACTGCTTCATAGAAATTTTATGGAAAATCCTAGGAAAATAATATTAATAGCCTCTATCAGATCTGTATATTTCCTGGAAATAGTAAAAATCTTAGTTGATTAATATTTTATTAGAAAACTACACTAAGGTTTTCCTTGCAGAATTTCCTTGAGACCAGGTGGTCATAGTTTAGAAACATTTAAACTGAAATCATATGGTAACATGTCTCATTCTTTGTATTCTGAAAAGCATATATGTAAAAAATAATTCATAATTAATTTAAACCTAAGATAGTATGGCTTATTTTGTTCTATCTGCCAATAAGAAATAGAGGACAAGGCTGTTGGGAGTAAATAACTCAGAAAACAGTGCACTATTTCATATAGAAATATGACAAGATAGACCATTTCAGGCTGACAGGAGTCATTATCCTATAAAAGGAAATCTCCACTTGCAACTCCAAGATTAATGTTATTTGTTCAAATTATAATTAAAAATAATCAATTTATAAGTGTGGCATGTTTATTACATATTTTATTTTATAGTCCCATGCATTGCTTAATAAGTACTGTATTTCATAATGTAATTCAAAATTCTTAAGTTAAATATGTACAGATTTTACTTGTATTAAACCAATGCTGGTCTTTTAGAAATATAATTTTGCATTATTATTGAATTAATTTAAGTTATAGCTAACAAAACTTTGATTGTAACTCCTATAAAATGAACACCAAAGCAAATTCAAACATTTTATTTCATTCCTTGTTCATTCCATGATGAAGCAATTATATAATCAGTAATTAATCACATCTCACCAGCATTGAGAATACTTTAATTTTAGAAAACAATATATTCTGCTAAAATGGTTGGATAATAACCAAATGTGCTTAGCACAAACATTAGAATAATAGAAAAGAGACAATGAAAATAGGCTGTGTTCCTGTGGAAAAGCCAAGAGAAAGTACATTAAAATGCAAATCTGAAAATCAATATTGTGATTCATTAATACACTTTAAAATGGAAATAATTTTGTTAAATAAGTTTTACTTAAAATTTCACAAGCATTTTCTGTATTTGCTTATTTAGGGATTACTGTTATTTCCTAATAGTTTAATGTTAACACTGTTTTAAATGAAAAATATCATAGGTTATAAGAAAATAAAACTGTATGGTACAACTAGTGGGTTACATTCATAGTGAATGTTATATCGAATCATCACTTCACCCGGAAAAGCAATTTTGTATCTACCGGAGAAAAATAATCTCTTCACTTGGCTTGCAGCTACTACTTTTTGGAAAGAGTCAGGAATGAAAAAAAAAATGAATATGGGAATCCCCTATTTAAAACTTATTTCCTAATCATCTTGTTGTCTTGTATAAATAACTAAGCTCTTCCAAATTTTAAGAAGCATCCCTTGATATTTCTGTTTGAATCAAGTGCAGACAGGTGAAAGCTAGGTTGGAGGAAGACAACAAACAGGCTTTCTCATCTATTCCTCTAACCCTCCTCATTAGATATATTCCTAACTGCCATTTTTCCATGAGTGTAATTGCTTTAGTTTCATATATAGTATACACTTCTGGTATGGTTATAGACATTTTCACATTTTATGCAACTATTTGTATTATTAGTCAGCAAGAATACATTTTTAGGTTTCCTTAAGTCTGAGCACTTTGTCTAGTTGCAGTCATGGTCACAGAAGTAGTGAGACAGCAGTACAATTTCATAGTATAATGAAATGTTATAAGCTCTACTGTTTCACTAAAAGCATGACATTCTGTAATTTCCTTAAATGCAAAAAAAGCCAGTTTGACAACTCTAATTATATTCAAGCATGTCTCCTTTTTTAAAAAATCTAAATTTTAAAATGCTGGCTTTATCGTCCATTAAGCTTTGTGTTAGAAGGAGAGTTGGTAGTGAGAAAATAAGTACAGTGAAATGTTAGTCAACGGTGTTATGAAGTTGTAAAGAATCATGAGAAAATGTAAATTTGAAAATCATTTTGAATAAACATGCAGTATTCAGCACTGATATTAAAAACATCTAGGGTACATATTATAAATGATAAGCCCAGGTTGCCCCACTCTCATGATAATCGAGCATGAACTAGAAGAGCCGAGTAATCACTCTCAGACTGTAATTCTCTGTACCAAAATTGGATGTCTATGACTCTCGTTTCAAATATTACCGATGAGTCTCACTGACCCCTACATTCATCCATGTAACCAGAAAAGAACAGGACATCATGCCAGATCCCAATAGAATCTGAAATCCCCAGAGTTTACACTAATTTGTCATGTGAATGCTAGATTCCTCTTCTCATTGTGGGCTTTCCATTTCCACAGAACTATAAATTAAGATGTTTTCCCATCTTGAGTTTTTTAGTTGAAAAATCTAGACATAACTTGGAAACATTTTCTCAAATATAGCAAGTCCAGGTATCTGAACTTCAGATAGGTTTTCAGCTTTTCAGAATATTTTCAAAAATTCATTTTACAATTTTAAAATTTGTTTACCTCAAACACACACACACACACACACACACACACACACACACACACATCACTAAGACCTTCCATCTCCATCTACCCACCAAATGTCCCTGAAGTCAGAGTGAGGGATAAGCTGAAATCAGGAGCCAGGTGGTTCATTTGGGTCTCCCTATGGATGCAGCATCCCATGGACCTGAGCTATCACCTGCTGTCTCCCATGGCATGCAGTGATAAGAAGCTGCAGGAGAAGCTTGGTGAGACTTGATCCCAGGTATTCTGATACAAAGTCCAAGCATCCCTGGTGGTGACTTAACCACTTGCTCCATAACAGCCACACTGACTCAGCCAAGTATTGAAAGATCAGGAGAATCAAAATACACCTCCTCTAGTGTTGAATCTAATGGTGTTTTTCAGACAGAAGCGCTTCCTATCTTGTCAGGGCTGGCATCCTTGATGAAGAAGTCTATTTTAAGTTTCTGGACTCTGATAAAACTTAACATCTGTGTGAGAATAATGACACCAGCAATCCTGAGAAAATAGGTTAAAAAAGGATATTTGATTTTTGCATTACCAACAATGTTGACAAATATATCTATGGCAATGAAAATTTTAAAAAGATCAATATAAAGTAATGTTTGAATAGAGGGATAGAGCTATAAGGAAAATATTACATTGGGGCACGCTGATCTTGGCAATACCTCAGGCAGAGTCCTGTCATTCTTTTGTTAGCAAACATAAGGAGTCCATTCACTTTCCCATCATCAAATAATCAACCTCAAGTTCCTCAAAGGAAAACTGCATTTGTCTGTGACAGTAATGTAAGTAACAGTAATGAAACATATGTTTCACTAAAGAAACTTCCCCTGAAAAGCAGTTTGCTAATGTGTTGATAGCAAAGGTTAGAGATCTGTTTAAAATGTGGTTATGATGGGCATTTGTGGTGTGGGCTTTCAAGCCACCAACTGGGATGTCCACCTTCCCTATCAGAGTGCATGATTTGCCTCCTACCTCCTGTCTTCCAATTCAACTCCCTGTAATATGACTGGGAAGCAGTCCTTGACGGCCCAAGTATTTGGATTCCTGCCACCCATGTGGGAGACCTGGCTAGAGTTCCTGGCACCTGGCTTCAGCCTGGCTGAGCACTGGCTTTTGCAATTATTTGGGAAGTGAATCAGCAGACAGGAATCGCTCTTCTCAACATCCCCCATCTCTCATTTACACAGTTGCTCTCTTCTTTTTATTGCAAAAAACATATTACATTAATATTATATTTATATATCATATAATTATGTAATATAATGCACAAATATGTATTTAATACACAAATACGTATTATATGTAAATATATTTTATAAATATAAATGAATAAATATATATAGTTTTAGAATGCATATATATCTGATCTAGCAAAACGGGGGATAAAAAGACACACCTGCTCACACCTATCAGCAACAGGCTTCTTCATGCATTAGATGCTCAGAAAATAACAGCAATCTCACCTAGGTGAAGCATTTTGTATCACAAAGAAAGTTTACCCTAGATCACAAGAATCATGCTCAAACTGGCTTCTTGCAAATCCTGACCATGCTGGGGCATCCCCCCAGGGTGTAATGTTGCAAAGCAGATTTTCCTGGAACTTTCTCTGAGAACAAGAGATTTCAGGTTTCCTGCTCCTATTCCAGCAACCCTCCCTCTCCTTGTTTGTCTAAATTCTATACTCTTTGTTACACATTTCTTTCTCTGGATTTTTTCTAAGTTGTATTTAATTATACATTTTTCATCCACTCAAAGAATTTTTGAAACCAACTGCATGCCATCCCCTGTTGACGGCCTGATCCTCTACCTACACTCACTTCTGCTCCCAATTTAAATTGCAAAAAAAAAAAAAAATGTTTTCACAGTTAAGTGCAATCTGGCATAACAAAGTAACAGTTTTATTTTTCCTATTTGATTTAGTTCGTGCTTGGAGAAGGTGTGGAAATACAACCAGAAGTTAGGGAAGGAAAGTCCTCTCTGGACCTCAAGAATGGTCATATCTTCTGAATCCTGTGGCTGAAATCAATCTCAGGATCACAGATTCATGGATGAGGCTCCAACATGAAGGAATCATTTTGTAGGCAACTTTATGACTGGCTAGCCATACTTCGTGCTTATTGGTGTAGAGATGCAAAATATTCTGATAGGATTATGAGAAGGAGAACGTGTACTTTAATCTCATAACTTCCATAGCTTCCTATTTTAAAAATATTTTTTGCTTCTTTGTTTGAAACACACACACATAAGAGAGAGAGAGAGAGAGATGATGATGGTGATGGTGATGAAAAATACAAATACCTTCCATTCCTTTTTTCACTCCCTGCATGGCCACAACAGCATAGCTGGACCAGGTTGAAGGCAAAAACTCCAAAATCTCCATGCTGTTCTTCCTAGAAGACAGGGGCCCAAAACATTTGCTGCCTTTCCAGTGTATTAGCAGAGAGGTGGATCAGAAGCCAACCAGCCAGCATTCAAACTACCACACTGATTTGGGGTGCTGGCATTGCATCCGACAGCTTAGCTTACTGTGCTATAATGCAGGTCCCATTTATTCTTCTGAAGATCAAATTTGCTACAAAGTTGTGAGGCAAATGTAATGAAGGCCTACATTGTAACTGACTTTCATTTTCATGCTCCCCATTTAATTTCCATTTCATTAAAAGGCTTTATCTCAAAAGTTTCTCCCGTCTTAATAGTCAATGAAAGATAAATAGGACCTTACCTAAAATAAAGAGACATCTAAAACACCAAGTAGGCTTGAGTTTTCAAAATAATGAAAGAGGTCTGAAAATCTCGACAACTTTGATAAGAAAAACAGTTTCTCCAAATTCAGTAAGCCTTGGTTTGACATATCAAATTCAGAGTTTTAATTCTGTATAGTCAATTTATGAAGTGGAACAGCAAGTGAACTTACATGTGTGTGTGCGCACACATATGTTCACATGTGACTCTGCATTTTGTGTTCCCTGGATACTTCTGATTAATACACAGGCAAAAGAAAAAAAGAAAAAACCCAGATAAGAGGCCCAAAAACCATAGCAATCAAGAAAGTGTGAACAACATATTCAACAGACTAACGAATCTCCAGATCAGTATGCTAAGTGAAAAATGCTGATCCAAAAAGGTAACATACTGTAGGATAGTATTTACATAAAGTCATGGAAAAATTGGATTGCATATAACAGTTTGTAGAATATTTAAAAGATATGGTGGAAAAATTGTATGTGGTTATAATAGAGCAATGTGAAGGATCTTCATGCTGTTAAAATAGTCTATGTGTTAATCATATTTAAAATCTCCCTGAGCTATAAAAATACTCAAGAAATAAAATTCAGCTCGCTTTGGTGATGCAGTGAATTAACTATTCCTAGTTATTGGGATGATGATATCATCTGATCTAGTAAGTGATCCTGAGTTAAATGGCAAAGTATTTGTAATGAATGCGATTGACACCAGAGTTTAGCTACTTGCGATAAGAATGGTTGACAGATGTGAAGCAAGTGGAAAACAAAGCTAGTTGAGAGATGGTGAAATTACAGTAGACAGTGAAAAGATATGTGAGATCAGAAATTCTAACAATCGCAAACATTAGACCAGGGAAAGCATTTGTATACATTAAGTTAAATGAAAAGGAAAATTGCCATTGCTTTGAGATACTTATGGTTAAAAGACATTTTTCTCATGAAAATTCCCTTTGTCAGATTCCGGGCATTTATGTACTAAATAGTGAAAGTATCATTACGAGACACAGAATAAAAAGCAAAGGACTTTAAATATCCACTGGAACTCCTCTCCTTTTCCTGCTGCCTCTGTCATTCTCCATGACAAGGGATGGGGAAAGTCTATTGGAATTTACAAAATAGGAATTCCTGTTTGTACCACATATGTGCAAAAATGAACTTTTGACATGAATGTACATAAATATTGTGCTTAAAATGCAGCAATACAAGTAGTGTTACTACACAAATTATTCATTATTCACAGGTAGATAGATAATGCATAGTTATGCAGAACAATAGGAAAAATGAAACTTGCTTCAATACTGCATCATAAGGAAAGTGTCCTTATGTCTGCATCCATATCAAAAAGATATCCATCAATATCGAGCAACTTGTGTCCATCCTGGGAGGTTAAGGACCACAGAAAAGTTCAAAGATAATCTTTCTTGATCTTATAGCAGGCTGTAAAAGATGAGACAGAGACTCCACAGTAATCAGAAGAGAACAATAGGACATGACCTGATGGAAAATTTATCGACATTTCATGCAACAGCATCACTGAACATGTCATTTATTTCGTTTTTTTTTCCCCATTGGGAAAATGTTTAAGTTTTTTTTGTTTGATTTTCTTGATTCTGTTTTTTATTTTTTACGATACAGTTTCATAGGCTTAAGTATTTTCCCTTCCCTTCCCGCACTGATTTCCCCTGTATTGTTACAATTGTATAGTCCTTTAGCAACAGTCACAAGTACATCATTCTATTTAAGTGTATTCTAATATTGTAGGTATAGACAATTGTAGCAAGTCCAGCATTCTATTTTCAAGATATATTTAACAGCTTCATTGGGAGTCCATATTTTATTCAGGAGTAGAAATACTTACTGCAGTATATCTTCACTTACCAATATGATCATCTCTGCTATGTAGTGTCTCTAGATGGCTATATATATACATCCATGATAACCCGTATGTCTACTGATCTTATATTTTGCATTAAGGTTGCCTTGTATCAGAGAGACTATATGATATTTGTCCTTTTGGGACTGGCTTATTTTCCTGAGCATAATGGTCTCGAACTGGGACCATTTTGTGACAAATGTTAAAATTTCATTCTTTTTAATGGCTAGGTAGTATTCCATAGCGTACAAGTACCACAGTTTCTTTATCTGTTATCCATTCCTCTTTTGATGGGTTTCTGGGTTGTTTCAAGTTTTTGCTACTGTAGACTGTGCTGCTATAACATAGGATTGAAGGTACTTTCCCAAATGCAAATTTCATTTCTTTGGATATATTCCCAGGGGTGGGATAGCCAGGCAATATGGCAGCTTAATTTTTAGTTGTCTTAACGCTGTCTGTACTGACTTCCATAGTGGTTGTGCTAGACTATGCTTTTACCAACAATGGAGTAGAGTACCTTTCTCCCCACATCCATGCCAGCAGGTATTATCATTATAGTTCTGAGTGTAGGCCAATATCACTGGATTTAGGTGAAACCTCAATGCAACTTCTATTAGTATTTCACTGAGAGCTAAGGGGCCAGGCCATTTTTTTCGGATGGCTATCTGTCATTGAAATTTGTTCTTTCAAAAAATGTCTGTTCATTTCCTTTGCCCATTTCTTCACAGTGTTGTTTTGCTGTTGTTGAGTTTCTGAAGTTTTTTGTAAATTGTGGATATTAGTCCTCTATCGGCTGTGTAGTGTGAAAATATTTTCTCCCGCTCTGTTTGTGCCTCTTTGTTGATGGTCTCTGCACAGAAGCTTTTTGTTTGATGTAGTCCATGTTTGTTTATTTTAGCTTTGACTGCCTATGCTTTTGATGATTTTTCTAGGATGTCTTTAGCAATGCCTACATCTTGCACAGTGCTTCCTATGTTTTCCTCTGATTTTTTTTTTATGATTTTTGTGTGCATGTTTAGGTCATTTAGATCCATTTAGAGCTGATTTTGGCATAAGGTGGCAGATGGGAGTTCTGCGTCTTACCTCTGCAGGCTGCTATCCAATTGTCCCAACAGCATTTGTTGGAGAGACCAGACTTTTCCCTTGTGTTATTTTCTTTTTTTTTTCTTTAATATTCATTTATTCATTAATTACATTGCATTACATGACTGGGATTCCCCCCCCCCTTCACCCCAAACCCTTCCCCCATCATGAATTCCTTCACCTTGATGCATAACCACAGCTCAAGTTCCGTTGAGATTCCCTAATTAAAAGTTTACACCATACAGAGTCCAGCATCCCACTTGTCCAGTTCAAGTTCAACGGCCTCTTAGGGAGGCCCTCTCAGGTTTGTAGGCAGAGCCAGCAGAGCGTCACCTCGATCAATTAGAAGCTCCAACATATCATCAGCAACAGTCCAGGTATGATGAGGCTGGTGCAGAGTCCACTGATTGACATAGTCCGTCTTAGGGTTTCCCCTTGTCCAGTTTTCCGCTGCAAGCATAAAGCTGAGGTGGTTGATTCATCTACTCCATTTTCCATCTTTTTTTGATTAATGCTTTGATTCCTCCATTTTGTTCAGGGGAATCCCCCTAAAAAAAACTTTGAGGCATTCCCAGTCCAGGCTCCTACATGTACTACTAGTAAGCACAGTGCCCGCCACCGTCCATCACTCCGATCAGCTGATGGTTAGGATCAGCTGGCTCTACATGTGTGGGCTCCCTTCTGGTGTTTATTCTGATCTTCTTCTCTGTTTCTGTACCAGTATTAGACCGTCTGACGACCACTGCTCTGCAGTATGTCTTGAGGTTTAGGATTGTGATTCCTCCAGCTTGGTTTTTATTCTTTAGGATAGCTGTGGCTGTTTGTGGTCTCTTGTGTTCCCAGATGAATTTTTGCATCTTCTCTTCTATTTCTGAGAGGAATGTTGTGGGGATTTTGATTGGGATTATTTTATGTCTGTATGTTACTTTTTGTGATATGGGCATTGTGATGATGTTGACCCTGCTGATCCAGGAACATAGTAAGTTTCTCCATCTTTTTTTTTTTTTAAGATTTATTCAGTTTATTACAAAGTCAGATATACACAGAGGAGGAGAGACAGAGAGGAAGATCTTCCGTCCGATGATTCACTCCCCAAGTGAGCCGCAACGGCCGGTGCGCGCCAATCCGAAGCCGGGAACCTGGAACCTCTTCCGGGTCTCCCACGCGGGTGCAGGGTCCCAATGCATTGATTGGGCCATCCTCGACTGCTTTCCCAGGCCACAAGCAGGGAGCTGGATGGGAAGTGGAGCTGCCGGGATTAGAACCGGCGCCCATATGGGATCCTGGGGCGTTCAAGGCGAGGACTTTAGCCGCTAGGCCACACCACTGGGCCCTCTCCATCTTTTAATATCTTCTTTTTATTACCTTTTAGATGTTTTATAGTTTTCATCATAGAAGTATTCCACACCTTTGGCTAGATTAATTCTAAATGTATAAGATTCCTCTCTGCTATTTTAAAGGAGATTTACCTATCATTTCTTTCTCATCCATGAAATTATTTGTGTATGCTAGCAACATCAATTTGTATTCATTAATTTTGTACCCTGCTTTCCTGCTAAATTCTCATAAGGATTCCAAAAGTCTATTGTTTCTCACGTGTACAGAACTGCTGTTTCTGCTGAACATGTAATTTTTGGCATGAGTTAAATGCGCTGGATGCAAATGATCACCTTTTGAGTTCCATCGAAATGCTTACAGGCTCCAATTGTTTCTATTCTAGCTATACACTCCTTGTAAATCTTAGTTGTAAAGTGAGACCTCACCTCTCCCTAATGTTTTTTTTTTCTTCATACATTCGTATCTTGCTTGCTCATATGAACAAATTTCTTATCTTATGCACCTGGAAATGGGAAGACTGTATTTAGAGTATAATTATCAGTCTTGAATGCTTGTCCTTTTCTGCTTTTCAGCAGATGAACATTTCATTAATGTTAGTTTCAATTTGAATGGTGGTAAGTGGAAGATGTGGTAAGGACGTTTGAAAGGTTCTTTTATTTGATAAAATTTCCAAGTTCTACTGATTGCTCAAATTTGTGTCCTAGAAAAGCAAGAAGATGATTCATATTCCTTCCTGTCTTTTAAATGTTTGTATGTTCTTAATGCGTCTAGACTGACTCTAATGCAAGGCAACATATTAAAAATTCAAGACAGCCTCCATATTGCAAAAGAGGATGACATTTAGTTAATTTATATGACTTTACCAAGTCAAATTCAATAAACAATGATAGATTTGTAATTCAAACACCCATATTTGCATATCATTGATACAATAAAACTCCAGGACTACTTCTAAGAAAAAATTCAAAATGGGTTGGTACATCAGAAAGTTATTTTAAAATTTCAGGATAAATAAAATGCGGATTGGAGGAAAACAAGGTATAAACCATCAAAAAAACCTTCCAATGACATCTTAGTAAATATTGAATATATGTGTAAAAAAAGTGAGAACAGTGAAAGGTAAGTACATGCTCCATAATTGGAGAACTGCGGAATGAATTAAGTAATTTTGTGAGAGAATAATGTTGAGCAAATAAAAAAGATTGAGTGTTCACCTTGTAATACAAAGAATAGCTTCTAAACCTTCAGCTGAAGAGCCCGTAGACCTACTGAGTCCATGTTACTGGATGCATGTGATAGTCAAAAACAAACAAGCAAACAAAAAACTCCTGAGATTATAGTCAAATGAAGTCACCAGGTTAGTAGAACTCAAGTTTGGCACCATATTTGTTCCTTCTATTAGTGACAGAAGTTTTGGAAGTTTCTATCATTTTATATGTTTTGTATCTTTGACTCTTTCTGGACTATGCATGATTTAGCTCTCAGCATATAGCCTGTGAAAAGCGATGCAAGCTGGCCATGCTGTTGGGCTTCTGCATCTAAATGGGAAACCTGGGTGAAGCTGCCAACTCCTGACTGGAGCCTGGCACAGTGCTGGCTGTTAGAGCCATCTGAGGAGTGAACAAATAGATGTAAGGTGTTCATGTGTATTCATTCCTATATATATATATATATATTCCTCTGTGTGTGTGTGTGTGTGTGTGTGTGTGTGTGTATGCACACAGATAGGCATGGATATGCATTTTTAGAAAAGATTGTTTGTTTTTTATAATATGCATCCTTGCTTTGGAATCCTTAATATGTAATTTTAATTCACTTAAATTGTACACTTCAGTTTAGGAGTTAATCTAGTTTAAGGCCTGTAGTTTCTCACTTTAGGCTTTTGTTCATTTATCTGCCATACTCTCAGAAGTATAAATCTGAATATCCAAGCTCTTTGGCTACGGTCATTTCTCTATTTCTTATTGTATATCTAAATACTTTAATTTGCATATCTATATTATAGCAATAAATTTCTTTTTTAAATATTTATTTTATTTTTATATGAAAGGTTGAGTTACAGAGTGAAGGAGAGACAGGGAAAGAAAGAACTTCCATTAACTGATTCATTCCTCAAATTCCACATGGAAGGAGCTGGGTTGGTCCAAAACCAGGAGCACCCTCCAAGACTCCCATGTGGCTGAAGGAGCTCCATGGACATCCATCCATCACTGCTCTCCCAGGCCATAAGCACAGAGTTGGATCAGCAGTAGAGCTTCCAGGACACAAACCGGCTCCCATACGGGACGCTGGTGGCACAGGCAGAGGATTAGCCTATGTCACCACGACACTGGCCCCATTTCTATAAGTTTGATATAGACACTTAAATGTACTATAAACAAATATTCTTATTTATGATAGAAAACATTTACATTCATAAAAATGGTGTGGGATTGGCCAAGTGTGAGGACAAGGGTGCACTCACACTGGGCGCTGTCACCCAGAGTCTGTAGACAGACAGGAAACTCGGGTATATCTTGGAATCCCATGAACATGAGCACAAATCCTGAAAAAAAACAGATGGATGACAATCCATGTTGATTCTTATTGCCACTGACTTGTCAAGGTCACCTTAGGTACTGAGTTCTCCCGTTGTGGAGTTGAACCCATACACACAGACACTCACAAGCATGGCACAAGAATCAAATAAAATGCAAGGAGACACAGGGGAAGGTAGGACAATTGTAGTTCCAGCCACCGCTTCATCTTGCAAAGATGAATCAGTAGACTAGCAGCAATATTGTAAGTGAGGGTTCTAGTCTATAGGGACAAAATAGTCTACAGTTCTTATTTCTGCCTGCATTCTGGAAATTGCCTCTCAGGTACAAGACTTCTGTCTCTTTTTAAGTGAATCTGACTTTAAACAACAACAGAATAAACAATTTTGGTTAATGCAAAGTCAATTGATAACATAATATAAAAACATAAGTAAAATCTATCCAAGACAGCAACTATACTAGTGTTTGATTCACAAGTAGAAGATAGAGGGGTGTGTGTGTGTGTGTGTGTGTGTGTGTGCACGCATGCACACGCCTGTATGTTATGTAATGCCTGCTACCTTCCATTGCCTCACAACACTCTTGAGACAATTTTCTGAATTCCACACGAACTAAAAATGCTACAAAGGATATCCTGGAGAATATGTTCCTGACTGGCCAGCTTAATATATCACAAAGTCGTTTTTATGAACCCATAGGTTTACATCTAGATTTCTTTATGTTGGAGTTCTGAATCAACACACATCGTGTTAGGAAGGTTTGCTTGAAATTTAGTGAGTCCTCTTCTAAAGAGAGACACTGAAGCCTCACACTACTCTTATCCCTGGCTCTTCTGTTTATGTTTTGTGTGCCTTCCAAGTTTTAGAAGGCTTATTAAAAGGAGTATTGGGACTCATAATGCTTTCATGACTCTTGGTTTAATTCTCTTTATGGTTTTGCCACTAGATAAGGAAATCAAAATCCCATTGATTTCTTAGATCATTTATACTGGTGTCCTAGAACTCCTGTGAAGTATTAGCACAAATGGCATGAGAAGCCTGACGTTTTAGAAGTATGGACAATTTGCTTGTGTAACTGAATTGATTGTGCGATGATCTGTTCAATATCAACTCAATGAACTGTGAAAAATCAATTCAGCCAGTTGTGTAGACATGCTTTCTATCCCCACTAATTACTGTAAATGAATCCAACTTCTATTTAGACTAGTCTTGGTGCAGCATAATATCACTCATGCTCTCCCATTCATATGATAACCAGGATTGTAACCACAAGTGGTTTGTAAATCTGCTGTAGAGATAGGGCTACTTACAGATTCTTACAATGGACTGAACTTAATCAATTTTTAGATTCCTTTATTTGTTTGAAAAGTAGAGTGTCTCTCTCTCTCTCTCTCTCTCTCTCTCTCTCTCTCTCTCACACACACACACACACACACACACACGCACACACACACACGGAGAGGCAGAGAAATATCTTCAATCTGCTGACTTAGTCCTAAATAGCTAAAAGGTCAGGGCTAAACCAGGCTGAAACCAGGACCCAGAAGCTTCATCATAGTTTCCCATGTGAGTAGCAGAGGTCCAAGTACTTAAGATAACTTGTGCAGCTTCCCAGGTGCATTAGCAGGTCACTGCATCAGAGATGGAGCATCCAGGACATAAATAAGTACTCATTCGGGATTCCAGAATCACAAGTGGTGGCCTAATTGGTTGTGTTATAATGCCGCCTTGTCTAAATACATTTGTGAAAATGTGTTTCATTTAGCTGTAATGCCTGCAGTCTTCATATTGGGCAGATACTACTGTAAAGTAATAACTCCAATATGGTCTGGGTAACAGTTGCTAATAATCTTCTTTCATCTTTCTTTTTAAAACTGTTTTCAATCTTGTCTCAATATTCTCTAGATCAACTTAGCAACATTTACAATTCTGTTATCCAAAAAATGCTATTGTAATATGAAAAATATTTATCTGGCTTAAATTAACAAAGTAATATTTGATGGTGGAACTTAAAGCTACAAGTAGAAATTGATAGCAAAGAAGCACACACATATATATACACACACATCTAGGCAGAATCCATTTAGCATTTAGAATTTACTAGGCTGGAACTCTATGTTTTATTAAATTTAATGATATAAGTATGGGTAAGTGGTATGCATTTTTGAATGCAGAAATGTCAGTAGAACAAATAAATCATTGGTAGAGCCATTCAAATATATTTAAATTTAGCTTAATATTAGGTAATTTAGCTTAGTATTAAGATAATTTAAACACAAATTTTCACGTTTTCAAATTTAACATATTAAAGTCAATATTTTTTGCTGTAGGTTTGTGCATTACACAGCATTTTGTTCACCTAAAAAATGCAAATGTGGGTGCCAGCATTGGGACACAGTAGGTCAATTTGTTACCTACATCACTGGTTTATCATAAGGATGTTGGTTGGAGTGACAGCTGCTCCACTTTGATACAGGAGCCTATTCATGTGTCTGAGAAAGCAGAATATGACCCAAGTGCTTGGGCCCTGCCACCCACAGGAGAGACTCAGATGGAGTTGCTGGCTCTTGGCTTTAACCTCACCATGGATGGAAAAATCTCGCTCTATTCCCCCCTCCTCCCCTATTTCTCTGCTTCACTGCTTTCAAATAAATATTTTTTACTCCAAATGCAATGATACATAAGTAAGCTATAAATACGATTTTATTTATTTGATGTATTAATGAGTCAAAATCACATCTTTGGGGTGTGTGTGTGTGTGTGTGTGTGTGTGTTTAACAATGTAAACAGACAGCTTCACAAAAATCCTCAAAGAATGCAAGCAAATAATACAGTGTTTGGCTTGATTCAGTCATTATACACTTGCTAGAGTTTGAGTAATCAATAAGAATGTGCTACTGATTATTGTTCTTAATGACAATCTAGTAACTAGAAGGCAGTGTAAGTCCCCAAGAGGATTCTTACTGTATTGTTACTTTTAAAGTCACTTAGCAACTTGTGAGTCCTAAGTTTCATGCAAAAGGAACAAGTTACATTTACAGTCCAACAATTCCCAGCTGCATTTCTATTGTATATAGTTGCCACTCAAAATGATTACATATGAACTGGAAATTTGATTATTTCATTCACTCATGCATTTCTTACTCCGGCCTCTTCTGTGTCTTCGTATTTTTGCGTCTCTACTTCTTTCTCGGTTTTCTTCATATAAGTCTGCAGATCATTCACCCCTTCAACAGTTTAAACTCATTGTCTTGTTTTCATAATAGATTGGCTTTTAACTCAGAAACTCCACATCTTGTTAGTTTTAAAACATGCTTGATAATTGGTTAGATTTCATGTATTTAGTATACTTTAGGTTCTGTTTTACTTAAATAGGTGAAACTTGTGTATATTCTAGTTCCAATATTCTGGGTTTTGTGGTTTGTTTTTATTTTGTTGTTGGTGGTGATATTCATGAAAGATTTCTTTTCTTGATAGCACTTTTCTTATTTACTCTGATTATTTGTGGATATGACAATTTCTGCCATTCTACCTTCAACTTTTAGGAGTTATGAGCAAGAGTGCCTTTATCCAGGCAATCTGTTTGATTATCTCAATTTAAATTGTTCTCTGTTTTCACCTCTAATTTGATATTATCAAATGAATGCCTCTCAATAAGACTTTACTTGCAATTCCTTAAATATACTATGGACTATTACATTTTACCTGTATTTTTTCTGTGTGATGAGGAGGTAACATACTCTTTCTTATTCTTGTCCTAATCAATCTCACTCATAATAAAATTTTCCATTTACTAGGTGAAGCAGGAGACAGACGTTTCCCAGTATCCTCAGTAACAGCATAAACTTCTCCTTGTAGAACATAAGGGAAAACACACAGGCTACATTTACAATTGTCAGATTACACAGAAAGTATTTACCTACTAGAAAATCCCTCACAGTGTTCCTATAAATCCCAGGGCAAGTTCCCATCTCACAACCATTAAAACACCCATAGCACATCTTTCATATGGAGAAGACATGTATACTGACAACATCAAAATATGAAGACCCCTCTTTTAATATTACAACTGTAAGGAGAGATTTCAGTTTTGATGTTGGCTGTGGCAATGTTGCTGACTATCACTCCATCATGGTTTTGCATTCACATGGGCAATGTTTGATGTCCTTTGCTGCCTCTCACTTGCTACATGTGAGATCTCATTCTTCATGTGGATTAGACTTATTCCTACATTATAGGCCAAAGCCAACCATACTTACACTGAGGCTGGAAATTAAATGACAAGAATCCTCTGAATGGCTATGCTTATAGCTAAGTTAGTATTATTTCTTTCAAGCACATTAGTCAGTTACAAGCCTTGCTAGATATAGAAACATAGATTCCTCTTCTTTATAGGAATGTGTCAAGTCACAGTGCGGAGAGTTTAGGAAACAGGATATACTATGACAGGTACTTAGAAAAAATACATACTGTCTTATCGTGTACTATGGAACAAATACTACACAGACTTACGAATTAAAGTTTCTCAGAGAATGTAACCCTGAAAAAAAGTAAACATGTTCAATTAATATAACCAGTTAAAATGTAAAAAGTGAGTGTAAATGTAAAAGATGTACAATGTAAAAATACACAAATCACTTAGTTTCTGGAGTTTACACAAATTCCATAGTTTGCCCATAGTTTGCTAACTCCCTATAAAGGAAAAAGATGTGATCAGGGTGAATTTTGAAAAGAGTAGCTGGCATCATTATTGGCATGGCGGGAAATTTAGAAATAGTGACTAGTTTAAGCTAGTTAAAATTTTGATAAGCCAGTCTAGTAATCATTTGATTATCACCATATAATAATCATCTGCTCTAAGGGAACAAACACAACTCTGAATTTCCTAGAAATATTGCAAATAGAGAGGTGGAGAAAGATGTCCTAGTGGGTTTTTTTTTGTTTTTTTGTTTTGTTTTTTTTGTTTTTTTTGCGAAAGCAATTACATCTTCATATTTGTTGAGGCCATTTAAGAAACAAGCACTGGAAGGGATATGCGGGCAGAGATGATGTGTTACATCTTCAGTCGAATTCGTGTGAGGTAGGGGCAGGGGTTGCGGGGCTTTCTGCTTACCTCTTCCCAGGAAAATAGCATCCGTGCCTGGAAAGGCGCAGTGTGGAGCCGGTGAGTGGCCTTAGTTCCTCTCTCTCCCGGCCTTCAGAATTTCTGTACCATGCACAGATCTTATTACCTCCTTAGTGAAGATTTCTGCTTGATTTCTTCAGTTTAATCTTATCATATAGAATATTTTGCCCAGCCAGCTGCCTCCCCTGGCCAGGGCCTAACGATTGGGGTTGGCATCAGAAACAGAAGCTGGGGGCATGCTTTCTCTCTCTCTGCTGGTGTTCAGTCTCCGTGCCATTTGCACTCACCATCATTGTACTAATCACGCTTTCCCTCTGATACTCATTGTTAGATACAGCTGTTCCCTTATTGTTCTGAAGACTTTATTGTTGTTGTCATTCTGGCTCATATGGAAGCAGATCCTCTCTTGAGTAAACTTTATTCTTAAGAGTGTTCATGGTTAGATTTCAATTTGTCATACTTACTTACACAAGCTTGTTAGTGATTGATTTATACTCTTCCATCTTATGGCATGCATTTAAAATTTAGCGAGTTGACTATTATTGTAATGATGCCTGTACCCTAGATTAGTATGAACAAGAGATTTCATTTTATTTTATATAGAATTTTTAATCTTTGACTTTCTGACAAGATATTTTAGTTAAATGACTCAAATCATGGTACAGATTTAATTTTAGAGACTAAAGAGCTGCCACAAGCTACATTTTAAACATTATTGTGTGCTCTTTGTGATTGGGAATAGTAAAAATTTGTATTTACCGAAATTCTTTCTCAGAAAGAAAAGACCATGAGTATGAAATACTGCAGTAAAAGATGGTATATTAGTGCTTTTATTTGACCGGGATGATACTCTGCTGACTGCCCTCAGACCAGAGAGGGTATACCCAATAAGTAGTTGGACTTAACTGGACTATAAGATGTTGGACTCTATGCTTGGCATATACTTGCAAAGAGGGAATTTCAACTGAACTTGAACTATGGTTATGCAACAAGGTGGAGGAACCCACCATGGGGGGGTGGGGAGAACCCCAGATTCTATGTAATTACAACACAATGTAATCAATGAATAAATTTAATTAAAAAAAATACTGCAGTACATGCCTGAACACAAGCACCCCCACGCGTCTATGACAGGAAGTCACATAAGGGCCCCAATGCCTAGTCAGCTACAAAGAAATCCTATCAAATTCATCTTGTGTACATTCATTCTTATAACAAATATTGATGGAGAAACTTCAGTGTTGGATTGCCCACATGCACGTGTATAATTCCATGGAGACAGGCTTCTGTTCTACATTCAGTTTTAGTGTGTTTCACTGATTTAGTGATAACCCCATTTTATAATGTCATTCTCTCATCATTCTAATGAAAACAATGTCTATGGAACTCTGTGATGGCTCATTGAAGGCTATAGGACCTGGAAAATACAGTTTTATCCCTTGAAGTTGCATTTTATACAGCTTGACAACCATAATCAGTGATACGTTTTGTGGCAGTAAGATATGGTCCAGGTTTTAAGATGGAGAACATGAAAGAGCTGGAAACAATTGTTGAGTACTGGAAATGTACCTTAATCAGTTTCCAAAGTTAATAATGCTAGACAAACACCACTTCTAATTGTGGAGTGTGATTTTCGGCAGCATTTTGAACAATTATTTCTATTAATTCTTGCTATGGGGAAGATCATATAATATTAGAACTATTATGTAGTGAAATGTAGAATGCACTTGCCTTCCCTTTCTCAGCAGAATGACGAATGCTTGAACTAATTGAATAATTGCATGAGAACTCCTGAGAAAGTGACGGGCTTCTTGTTTTCACACTTACACTAAAATTACATGAAGTCAGGCAAATATAAGTTATTTGCTATACAATAGTACAAGTTCAACAGATTAAGCTCTGGCCTGAGATGTCCATACCCCTTCATGGAGTGCCAGCTGGAGCCCGAACACTATCACTTTCAAGCCAGTTTCTGCTGAAGCATTCTGGGAGCCAGGAGCTGCTGGCATGATCACCTGGGGCCCTGACACTTACGTAAAGATAACTAGATGGGGTTCTGGGATCATGACTGTGTGAGCATCTGAGGAGTGAATCAGCAGAGCTTCTTGTCTTTCTCTCCCCCTCTCCCTCTCTGCTGACCTGCATTGCAAGTAGAGCAAAATAAGTAAGTAAACATTAAAAATATTAAACATATTGATCTACTGAATAGCTATAATAAGAAATATTCTGATACACAAAATAAGGAATTTACTACAATGTAGTGAACAATGCTTCAGCATTACATTTATATTTATATCTTTAATGGTTATACATTACTTTATTAGAAACCATCATGACCAAAATTTTTCTCTTTCTCCTTGGAAAGTTATTGACAACTGTTAACTCTTTTGCTGAGCCAGAACAAAATGATGTAGCCAGTTTTATTTTTATGATATGTACCTAAAGTTGAGAAAATTGAAAAGAAATCTGCCTTCACTTTTTAAAAATTACTTTAAACAACAAAAACTATTTGTATAGTATACAGCATGAAGTCTTTAAATGTGTGTTTGTATTGGAATGGTTAAATAGAGTTAGTTGACATATGCACTGGGTCACATACTTAATAGAGCTTAAAAAAATCAATTCAGCAATTTTCAAAAAAGACTCAACACATTTTATTAACTGTAGTCACTAGATTATAGAATTTGTGTCTTGTTCATCTTCCTCCTATTTAACTAGAATTTATATCTTTTGACAAGCATTTCCCTAAACTGTAACCTTTTTTTAAGATTTATTTATTTTTGTTGGAAAGGCGGATATACAGAGAGGAGGAGAGACAGAGAGAAAGATCTTCCCTCCACTGATTTACTTCCCAAGCAGCCGCAGTGGCTGGAGCTGAGCCGATCTGAAGCCAGGAGCCAGAAGATTTTTCTGGGTCTCCCATGCAGGTGCCATTCTCTACTGCTTTCCCAGGCCACAAGCAGGGAGCTGGATTGGAAGCGGGACCACCGGGATATGAACCGGCACCCACATGGGCTCCCGGTGCGTGCAAGGCGAGGACTTTAACCACTACGCTATAGCGCCGGGCCCTAAACTGGAACTTTTAACACCTACCCCTAGTCATCACAACTGCTCTCTCTACTTTAGGCTCAACTTTTGTGAATTCCACATTTAAACAAAGGGCACGTGGCATCTGTCTTTCTAAACCTGATTAATTTAACTTAAACATAATCTCCTCAAGGTTGTCAGAATGTCCTTGAACTGTAAAGCTGAACACTATTTCATTTGCTATATACACAGTATTTTCTTTACCGTGAAAGAACGCATTAATTGATGGACACATTTATTGATCATATACCTTGGCATTTATGAATAATTTTGCGAAGAGGGTGGAAGTACAAATATCAACATGTTGATTTAACTTTTAGCGGAGCAAAATAATGATAAATAATACTGGTCGATCATCATAACTCCCATTTTAGTATTTTGAGGAAACCCATACTGCTTTGATGAAGCTTTTCTAATCTGTGTTCTTGCCAGCAGCACACTAGAGTTCCCAGTTCTCCACAGGAGCCAATATAACAGATGTGAAGTGATATATCTTTGCCATTTCAACTTGTATTTCTCAGATCTCTAGTAATATCAACTACTTTATCTTCTAAGTGTTGTCTACTTGTGTTTTCTTTTGAGAAACCTCTCTTCTAATCTTTTGCTTAATTTTTAGATTTTTTTTTTTTACTATTGAATTATAGAGACTCCACATTTTGGAGTATTAGCTGTCCATGAATGGTTAACAAACACATGTCTCCTGTCTTTTAGATCATCTCCTAAGTGTTTATTGGTTTTTGCAGTGCCAACTCAATGGATTTCAGGGGCAACCCAGTTTCGAGGTGGGCTTGGGGCTGCAGGGCAGACTAGATGTGTGCACAGTTTGTGGGGCTTGAGCTGATGCTGATATGGCTGAGGCACTGGAATGTATGGAAGCCAAAAGCTACTGTACTTTAAATGTGATCGAGTAAGCCTGAAGCGTGGGATTCTAGCATTCCTACTGACACTAGAAACAGTCCGAAGGTTTAGTCCATGGGTAGTAGCCTGCTATTTAGGATTCTGGGGTTTGGCCGTATCTGGGTTTTACTGAGGAAGTCTCAATGTTAGGGTCTAAGGCAACTCTGATACTTCCCTCTGCTTCCCTAAATGGAACATATATCACTCTTCACACTGTGTTGTCTGGGTTTGAGAGATCGATGAAATAAATGACATAAAGTTATTCTTTTTGACCCTTAAACTCATTCGTAAAGTACACTCAAGTGTTGGAATATTTCCCCCAGTTTTCATAACATTTGTGCAGATATTTTAAGTGTTTTCACTTGTTCAAATTGATGTTTCTGTTGGTGGCCGAACACTGGAAGACCATATTACATCATCTTGCTCACATCTGTCTTCTCTTCCCTTAAAACGAATATTCTGGGTTAATAGGAAAAAATTGTAGAAACAAATTTGCTACATAAGATAGCAGGTCCTGAACGATTCAATTATTGAGACTACATTAAGTATCTCAGGTGAGTCAGTTAATCCTTTAAATATGCCAAAATGAAAATACAATGATATAGATTGATAATGCTATTCATGAAATGCAAGCTAAATGAGCAGATACCCTTTATTAATTAATTTATTGGTTCATATTTCATCACATATCTAAGGAATGATTCCTGTTTTTCAGGGTTTGGAGGTAGAAGAATGACTACCTCAATATTTTTCTTTCTAATAAGTCTAAGTCAACAATATGATGGCCATATAGAATAAGCAAATTCATTAATAGTAAAAAAAAACATGCTTTAGCTTCAAATTTGGAGAAAATTAATTGCAAATTCTGGGACACAATGACAGTAATCAGTATATGCGTGCAAGAAAGACAGTATCAAGACGGTAACACATGGAATATGCATTTTGATGCAGCTAATAAAAGAGCTACCTGCAATGTTGGCATCCTAGGTGGGTGCCAGTTTATGTCTCAGCTGCTCCACTTCCAGTCCAGTACTGGGTTAACGGCCTGGGAACAGCAGTGGAAAATGGCCCAAATGGTTGGGCCCCTGTCACCCATGTGGCAAACTGTAGTGAAACTTCTGGTTCCCAGTTAGTGGATCTTGGTTCAGCCCTTGCTGCTATGGATATCTAAGATCAAGCAAAAAATGGAGTATCTCTGTCTCTCCCTTTCTGTCTGCAACTCAGAATTTCAAATGAATAAATAAGATAGTACAACAGGATCTAAAGTCATTTGAAAATAATCTCAAATGCACTTTTCTGTTTTATGTTATATTGATTTTTCTCACAGTCCAGTAATCTTTTTTTAAAAAGTGCTAGAAAATTAATCATGAACTTGAAAATAGAATAAAGGTACTAATTTGTCTGAGAAGATAGTTTGTTGATTGAGTCCAACCTGTGACTGAGAAAGCTGTGAAAAAAGTCAATCAGACAATTATTGCAATTTGGATTCAAAAGCAGAAATTGGATGAAATTTTGTTTATTTGTGACTGACATCATTAATGAGTTGAAAGGTAGTTTTAGAATCATTTGTCATTTCAGAGTTGATGACAGAGGATGTAAAATGATTATTCAAGATCTTTAAGCAGTCATGTAACTCAACAGAATTATACAGTTTGAACAACTATATTGGTTCTTTATGTGGCTGTGTGCAAAACTCAGTTGGTATTTGTTACCTTAATCTTTGTAAGTAAAGCTTGAGTACTAATGACAACATGCATTATAGATTTTGAGACTGAGATAGAACACAGTCATTGAGGGCACCTGGTTTCTCTCACAGTCCTTGTCTCCATCAGTTTATCTGGCTGGAACATGTGATGTGCTGTGACACTAGATTAAATGGGATAATTCATGTGGAAACACTGAGAAAATTGTGGACTGCGTATGAGTGTTTGCACTGCATTATTCATAGACAAGTGTTATGATTCAGGCCAAACATGCTGAGCAGTAGGTTGCTTGTTATTTTGTTGGAACTGCGAATGAATCTGCGCCTAATCTCATTCTCAACATACAGCCATAGGAGTCTATGTTTTTACATTAGAGATTATCACTCAAGGGGAACTAAATTCCTAATTGAAAAGTACAGGAACTAGCACACTAAATTACTGCCAATTTTTTATTAGAATAAAATGGCTTATTTTCTTTCCCACTAATGGGAAGACATTGAAGAAATGAGGAAGTTGCAAGAAAAAATTGAGTAAGTGTGTGTAGCAGAGTAAACTCTTCTTCAATAGATTAAAGTAAATTCATTCTCCTTGACCTACAGGGAAAAAAATAATTGGAGCAGATGAGCACTGACCAAGAATTCAGAACAGCCCAGGGTACAACTGGTCTTTGCCAGTCCATAACTGGTCTTTACCTTCAAATGTTTTTACAAATTGACTATCACTCTATGTGCCCATATTTAAATAGAAATATTGCCAAAGATTTCTAAACTATTTCTAAACTATTGCCAAATAGTTCTAAACTATTTACAAAATGCAAGCACATTCTAGGGAAAAGTTGCTTCTTTGCAAAAAAAATCATAAATAGATTCTATATATTTTCTATTAGCATTGCATATCCATTAAGGATAGCCATACTTGAAATCCCAAAAGCCAAATATTGTACATTTGTTTTTGAAATGTACAGAATATACATAGATTAGCTTTTCTCATGAGCTGAAAGGAGGATCAGAAATATCAGTTCATGGATATTAATTTTTCTGATTTTCTTTCTTATCATAATTTTTAAATATCTGAAGTTACATAGGGATGATGGCTATACAGGCCTATGAATATGCAAAATATCACCAAATTATGAGTTTTATGAGTCAAACACTGTGATGTATCAATTATATCTCAATTAAGCTCTGAACTAAAAACAATAACTGGAAACAGAAGAACATCAATGCCAAAAACAGAAATATGTTTCTTACTCATCCAACCTTTCCTCATTCCCAGTATTTTCTTTTTTCTAAAGATTTACTTATTTTTATTAGAAAGGCAGATAGATGTATACAGAGAAGCAAATATAGAGAAAGATTTTCCACCAGCTAGTTCACTCCCCAAGTGGCAGCAAAGGCCACCTGGAGCTAAACCAATCTGAAATCAGGAGTCAGGAAACTCCTCTGGGTCCCCCATGTGGGTGCACTGTGCTAAAGCTCTGGGACATCCTGTACCGCTTTCCCAGGTCACAAGCAGGGAGCTGGATGGGAAGTGGAGCTGCCGGGATATGAACCAACACTCATATGGGATCCTGGCATATGCAAGGTGAGGATTTAGCCACTAGACTGCTGTGCTGGTTCCTCACAGTATTTTCTTTAGAGAGGTAAAACTAATGCATCTGAAATCAAAACTTATTCACTGTATGTGTTTTAATTCATATATATGAGTGTGTGTGTGTGTGTTTGATACCATCATTATAATTAAGCTACTGACAGATCCATCATTCAAGGATTGCACTGTGTTCTTTTGGTTTTGTTTCTAATTTCAAAGAGGTTTCTCCCATAAGTTTACTTTAAAATGCTCAGTACTGCATTATTGACTGTGGACACTATGCTATATGAAAAAATTCTAGAATTCATTCAACCTGTAGAACAAATTTTTTAGACAGTGAGCTAGAGAGCAAATGGAGACCACCTCTGACACAGAAGGATGAAGGAAAACCAAACCTGCCTAGGGCACTCTGCAGGAATGCTTGAAGGAGGAAGGAAATTCAATTGCTCCTTGAACAGAAATAAGCCCTTCAAATTTGTGCTGGAATGCTGGAAAAGCAGGACATAATTCGAAGCTGGGAATGGGGGTCTTTTACATGAGTGTGGGTCAGAAAAAGGATCTGACAATCTCCCCAGGACTGTGCCTGGGGTGCTACCAGGTCCTAGGAGACTACCCTGTCACATGCCAATCTGTCTTTGAAGCTGGAATGACAGGAGCTGTCTTCCTTGGCTCCCTGTTCCTGGGTCTGCCACGGAGGGGTCTAGAGCTCTGCTTCAGACACTGCATTCCCTTCCCACTTCCTCCTTGTGTCCCCCTAAATGATACGCCATGAACCTCAAGAGGCTCATTTTATCTTCATCCTGGGGTAGAGATTGAGTTTCATCTTGGATCAAAGTTTCCAAATAGGTTTTAACGAGGATGTGTTATCTTTAGCATGGGCATTGGTGTAGAAGGGATGGGGTTTGTAAGATCCTCAAGAATTTTTTTTTAAGATTTATTTATTTTTATTGCAAAGTCAGATATACAGAGAGGAGGAGAGACAGAGAGGAAGATCTTCCGTCTGATGATTCACTCACCAAGTGACCACAATGACTGGTGCTGCGCCAATCCAAAGCCAGGAGCCAGGAATTTCTTACAGGTCTCCCATGAGGGTGCAGGTGCCAAACCTTTGGGCCATGCTCAACTGCTTTCCCAGGCCACAGGCAGGGAGCTGAATGGGAAGTGGAGCCACCAGGACTAGAACCAGTGCCCATATGGGATCCCAGCGTATTCAAGGCGAGGACTTTAGCAGCTAGGCCGCTGTGCCTGGCCCAAGAATCTGATTTTATGAAAACTTTATCTCCTATATTTTATTAATCATCCTTGCTGCTATGCTGCAAAGCCAGTGCAGATTTGATTCTGTAGAGGACTGAATTATTCTGTAATGTAAGAGACATCCTTGACTTAGATTAACAGCCTTTCCCAAAACTGAAATGGAAAGGGGAAGAGCCATATCCTCCACCAGCCCCAGCCCAGCCTCCCTCAAAACTGTGTGGTTGAAGCCAGATCACTTTCCCCCAGTGCTGCACACACAGGCAGCAGGTGTCACAGAAGCCCTCTTTGTAAACTGAGCTGTTGCAAATAGATTTTCACAAGTATTCTATTCTTCCACCTACCTAAATTCCAACACATTCGAAATTTTGTGGAACTTTAACTGAAAGTTTAAAATGAACGTGAAAGCCCAATCATCATGAAACAGCCATGTGTGATCTCTAAGAAAGGGATGCTGGTCTTTTCAGCTTCTCATGGTTGTCTGCTGACCTCAGCATCTGATGAGCCTTCTTCTCAGCCCTGTTCCCCATCCAATGCTGTCCTGAGTAGTCATTTGCTGAAACTGTTGCTGCCCCCTTGCTCTCTGGCACCACATATGAGTTTGAGTTTTATGATTGCAATAAAGTGTTTTATGCTGGCTTACACACACACACACACACACACAATTATCTATACTATCCAAAATTACTGAAAGATTCAGTGCAATCGCTCTCAAAATTACAATATTCCTCACAGAAATGTAAAAAATTCAACCTAATGCAATGGAATAAAAAAAAATCATGAATAAAAGCATTCTTTCAAAAGTATTCTAGTGGGCCCTGCACAGTAATCTAGCCGCTAAAGTCCTCGCCCTGAACGCACCAGGATCCCAAATGGGCGCCAGTTCTAATCCCAACAGCCCCATTTCTATCCAGCTCCCTGTTTGTGGCCTGGGAAAGCAGTCGAGGACGGCCCAAAGGCTTGGCACCTGCACCCTCATGGGAGACCTGGAGGAAGTTCCAGGCTCCTGGCTTCGGATCTGTGCAGCACCAGCCGTTGTGGTCACTTGGGGAGTGAATCCTTAGATGGAAGATCTTCCTCTCTGTCTCTCTTCCTCTCTGTATAGCTGCCTTTCCAGTAAAAATAAATAAACCCTTAAAAAATATCACATAGGATAAAGCAAATTGTATTGTAATAAATCAATATTGTAGAAAGAATAGAAAGTGACTTCAAGTCACTTCATAGTAATAGAAACAAAGAAAAAATGTATACAAGAGGCTTGGAAAGAGTAATGCACATTGAATAATTGTGTGTAGGCTAGTGAAGGGATATTGACAAGGACATTTTAGAAACTTTCAGAAGCCATTTGATGATCTAAATGATGTGACTTTCTGACATTAGACAACTGTTTCGGTGGTTGGGGAATGCTTAGGTGTGAGGAGGAATGAAGAGGAACATTTGTAGGAAGCAACGCTGAGTAAGATAACACCTTTGTAGCCTGCAGTATTATGTTTCCAGAAATACAGTACTCAGGAAATTCCTACTCATACCCAAAGTATACATTCACAAAGTGAGGACCATTTATAATTTTCATTTGCAACCTCAATTATCTAATTTTTGACAAAGTCCAAGCAATGTTTTCTTTCACCATTACTATATGCCTGACATGGGCTTGGAGCAAAGGGAATTGGGGTGTGACAAAGAAACAACACACCCTCATGGTCATCACTAAGTTCATGGTCCTGAACAAGTAACAGATAAATAATCATGATTCTATAGTGAAACTGCTGTGATATAAACAGTTCCAGGAACAAGGGGAACACATGCTAGGAGATTCAGTCTGCCTGAATCTATTGAGAAAAACGACCAGGGTACAAATTTATGTAATCAAGGGAACATTATGCATTTTGTGTCTCCAAGTCTTTCCCCTTATAAAAGAACACCTGCTTCAGATTCATTCATGGAAATAGAAAATCAGTATCAAGGACAGCATCTATTAAATTCCAGCCTCCTTGGGGTACAATTCCAAGAATCTCTGGTCTGGGACCAGTGCTGCGACACAGAAGATTAAGCCTCTTCCTCATGGCCCTTGCATCCAATTTTAGATTATAAGGTTTGCTCCAGATGTCACAGCCATCTGTGGAATGTGCCATTCAATGGAAGAGCTAATTTTCTATAATTTCTCTTTCTTGCTGTTTCACTCTGGCCTGGGTCTGCCAGGTAGGCTGGCAGGGGCCCTGAGGATTTAGGCAATCTGCTTATAACACCACATCGAAAGTGAGTTCTAGTTCAAGTCCAGGTATGCTACTTCTAATCCAGTTTGCTGCCAATGTGCCTGGGAAAGCATTACAATGGATTCTACTTGCTTCGACCCCTGCTACTGTGTTTGAGATCTGTATGGGAGTTCCAAACCCCTGGCTTTGTCTTGCTCCAGCTGTGGCTGTTGCAGCCATTTTAGGAAGGAACAAGAGAATGGAAGATATTTCTCACTTTGTGAAGGTGTTTTCCCCTGTTTCTGTGATCCTGACTTTCAAATAAGAAAACCATTTTTAAAAAGAAAAAAGGGTCTGGCGCGATAACGTAGTGGTTAAGGTCCTTGCCTTACATGAGCCAGGATCCCATATGGGTGCCGGTTCTAATCCCGGCAGCCCCGCTTCCCATCCAGCTCCCTGCCTGTGTCCTGGGAATGCAATTGAGGACTGCTCAAAGCCTTGAAACCCTGCACCCGTGTGGGAGACCTGGAAGAGGCTCCTGGTTTCGGATTGGCCCAGCTCTAACCGTTGCGGCCGCTTGGGGTGTGAATCATTGGACTGAAGATCTTCCTCTCTGTCTCTCCTCCTCTCTGTATATCTGTCTTTCCAATAAAAATAAATAAATAAATATTTTTAAAAAATGAAGCTGGATTTGTGGCATAGTAAGTTAAACCACTGCCTATTAGCATGAATTTGAGCCTTGGCTACGCCACCTCCAATCCAGCTCCCTGCTGCTTTCTATTTTGTTCTTTAGCTCAGGTATTTAAGTTTGGACCTGTTTTATAGATTCTTTCTGTGGTGATATATTCTTTAATTTCCTTGAGCAGGGAATGTGGCAGGAAAACAGTAGGAGATAGCCCTAGTCCTTGGGCCCATATGCACTCTGGGAGACTTGGGATGAAGCTTCTGGCACTTGGCTTCAACCTGGCCCAAGTCTGGCTGTTGTGGCCATCTAGTGAATAACACAGTTCTCTGTGCAAAGTCAGACTCTGAAATAAGTAAGTATTTTTTTAAGATTTATTTATGTTTATTGGAAAGACAGATATACAGAGAGGAGGAGAGACAGAGAGGAAGATCTTCAGTCCACTGATTGACTCCCCAAGCAGCCACAATGGCTGGAGCTGAGCCAATCTGAAGCCAGGAGCCAGGAGCTCTTCCTGGTCTCCCACACGGGTGCAGGGTCCCAAAGCTTTGGGTAATCCTTGACTGCTTTTTCAGGCCACAGGCAGGGAGCTGGATGGGAAGTGGGGCTGCCAGGATTAGAACCAGCGACCATATGGGTTCCTGTTTTGTTCAAGGCGAGGACTTTAACCACCACGCTATCACGCCAGGCCCAAGGTTTTTTTTTTTTTTAATGAAAGAAAAGAAGGAAAAGAAAAATGAAACCTTGGGCCAATGTTGTTCAGAGTAATATATTAATGACATTATAAGAATATTACATTTTATTACATTTTACAATGCTTGATTTGCTCATCAAGATGACAGTAAATCAATTCCCATTCTTTTACTAATGAAAGAAGTATTCAATTATATAAATCCTACCTATAATCAATGTTCCACAATCTTTAAAATTCATTGAATTCTGTCATAATGTATTTAAATTTATTTATCTGAAGAAAATGAGTATTTAAAGAAAATAATTTCATAAGCTACCAATGCTCAATCCTCTTATAAATGCTAAAAGTCAAATCCATTTGTATCATAAAAAATCAGTGGGCTATGGCAAATCTTGGAGGCTTCATGGGTGTGAAACAGACTCAGAGAGGCAGAGTGACTTGGTAAAGGTCACACAGGTAATTGGCACCTCTGACATTTAGAATTCAAGTTTTGCTGCGGTGAATTTCTATTTGAGAAGATAGGCTTTTGCAGGAATCAAACAAATCATCTTACAGTGTAGTGATTTCACTGATGGAGAACAATACTGCAGAAAAGTACAGCAGAGATCACAAGAAAAGCTCCAGAAAAAGGATTGAACAGCAGAGTGTCATGTGTTCATTAGAGGATGTTTTCAAGTCCTCCTCTGCCCATAAGTGGGAAAGCAGAGTGTAGAGCCAGGTGGACATATGCTGAAGGTGTTTGGCTTTGAATCTGAGCTCAACCTCCTGTTCATGATGTGACCTTATTCTCAGATACCCCATCTGAAAAATGTAGGAAGACCTCAAAAATAAGCCTGCAGATTAAAATGCCCATGCATTTTGGAAGGAGTGCAGAGGACATTGTGATTTCTAACTTGTGATGGCTTTTACCTGTGTTAGGGGCCTCCAGATGACAATATCTTTTCATCCAAAAGAGAATTCGGAATTGCTGAGCAAGCTAGTTCAAATGATGAGTGCAAAGACTTGCTGTTAATATATGTTTGGAGTTTCAGCATGAGGAAGCAAGAGGGAAATGCATGTTTTGTCTTATGAGCCTAATAAGTGCTTTAACATGAGTGGATACATAAAAATAGACTGGACACACAAGGAGAAATATTCCAAAAGCATGTGTGGCACAAATGCAAGGAAGTCCTCCTTTTTTACATTATAATAGCGAAACCCTAAAATAGAAGACATGTTAGTGACACACCTATTTTAAAGTCTCTTAGATTTTATTGAGATCAGAAGGCCTTTTATTGACTTTATTCAGATCTTTCATATGTCTAATTAATTGTGTGTTCTAGAATTGATTATCTTCCAAGTCGGATATTCTTTCTTCTGCAGCATTCATTCTATTGTTGAGGCTTTCTATTTTGTTCTTTAGCTCAGGTATTTAAGTTTGGACCTGTTTTATAGATTCTTTCTGTGGTGATATATTCTTTAATTTCCTTGAGTTATTGCTATCATTTCTCACAGTCTCTGAAGAGTTTTATGATTTTTTTTAATTCCCTGTTTGTGAACTCCTCGATATCTTCATCCTGCAGCTATAAGATTGATCTTTTGTTTGTTTTTGAGGGAAGCACTAGTTTCTTCATTTATGTTACTTGCTGTTTTTTTGTTGCCTTTACCCATGGCCTTTCAGATCCACGGGCTTTCTGGTTCCTATTGGCGTTGCGCGTACTCCTGTGGGACTTCAGTGTCTTTTTGCTGGTCTTTTATGAGGTGTCTGGAGTTAGAGAGGCTGCTGATTCAAAAGAGCACCCATTTAGGGAAAGTTCGTCTATGACCCCCCACTGTCCACAGCCTCTACGCCACCAGACATTTGCAGTTGTGGCCATGTGTGGCAGGTCTGCACTCTTCTATGCTATTGTATGTCCCAGTCTCAGTGCTAGCCAGCTGCAGCTCGCACAGGGGTTTGAGCAGCTGAGAAACACCTGCTGTGCACTTGCTTGGGTAGAGTTCTCTGACTGGCCTTCTCACAGTCTTGGTGGATCACAGGTATGCATGCTGCCAGGCACTTGCAGCTGCCAGGCGCAGTGGTGGGTCTATGCCGTCCTGAATCATACGGTATGTGCGTCCTAGTGCTCGCCAACATGAATGTGTCTGGAGATTTACTGCGGTTCACACTGAGATTTGCGCTGTGTGTCAGAATCCACACTTTGCCCCCCAGGTATCCTGTGTCTTCCTCTTGGGTGGTCCTGGTAGCTCTCCCAGGGGGTTAGGGCACACACCGTGTGAGTGTGGGTAGACTCAGTTCTGGCTCCGTGTGTCCCTCTCAGATGGTTCACTCCCCAGACGCTCCATCCCCAATGGCTCATTGCCCCGTGGCATACCCTCCTCGGTCGGGGGTGGGGTTCAATCCGGTGCCTGTGGGTTTCTCCTCAGCCTTCACCTGAGTTTTGTCCTATGTTTTTTTTTGTTGGTTTTTTTTGTTTGTTTGTTTTTTGTTTTTTGTTTTTGTTTTTGTTTTTTTGCCTCCCACTGTCTCCGAAGGCTCCTGCTTGGAGAATCCCTATTCCTGTTTTCTCTGTACTGGTTTGAAACTCATCAGGCTTTTGCCTGAGGCTTGGGGTGCCTTTCCATAGCTAGCCTGTGCTTACCCTCCTGGGCTGCAGGCTTCAACTTTGGATGTTTTCAACAGTTTTTCCTTGTCTGTGTAGCTCCCTGTTTCCTCTAGTGGACTCCAGGAAACTTCAGGAAACTTCAGCCGCTGGTTTTCCTTTTCCAGCTCTCTGCTCCACCTGTCCCTGTCCAAAGCTCTCTGCACTCTCAGCTACATGTGCCTTCCACGATCAGTCATCTTGTCGCCATTGGCTGCTCGGCTTCTGATCCAGCTCATTCTAATTACCTGCGATACTGCAAATACAGTCAATAGCATGCTTGGAAGACTTGCTGTCCATGCGGAAGATTCGTGTGAAGTTCCAGCAAACTGGCTTCATCCTGGTGCAAGCTGAAATATCTGAATCTATCACTCTATCTTCCAAGTAGAGTAAATGATATTTTTAAAAGAAAGATATGCAAACAAAATGCAACTTATTATGTCACATAAGAGCCCTCCCAGAAAAATGAAGACTTGGAAAAATGGCAAACCCTAACTGTTTTGTATTAGATTGAACTGACAGAAACAATTGTGAGAAATTAACTAAATTGTGTGAAGACACTAAAGGAGGTGAAAATTATTTTAACAAGTGAGTATATAAAATGTCCTCAGCTCTATTTCCCTCTTGAAGAATTTTTCCTCTCTTCTGGTATAGGGAAGGCCAGTATTGCATGGGTGATTTTGACAACTATTTTTAAGAATAAAAGAAGTAAATTAGAATGTCCTCCTTACATCTTGAATATTTAATTTCCTTAAATCAAGATAAATACTATTCCAAGTAGCAAATTTTTGGGAAAGTATATTCTTCCACTTTAAATACTTTCCAGAGACTCAATAATACGCTAGGAGTTGAGACTTTCACATGGCACAGAAGACAAACTAGTCATAGGCATTGGCATGGAGGACCAACATGAGACAACCTACAGAATGTATATCATAAGGTGATACTTTAGAACTGTAAAAGGAAGTCCAATCCAAGAAGAGTTTCTGCGTTGAACTGTGAATAGATAGCAGGAAAATCTACCCTGACTAGCACAGCAAAGTAGCATGAAAATGTGGACAAATAATTAAAGCAAAAGTTCAGTCATTAGAACTGGACCATGCAGATCATAGTAGAATGAGTTAACAGGCTAATGCAACACAAGGCATTAAAGGCAGTCTCTACACTCCTATATTTCTGATGACGTTCAGAGTAGGAAGCTTGGGGAACTGGTGTTGCCCAGTGGTTTGCCTATTGCTTAGATGCCTACATTGAATATTCGTGTACCTGGGTTTTAGCTTTAGTTCCATTCTCTACTGAATATCTGATAATACATACTCTGAGAGGAGGAGGGTATTGACTCAAATAGCTGAGTCCAATGTGAGGGAAGATTGCACTGAGTTCCTAATGCTTCTCTATAGCCTGGCTCAGCCTTGGATATTGCCGGCATTTGGGAAATGAACAAGAAATTGTAAGATCTCTCTATCTCTGCTTTGCAAATTAAAAACTATATAGAAATATTGTGTTTAATTGAAAAATATATTTTAAAAATAGCAAGTAGTTAAAATTGGGACATAAAGGAATATGCAGCAGGGCTTAGACCCCCCTGAACTATTTATTTTTATTACTTTTTAAAAGATTTATTTTTTTTGGAAAGTTAGATATATGAGAGGAGGAGAGACAGAGAGAAAGATCTTCCCCGCAATGATTCACTCTCCAAGTGGCCACAATGGCCAGAGCTGCACCAATCCCATCCAACTCCCTGAACTGTTGTTTGATGTGTGGGCTGAGCCAGCAGAGTGAATCAAGGTATCCCATTCCTGTATTTGTGTGGGCGTTTATAGTCCTGCATGCAAGTTAGCACAGAGGTCCCTAAATTGAAAGGCATAGCCTTATAGCTCCTTAAAGATACCCATGGCTGCCAAGGAAGTGGCAAAGCAGCTAGCAGTTGAGGTTTACCCTTCTCCTTTTCCCTTTATCTTTTTCATGTATAGTGTTTAACCGATGAGTAAAATTATTACTGCTGAACATTGACAATAAAATGTTAAAGCAATTATTGAATATCATTAAGCATTTGCTATTATGGGGCTGCTTTCAGTTGTTCTAAAAAAAAAAAAAAAACTGGTGAATGCTTCATACATACCTGAACTCGGTATTCAGGTGAGATCTTAGATTTAGTCGTATGTTTATGTGTCTATTATCTGTCTATTTGTTCTTTCAGCAAAAGGCTAGAAGCTAGGAAGCTTGTAAGAACCAAAATCCTTTGTGAAAGTACACAACCCCAACAACCATGAAAGCATTGAACAATGGATGTCTACAGGGATTTCTGAAGGAAAACATGGAGGACCAAGCTTTGTAAGGGGGTTAAGGGAAATTAGGGTCATTCTGAAGCATATGACATTGAAAAGTAGAGGGTATTTGGATAAACCATGCCAAGAAAAATAGTTCATAGGTTAGGAGAATATCCTCAGAGGCACATAACAATTGAAAGCAAAGTCAACATACAGCCACAGCTTTTTACTGATTCCTATTAAAACAGGCCCCTCCTGACACAAAGTGGAGTTTCCTGAACCTTTGTGGCAGGCTGGCTGGCACCAACGCATGAAACAGATAACCCTGGAAAGAACAAACTCTTTTATTTCATGCATCAAAAATTGTTCTCTCTCCCTTTTTTAAGTTGTAGGACCTATCTCCTGTATAAGCAATCTTAGAAAATCCTAAGTGCAGTTGAATATTCCTTTGGGAAGAAACCAGAGAATATCAGTCTTTAGGAACAAAGACCTCCTGTGATCATTTGGATGTAGTATTTTAATGTTGACATGGTGATAGCTCCAAAAGTCATTGCCCAGAGGGCATGTGATCGGCACAGCAATTTCTCTTAGGTCCTAGACTCAGAAGGCAGCAAAGTACTCCTTATTCACGGATGAATATGTAAAATTTAAGGCCTTCTAAGATTTATTTATTTTTTACTACAAAGTCAAATATACAAAGAGGAGGAGAGACAGAGAGAAAGATCTTCTGTCTGATGATTCACTCCCCAAGTGTTCGCAGTAGCTGGTGCTGTGCCAATCCAAAGCCAGGAGCTTCCTCCAGGTCTCCCACACGGGTGCAGTGTCCCAAGGCTTTGTGCCATCCTCGACTGCTTTCCCAGGCCACAAACAGGGCCACAAGCAGGGAGCTGGATGGGAAGCAGGGCTGCCGGGATTAGAACCGGCACCCATATGGGATCCCGGGGCGTTCAAGGTGAGGACTTTAGCAGCTAAGGCACCACACCAGGCCCGAAACTGTAGGCCTTGTAAAAATTACAGGAATCTTTACTAAAGGCTAGGCTCATGAAGGAATGAATCAATTTGTCACTATAAAATTAAAACCGAAGAAACTTGAAGTAGAAACTTCTTTTAGCAGAGGATACGTTCACTTTGGAGAGGTTGTCAGATAATCAATCTATAAACTTAGAGCTGCTTGAAGGAAATATTAATTTACTTATGTAAAGGAGACAGTGGGAAGATAGCATTTCCTAAACAAAACGGCTCCTGGAGTAGTTTATCATGGCTTTCATAACAAAGGTTAGGGTAGTGTCTAGGGTGTGAAGAACAGGGGAGGAAAAGGGTTATTCTGTTGAAGCATCATGCATAGTCACGTTGCATGTTCAAAAGTTGGGTTGATTGATTTTTTAAATTTTCTTATCTATGAAGGTCTGGCTAGCTCTGTAAACACTGTTTCCAGACAAGCTTTCCCAAAATGTTCTCTGAAAGTGGGAACAACTTGACAGGGTAAATTATTTCACATGTTCACTCCGTATTACTATGCTTGCCTCTTTAAAACCCACATCGTATTACACCTGCAGAAGGGAGAATGGCAGAGACCCTATTAGAAGAAAGCTGGATTTTAGGAAATGAGAATATTGAGCTCTGCTGTGCCTTGAGTTGGCACCTGTGACAAAGGCAGTCATCCAGAACGTGTTTATCTGTCCTTCATGCTTTTCCCCCCAGCGCCCTACCCAGCATTTATAGTAGAAATCTGGAATGGGACTCAATTTCCCATCTGCACAGCACCTCCAGTTACTGAGGAACCCCATGATCCAAAAGTTTTCAACAGCAGAACAAGTCTCCGTGGTAACTGCCTTAGAGCAAGAAGGGAGAGGCACACACCTCTGATTCATGACTCCCAGGCATTAGGGACCAGCTGCTTTCTGCTGCTTTCTGAATGCTACTTTGTTTCGGTTTGTTTTTTCACCATTGTCTTCCCTGTGGTCTGATAACACTCATGGCATTTGTAACTTTTTTCGGCAGTGGGGAGGGGAGGACTGCTTTTAAATTCAACTAAAAGAACTGCATTTTGTTTTTTTTAATAGCTGAGTAGTATTCCATGGAGTAGATGAACCATAGCTTTCTTATCCAATCCTCTGTTGATGGGCATTTTGGTTGCTTCCATGTTTTTGCAATTACTGATTGTGCTGCTATGAGCATAGGAGTGCATGTTGGTTTCTCATAAAACAAGTGTTCTGGATATATTCCTAGGAGTGCTATTGCTGGATCATACGGTATGTTGAATTTGAGTTGTTTGAATATTCTCCATACTGATTTCCATAGAGGCTGTACCAGCCTGCAGCCCCACCAGCAGTGGAGTAGGGATCCCTTTTCCCCGCAACCTCGCCAACAAGGTGGAGGAATCCACCATGGTGGGAGGGTTTGGGGAGGGATGGGAGAACCCAAGTATCTATGTAACTGTGTCACATAATACAATGTAATTAATGAAGTTAAATAATAAATAATTAAAAAAAAAATTCAACTAAAAAAGGGTGACATTCCAACTTAACCCATGTTATATCAAGTACCTGTTCAGTGCATCCCATTGCAGTGTGCTGTCCTCCTGGACCATGTCCTTTGAACATTATCACACAGTCAGGATAACGTTAAATAAATAAATATCCCTTGGACACAAGTATCACAACTACTAGAATCCATACTCTGAAATAGCTGTACTTCTATTTCTTTCACAAACAAGTGGATTTGTGAAACAGCAAGGCAATGGTCACTCTTACTCCACTGATGCTCCATGCGTTCATCTCATCAGAAGGACCTTGGGGCTGTGGGTGTCTTGATACATTCCACAGTGACTTTTGGAACACTGATCAGATGTCTCCTTTTAAAAGCTCTGAGCATGGCTAGGCTTAATTTCTCACTAACTCATTTGCTTATTTTCCAGAGAATTTCTTTTGACTTTCTTATTGTTAATGTTTAAGGATAAATTTCAAAAATTTCTTCAGAGTTTGTGACTTGGGAATTTTAGCCACAGGACCTGTGTTTTACAGCATGCAGCCTTTCTCCTGGGAAATAAACTGTGCTAGCAGAGTTAAGATTCCCCTGTGCCTCAGACTGTTTCTGCCCTCCACATGGGCCTTTCACATTGCATATCTTCCTCTCTGAAAAAGAATAATGTTAAATACTTGGCTATGTGTCTTCTTGAGTGTTAAAGACCCCCAACACATCAAGCTATATTTTATCAAGTAATTTCTGAAAACTTATTACAAGGTTTCTCTTTGAGTGGTTTGCTTCATCCGCTTGCTAGCTTTATATGTGTTGACTGTCGCTGTGGTAACAATTCATATGTTTTGTTACGGGAGCGTTTGACCCTCTCTGTCATTAATCCAGTATATGCTGCACAGATTTGTGAAGATACAATATATGGAAGTATTAAGATCTGGTACACAAGCCATTATAAGAGAATGGGAAGAAAATCTCCGTTTTCAAATGATTCCATTGAAAATGTTTAGCTTAAAGAACAAAAATCTAGTGACTAGCATTAGCTATCTCTCCGCATGCAAATTTTGCTCCTAATATAGCTTATACATGGATTAAACTTTGGCTCCTTGGAAACAGCTCCCAGATAATATATTCTGATTATCATGTGATTTTGAAAATACAGTTAACTGTACCCAGCACAGTGGCCTAGTGGCTAAAGTCTTTGCCTTGCATGTGCCAAGATCCTATATGGAAACCGGTTCATGCCCTGGTTGCTCCACTTCCCATCCAGCTTCCTGTTTGTGGCTTGGGACAGCAGTCGAGGATGGCCCAAGGCCTTGGGACACTGCCCCCGCGTGGGAGACCTGGAGGAAGTTCCTGGCTCCTGGCTCTGGATTGGCTCAACTCTGGTCATTACAACCACTTGGGGAGTGAATCACTGGATGGAAGATCTTCCTTTCTGTCTGTCCTCCTCTTTGTATATCTGGCTTTCCAATAAAAATAAGTTAATAACAAAGAAAAGAATGTAGAGTTATCTACTGTTTCTGAAGGACTATACTATTATAATATGAGGGAAAACAGTGAAGGGGAAGGTACATGGAAAAATCCCAGAGCCTATGGAACTGTAGCACAAAAAGTAACAATTAAAAATAATAAAAGAAAATACAGCTATCTTTTCTCTGTAAAACTTTTGTATAACTGGATATGGTTTTTCCTTTTTGTTTGGATCTGCAAGCTTGTCCTTGTATTTATCCATCATAAATTTATTCTGCATTCAGTTTTCAAAAATGAATTATTTCAAGCTTTGTACACTTAATTAGAAAATGGATATTTAAAGGATTGAGACAAATTGACTTTTTTGTAAGTGTAATTGTTCTAACTAATTAAGGTATGAGTGGCTCAGATGCAAAATATGCTAATTTTTCCCCAAAGGGATAGATGACATAGTGTATTACAAATGAGGAAAACAGTACCTATAAAGCCCAAGGAAACACATTTATTTTGAGAAAGTGATACATTAGTAACCCTGCTCAATGACAAAAACACTGAGAATACAATTTTTTGCCATATAAAATCCTTACATTAAATATAGAACCTGAGATTATAGAACAAAAAATGTGACAGTGGAGATCAGATAGATTTTTAGTAGATGAATAATAGGAATAAAATTTCCATCAGACACCTGTGCAGGATGGATGTAAATCTGGAGATAAAGGATCAAGCTAAGAGAATGAGAAAGCAAAGAAAATGTGGGTCAACCCTAGGGCAGCAGAACTTTGATAAGCAATCATGTTAGGAATCTCTAGGCAAAAAAAAAAAAGACTAGGTGACCTGCAATACTGGTCTCTCTCTCTCTCTCTCTCTCTCTCTCTCTCTCTCTCTATATATATATATATATATACACACATATATATATATATATATATATATACAGTGTCCACTATAAGGAAAAGCTAATAAAATCATAAAGCAAAATTGTATTCATTTTTATAAAATTCATATATTCTTGGTATACCTATCTTTTCAAATAAATTACAAACTTCTTAAAATCAAATTGTGATAACTTATATATTATGCATTTTTTCTTTGACAGTATAAGATGTTTTGTAAAAGGCTTTTTTGTACCAAATGAAACATCCATCATTATAAACCAAGAAGACCTGCTGGAGATAATATATCTATCTGCCCTGTGGAACGTGCCATCATGCTCTGTCAATTGTAATTTAGGTGCCTCTTTCAATCTAGTGTTTCTTCACGTCCATGTTGCCACTCACCCATCTAGGGTCTTCATTGTCGTTACTTTGGACCACTTACCAGTCTTCTATTACTGGTAGATGCATTTCCATTTCTGTCCATATGCAATACTGCTACCATAGTTTTCCAAATCAAAGTCATGTCACATTAGTTTGGGATAAAAAGCAAAGAAGCAGATGAACCTATCCCTTTAGTGTTTTATTTCTTATAGCCACAGGATAAAACCGATATTCCCTATTCCTGTCAATATTTTCATTCTAATTTCTTACTATGAGAATAACACTGGATTTCTTTCCATTTCATTGAATAACGTATCAGTCTAAATTTCAGCTCTGTAACGCTATATTGGCAATTGATAGTTTCTCCGAATGGTATTCTTATCTCCTTTCTTTTCAGGATTTAGAAAAAAAGAATGCTTTTAATAACTTATTTTCTAGCAACAAGAGGGTGAGTTAGTAACTTGAATGACACATTCAGTGATTATCATGTTAATAGCATCATATTTAGTTTAAAAACTTTGATTATTCATGTATCAGATGCCATGTATTATACAACCTATCCACACCTTACATTTGTCCAGAGTGTAGAAAGCTTATTACATGTGCTGCTAGATAACTAACATGCAGAAATTAAAAAAGAAAAAAAAACTTATATATATCCAAAAGAATTCTGTCTAATCACAGCAAAGATAATTATGTACATATTTTATTTATTTTATTTGACATGCAGAGTTGAAGAGTAAAGAGAATGAGATTCTTTATCTGCTGTTTTACTCTCCCAAATGGTTGTGGTAGCTGTGGCTTTGGCTGAAGTAGAAGCTATGGTCCTGGAACTTCGTTTGGATCTCCTACCTGGATGTCAGGGGACAAGCACTTAGGCTTAGGCACTTAGGTAATTGGACCAGCTGAGAGAAGTTCTGTTTCTCCCTCCACCTCTCCCTCTCTCTCTAAAATTCTGTATTCCAAATAAATAAATGTTCAAGGGAGACAGAGCAAGAGGAGGGTGAAAGCGAGGGAGGGAGGGAGAGAGAGAGAGAGAGAGAGAGAGAGAAACAATCTGGTATTAACAAGTTAGACATTACACTGCATTTGTAGTTTGTAGTCAAATTTCATTACTCAGTACCTGAATGATAGCTATAACTCAGAAATGCTCCAATGATAGGGATCCTGTTTCTCTTACAGATACTTGGCATTACTTAATCGTGAGGCAGCAAACATAGTGTAAGCAATTCAATATATGATTGTCTCTCACATTTGCAACATCAAATGGCCATAGAAAGCTCTGAAAATCAAAAATACACTAAACTACCAAAACATAAATGCTTTACTCTACTAGTTGTAACTCCCAAAAGGCTTATTTGCCCCCAGAACCAGGAAGATGGATAAGTTTTCTGATTTCTATCCAGGCACCTGCTCGTTCTGTTCACCAAGCTGCTTCATCATGTGCTGCTGGCAAAGGAATGACAGGTCATATTTCCTAATATGATTTAATAGACAAAATTACAAAATCGTAGAAGTGATTTATTTGACATACCAACTGCAACACAGAACATTTTCAACTATTCTGTTATTTTGGCTAAAATGATCAACTAAAAAAGGGATTTTTTTAAATACGTAAATGCAGTCAAATTTTGATTTGACACACTAAAATCTAGGCTAGACAAATGATTTTCTTTGCAGCACATGCATGCATTTGCTGTATCTGAAAGCACAATTCTTATTTTTTTTCCCATTTAAAATGATTCACAAAATTGTACAAACAAAAACTACTTTTTTAAGTTAGCTTATTTTAAAAATTTATTTATTTTCTTATTTCATGATATAGTTGCATAGGCTCTGAGATTCTCTCACCTTCTCTCCAAACTCCTTCCTCCCCACTGATTTACCTGATATTATTAAAATAGTAAAATACTTCATAAGCAGTCATAAGCCCATCATCCTGCTGTTCGAGTGTACCCTAACATTGTAAGTATGGACTGCTCTTTAGAATCCTTGAGACATATCAATGTGGCCTAGTAAGGGGCAGGTGCAATGGCCTAGCAAGCTAATCTTCCGCCTGTGGTGCTGGCAACCCATATGAACACTGGTTCATGTGCTTGCTGCTCCATTTGTGATTCAGCTCCCTGGTAATAGCCTGGTAAAACAGTACAGAATGGTCCAGATTTGGGGTCCCATACAGCCACATGAGAGACACAAAAAAGCTCCTAACTCCCAGCATCAGGCCGGCACAGTTTTCACCATAGCAGCCATTTAAAGAGTGAACCACTGAGTGGATGATCCCTCTCTGTCTCTCCCTTTCTCTTGTAATTCTGACTTTCAAGTAAAATAAGTAGATTGTAAAGAAGGAATTACAGCAGCAGAGCTGCTGATAGGTGAAGAGTTGCTCTCAAAGATTGCCTGCTTAAGAACTGTTGTTGCCTAACAGAAGGCCTAGCTACTGTTACTTCAGATTTATATTTTTGTTTTATCAAATGAGAATCTGCCAACAAGTTAAAATATAACTCCACATGATGTGTGTCTTAAATGTAAGAATCATATCCACCTGATGAATAACATATCAGAACTCATGATTCCATAAAGGATAGAAATTCTCTGGAAGCTAATTTGAAAACTATTTCTTTATAACGAATAAAGGCAATAGTGTATCAGCTTCTTGTTTCTCCCTCTTAGATGATAAAAAAAAGCTGCTGTTTGGGTGGTTTCTTTCCCAGGGCTGCAATTTGGAAAGAGTGGGAGTCGAGTAATTCTCCACAGTCAGGCAGCAAGAAGGAAACCATGAGTGGATTTCTGAGCAAGCTTTAACATAAAACAGTTAAGAACTTTGTTAAGGTTGTTGTGTGCTTCATTACCCAAGTAGACCACTGTATTTCTTGGGTTCACTGTATTTCCAGTTCACAAAATATTGGCACACAAACTAGCTTATCTATAATTATTCTAGGAAACTCTATAGGGAAAAAAAGGATATGTGTAATTCAAAAATCTGAGTCAATTTCTTACATTATTTATCCCAGAAAACTGCCAGCTGTTATCTTGTACTTTTTCTCTTGCATTTCAGAGCAGGTATGAAAGAGAGATTTTTGAGAGGCCTGTATTGACAATTATGCCTCATTCCTAAAACTGGGGTCAGTGTTGGCCCTAACATTCAATGGATCATGTCAAGTTCACAGACACAGTGCCTTCCTGCTGTCCATAGTGCACAGTCTGCTCTTGAACTGACTCGGGCTGAGAGATGATGAATAAACCCATAATTCATCAGTATTATGATTTTACACATTATATTTAATCTAAAAGGTTCTTATTTTCATAAGTAAAAGTCCCTTCTGCCTTCAACTCACTGTTTTTATAAAATTACATAAATAGGATTTAGATGGACTTAAGGTTTGTCTATTATTTTATATTCTCAAATTCCTCACAAGTAAAATGATGCAATCAATTATAGTATTCATCAACAAAGACGACATTTAGTACTCTTAACCTGTCTTCCTTCCCTTTCACTCCTACCAAAAGAATACTGGTAATATCCTTCTATAGTGACACTGAGATTGGCCTACTGATATTCTTCACCAGCGAAATGTGAGCAGGGGTGACATCTGTGCTTTCCACATGGAAGCTTTTCTAAAAGCTCCAAAGCAAACAGTCGGTTTTCCATGACACATTTTGCTCTGCCAAGAGACTGGTTGCATTTCAGACTGAGGATGCACAATCAGTTTAGAACTGGAGTGAAAGTGACATGGAGAAAATCCTATCAGTTCTGCAATGTGATTGTAATGAAAGTGAGAAATAAGCAATTGGTAATGAAAGCCACTGGGGTTTCAATGTCATTTTTTTTCTATTGTCCAACCTAAGTCAATACACCAATCTACACATTTTTACATGTTATTCCAGGTTTAGATTTGTAGATATTATTCTGCTGAAAAATTAGTTTTCAACCTTCAATGATTTGACATGTTTTAGATTTCACAATAAAGGTAAAATTCATTCAGTAAAAGCTATTGCAAAATTTGAATTTAGATATTTAACTGATCTAGTATAGTACAGTGCCTTTGTGAAATTTGATAGCATGTGGGCCCGGCGGTGTGGCCTAGCGGCTAAAGTCCTCGCCTTGAAAGCCACGGGATCCCATGTGGGCGCCGGTTCTAGTCCTGGCAGCTCCACTTCCCATCCAGCTCCCTGCTTGTGGCCTGGGAAAGCAGTCGAGGACAGCCCAATGCATTGGGACACTGCACCCACATGGGAGACCTGGAAGAAGTTCCAGGTTCCCGGCTTCGGATAGGTGCACATCGGCCTGTTGCGGCTCACTTGGGGAGTGAATCATCAGACGGAAGATCTTCCTCTCTGTCTCTCCTCCTCCTCTGTGTATATCTGGCTGTAATAAAATGAATAAATCTTTAAAAAAAATAGAAATTTGATAGCATGAGCAGCCATACTTCCTGATCAGCCCACATTGAAGAGAATATTAAATACATTGCTAAGTACATATAAGCCTGCTCAATCTACAATAGTTTTATCCAGAAGTAACTCTGTTGGAAGTAGAAGAGCATCTACATTCTATTTGTCTCAGTTACACAGACTTCTCCGTATTTTATGAAATGTATTATTGACATCAAGGTTAATTTCTATTTTAGTAGCAATAGCTATTTTTTATTTTATGTATCCTTTTTTGTATCACAGTTCATTTGTACTGCTGTAACAAAAATACCTGAGATGTATTCATTTGTAAATTACAGAGATTCATTCTCTTGCAGATCTGGTGGCTGGAAAGTTCCTTGATGAGGGTATTGGCAGATTTAGTTAAGTGATAAGTCCTGCATGGAAAGGATTCACCAAGAATTGAAGGCAAAAAGCCAAAAGACCTGAAAACTGCATGGGGTTTGTTTTGTTAAGATCCTCGTACCCATCCACGAGGGAGGAGCCCTCATAGCCTCATCAGCAACATCAGAATTTTGGAGAGGATACATTCAAACCCATAGCATTCCCTGTTCTTTGGCTTGACCCACTCAGTTCTGCCCTGCATGTGTACTTGCTGGGTTTGGGCAATGCATAGCAGCCAGGGTAACCAGGAAACTAGGAGGCAAAAGGAGATCAGGGAAGTAGCAGCTCCTTTAATGCTTCTTCCATCATTTTGACAGTAGCTGCAATCCCCAAGACAAACCAGCTTGAAGGCCTCCTACATCCAGAACTAGGAGCTCTCTCTTGGTTCCAGCAACCCAGCTCACTCTTCTTTTTAAGACTAAGACTAATAAGCAATTTTCCATGCTCCTGTGCCTCAGGGCTCCAACACCCTGTTTTGATCCTTGTTAGTATGCAAACACTCTTTGAGTACCATATTTAATACTTAGTTCAACACCCATGCTTGACAACTTGCCATTCAGTGCAATAGCCTGCTGCACAATCTCTGCTGGTAATTATTTTGAACAAACTATGCACCATTTTTCTTATTCCAGAATAAACTTATGTTTAATTTTTTCCTATACTCTTTTTTTTAAATTTTATTAATTACATTGTATTATGTGACACAGTTTCATAGGTACTGGTATTCTCCCCACCCCTCCCCAAACCCTCCCCCCATGGTGGATTCTTCCACCTTGTTGCATAACCGCAGTTCAAGTTCAGTTGAGATTCCCTCATTGCAAGCATATACCAAACACAGAGTCCAGCATCTTATTGTCCAGTCAAGTTCCATGGCTTCTTAGGGAGACCCTCTCTGGTTTGAAGACAGAGCCAGCAGAGTATCATCCCGATCAATTAAATGCTCCAACATACCATCAGCAAAAATTTACATCATTATGGAATTAATTGACATAGTAATGAGTGACCAATATGTTAAAAATAAATGCGAGTTCTAAACCACATTCTGTGACCACCTCATTGACATTTCAATTTTAGTTTATACACAACATATAACATACATAACATAACATGTTATACATAACATCATATCATCTTAAATTAAGGCAAACATCCTATACTCTTGTTAATAACAACTGAATGAATTTAAGGAGAATCCATTCTTAAACTCTTTAATCAATCAATTCAATTACGCAAGTCCAGTATAGTTCTGCTTTTTTCAACATACCTGTTCTCTCCCAACACTATTTGCTACCTATAATTTGCCAGAATAATTTGTAAGATACTTTTATTTGTCTTTATATTTCTTATTACTGTTTTTTTTTTAAAGATTTATTCATTTTATTACAGCCAGATATACACAGAGGAGGAGAGACAGAGAGGAAGATCTTCCGTCCGATGATTCACTCCCCAAGTGAGCCGCAACGGGCCGATGCGCGCCAATCCGATGCCGGGAACCTGGAACCTCTTCCAGGTCTCCCACGCGGGTGCAGTGTCCCAGTGCATTGGGCCGTCCTCGACTGCTTTCCCAGGCCACAAGCAGGGAGCTGGATGGGAAGTGGAGCTGCCGGGATTAGAACCGGCGCCCATATGGGATCCCGGGGCTTTCAAGGCGAGGACTTTTAGCCGCTAGGCCATGGCGCCGGGCCCATATTTCTTATTATTGTTAAGAGTGGGATTTCATTAAATTTCTTTCTCTAACTTGCGATTTCTGGCGTAAATCATGCTACTTTTTATAACTTCTTGCATGCAATCACTTCTTCTAACCATTTTACTAAATCATCTTGTGCAAAATAATTATGATTTTACTTCTGGATTTGTTACTGCATCAGACACACATGGGTTATAATTCCACAGGACCTGGAGAAGTAACCTATAGGCTAAAGCCCTCCACTTGCATGCCCAGGATCCCATATGGGTGCCAGTTCTAATCCCAGCAGCCCTGCTTCCCATCCAGCTACCTGCTTATGGCCTGGGAAAGTAGTCAAGGACAGCCTAAAGCCTTGGGACCCCGCACCTGCGTGAGAGACCCGGAAGAGGTTCCGGGTTCCTGGCTTCAGATTGGCAATGCTCCAGCCATTGTGTTCATTTAGGGAGTGAATCATCAGATGGAAGGTCTTGCTGTCTGTCTCTCCTGCTCTCTGTATATCTGCCTTTTCAATATAAATAAATAAATATTTTTACAATTATATAGTTTCTATGTTGTTCAACATACATTAAGTGTTGAAATTTTACTTTGGGCTGGCATTGTGGAACAGTGGTTTAAGGTACCATCTGTTTATAGTTTAAAGTGGTTTGTCCTATATAAAGCCCAGTTAAGCCTCAGTTGTTTGACTTCCAACCCAGCTTCCTTCTAATGTGCTTTTGACAGCCACGGAAGATGGACCACATGCTTGGTACCCTGACACTCAAAAAGGATTCTAAGATGGAGTTATAGACTATTGGCATAAGCCTGACACAGTCCAACTTCTGTGGCTATTTGGAGAGTAAACCAACAAATAGAAATTTTCCTCTGTCTCTGCTTTCATCTCTCTCTCTCTCTCTCTCTCTCTCTCTCTCTCTCTCTCATATATGTGTGTATATATATAAATGCCTTTCAAATAAATAAATGATGTTCAAAGCCCAATTACTGTATTTGGAATTAATTACGTATATAATTAAATGAAGTGCTTTGATGAAAGCACAGGAAAAAGGAAGCAGAGATATAATATGGTATAATCTGTGTGTTAATGTGTAAAATGCAAAATATGCAAAATAGTTTGTGAAAGCAATTGAGGAAGTGAATAGAGTGAATCTTGCAGACTGCACTTTCAGGAGAAAAATACGCAAAGGATCCATTCACTGTCGACTCCAAAGGCTAAACAGGCAAACATGGTAGGCATGTCCATTTGGAAAAGATATTCAGGGGAAAGAAGGACAATTGCCTAAAATCTATCAAAAACAAAGTGCTAACCAAGGAATTTTGTAGAGAGGAAACATTAATTTTTGCAGAGAGACCTATTCTACTGTCCTCGAAATCAAGCAGGAAAGTGCCTTTGGAAGTATGTGTAAACATAGGTATGGTCGGATTAAACAGCCTTGAACATAAAGGAGTTTAGGCTAACCTTGCCTGAACGGTGTCTGTTAAACTGCCTTGGCAGAGATTCAGATTTCCATCATGTGTAGCAGAATGTTTACCTTGCCTTAAGCTCTGAAAGGGATCAGCCAGATGAGAGACAGTGTATCAACATGATACTTGGACGTGCAACCCCCCTCATTATTTTACCCCATGGATACTGAGCTCAGATATTCTCCAAAATCTGTCCTTATGGATTTTTTTTCAAATATTTTTGAAAGTTATGAGCCAGAGAAATAGACTTGAAACATGTGAATAACCTTCAGAGGTAGCCTTAAGAGTTCTAGTAAAAAGAATTCCAGTTCAACAGAGTAACATGCTTCAAGAGTCAAAAAAACTTTTCCTTTGCATTTAAGAAAGGGAGAGAAATACTGACTTACGAAATCATTGCTTGCTTATATAATCTGACATGATGAGAACTGATTTGGCTAAATGGCTTTCCATTTGGGAAGATGATTAAGACGGCCACACTACCGCCCTGAGCTTAACTAAATGTTAGGAAGGTTTCTTTCAGATTTACAGGCAACTGAGCTCCCTTTTTCATATAACATGTATTTATCTTTGAGATTTATTTTGAAAGAGTTACAGAGAAAGGGAGAGAAAGAGATCTTCCATCTTCTTGTTCACTGCCCTGCTAGCCACAATGGCTAGCCCTGAGCTAGGCTGAAACCAGGATCACAGTTTCATTTGGATCTCACATATGGGGTGCACACCTCAAACACTGGGGCCATCTTCTGCTGCTTTCCCATTCAATTAGCAGGAAACTGATTCCAAAGTGTAGCCCTGGGACGCTGGGGCAGAAAACTCCTTTACCAGAGCATTCACTTTAGAACGCTTGCAAATCCTCGCTGTTTTTCTTGTTGAGCCTCAGAAATGACCTAGAAGCCATCTCTTTCAAATGTAACCATTAGGGAAAATACAATCCCTACTTCCCAGGAGATGTCTAAATTCTAACTTCCATTAGGAAACACAGAGGGTCTTACACATTTGATCAAACTTCCCTATAACTTTCTCCAGTAATTTTTCACAAATCGGCCCCAATGTTTTAAAAAAATGTTTATTGTTGTTTGTTTGTTTAAGGAGTGTTTTCATCTCTCACTACTATAACATTGAATAAAGCTACTTTGCCTTTTTAAGGACTGCCCTGATAGTGTGAATTTCACCACTGGTATATGATTAACATAGACTTAATACCCTTTTACTTTGACTAAACTTTAAACAGCTTTCCTCTAGATTTAGGCCTCTGACCTCTCTCCTCTTGGAACAGTTAATTGCAACAACTTTCTTTATCTGCTATGAAAGAAAAATTTTAAAAATGAACCTGATTTGAGGGCCAGAGAGGAAAGTTTATCATGGCATGTATGATTTAAAAATAAATTTTCTTTTGCTTTCCAGTATCTGATCATCTGACTATAAATATTTTTTATTCTTCTTATTTTGACAATATAAAGACTAAACACGCAATAGTTTATAATGTCAGCAGGGGGCAAGGTAGAATGGAAAGCTTCACTACTTTCCCAAATCCATATTGTGAAATGTGTGAAATTTGTTCATGTTCTATAAAACATGTGAAAAAAGTTGATAATTGTAACGTTGATTTTGGATTTTACATGGCCTTCAGAGATCAGGATATTGTTAACAATTCAGCAAAGCACAATATAGTCCTGAAATTGATACAAATGGCTTTAGTTTACACATACATGTTTTTCTACAACTCAGGAGAAAGATAATCATAACTGAAGTACCCTTCTAATTTATATAATGATTACTCTTTTAATAATAACATTTGAAAAATTTAGGATATATTTGTATGTATGTATGTAAATATGCACACTAGTTTGTGGTTCAAATACATTTTCTTTCTCTCCATAGTCTTAAATGAAATGCAGTGAAAGAAAGAAAGAGAGAGGGGGAGAGAGGGAGGAAAGAAGAAAAAGGGAAGGGAGGGAGAGAAAGAGAGATAAAAGAAGGAAGGAAAGAAGGAAGGAAGGAAGGAAGGAAGGAAGGAAGGAAGGAAGGAAGAGAAAGGAAGATCCATACCTTTGTTTTCCTAGCATTTTGGGGAAATTCAGAAAGCAATATGACTTTGGATAACTCCCATTCTTTTTAACCAAAAATTCTCAGTTTCCTACCTTAACTGAACATGAATGTTTGGTGCTTATTTACATGTATGAGTAGAAATTTTGCCTTCTGGGTTTAGCTAATATATTTTTTAATTAAAAAATTCATAAAAATAAATCCCTTAAGGTTTTCTATTTTCAACTTTATATTTACCTTTGATAAATGTGAGGGATGAGTGTTATGATTCAGGGGGGTTTATGCATCTGCCTGTCATGCCAACATTTCACATGAGTTCTGGTTTGTCACCTGGCTGCAGCACTTCTGATCCTGCTGCCTAATAATAGCCTGGGAAAGCAGCAGACGGTGGCTCAAGTGTTTGAGTCCTACAACCTACCTGGAAGACCCAGATGAAGCTGCGAGCTTTCAGGACATTTGGGAAGTGAATAAGTCAATAGAAGTTCTCTCCCTCCCCCTCCCCCTCTCTGTAACATTACCTTTCAAACAAATTACATGTATATGTATGTGTATATGTATATGTAAATGTGTATGAATAGAACTGTGTCCTAATTTCTTAGCAGAATTTAACATTTTTACTTTTTAATTACTGATTTAACTCAAAATATCCACCAAATGACCAAAACCTTATTTTTGTTGCTACCAGTGTTCCATGTGAAACAAAGATAACTTAAGAAGGAACCCACATAGATGACAATAATAGTGCCTCAGTATGAATTCTCCAAAGCAAAAGGCCGAACATCTTAGATTTGGTTCTTAGGTAATTTCAAATTCGTTACTCTGTAGGTAGTAGGTTGAAGTCCATTAAAGAGTACTAGTTGGACATTTTGATTTTCAGAAAAGGGATATTATAAGCTTTAACCTAAAAGTCACTGTACTCCATTTCAATAAAACAAAAAGGCACTAGGAGTTTATGTCTTATGTTCAAAACATTAAAAGCCAGCAGCAAGCACAAATGTTGTTCAGCACAGTATTTTTGAGTGTAAACTCTAATGAGTACAGAATATAGTGACTTGAAACTTGACCCTGGGGGTATATTTATTTCAGGATCCTCAAGTTGTCATTATTTTTCCAATCAATTCAGTTTGGACAGCTGCCTGAAGGGTGTTGGGGTCATGAATGAAGGTTAGCTTTTATTCCCTTACTGTGCAAAGTACTGTAACTCAAGACTTTTGTACTGGGTTGTAAGTATAAAGTAGCTACTTTGGGATCAGAGAGAGGAAATCTGTACTCTTAGTAAAATTAGGCAAATCCATCTTTGATCAAACTGCTGTTATGAGCTGGGCTTTGATGACCCGGTAGGAATTTGAAACATTGGAAAAGGCAGTTCATGCTTGAGGAACCTACTTAGGGAGATGTCGGTATGATCTGGTCTACCTTACATAGATAGTATTTTCAGTGAAGAAAATGTCAAGTTTTTAAGGTTTTGCTCTTTTCATTCCCAACTGTAGTCCCTTCGGTACACCCCTTCTTTCTGCTCCTGTGTTTCATGCTTGTCTGTGAAACCTGGCACTGAAAGATCCAAGGTATGGAGAGACTGAAGAAAGAGGAAAAGCCATTGTTTCAGAGAATGGAATTTATTGAGGGGACATAAGAACAGAAACAAGGTCCCAGAGGGCCAAATCTAAAAGCTGTTAACTGCAGAATTTATATGACTACGTACTGAGTGTTGCAGAAAAAGAATATTTGTATAATATAAGACTCTGATAATTCTGGGTGGCTTTAGTAATTTAAGCACAATCAAAAAATTAAGTCAGTATTTTTTGCAGAACTTTACACTCAACACAAGTTTTGACATTATGACTAGAAAATACGTAGTTGTTTTTTGCTTATAAATATTTGAGAAACCAAAAACACAAAAATACACTTATTAAAATGGGATAATCATGTTGAACAATGATGTCAGAATCAAATTTTAATGATCTGAGAGCAGAATTCCCAAATAGCTTTTATATACTGTTCAGGAAGATTTGGACAAATGTTTCTGATGGAACATGTAACCCAAACATTGGGATACACCATTTTGCAGATTCACATGATGTAGCACGTTAAATTCTTCAAAATTCCCAAGACAGGAAACACAGTTGGAAACATTTCCACTCAGTGTTGTGCAATAATATTCCAAAAGTATCTAAACATTATGTTGCACAGGTTTCATTTATACAAAAACTAATTGGTTAAATAATTTAAAATAATACTAGTTTCACCCCCTTAATCAGCTTATCTTCCAGGATAAACATGGAAATACCATGTTTTTGCATTTTACTCTTCCATCCTGCAGTTAAAGAAATAGTTTGTGATCTTGTGCTAGCAAGTCTGAGCATGTCTGCAGGGCGCTCCAGGGAAATCTTCCTCTCCAGTAACCAGACAAATGAAATTAATGCCCAGTTTCATTTTCATTGAAAACAGTTTCATTTAAGTGAAACTGTGTCATCTATTTCAAAGTACTTCCATGAGGGAAAGATTGAGAATAACAAATATAAAATCATTAGTGATCCAGGAGACAATGGGAGGGAGAAAAGCGGTTGGAGGATGAGGCAGGAAGCCCTACAACTGCAAATTGTAAAATGGAAAATAATTTTTTAAGAAAAACATTTATAGTTATGAACATACCAGTGTGCCTAAACCATGCACATTCCTTTTACCCAGATTTCATCTGCATAAACAAAAGTCTTTACCACTTTTAACTAAACATATGCTATTTGCAGTGATGAAATAATTCTGAGCAAAGACAAATAAAGGAGAAACATAAAGACAAGAATCTAAAAGAGTGGCATGTTATGGATGTGAAAATATGGGATCTAAGCAATCCTTGAAAACTGGCAAAAATTTGCCTTATTTAAAGTGTGGAATATCATGTCTTCTTTGACCCTTCACTGATTTGCTGTCTCTTGTTTGAACTCATTTCTTCTTCTCCAACTGAATCATCAAAACACTACACATTCTGTCTTGAAATACTTTCTTACCTTGCATGCATGTCACAGTTGTTAATGTGCAACTTCCCTGTCTAACTGAAAATTACCATGGCACATCACCCAGCAAAATTCCCAGTGTTGTAAAAGTACTGTATGGTGAAATAATAGCTTCTCTAAAATTCTAATTGGAACAGACTCTACTACAAATTGCAAAATAGTGAGAGAAAATCAAGTAGAAATTCATTAACATGTATAGTCCATATACACATGGGAACGAGTAATTTCATCAAAGAGATGGCTTTGAATTCCAGATTATGTAGCCTCTTTAACAGAGAACAGTAATTTCTATAAAGCAAAATGCAAAAAAAAAAATATTGAAATCTGTTTGTGTACCAATGTGGGGGGTGAGGTAAACAAATGAGAAATAAATCTAGTTACTAAATGATGTTCAATTCCCTTGTCTTCTTCTGGAGCTGGATGGGAAGTGGAGCAAATGGGACACAAACTGGTACTCATATGGGTTCCCAGAACTTGTAAGGTTTAGCCGTTAAACCATCGCGTTGTGCTCCAAGATGACTTTTTCATGGAATCAAAAGCCTTGCCGAGTTTCCTGCATGATAATTTTGTCTCAATTGTTAAGCAAAAGACACATTTTTTTTAGGGTTATGTTGAAGGAAACAAATTATCTGAAATAGCAATTATATATTTAATGTTTTTAAGATAAATTTTGGTTTATTTGTCTGCAGATGGTAGATTATGTTAATAAATATATAAAAGCCTAGGAACTGCATGCTTTGTGATAAAATTTGTGCATAAAATTAGGGATGTTTTTTGAAAAATAATCAAAACAGGTTCTTTCTTAACAACTTCAGTAGAAGCAAATGAACATAGGTATCTTAACAGTATCACATTTCCAGTATTACAACTAAAGGTCATTTTTGTCATATTTGCTGCTGTGTATGATATTTCAAGGATTTACACCTTATCAAATTACATCAAGCAAGATTTTGCTGAGAATTTTAATGTTGCTTTTAAAATGCTTACCATTCTGTGGAATTTGTGCTACAGTAAATTTTAAACAGAATATTTATTCAGAAACTTGGATGCGTTTGGAGGCTATCAGTTTGTTTTTTAACACCAATCTAGACTTCGCATTTTGTACAAAAGTTTAATTCATTTTATCTTGTATTAAAGAATTAGAACTGCATGTTTAAAACTAATTCCTTGGAAATCCTCTCTCAATAAAACTATGATGAAATTCTTCCAAGGTGTGGATTGATGCCATTAATTTGCTTAAAGGAAACAGAATTGGGACACACACTGTGGTATAGCAGATTGAGTTCCCACTTGTGGCACCAACATCCATTTAGAGGCCTGATCAAGTTCCAACTGCACACTTTCAAACCTGGCTCCCACCTAAAGCTTCTGGGAAATCAGTGGATTAGAATCCAAGGACTTGGGTCCCCACCACCCATGAGGGACACCTAGTCAGATCCAGTTAGTTAGCCAATTGCTTAATGTATTTTGCATTTAGAGCTAATATCAAGTGAAGCCTGGGCAGTACACATCTAGGTTTTTTATGACATGAGAATGGTTTATTAACAAAAAGTTTAATCTGTTCTGAAATAGACTCTGGAAGTACTTCCCAATAAAAAAAAATCTCCCTTGTTCTTTATATTTCTGGGCTCACCAATATACCTTACAGAACAATAGTTAAATTTTGATGGGAAGAAAGAACATATATTCTATTTGTTCTTATCCCCTGGTTTTATCATTGCATTTTCAGCTAATTAATGTCATATATAGCCCAAAAGTCTTGACTAGAATTTTTCAGAACTAAGCAATTCAACATACTGTTATTCTTGATACATTTTAGTTAATAGTGATGTTAAGATTCTGCAGTGCCTAACTCACAAATTAAGCTTTATCATAATATCATATAAAGGAAAAACAGTACACATAGAGTTTAATATTATTTGCCATATTGCAATATATTTCTTATGGTGAAGAGGGGACTACTATATAACAAAATCTGATTCATTCAAATTGAGCTCAATATTACATAATTATGAGATTATCCATTTGAACACTAAAAAGAAAGAAATCCCCCCCCCAAGTTGTTCAATTCTTTGAATATAATGTATTGATACCAATTCAACTATGTCCTCCCTCTTTCTTATTTTTTTTTGAGTCTGTATTCTTGTCTAGTCTAGATAAAGGTTTGTCATTTCTTTCACATTTTTAAAAAAAGATAGCGTATATATTTCTTTGATATTCTGTTTTCTATCACCTATTTCGAATGGCTGTGCTCTAATCATTGTTATCTACTTCCTTTATTCTATTTTCTCATGGTTTGAAGTTAGGTTCCTGATTTGGTCCTTCTCATTTTTCAGCATCAGAGTGTATAACTCAACATTTTCCTATTAGCACATTCTTTGTTACAAAACAAAATTTAGTTACATTGTAAATCTATTTCCATATGTCTCTACATATTTTCTTATTTTTGTTGTGACTTCTTCTTTGACTCATTTGTTACAGAATCTGTTGCTTAAATAGCAAATAATTTAATTAACTTATTTTTAAAAACATTTATAAATTTTGAAAGTCAGTTACAGAGAGAAAACGAAGACAAAAAGAGGGAAAGAAGGAGAGAGAAATATTCCAGCCAATGGTTCACTCTCCAGAAGGTTACAATGGCCAGAATTGCATCAAGCCAAAGCCTGGAGCCAGGGGATTCAACCAGGTCTCCCTTGTGGTTATCTGGGACCTAAATATTTAGGTCATGTTCTACTGTTTTTACCAGCGCCTTCTCAAGGAACTAGGTTAGAAGTGGACTAGCAAGGACTCAATCGAGTGCCCATATGAGATACTGGCATCACAGAACATGTCTTACCAACTATGCTGCAGCATCAGCCCCCAAAACTGTGAATGTTTTAGATTTTCCGATTTTTCTTCACCTATGGATTTCTAATACATTGATTGGCCATCACAAAATTGCATGTTGTATGATTGGTTACTGTTTGCTTGGGTTTGGTGGGTGTTCACAGAGCTTGCATCTGGATGTCCATGTCTCTTTTCTAGACCTGGGAATGTTTAAACTATTGTTTTATTTAGCAAGTTGTCAAGGTCTTGTTTCCTTGTCTTCTCCTTCAGGAATACCTGTAACATGAGTATTTGGTCGTTTGATTGTATCCCACATGTCATGTTGGTTTTCTTCATTCTTTAGAACAGAATGTGGCTTTGAGATCAGTGTGGACTTCAGAAGATACTCATTTTTGGTCCACAGAGAATATGTTGTCAGCCTCCCAGGTGCTTGCGATAAATAGGGTCTGGTTCTTTCTGCGAGAGACAAACAAGGACGATAATTTCCTTGTCCTACAGGCAAACCTGTGTGATGCAGGTAGATCCTTTCTCAGGGTCTGCTAGGAGAGCTCAACTGGTACCATGGCTTACAACACCCACTGTCCTAGTCTTAGAACTAGGGGACGTGAACCGATGCCTACCCCAGGCCTACAGGGTACACAGGAGATCTGGCTCTGCAATGCACGAATTCAAAATAGTGACACACAGATGGATTCTTCCCTATGTCTACTAGATGGAATTCAGTGGCACTGAGAAATGTAGAACTGATAGTCACAGTCCTCGTGCTCTAAGTCTAGTAGGGTCGTTGTTCAGCTCCACCAGGATCAGAGGAGATTACAGACTGCTTCTAGCGTTAGTCTCCAGAAGCTAAGAAGCTAAGATGACTCTAGCTCACATAAAATGCAAAAGTGTAGCTCTAGGACTAATGCCCTAAAACTCTCACAGCTGCAAGATGCAGGGGATGTGCCCTCTACCCCTACTTTGCCCTGTATCTGATGCTGGTGAAACAGACAGGGCATGCTGTGCAACTTGTCCCAGCTGAGTTTGACACTCTGAGTAAGGTGGGGGAGAGGTCCTACATATGCTCAGAATGCCTTTGGCTCCCCAGGCTGAAATAAAAGTCAATGGGTGTGGAATTTTTTCTCAGTTCAAACAGGGAGAAAAGGGGTGCATGGCAACTTCTTCCTTGACATGGCAAGATGGCAGCTTACAGCCTGTAGATGTTTGCACCGCATGACTTGCTACCATTGTATCGCTCTTGTCTCTTCTTGTCCCACAGAATCTTCACTATTTTTCACTTCTTCACCAGAATTTTTTGTCAGTGGCCCTTCCTTTGTTCTTTTTACATTGCAGAGCAGCAGGGGTTAGTGTGTCTATACCTTATTAATCCATCTTGAAATTCTGTCTTAGTTTATTATTTTAATGATACTAAATGTAGCATCCCATATAGGTTCAGCAAGATGATATGGACGTACAAGAAAAATCCTGAAAAAATGTAATTCTGATATGATTTAAAATGTAAGTTAGTTCCATCAGAGGGTACTTTTATTTGTTGATAATTTTCTAAATTATTTTATTCTAAATAACAAAATAGTCTCAGTTGTATCCAATAATATTGATGGCAAGAAAAAACTGAAAATAATACAGTTTAATTGTGAAATCAGTGCCATTACTACACATTTATAATTATTATACAATTTCTTTTGAAAATGGATCAGCAAACATTCCTTAAAATGGAGCTATTATCTGATTAGTATAGCCTGAAAGTGCTCACTGGCCTAAAAGCATTGTAATGATATGGTATTCGTATCAACCTCATAGCATCAGAACAAGCATTTTTCAAGACATATAATAACTGTGTTCCAGATTTTGTATTCACGTTTTCTGACAGATATGTATTTTTGACATTGCCTTGTGCTAACAATCAGATGTCAGGGAGGAAGCAATCTCCATACATTGTCTGTGTTCGATTTGTAAGGATAATTAGCATTTGTTGTAAAACACTGAATTCCTTGACTAGGTCTTAAGTATACCTCTGAAATGTAGCATTCTCACCAGCAGTCTCTGCTCTCGATCGAACTCTCAATTCTTGCTAATTATATATTTTGTGAGATTTCTCATTATTTTTCCTCCATTTACATTAACTGTTTGTTTCACTCTATTGCCTCTCATTTTTTCTGTGAAGAAAAAATCAGTTTTATTCTTTTTTCCTGTAATTGAAATTAAGTGAGTTTTATCCTCCTTTTTTATCCTATAAATCGTAGGTAAGTTTGCCAAACTCATGTCTGAAGTACAGCTATCAAAAGAAGGCAGTTTTGTCACTTGGGGATACATCTATACACAATCATAATAAATGACACACCATTTGATATTTCATGAATAAATAGGATGAATTGATGCAAAATATTCCTAGACATCAGCAAAATATTAGCACTGGCTGTAAGCTCAGCCAAAAGTATTCATTATTGCGTAGACATTATATATTGAAAGCTGTTTGTGGAAATTAAATAACTAAAATCCCCATACTTTTTAAGTGTGGAAGATAAACAGTTATAATTTTTAATGCATACATTAAGGAAAAATATTTAAAAAGTAGAAGAGGTGAAATGAAGAATAATTAGGTTGCTTCCTCAGCCTGCTATAAACTGTACACTCAGGGAAGGCATCTGTGAAGTGGTGATGATCTTTTATCAACGATAGTTATCGTGAATGAAGATATTCTGGACCAGTGGTAAAGTCATTACTCCTTTCAGTCATAAATGCATTGATCTGTCATGCCTCATTTCCTTTCGTATAGTGGCAGGATAATGAGCTGGATCATTGTTCCTGGAATTTGTGTCACAGGAGAGAAATATAGAAATTCTGAATCTGGGACAGGCTTTCACACGCCAGTGTAGACACCATTTGGGAAATCACCCTCCCATGCGGTGTACCTGGGCATGAGTCTTAGTTCTCCTCTAACTCTGGTTTCCAGCTAATGTACACCCTAAGGGACTGCTATCAGTGGTCCATGTACTAACCCGCATAACCGGATACTGGGTTTATTCACATGCTTTTCCTCTCTTCTCTGCCTCTTGATCCTGCCACGTTTCAGGGCTACAAGTATCTGTGTTTGGATCTTTAAAATCAGCAGCAGGAATTAACAATGGAATGGGAATAACTTTCCTTTATACTCATTGTGTAACATTGCTAGCATTATTACCCTGTGACTCCATTTTAAAAACTGTTCTCTTGTTTTATTTTTCTGGAAGTAATGTCACTTGTCTTTGGCATCATTATTAATCTTTAAAGGCTTTACTTAGTACATCTATGGAGATACTTTTAGCTGGTCATAAAGAGACAAATATCATGCTTTTGATATGTGACAGCAATCTAAAGTGCACACACACACACAAACGATATAAATGAAATGGCACTTTGGAAGTAGGTCGCCATGTTTATACTCCAGTAGAGGTGGTCTTCTGATCTTCTTACCTTTTACTTGTTGAATGTCGTAAGTAGTGGCAAATTAAGCCTGTGAGTATAAGGCGAATTAATATTATACCTATACAAACGCTAACGAAGAGAGGGAAGGTAAGGCAGCAAATGCGAGGGGCCTGGGTGGAAGAGGAGTGTAGGTTTCTCCTTGAGCTGTGCCTATGGAATACATTGATTTTGTTCTTTTTCTAATAATAAAAAGAAGTAAAACAAAGCAATCTGGACAACTAATTCTCCTGGGTTAAAACCAATTGATTCATGTTTCACTGTCTAGAATAAACACAACAAATATATATCCAGGAGACGGAAAAAAATGGCCGACCTGAGAGGACAGGCGTAGAAAGGGAAGTGCTGAAAGTGAACAGGGTGCGGCTGGAGAGAGATCTGTGAACCAAAGAACCACAGGAAGGAGTGCCAGAAGCTCCCTGGACATCAAGCATCCAAGAAGAAACACATAACTCGGAAGAAATCCAGAGAAGGAACGCAGGAAACACAAAGACCCGGTTAAAACGTGACCAGAGAGGGTATACCTAAGAAGCTGATGAACTTGACTGGACAATAAGATGCTGGACTCTATGTTTGGTATATGCTTGCAATGGGGGATTCTCAACGGAACTTGAACTATGGTTATGCAACAAGGTGGAGGAATCCACCATGGTGGGAAGGTTTGGGGAGGGGTGGGGAGAATCCAAGTACCTATGAAACTGTGTCACATAATACAATGTAATTAATGAATTAATAAAAAAAAGTTACAAAAAAATGAAAAAAATATATATATCCAATTTATTCATTCCATTTCTGATACGCTTGTGGATTATATCTGTGGGAAACTAGTATAAATAATTTTCCTATGATGAACACCATACATGTTTTAGGGATAAAAGCATGAACTTTTGTGGAATACATCCTTTGTAGTGGTAGTCCTATATTATAGAATTTTAATTTGATTGACTTTGGCATGTACAAAAACGGATTTGCAAGTATCAGCAACATACAAAAATTTTATTTCTTCATTTCTTCAAAACTACTTGAGCTGCAATCTTTCAGTTCTCGGTTTTATAATTTTGAAGAGATATTTTATAAATGTCTTGAGTATTTGAATTTTCATATAAGAACATTTCCAGTCCTTTTCCATTTCACATTTGTTTCTCTCTTTTTAAAAAAAAATTATTTATTTTTATTACGAAGTCAGATATACAGAGAGGAGGAAGGAGAGGAAGATCTTCCGTCCGATGATTCACCCCCCAAGTGAGCACAACGGCCAGTGCTGTGCTGATCCGGAGCCAGGAGCCAGGAACTTCCTCCAGGTCTCCTACATGGGTGCAGGGTCCCACGGCTTTGGGCCATCCTCGACTGCTTTCCCAGGCCACAAGCAGGGAGCTGGATGGGAAGTGGAGCTGCCGGGATTAGAACCGGTGCCCATATGGGATCCCAGTGTGTGCAAGGTGAGGACTTTTAACCGCTAGGCCACCACTCTGGGCCCCTCATATTTGTTGTTGTTGTTGTTTTATAATGATTTTTGAAATATTTGCTTGTTCTTCATATTTTAATTTTTGAAAAATTCTGGGCAAGAGTTCTTGCTATTTATTCTATTTTTTTTCTGAACATTTGGTTCTAGGTTAATGTTGTATCAATAGATTCTTGAAAGAATAGTGGGGACGTCTGTAGCCTTTATTCAGTTCATTCAGTTTCCTCTAAAGGCTACATTTTACATAACCGCATGGTGCTATTAAAAATAAGAATTTGGGTTTGCTGGTGTGGCTTAGTGGCTAAATCCTCACCTTTCATGCTCTGGAATCCCATGTGGTTACCAGGTCATGATCCAGCAGCTCCCTGCTTGTGGCCTGGGAAAGCAGTTGAGGACGGCCCAAAGCCTTGGGACCCCACACCAGTGTGGGAGACCCGAAAGAGGCTCCTGGCTCCTGGGTTTAGATCAGTTTGCCACTGGCTTTTGGGGTCACTTGAGGGAACCAGCAGACAGAAGATCTTTCTGTCTCCCTCTCTCTGTGAATCTGCCTTTCCAATAAGAGTAAATAAAGTGTTAAAACACACACACACACAAGAATTTGTTATTGGTATAAGGTGCATGTACAATACTGTATTATTCAGTCATTGAAGATTCAGGTAACTACAACCATACTTAAGAAATATAAATATTAACTCACTAAGGTCAGCCTCTTTGACACTAGCTTATTCTCCATGAGACTGTGCAAATTCTCCCAGTAGGAAAATGTAGAAGTCAGAGCTAACAATCCAATTTCTATTTACCATTTGAGGGCTACTTCCACTACAAATTAAATTCCAGTTCTTAGTGTGAATTATCACTGAAATTGAGTCGCAGTATAGTCGGGCAAAGGTAGACGTCTTTAAATTTTCACCAAATGTTAATGGGGTAGACATGCATGGCATCGTGATTTTTACTCTGTGGTTTAGTTTCAGTAGAGCAGTTACTGTCTAGGCATTTTCTTACTAGCTACCGCTTTCTTGTTTTATTTACTAAAACAGCATTTATACCAAGAACAATCTTTGCTGTTACACTGAAGTAGTAGCTTTTAAACACATTAAGCTTCCATTTTTTCCTGGATCTGCTTTGTTTTATTGCTATTTTTACCTGCCTTTACATAAACATCCACTTTCATAATTTAAAATGTCCTAATTTCAGTCAGACTACGTTAAAGGTAAATTTATGAAATCTAAGTACTAATAAATGAAAGTGTAAAAGAGTTGACATGCAAAAGATCCATGGGAAATTCATATAAGGAAAAGACATGTCTGATTTTAACTATTTTTGCACATAATTGCATCTATGTTTTAATTTGATATTTTCTGAAGTTTCAAAAGTTATTCCTATAAAGGCAATCATTTCTTACATTCTTTTTGTACCATTCCAAGAAGACAGATACACTTCCCTCCCTCTTCCATCCTTCCTCCACCTCTTTACCTTCTCCCTCCCCTTTCTTCATCAGTTTTTGCAAAGACAGAATTTAATCTTCTCTATTCACAGGTTGAATTTGCCCCCAGCCATAATATTCAGCAAGTAAAAGTAGGAATACCACAGTTCCACAGGAATATAAACAAGGGCTAACATGTCAGTAATATCATAGAATGTCCATTTCATTCCTCTATATTTTGCTATATTATTCGTATACACACACACACACACACACACACACACACACACACACACACGATAGTATATTCTATACTAACTGCCACACACCAGGGAAACCATATCGTATTTGACTTGATAAATACTGAAAATGTTGCAAATCACATTGATAAATGGAAACTAAGTGTGCCATTATAAAGATTTATTTTTCATCCAAATAAATGTGATTATTAAATTAGGTCACAGACAAGAAACTGAATAATTACTTGTGGCATGTATTTTAGAAAGATATGTATATTTGTTCCTTCATATCCTAAGATATTGATCTTGGGAGATCGCCCTCTGGAGCTCTGCCTGTTTGGCTTATGTGGAATATCATAGGCACACTCAGACTGGTTCCCAGGGGAATCCTCCTGACAATAGTCTCAGCTAAATGCAACCTCAGCCTGGCCTGTTCACTGGCCATTCAGGAAAGAATGGTGGGTACTCCAGTCTCTCTTCTCCATACTTCGTGAGCTGTGCTGGGACTTGCCTGATAAGCAACTCCGAGAAGCTGGTGAGGTCTCCATTCGCCCAGATTTTTTTATGGGGTAGTTGTCCAATTTGCTCCGTTCTCCTTCCTCTGCTATGGTACTGGATTTCCTCCGCGGGCTCCAATGGACTGTTATACCCTCTATGTGTATCCAGGCCCACCATCCACTGCTCTGTCTTTTCCACCATAAGCACCAACACAAAATCCATGTTCTATGTATTTGGACTAATCATTTAATGTCCATGGGATTTGTTTTGCAATTCAGAATATAGGGAATTGACTTTATAAGCAATGAATAGATATCTATAATATAAAACATTCATCTAATAACATTCTTTGGAAATTTTAATTATTTCCCAAATTTTTCATGGAAAGCAGATATTTTGCAAAAAGAAAAACAAAAGAAAGAAACAAAAACTGCATATATCTCATTGTTTGTGTCAAAATCACCTTGTACTAATTTTTTATGACATGTTTGAACGTATTCTAGTATGAGGCATGAAAGATGAGACAGTGGTTTTAAAATGTCCCTATCATTGCAGCTTAATTAACACTGAAAACAATGGAAGATTGGATTTAGCAATGGTGAAGTCATTGATGCTTTATAAAAAAAAGTATGAGCACAATTCTTAAGGAAATCAGCAGTTTACCAAATCACGAAATCACTTTAAGTAGATGAGATGATGGCAAAGATAAACCCTGCAGCCACAGACCACTCATATTAATTTTGGGGGAAAAATTCATTTTGTTCTTTTCCCAAACAAGAAGGGCCAGCAATACACAGAAGAAGTAATAGATAACAGTGCAGTTATCTCAACTAGTTCAGCTTACACACTTCTAAATGAAAAAAATGAGAAACTTTTTGCTCAATGGACATGGAAACCTATGTGTTAAGACCTGCTGAATCGTAATGGGAGATAAAACTAAGCTTTATCCCTAAGATCCTAAACACAAAGTGAAATCAGACTACTGATTATCAAGAGCTAGAAGAAGCCCAAGCAAAACAAAATGTTCAGGGTGCTTTGTTGTTGAATTTCTGAAAGGCAAAAAGAATGACAATAACAGTTGCTCATGAAAATGTTTCAAAGTTAAACCAAGTTTCAGTAGAAGAGCACCCAGGAGAGCTTCATCAGATTCTCCACCATAACCATGACAATATGACTGCCAAGATGTAGCCGTTCTTGTACTAACAGGAACTGTTTATAAGAGTTTTGATGGAACATCACTGGGAATCAGTTTCATAGTCTTGATTTGATTCTATCTGACTTGTTTATATTTGCTAAGCATAGCAAAATTTTAAATGACACTCTGTTGTTCAGTTAATAATGTAAAAATATATTGCATTAACAGGGACTTCCATTATACAGACATGAATTAACTGGTATCAACACTGCAAAACTGTCTTGAAATTCATGGAGTTTGTTTTGTCAAAATTTCCATTCCTAATCTTTTTCATTTTAATCCCATTTGATCATAAACTAATTAATTGAAATCTTGCATTTGCTCAGTTTAAAAACATGCTATTCTATGACTCAGACTAAATAACATATTCATTCGTTTATAAATTCTAAAGTAAACGGCCGGACACAGAACCCTAACCATGAAAAGACAGAGGACAGGACAAGTCAATCAACTACCCCAGCCATATGCTGGCAGTGAAAAACTGGGCAAATGGAGACTCTAAGATGGACTATGTCAATCAGTGGATTCTTCAGTGACCTCATTGTGCTTGAAATGGCGAGACTGGGCAGCAATTCATAACTGTTGAACGATCAAAACCACTTGAGCAAGACCCTCGGAGCATGCCCCACATCAGGGACCTGGGATGAATAGGAGACTGGGTGGGGCTTCTCCCTTTGTCTCCCTCTTTACCTCAGATACATGAAAAAACAATGTAGAAAGAATAGTCTTACCCACTTTCCTCTAGCTCCTGAACCTTTTTGCCCTAATTAAATATGTAAAGATTGTCAAAAATAAGGAAAAAAAGAAAAAAATAATAAATTCTAAAGTATAGGTATCTAAATAAATTGACTACAATGATGGAATTTATAATATAGAATCAAAGTTGTAATAAAGATAGGACAGTAGCAAATTCACATGCATACTTGAGAAAAGCATATTATTTTTCTGTTTTGGCTTTAGTGCCACTTCTAACTTTTTAACTGTTTATACTACTGTACATACATTTTATGATCAAGACCTCTATATTTTTTTACTTGTCAATCATAGCAATTTTATCAAATCGTCTGGAAATAGTTTGGTTTGCATCACTTAATGCAGGGTTAGTTTTTGTATTTGTATTGTAGTCCGAGTCCTCTGTGAGTATTGAGTCAGAGTCTCTGTTTGTATGAGTGTGTGTATAGGGTTGTGTCTTTGTGTGTTTGAAAAACAAAACGAATATGAGACCAAACTATAAATGTTTGCAGGCTTAAAAAAAAGAGGGCTCTACTTCTATAAAATTGATCATATTCATCTTCCTTCCCATTTCTTTCTTTTCTTCCCCCCCCTCCAGCTTCTTCATCTCCCTCCTACCAAAATGTAATACCAGTATGGTGTAGTGTTTCTCACTAGGAAGACATGTAGTTGCACATTCAAATTCCTCAAGCCCCACAGCAATCAATACCCTGTGGCAGGTATGTTGTTCCCGGAGAAAATTGGTTTTGTGCTTCTTAAAGCAAGAGAAATGTGTATTTAGATGGGGGAAAAAAAAGTGTAGCTGTGGAAGCAATCATTTTATCTTTTATTCCAGGAAGAAAAAAATTGTAAAGGTAACTGTAAAAGAATGATTAACTCAAATCTTTTCATAGGCACTGTATATGACCCGACTGAAGGAAAAAATACATCCGTAACCGACAAAGAAGAAAGTGTCGTGTGAAGCTCAAGGCTAATGGATGTTATGTGCACTGAAGTCATATTCAGGTCGCTATTCAGCTTATTTATTGGTGTGTGCATCTTGCTTTTGTGTGAATATTAAATATACGTTAGGATGAATGGTGATGAAATCTCAATATTAAAATAGTTTCCGGCTTGTTAATACAAAATTGAACCTACAAGATTCTGAAATGGAATTCACTGCTTCTAGGAAGGGACTCACCAGATTTATTTGCCCTCTACGACTGCATTTACAAGATGAGGAGATATATTTTTAGGTGGGTAAAGATCTGTTTTATTTGAAGGTCTAAGTTACATAGAGAAGGAGAGAGAGACAGAGAGAGTGAGATGTTCGCTTTGCTCGTTAATTCTGCAAATGGTCACAGGACAGGAGCTAAGCTGATCCAAAGCTGGGGGGCAGGAGCCTTTTTTTGTGTCTCCTCTGTGAGTGCAGAGATCAGAGAGCTGCAGCCGTCCTCTGCTGCTTTCCCTGGCCACAAGCAGGGAGCTGGATCAGAAGTGGAACAGCCGGACATGGGTTGCTGGTGCCCAGGAGGAGGCTTAGCTGCATGCTGGCCCTAACAAATGAATTAGGAACTGTCTGATGCGCCAACAAGTCCTAACTGAAGTTTATATAGGTGAAGGCTTAGCCAAAACTATAATCCACTCAGAAAAACTGAATTTGGGGCATTCAAAAACTGGAAAAGCAGTTTATTATGAACATTGTAGATGTGTTCATTGCTTTCAATTTGTTGACTGTTTCGGGTACTAACTCCCAGTGGGGCTTCAGTGAATTAAACTGAAAGAATGATGCTTGCAAGCTTCCTCTACCACATATGGGTGCATCTGTGTATGCTACAAAGAACGTGTCTTGTCCACGTCAGGGTTATGCTAATGGCAGTGGTACCCTCAGCTCATCCGTTATGCCAGACACATACTTTTATCACTTTTGACTATGTTGAATTCATCTTGTTGGGTTTTTTTTGGTACAAATTTCTCACTGGATTTATTTGAATGAATTGAATTCCTAATATTTCACAGTATATAGATATCAGATTTGCTCAGTACTGGTTTTTATTCATTTGAGAGTTATTTAGTAAAAATTTTAAATGTGTATATGTTGTGGAATGATTACCACAGCCACGTTAATTAATGCAGCTGACATCTTATTTAAGTATTGTTTGAATGTGTGTGTAGGGAACATTTAAGATTCTACTCTCAGCAAATTTCAAGTTCATAATGTAGAATCATTAATTATAGCATAGTCACTGTTCTGCATTTCAATCCTTACATTATATTCACCTGACTACTGGAAGTTTGTCTCAGATGATAATATCTCCTGACCGCCCATCCCCGACCTCCCAGCCCTTGACATCCAACATTCTACTTGATTTCATTTAGCTTCTTCTTTTCTTTTTTTAAGATTTATTTGAAAGGCAGGATAGATGACAGTTAGTAAGAAAAGGGGAAACTCTATCTGCTAGTTCACTCAGCACATAGACACAACATCCAGGGCACAGCTCACAGAAACTAGGGGTCAGGAGCTTCTTCCCGGTCTCCTACATGGATCTATGAGCCAAAACACTAATTCATCATTTGCTGCTTTCAAAGACACATTAAAGTGCAGCACCTGGAACTTGAACAGTTGCCCATGCGAGATCAGACCCCAAATTATTTTCTTTCAAAATTAATTGACATCTCTATTTGCAGTTATCTTGTGAATGTAATCTATGTGATGTACAGTTAAATAAATCATTGGGAACTTTAATGAAGTTCCATGCTTTGGATGAGATCATTCTAATTTTTTAAAAAATTTTTTCTTGTATGTAGATTCTTTTCTATTTTTAATTGTGTTTTCATGGATCTTATGAGGCTTTTGTATTTTTGATCAACTATGTGGGGGTCTATGTATTAGCAGAATTAATGATCTTTCAAAACTTAATCCTTACATTGCTTATAATTTCCATGTGTGAGTGAATTTTTGTTTACCTGTGGTGCCTCACAGTCTCCTAATTTTAAAAACATATTTATTTATTTATGTTATTATTCCATTATACAGTGCTATAGGCTCTGGGATTTCCCTTCCCTCTTCCCAAATCTCACTATCTGACTAATTTCCCCCATGTCATTACAATAGTATAGTCCTTCACAATCATAAATAAGGCCATCATTATGCTATTTAAGTGTATACTGACATTGTAGACATGGACATTGGCAAAGAATCCAGCATCCTATTTTCAAGATACAGTCAACAATTTCATTGGGAGCCCATCTTTGACTTGGAAGTAGACACACTGTATTGTATCTTCACATATGTATGTGGTAGTCTCTGCTATGCAGTTACTGTACATCTCCATAAATGAAAAGCCATAAAACAATATCAACAAGAAAGAGAAAAATAGAAAATTTGCAACAGCATGATGTTAAATAACATGCTACTGAATGACTAATATGTCACTGAAGAAATGAAATCTTTCTGAAATAAATGATGCTGTTATGTGACCCATTCTTCTACTTCAAAGTGTTAAGTTATTCAAGACTAGCACAAGAGCTCAACTTGCTAATCCCCTGCTCCAAGTGTTGGCATCCCCCTTGAATACTGGCTTGTGTTCTAGCTGCTCCACTTCTGATCCAGCTCCCTACTTATGATCTGGAAAGGTCAAGTATTTGTAAAGGTCAGAGATAGCAAGAGAGCTGGACTCCACAAACAAATGTACTCTAGTATTCCCATTTGGTCAAGTCTGTAAGACAGAGAAGATAGTGTTACAGCTATCATCTAACCAAGGGAACTAAACAAGGGAGATGGAGAGGCTGGACACATTTCTAATATTTACTCTGGCTCAAGAGTGTTTAAATTGTGCAAGAATTACTCATCTTCGAAGAAAATAAATCCATTCAGATACTGGTAACAATTGATTTAAGTTATATCATTCCATGGAAAAACACAAGGGTTATAAGTTCACTATTTTCCAAGGCTGGAAGGATATATATTAAAAGTTGTAGAAGACATGCATTGCCTATGGTGTGGTTTAAAATCCAATGTGGGAAGCACATTGTGGCTAAGCAAGCCAACCTGACACTTGACATCCACATCCCATGTTCCGTACAGTGCCTGGAACAGAGACCTGCTTCCATGTCCCAACTAAGCTACCTGCTAAAACTCTGGGGGGTAACAGAGTTCCTATCTCCTGGATGTTGTGGGCATTTTAGATATAAAACATCCGAAGGAATGACCCTCTCTCTCCTCACCCTCCTTCCCACCTGCCTGCATGCACAGAAAAATAAAAGGAATAAACATTTTAAAATCCATTGCCAATTGACTCCCTCAAGGATTTTACTGCCTAACAATTCTTACAGAAAACCAATCAAGCTCCAAGTTGTGATCCTAGAAAGAGTCTAATTCCTCTGTAGTTCCCAGACTTAGTGGAGGCAAAGCTTCAAACACAAAAACAAACACATGTAAAATATCCTACAGCTTTCAACAGGTGTTTTCAAAACTTATTATGCATGCATGGGTCTAACCAGTCTTCAGTGTTGAGTTTGAGTTGCCCTGTTCCCGGAGAGTAGCTTACCCTGTGTTGTTTCTCAGAACTGCCTGGCTTGTATTTTTTTTTTTTTTATGTGCTTCTAAAATAGGAAGATCTCCCTGATAGGTCAATATATGTGCGGACAAGATATACTAATTAAATCAACCAGGGAGATGACATTGGGAAAGTCTGTCGTGCAGGGAAATTTGCAGAGTTCTCTGTTCCATTTGGCAGACTCAGCAGCATCTGAAGATCACAAGGCACGTATTTCGACTTTTGCATCTCTGCTTTTCTCTCTTTTTTCTTTTCTGGGAGCCAGTGATGTTTCTACCAGTTGAAGAATGATATTCTGGCAGCACTTGTCTAACCCTGTTTGACTCTGTTTTTATTTTTATATAGCCCCACCCTTCCCTCTGTAAGGATCACCTTGAAGCCCCTAATCTATGAATTAACAAAAACGTTTGTCCATGTAGAGCCATTCTTACCATGTATTCAAAAGAAGAAATTCAATAAACAGGGCTATTCAGTTTATTTTCCCGCACCAAGAATTGCCTCTTTGGTTGTATTTCATTGCTCAGTGTAGGAGAGGTCTTCCCAAGCTCATCTTTTGCTCTTTGGTATTTTAAATGCCATTTTTCTGTTTGGCACTCTTTCTGTTTGGTACATCCACTGCCTCACTGTATCTTCATTCCAGCCACACCCTCCCACACATTGGTCTAGAAATTCTCCTGATAATAAACAACTCAATTAACACTTATGGGATATTTAACAAGATATTCTGTAAAAGCTAATATATAAACACCTGATTTTGCAGTGCAGTAATACAGTGTAATAGTTTGAAATATAATGATGAAATGTAATATAGCCAGATTATAATATTTCTGATGTGAAATTCTCTGAAGACTTGGGAGTTGATACAGTGATATAGCCAGCTAATCCTCTGCCTGCAAGCAACGGCATCCCATGTTGGCACCAGTTCATGCCTTGGCCACTCAATTTCTGATCCAGTTCTCTGCTTATGGACTGGGAAGACAGTGGAGGATTGCTCAAGTCCATGGTTCCCCACATCCTTGTGGGAGACCCAAAGGAGGCTGCTGACTCCTGGCTTCAGATCAGATCAGCTCAGCCCATTGCAGCCATATAAGCAGTAACCAGTAAATGAGAGATGAAGACCTTTCTGTCTCTCCTGTGTAAAATTTGTCTTTAACAAAAGCACAGAAAGAAAGAAAGGTTCTTGAGACTTAAAAATAGACCTTTCATTGAGGAGTTATTCAATGTTTCTGGAAAATACCTATGAATGTAAGAACTTAATCTTAGCTGTACATTTTTTATTGATTGTTTATAGACACATATTTAGTAGAATCCCCAAAAGATAAATGAGTTGCAATAAGCTGCATGTCTAGATAGGGCTTCTTAGTAGATAAGAGCACTGTAGTGATCCAGTGTCTGATAAGACTGCTTTCTTAGTTAATGCAAGATATGGAAGTGCTGTCACAACATTTTGTCGATGTCCTGTAAGATGTGAAATTCAAATATTTCTCTATTCATTAGATGACTATTCTGTTGCAAAATATATCCCACTGAAACTAATAAGCAGATGAAATGTTCAGCATATTATGATATTTAACACAGTCAGAAAACAATTAAAAAGGAATCTCCACTAGAATATATTTTATTGAAGTGTCTCCTTGAGTATTTTGTTGTTATTGTTGTTCATAACAGAAAAAATTGAATGAATTAAAAAATCCCCAAATACTGTGATCTGTGAACACTGAAATGTTTGATGGAATAGTGCACAATCAACAACACAATGATTACAACATAACTTCCATATCTTCTCCTTATGGAATATAATTAAAGTACAGCTATGCTTGCTTAGGAAAAACACATCCATATAGAAAAATAAATAAATAAATAAATGAGCTGTTAAAAATCTAATTGGGGCCTGGCGGCGTGGCCTAGCAGCTGAGGTCCTCGCCTTGAACGCGCCAGGATCCCATGCGGGCGCCGGTTCTGATCCCGGCAGCTCCACTTCCCATCCAGGTCCCTGCTTGTGGCCTGGGAAAGCAGTCGAGGATGGCCCAAAGCTTTGGGACACTGCACCCCTGTGGGAGACCCGGAGGAGGTTCCTGGTTCCCGGCATCGGATCGGCGCACATCGGCCCTTTGTGGCTCACTTGGGGAGTGAAATATCGGATGGAGGATCTTCCTCTCTGTCTCTCCTCCTCTCTGTATATCCGGCTTTCCAGTAATAATAAATCTTTAAAAAAAAAATCTAATTGGCAGTCTGGCGGCGTGGCCTAGCGGCTAAAGTCCTCGCCTTGTACGCACCAGGATCCCATATGGGCACTGGTTCTAATCCCAGCAGCTCCACTTCCCATCCAGCTCCCTGCTTGTGGCCTGGGAAAGCAGGAGAGGACGGCCCAAAGCTTTGGGACCCTGCACCCGCGTGGGAGACCTGGAAGAGGTTCCTGGTTCCCGGCTTCGGATCGGCAGAGCACCGGCCATTGCGCTCACTTGGGGAGTGAATCATCGGACGGAAGATCTTCCTGTCTGTCTCTCCTCCTCCCTGTATATTTGATTTTGTAATAAAAATAAATATATCTTAAAAAATCTAATTGGCTTAATCCCCCAGGGACTTTTTGTAAAAATACTTTTATTTTAATAATCTTTACATAGTTAATTAGAGCACAAAGGGTCAAGAGCTACAGGAAAGTGGGTAATACCATTATTTCCAATTTAATATTACTATTTTTTTTTCTGTATCCGGGGTAAGGGAAGAGACAAAGGGAAAAGCCCCACCCAGCCTCCCAGTCATCCCAGGTCCCCCATGTGGGACATGCTCCAAAGGTCCTGCTCATGCAGTTTTGATAGTTCAACAGTTATGAATTGCTGCCAATTTTACCTTTCCAAGCATGATGAAATCTCTTCAGAATCCACTGGCTGACACAGCTTTTCATGGTTGGGGTTCTGATATCAGTAGTTCAGTTGGAGGGATCCCCAAATAAACTTCCTGAGATGATCCCAGACCTGATTCTTGTGTGTGCTTGCCAATACAGGGTCCGACACAGTCTGTTGCCCCAATCAGCTTATACATATGCTGGTGGTTGCAATTGCTGGATAAGTTCTGTTTCCAGCCTTGTCTTCCATGCGAACCAATGAGTGTTGCAGTCCAGCCCGATCATGCCCACTTCATACTCGGCCCTCACACAGATCAGTGGGAGCTACAGCCTAGTTGGGGCGACTCCCAATAACCCCCACCAGGCCTGCCTCTTACCCTGGTTCCAATGCTTGCCAGTATGTAAGCCGACTTGTTCAGTCTGTCCCACAGTCCATTTAGCTTTCTTACATGTCAATTGGCAAGGAAGCATAGTTCAACCTAACCTGCCTATTATTCAGCCTACAAACATACTGGTGGGTGCCTTTCTGTCAAGCCCAGTTCTGGTTTTCATGCTCTCCAGTGGGAGTGGAAACCCAAGAGGGAGGCGCGCACTATTTCCCTACTAGGCCCTCCCACTCCTGGATTATGCACTCTCCAGGTGGTTCTGTGATTCAACTTGACAGAATTAGCCCCCAGTGCCAGCATCTGCTAGCTGATGCTGCAACAAAGCCCAACCAAACCTCACCCACTCTGATTTATGCTTGCAACAGTAGGAACAGTCAGCTCAGCATGTTTTTTTTTTTAATCCAGCTCACATGAGGCCAATAGGTGTTGTAGCCCAGCCTGGTCTGCCCCCATCCCAACTCACACTCTCCAGTGGGAGTGGCTGTCCAGCAGGGGAGCCCTCCACATTTCCCCCAGCGGCTTTGCCCTCTCCCTCCCTGGTTCTCACGTGTGCTGTGGCTCAATCTGGCATGGCCCACCTCACCTTAGCATTTGCCAGTGGGTGTGGCAGCCTAGCCCGGCCCCCATGGGCTTTTTTTTTTTTTTAAGATTCTTTTTTTGTTGTTACTTAATTGGCAAGGCAGATTCACAGAGAAGCAGAGACAGGGAGAGATGTCTTCCACCTGCTGATTCAGTCTCCAATGGGTGCAATGGAGGAAGATGAGTTAATCCAAAACCAGGAGCCAAGAGCTTCTTCTGGGTCTCCAACAAGGGCAAGAAGAGCACAGATATTTGTGTGATCATCTGTTGCTTTTCTCAGGCCATAAGCAGTAAGCTGGATCAGAAACGGAACAGCCAGACGCAGCCCGGCACCCATATGCTGGTGCTTCAGTTGAGGCCTCTTGCACCATTGCACTTCCAACTTTATGTCAATGTGATCTTTTACCTGACGTCATAACTCACAACAAATTGAGTCCTGATTTATTAATACATTATATGTATGCACAACTCAACAATATGTCAAATGTGATATTGTATCAGGCATGTGCACTACCAATTAATCAAGACATCAATTCATTTGTTCACATTTCTCTGCATTGCTCTCCCTGGATTTTATTTCCTTTATCCCAGGAACTTAAATTTCCATGCAAAGTCAGTTATATTTGATGGTCCTATTGACTGTTTTGTTATTCTTAACATTTTCCTTCTTCCAAATGTATTGCTTAAGAACGACATTTCTCTTGGCCTTTAAAAATTTTTTGAATATTTTATGAAACATGACTTTGTAACAATTACATTTTCAGTTGTTCCAAAGAATTCCATTTTAACACTTTTTAGTATGCCTAGCCTACTGCAAAGAAACGTTGTAAATATTTTACTATAACGTGAATGCTGAAATATTTTTAGTATTATTAAATTTGCAATGTCTTAAAATGAACTACTCTATGGTTTAAAAATTTCTTCACATTTGCCCTGCTTTGGTTATGTGATTATGCCTGTAATTGTCCAACAAAGCACATTTCTAGATTGTTTGGACAATAAATTAAATTACATTATAGCGCATATGATTAGCCCGCAATATTTTGCTTTCCTTAAGATAAAAATTGGGAACATTCCTCCTTTATGTCACTCACTGCTGATTTTCTCACGTTAGTTGACCCTGAATTTCAGTCAAACCTGAATTTTTCTGGATAATTTTGTTTGTGAACTGAGAGAGCATTGGAAAAATAAATGTGAGTTTTTATTTGGAACAGTTCTTCATCCTGGCCTTAACCTTGAAGTAAGAGAATCTTCAGATCATAATGATAAATTGTATTGGCTCTCTCAAAATACAGTTTATTAGATTCTGTGTAGAATCTAACAAAATAATATACATCGAATTATTCAGAAAGTATGACCCATATCACCTATAATGAAACGTAAGAAAGTTAAAAATATTGAGAAGCAACTATTTTGTGAATACTTCTAATGTTGCTCTTTTTAAAACTTATTGATTTCATTATTTTATGATACAGTTCCTTAAGCTCTGATTTCCTGTATCACTTCCTCAACACCCTCCCACACGCTGATTTTCCCTATATTATTACAATAATATAGTCCTTCTTATACAGGTATAAGTCCATCACTCTGCTATTTAAACCTATCCTGACATTGTAGGTATGGGCAATGACTGAGTCCAGCATCCTATTGTCAAGATATATTTAATCATTTCATCGGAAGTGCTTCTTTGATTTGGAAGTAGAGATGCATATTGTATTGTATCTTCACATCTGGATATAGTTAATGTTACTCATGACAGAAATGCCAGCTCCACGTTGGAGAACCTAAGTTCCTGGCTGCTAACTTCAGCTGGTCCCAGCCCTGGCTATTACTATCCCAGGAGAATGAGTCATTGAAAAAATACCTCTCTGTCTCAGCTGTTCTCTCTCTGACACTGTATCTTTCAAATAAATAAATAAATCATTTTAAAGTATTGTAAGTGCAAGCAGCGGTGGAAAGCTTTATTGCATTGCTTTTATTGACTTCTTCTGTTTTTCTTATGGCTTGGACTTAGAAACATGTACTACCATAGCATGTGAAGATAATGGAAATTAAAATGTGCAATTTGTCTATAGTATTGTGCACAGAGATTGTCTACTTAGTTAAATCCCACCAGAAGATTTTCAATGTGAAGTTGAGACTGCTTTCGTAAACAGTACTGATTGTGAGTTTGTGCATTGCAAAACAAATTTAATATTAATCTTCACCAAAAAAGAAGTATGGAAAAATACACATTAATGTTCTTTACAAAAAATCTGGTGCTCTTCAAAGAAAGATAAAGTTATTTTGGACAACAATTACAACTTAGGCTATAAATTATGACATACTTTTACATGCTTTATAATATCCATAAAACCTAATTAGATGTAAGTAATTTTTATCATTGTCATTATCTCTCAAATTAACTTATTATGAAAAAACACTGCTACATATACACATAAACTTATAACTTATGTCTAAGTAGTTCCATTTGCTGTATGATACATCTCTTTTCTCCAGTGCCAATTGGACCTGTAACAACATTTCTGCATATCTAGATCACATTTAAGAGTTCCAAAAACGACTGCTTGTCTATGATTCTCAACATTTTCACCTTAACTAATGTAATCTATATACTTAAATAATGAATAAGTATTTATAGGCTCAATTATTCTTTCATCCTAGGCAACTGAAGACGTGATCTCTATTTCTAGGAACCCCCATGGAACATCCAGGTAAGCATACCAAATTCACACATATTTCATGACAAAGATTTTGTTAAGTGCTCCACCAAATATCAGCTTGTAACCAGACATTTAGTAGCATACTCAGCAGGATTTTATTTATCTGTGTTCAAAACAATTTGTCTCATCTAAGGCCAGTTATAGCTTCAGACTGGATGGTTGTTCCTAATAGCACTGTCTCCATCTATCTGATAACATGAATGATCATCATTTATAGTACTGCTGTCTCACCTTCACCACATATTACGCTAAACACCACTTGGATGGGACTGTAACCACTAGTATGGATTATGCCATCTTTTGCTGAATATGCCATCTGACTGACTGTAAGAACCAGCCTGCACCAAGACCCTCTTCTATTGGTACTCTTTCCCATCTCGTTTTTTCTCCTCCTTGTTCTATTGCCAAGGCATTATTTTTTTAATCATTCTTTACTGTGTTCCTTGTATTTGAAACAAAGCATGAGGCAGTACACTTTCTACTTTGGAGCAACAGTTCTGTATGACTCTACATTTATCATTTTTCTTGTTATTTTATACTTCATCTATACCTCTTAATAATCATTTCTGTATGTGCTCCTACCACTTATCCTCTCATTTGTATAATGAGTTTTGTTTTCTTTCTTAATTTTGGGCTTAACTACTTATTCTGTTTCATTTTTTGCATGATAATTGGGGGTTGATTCACCAGTTCAAAATTTGCCCTGTGGTTCGGGCCTTGGGTTTGGGGGCAAGTGCTGCTCCTCACAGTGTGGCGGCTGTGGGGGGTGCCCCTGCCGGATTGGACCCAATGCTGGGGGCTCATGCCAAAGACACTGCCGCAAGGCAGTGAACGAGTCCTCGGCCTCACCCAGGGCGGCCAGTGCACCATGTGGTGCCAGGCTTTGCCTGCTGGCCACCGGCGGCCTGCTCTGGGGTTTTTTAACATATGTTTGCTGCCTGGGGACACCCATGACTAAGTCCAATTTTAGTGTAGGTGAGTAGTGATTCTTGGATGATTCCCAGTGACAGGGTCATGGAAGTTTTAGGCATCTGTGGGGACTGAGACCTGGTGGTTTGGAGGGAAGTACCCAGGAGACAATTACGGTTAGTCAGATACACCAACCCAATTCGGAATACAGAAATGGCCAGTTTGCCTAGAACATCACTGATCGTCACACACCAGCCCACACCAATACTATGGATGGGGGCCTCTTTGGCAGTGATGGGTACCATTACCCAACTGTTTGGTGGAGTGGTGGAGTGGTCACATTTGGCAGGGTCAAGACTGTATCCAGCATGCGAGAGAACTTGGTCTGGGGGTAGACTCTATGGGGTTGTGTGGGCCCAACCCTGTGGAAATATAAGTTCCCCTAGTTGGACACCCTAACAGGGTTGAGGTTCCCACCAAGGGATGCGTGTGCTGGAATGGGGGCTGCATTCTATCTAGGAAACAGTTGCAGATACCCGAGGCACTAGTGTGGGCTGGGATTGGATGCACCAGGCCAGTTCAGACCCCAACACCATCTGCTGTCATGGAGAACCAGGGTAGATGTGGGACTGACTAGGCTGGGTCTCAACCCCCTACTGAGCCATGTGTGAGCTGTATGTGGGTATGGACGAGCCATGGCCAGGCTGAAACATCCAACAACAAGAACCAGAATGGGGTGAAAGCCAGCCGGGAAAAGCCACTGTTCCTGCTAGGACAGGAGGTAAACTGAGTAGGGTTGGCTCAAGGACCCCCTGGTATGCGCAAAATCTGACATTGGGAGGGGTTCTGATGGAGGAGCCTGGACAACTCCTCTGGCAGGACACAGTCCCTGCAGGTAAGCGCAAGAAGCATGATAGGAAACAGCCCAGAATAGGCCATGGAAAGTTTCCCACTGGCACACATTTGGCATGGGTCAGGGGCAGACCAGGCTGAATCAGTTCATGTCATCCACTGGCAAATCCGAACACCAGAACAGAGTATGGGTTGAGCCAGGTTTGGTTGCGACAAAACCAGTACACATTATGGAATGCCAGGATGAGGTTGCCTGTACTGGATTTGACTGCAGCACCCAACCAGCACACGTGAGAACCAGGAAGGGAGGGACAGAGCTGGCAGGGGGATTAAGGGGCTGGTCCCCTTGCCAGACAGCTACTCCCACTGGAGAGCGTGGACTGGGATGAGGACAGACCAGACTAAGCAAGGCTGCAACACCTGTGCGCTGCATCTGGACTAGATCAGGGAAAAGCCAGGCTGGGCTGATTATTCCTGTGGGTGCAAGCATAAATTAGAGCGGGTGCGGGATGTTTGGGCTTGGCCGCAGCATCAGCTGGCAGAAGCTGGTACTGGGGACTAATTCTGTCAAGTCAAATCACAGAACCACCTAAAGAGTGCATAAACCGGGACTGAGAGAGACCTGGGAGGGAAAAAGTAGGTTCCCCCTTCCTGGGTCACTAGTCCCGTGAGAGGGCATGAAAACTAGGATGGGGGCTGGGGTGGCTAGACAGAGAGGCACTCAACAACATCTGTGAGGGCTGGATGGTTGAGTTGGTTAGATGGAACTAAGCTTTAACACCCATTGACAAGTACAAGAACCAAATGGGATGTGGGACAGACTGGTCTACTGCTACACATACTGGCAAACCAGGGTAGGGGGTGGGCCTGATGGGGGTTATTGTGGGTCGCCCCGACTAGGCTGCAGCTCCCACTAGTTGATGTAAGGGCTGAGTATGTGCTGGGCAGAACCAGACTGGACTGCAACACCCATTGGTTCCAGTGCAACTCGGGACTGAAAACAGAACCAGCCCAGCAAATTCAACCACCAGCTGATCAGAGTGATGGACTGTACCGGGCCCTGTGCTTGCTAGAACATACAAGAATGTGGTCTGGGAATACCTCAAGGTTTCTTTGGAGATCTCCCCAATCGTACTGCTGGACTCAGAACTCTAACCAAGAAAAGACAGAAGACAGAACAGGTCAATCATTCATCTCAGCTATATGTTGGCAGCGAAATATGGGGCAAACAGAGACTTTATGATGGACCATATCAATCAGTGGACGACCTCATCGAGCAAAACTGGCAGCGATTCATAACTGGAGAACTATTAAAACCACTTGAGCAAATATCTCAGAGCATGCCCCACATCCGGGACTTGGGGTGGGCGGGAAACCGGGTGGGGCTTCTCCCTCAATATCCCCCTTTACCTCAGATACATGATGGAAACAATATGGACATAATAGTATTACCCACTTCCCTATACCCCCTGAACCTTTTTTTTTAACCGCAATTAACTATGTAAAGATTGTCAACAACAATACAATAAAATAAAAAATTTTAAAAAAAGTTAAAAAAAATTTTTCCCTGTGAAATTCTGTGAGGTAGGCTTGGGTTGTATCATGCTGCACTGGAAGGAGTCTAGGGATAGTTTCTGGATCCCATGTGCTCTGGGACTCTGATGCTCACTCACTGAGAGAAGTATTTGAAAATCTTATATGTCATATTTAATTGTGATGATGCACTTTTGATAAAAAGCATGGAGTCTTATCTCTGGAGTCCAAGAACTAGGAACAAAACATAGACTAAGTAGGTGAAACATACTCTATTTCAATGAAGGACATGAATGGGGAGGTGTTAAGGTTATTTGGCTTTTGCATTTGCACTCATCAGCAAATGACACCTTGTACTATTTTGTGATATCTTTATGCCTCCTTTTGCATATTTTCTGAATCACTTTCCTCTCATATCCTACTTTTACAAACCTCTTGTATGACTGAAATTTGTAAGTGCCAGAGCTGCGCACAGCAATAATATTGTAATGACTAGAATGGAGCTTTTGTTGAAAGTTAGGAAACTATCAGCAGCTTGGTCAGTGTCTTCTCTTGCATGCTGTCAACCCAATACACTATACTTCCATCTCTGTTGTATTAGTAGTGTAGTTTTTAAGGATTTTTTTTTTTTTTGAAAGTTGGGGAGAAGAGAGACCATCCTGCTGGTTCACTCCTCCAAAGAGCACTATACCAGAAGGCTAAACCAGGAGCCAGGAGCTTTACCTGGGTATCCTCCCTGGGTGGCAAGCATCAAAACACTTGGATCATCTTCTGATGACTTTTTTGCCCAAGCCACTAGCAAGCACCTAGATGGGAAGTGGAGCAACCAGCACCCAAAGCTCTGCTTATGTGGGATTCCAACTTTACAGGTGCCAACTTTCTCTGATAAGCCAACCCCTATTGAAACACTAATCCTTCCTCCTCAGTCTTTTGAACTTTTGTAATTCTGAAGGCACTAATTAGTCTGAAAGCAAAACTTGACACATAAAGGACTTTCTTCCTTTTTCTTCTTAAGCCACACAATTAACTTTCTGTAACTGAGACTGAAACCATAGTTGCTACTTCACACTTGGGGCAAGTTTTTGTGAGGCCCTTTTTGCCTTCAATTCCTCTACTTGAGAGCAAGAATTAGCTGATTTTTAAAGAACTATTCCTCCATGAGTTCCGTGTTGTTAAATGCTGTTTCCAAGAAATAATGATAACTTCAGCATGTTATATACTATTTCTGACAACATCAGTTCTCCAAATGCTTCCACACTAGTTTGATAAAGAATTAAAATAGATGGCCAATTGTATCCCCTCTAGATAAATACATTGTGATATATTTCAGTCTATGCAATGTCCTCTACTTTAGCTTCATAACATCTATTGCTGACAGAAGAGGCTATCAGGAAGCTCAGCTTGGTTTTCCATACTTTCAAGGCTTTCAGCTTAATGTATAGCAATGTTGACCATAAATACATTACAAATAAAACACATTTGTCATTCATGTTTTATTTCATTTTCAAAAAATGTCTCTTATCCACCTTGCACAAATTACTTAAACTGTTTAGAGATGTACATTTTATTAGTTTTCATTTGAAATTCATTTTTATTTTTATTAAATAGCTCCTTCTATATAAATTCCTTAAGTGTGTGAACAAGCCTTTAATAGCTAATGAAAGACCACTAGAATATTAGTAATTATAACATTAGGGGTAATAGAGTAACCATTAACAATATTGACATTTTGTAGAAAGAATTAATATAATTTAATATTTAGAAAATGCCATTTGTAAAAATTTTCATTGCTAATGAAGCCCATTGCTTTTTCTTTCTCTAAAGCCACGGTTTATTGATATTCAATTATAAACATAAAAATGTGTCTTTCATCATGCAAAATTTCCAAAGTAAATTACATGCAATAGTAGGATTTAATTTACTACCTTGTCAAAATGCTATTTCTGTAGCAAGGAGTGTGAATCTGTGCTTTGGCTCCATTTCTATTACATCCACGTCATATTCCTGACACACCGATGTACATCCCTAGTGAATCGTTGTTAAAGCGCTGCTTCATCACGAGAAGGGCAGAGCTGAGATCACTGTCTTGCTTCAAGGTTAGCTTTCTTGTCCATGCAGAAACTTGAGTAAGTAATCTGTGTGACCCACAATACAGCAAGTCTATACACCTTGATGTGTGGCAAGGAGCTTTAGAAAACAAAAATCAAAATATAAATATTGTTGTTTATTGCTGCTCTTTGTATTGCTTTAGCTTTGCCATTGTTTTTACTGTATGGAAAGGGAATTTTTCATGAATCATTGCAGGGGCTTGAGGAGGTAATAAGCAAAATAATAAGCAAAAGGGGATTATATTCAGTACTGCAACCACTGGTCCTGTGTTTGCAAATTGCTGGTGGTGTCCAGTGCAAGCTCCCTAGCATGCCATGCTTACATGTCTCCCTCTGTAAAGCGAGCATAATATTCCTGTCTTGTTCAAGTAAAACAGTTGCAGTGATTCTGAAATAAACTAGTACACAAGAGATTCATAAATAAGGCAATTGTGTCAAAAATGCAAGTCAAATTCAAACCTCCAGATAGTAGGAAATAAGTTTTTGGTTGAGTTTTACTTATTTGTTTAAAAGTCAGAGCTACTCAAAATAAGGAGAGAAAGAGTTCCTAATCACTCATTCTCTCCCAAAACATCTACACTACCGCGGTTGGTCCTGGTCGAAACCCGGAACCAAGAGCTTCATCGAAGTCTCCCTTAGGGGTGGCAGGGACTCGAGCGACTGGACCCCCACTTCACCTCTTTCCCAAGTACAGTAACAAAAAGCTGGATTGCACATGGAGAAACTGAGAAGTGAACTCATGGCATGCTGGAGTCATAGTTCTGAACTGCTACACCGTGGTGCCAGCCTACAGACAGTACAAATTCCTAAATGCTTTTTCTAACTCTCTCATTTTTTTCTATATAGGCAGACAAGTATATAAACCAAAATACTCCCATTTTTGAAAGCATATTAAACCCAATAATGAGATGTCAGTCTCTTGATTTCCAGCATGTATATTATCTTTGAGAAATATACAAGTGATTCAGTTATATTTACAATACACTGATATTTTGATTCTATTTTTACTGTAAAGTCCTTACCCTTTCATTTGACAGGTAAGAAGAGACATCTTCCAGTTGTTGGCTAACCCTGTGAAATGTTGCAAAAGTAGGGGTTGAGAACCTGGAATTCACTCTTGGCTTTCAAAGGGTAGCAGGAACTGCTTGAGCCATTGCTGCTACATCCCATCGGGCACATTATCAGGAAGCTGCCTTATAAGTGGAGTGAGGATCCAGCTCTGGGATTCTGACACTGAATATAGGTGACCCAATTGGTATTATAACTGCTGCACAAACACTTGTTCCCACTATTTTCAAACCTTGTTTATAAAATAGTTGGGCACACCCTGTATCCTAAGGGGCAGAGAGTAACTACAGAATATATGGATTGACATTCTTCAGGAATTGTAAGATGAAGAGCTGAAAATCTCTGAGTGGAGACAGGTGGATAGTTACCTTAGAGTCAAAAGCTAGACTCACACTCCCCCAGCTCTTGGTAAATCCCACCGACCTATTTACCTATCAATGATTTCTCACCCAGAACCTACTTCCCTTCACAGAGTATCTCAAGCTGTATCATGAAACATCCCCCTTTTCAAGATCATATGAAGACTAGCAGTGGGGAAGGGTGATATGGCTTCCTGCACACACAGGATGGAAAGCAGAAGCATCTCCCCTCTGATCCTTCCCCACCTGATCCTCTCTATCCCTAACAAGTTGCACATGAACCAGCGATCTCCTCGCCTTTTAAACAAACTTTTTAAAAATGAAAACTAATACAAGTACACAGATAAGGAAAATTTGTTTTAATTATTGATAATATGGCCCCCCAGTAACATTTTCTTTAAAAATAGCAATCTTGGGCTCAGCACGATTGCGTAGTGGTTAAAGTCCTCGGCTTGAACGCACCAGGATCCCACATAGTCGCCCATCCTGCTTGTGGCCAGGGAAAGCAGCAGAGGATGGCCCAAAGCCCTGGGACCCTGCACCCTGGAGACCCAGAAGAGGTTCCTGGCTCCTGGCTTCAGATTGACTTAGCTCCAGTCATTGCAATCACTTGGGGAGTGAAGCATCGGAGGGAAGATTTTCTTCTCTGTCTCTCCTTCTCTCTGTATATCTGCCTTTCCAATAAAAATTAAAATAAATCTTGAAAAAAATAGCAATCTCATTAAGAATATCATATGGGAAGAAAATATTAAGCCGAATTTCTACATGATTAAAAATATAAATTGTTTAAATCTAATTCTCCTAATACCAATGCTATTTAAAGACAATTAAGTGTTATAAGACAGTACTTAATTAGCTTTTATTCTATTTAATAGTATCTTTTATGTATTAATGGGATATAAAACAGTGCCAAACAGACCATTTCTAAACCTGTGACAATTTCATACAGAGACTCAGCATAGCCTTACAAAAGGGATTAAATCATTGCTGAAAAAGCAAACTTTCATTTCCAAGGCTTCATATTTTTTTCCACAAACTTATTTCTAGGAGGAAGTAATATTATTCCGTGGGAGGGGAACCTCACCAAACCTGGTCTGGATATTACTCTAAATCGAGGTTTACTCACACTTGGAGACGCTACCAGAGAGAGAGAGGACACTAAAATAAAGCAACTTATGGCCCTTCTGTAGAGAAAACCTGACAATGGCAGCTGGCAGAGATGTTAAGAAGTCTGTCCCTGGGGTATGGGAACCTGGTTCACACAGCTAAAAACCTGAGGTGTGACAGGAGCGTCTTTCACTCTGAGGCTTAAGCACTCTCAGATAACCCTCATTTCCTAACCCATGTTTTGGCTTATCCCTTCCTATCTCTTAGTTCTAGTTTCAGGTAGGCTTCTGTTTCCTGTTTATCACGTAGCTATAGGGGTACAGTAGACCCAGCCTCATGTCATCCCAGGTACAAGCTGCAATGAAGAGAGAAGGTCTGCTTCCTCTCAGACCACCAAGATATGAACACACAGAGCAGGCATATGCACTGAGCTGGAAATTCTATTTGTGCTGTTAATTATAGCTATGTCCTCATAAAATGATAGATGTGATAGTATCTATCTGTGTGATAAAATCCATGAATAATATTTAAAATTCAGAGTTCCTTATTCATTAGTAATTTCCTAGAGAACTTTAATTCTAGTCTCTTCACTTGGATGTATTGCAATAATAAAAATATTATAAATGCATGTAGCGTTTTAGGGAACATAACAAAGAGGTCTTTGGATATTAAAAATATGAAATTATTAAAAAACAATATAGAGAAGTATCTACAATAAAATTTGCCCACATTTCCATTTAATATATGAAGCTGTCTTTCACAGATGACAACCACTTTTTATAATGCCTGAGGCTGCTCAACTGGGAGAAGGATTTTGCCATGACATCTGTTCCTTGTGGAAAATAAAATCAGTCTAATGTTATTATATTCTGCAATGACACCATTTACTACACTGAGAAAGGAGAGCTTTAAACAATTCAAGTCACAACAAATCGCAATTATTTCATTTCATTTTGTATGCTAATGGATCAGATGTATCAGAGGAAAAATGGTATACGTGGAAAGGCAACTGGGAACTAACTGCCACATTGTCATATACCAGCAGAGTAGGCAAAAAGAGTTTAGTCAAAGTTATATCATAAAAATAAAATTGCAAGCATTTGTCATTTTGTTCTACTAATATTTTGTGTACAAGTTACTATTTCAATCACGTCAATATCAGGACAAAATAATTTGTACAGTGAAACTTGTAAGATGCCATGTCATTTTATAAGGGAAATAATTTATTAAGGACACATGGTATAATGTACATATAGTTTAAGTTTACTTGCTAGAACTGTCCTTCCCAAAATGAGAACTACATATTACATGTAATGTAATTTCAAAAGTGGCTGCCATGGCCAAATAATTTAGCTTTCTAAAAAATTTATTATGTTTCATCTTTTTACCTTTAAAATAGTTACAAAAACACTTCAATGTGTTTGAAGCAATTTGGCCACGGAGGTCTACAATTTTAATATTTAATTTCATGAAATATCACTAGAGAACACATAGCTGTGATTAAAATCTAGTGTGGGAAGAGAAGTGTGTAAAAGATTCAGACACTGAGTATGAAAAGAAATTGGTATAAAGAAAGTGCAAAACACCTCTAAGAAATTTACAGTGGTTGTCATGTTGAATAATAGTTTGAGCTAAACACAATTCACTGATATAATATATACCTGTTGAATATTTAATAATTATAGTAATAATAACAGCTTACGTTCTCCTGAAGCTGATGGAGAGCCTAGAAAATGAGAACATGACTGGGGACAGATAGTTACCGACCCACATAGCCAGACAGGACTTCAAGGAGGCTTCTCTGGAGGACCTGAGTTGGGTTCTCCCTGAAGACTAGGCCTCCTTTGTTGAAAACAAATCCATCAGAATGCATATTCCATAGCAACCTTAAATTAAAGCATTGAGAGTCCAAATCTTCCTCCTTGCATGAGTATGTAATGGATAGAGCTGGTGAATTTGACAAGAGCCTAAAAGTTCAGGAAGGCAAAAAGGGTATATGTTTGATTGATTCTAAGTATAATCTACCTAGTTCACAATGGTCATATAGCTATTTGGAAAGAATGGCACTTCTTCACCTCCAGTGGGCCCTTACCTAATATCATATCAACTTATCTTTGGTTTTCTCCCCCTGGGAAGCAGGAATTAAACACTTTAAGAAATGGTCAAAACTGAGAGAAACTAACCAGTTGATCAGTCAAGAAAAATCCTTCCCTACGGACTTCACAGATCCCATTGATTAGAGAGAAGCCACTTCAAGAGCTCAGGCCACCATGTTCTGTAAAGACCCAACAGACACATTCTGAATGTTACAGTCTCCAGCCGAGTGGATGTCTTCAGTGTAAAGAGCAAACGGTCCATCCTCCTTCATCCTGCCAGGGGAAGGCACTTAAACTCTCCATCAAGCTTTCAACATGTGACGGATAAGGCTTTGCTTCTAGTTTATAGAGGTTATTTATAGGGAGAAAAAAAACTCTTCATGTTAGAAACCTTTCTTCAAATAACCAATTTTGAAAGTTCACACTTCTCACTTCCTTTCCTGGACTAATCATGAGAACGTCCCCTTTCATTGGTCTTTTGAGTGAATCAATATACTTACATGCTGCTAAACTTTGAAAGTTTGCAGCCATTATTATTATTATTATTATTATTATTTCAAATCCTTGTTCTACATTGCTCTCCCAATACCACTACTGGAACACACATTACAGAGATGTTAAAAATATTTTGTTGGTGCTATGATACCATAAAGCTCTGTTTCTTATTTCTAACAAGTCATATGATTGTTCAAATTTAGTGATTTCTACTATTATATCTTCAAATTCACTCTTCTGCCAGGTTTAGTTTTCTTTGACCAATGAAGTTTTCATTTTTATTATTGCATTTTCATTTCTAGTGTCATTTTGTCCTTCCTTATATTCACTATAGCTTGCAAATACTTTCATTTTCCCGTAGTTTAAATAGCTATTTGAAAGGCAGAGAGAGGACAGAGCAGTGTTTAGGAGGAAAGGGCAGAGCAATGTGGGTGTCTCAAGCAGGAACTTAAATCCACTGTGTCACACACCACACCCAGTTTTTCGTTTTTAAAATGTTGAGGGCTGCTGGCTGTGTAGACTTTGTGGGATGATTACACAACTCATCAGAACACCCCCAACATTTTTGCCATTTCATTATTGGTGTCATTGATGATCTGTTCTCAAATTACTGAGGTACCTCTCAGTTATTTCTGCATTATGTTCTATACACTCTCATTAAATTATGTGTTTCTGGCCTTTTCTCAATTTTAAGGAGGACCTGTTTTATTATCAGTAAAAGTAGCAGGAGCAGGAGCAGCAACATTTAGCAGGAAGCCACATATTTAGACTGTTCTTCTGTGTAATATTGATTCAATGTCAATTCACTTGTTTTCAACTTCTTTGTATTAATATTCAGATCTGTCCTGAGTGTGCACTATCCAGTGGTCAACCTGTATCTTGGCAGTGAGCACTCAAACTTATTGGTTGAAATAATAATTAACAAAAATACCTTTCTGAGTTGATATCTTGGAATTTCTTGCTTCTCTCTGATATGCAGGATACTTACTCTTTCTTAAGAACTTTCTCTTTCTTTATTCTTTTTTTTAATTATAGAGGGAGAGAAAAAGGAAAACAAAGATAAGGGGCAATAATTTCCCACTCCCAGAGTTTTGTCTCTGGTGTTTTTTTTTCCTTTGTCACTAGTGCTGGATACTTCAGCTTATGCAACATTTACTTGAAAGCTTCAGTATGAAGGGACAGAGAAGAAATAAAAGAAGGAGGTCCCACACTCTCCAGATGTGTTAGGAATGCTTTGATGTGTTCCTCAAAGCACAGTTGCAGAACTTCCGTGTCCCTCTCAGGGCCTTTAAGGATGCTCATTTCTAGATTTCGGGCTGCACTGCATTCTGAATCAGTGATACTCAAGAAAAACTCAATGGTGAGATAAACTCTGCTCAAGGGTGATGCTATTGTTCTTCTCCAATCTCTTGGTATTTCTGTGACACATTTTTAAAAAGTCCCCTACATATGTTTACATGTACAGAAGTTTCTTAGCTTCTCTTATCCTGAACTGAAACTCAACAATTGTTTCAGGAGGACACATTTTTAGAATCTGAGACTGTTGATTTCTCACACTCTTTGCTTATATTCCAAGACATAGATTGTGTGGCACACCTTCCACCCATATATCTGATGTCCTGTTTAAAATGACTGGTTTTCAATGGTGATTGAAGCCCTTGATCTATGCAGTTTCTTCACAGAATAGTGACTTTGAACTGATATGTGGCTGTGGAATTTCCTAGTGATTCTTCGTCATCATTTATTGCTTATCACATCAGTGAGACAAATCAATGACAGTAATATCCAACAAGGGGATAATTGCCTGCTAGAAGATGCTTAAATTTAATTCCCAATGTGGAAACATAGCATGGTAAAACTGAGTTGTTTTGAAGAAAACAGGGTTTACCATAAGTTTTTCCAGTGATCACAATGATTGTCTCCAAATGTGCTTCATTATCTATGGAAGTAGAGGCTGTGTGGAGTGTTCCTTCTCAGAAGGGAATAGATTGGGCTTTTAAAAATAGGAAGAAATGCCTTTATAACAGACATTGTTTATACTAAACACATTTCTTGCTATGCAAACAATATAAAAATTAAGGGTTTTTTTTTTTTGTCCTTTCTGTAGTTGATTCCCAGTTAGTACTTCTCATATGCTTAAATTCTTTCAGCGGAAAGATGCATGGAAATGGTATGAAATAGATGGTTTGCTGAAAAGTATATATAGAAATGGGCACTCAATCATAATCTCTATAGTGGGAATTATGCCAACCAAGCTTCCCATTCTACTTCTTGCCATGCCTTTGTCTTAACTCTATGAATCATACTACTTCATTAAAAGTTCAAATGTGGGCCCGGCACGATAGCATAGTGGTTAAAGTCCTCACCTTGCACGCACCAGGATCCCATATGGTCGCTGGTTCTAATCCTGGCAGCCCTGCTTCCCATCCAGCTCCCTGCTTGTAGCCTGAGAAAGCAATTGAGGACGGCCCAAAGCCTCGGGACCCTGTACCCATGTGGGAGACCCAGAAAAATCTCCTGGCTCCTGGCTTCAGATCGGCTCAGCTTCAGCCGTTGCGCCCATTTGGGGAGTGAATCATCGGATGGAAGATCTTCCTCTCTGTCTCTCCTCCTCTCCATATATCCATCTTTCGAATGACAAATAAATAAAATCTTAAAAAAATTCAAATGCACCTTTCCACATTTTCCTTTGTAGTATTAGTACTCTGTTCTGTTTTTCAGATGTCTGACAGCAACATCAACCTGGTAACGTCTTTGCTGGTATGTCATGTAAGCAGAGGTGTTGGACCTTGGCCCTGGGGAAAATAAGGATTGCGTAAGTTCAGAGAAGGGATGGATTTGAACAAAATTCAGGTTCCAGAAATGTAAAGGATGCATTTGACTTTGAATAAAAATAAACATTCAAGTAATAAATGACAATAATATTGATAGGCTTTACTTTTCTATCAAACTTGAGTGAAAAGAATATTTAAATCATTCACCTTATATGAAAAATATGCAAATCAATCTCTCACCCTAAGTATTTAAAGTCTCTCTATTCTGCTTCCCCAGTGACTTTTCCTCCAGAATTAAAGATGATGGCTGGTGAGGCCTGTGTCTGCTCTTTTGTGAGCCTTCAAGTCACGAATTGAAGCATTAACAGCCCTCATGACTCTGTCCTTGTATTTTTAAGCTGCTGACTTGTGAAGAGTTCTCCAGAGGAGAAGTGACGTCCCTGCCTGGCACTAGGATGGCGTTTATAACGCATCGCTTACACAGCCATTCTCCAGGTTTCAGTTACATTTGGAGTAACTCATGCCTATACTCATTATTGACACAGGAGCCTTCAGTTTTAAAGTAGTTCATAAGGTGTTTTTAAATAATGTCTAAATTGCACCTCTTTGGTGTGACTACAGTTGTTTTCAGCGTGCCCATATTTCTCTTGGATTTCTGCTCTAATTTCTCTCCTCACATTTTCAAACAGCTGTTCCTTCCTCTTTCAACTTCTCTTGTTTCATAAGTATCCCTAATGAGCCAGCAAGAAGTCTACAAAATCCCTCCAAGCCATAATAAATGCAAAGACAGTATTTTACAGCTTTTATTTGTATACCATTTAAATTCTAAATCCAAAATTAGACTCATATATACAAACATGGATTACTAATGCTAATTTTCCTTTTATCTTTTTTGCATGAAAATGAAGACTTGTTTTCTTTACATATACATAATTGTGTAAGGCTTTGATAACTAATAATAAATACACAAAATTTAAATTAAACAATCAAATGGTTTGTGTGTTCATAGAAACGTTCAGTTTATGAGTGTGTGACAGCCGAGGCAATGGGAAATGGTGGCAGGTTAAATCTCCTGAAACATTTCTGGGATGTGTCCATGACCTGATCTTTGCCATGACCTCGGGTTCTCAGACAGTCTCAAAGGGAAGTGAGACTGCTTATCACAAGAAAATATCTCATTCTAGGATGAGGTCTTGCTTTTCCCTAACAGCTCACAATTCAGCTGATTGCCTCAACTTGGTTTCTGTGGAACTGGAACGACCTGTTTGTCTGGTTCAGTTGTTCCCTACTATATATGATGCAGTTCTTATGGATTGGATAGTTTGAAGAACAAGAAGCTTAAATATATTGGAGTTTAGTGTCTTGTGCCGTTTCAGCGGATTAGGTAATATGTATCACGCACTGACATAAGCTTGATTGATTGATTTTGATTATGTGCCAGTACTCTTATAGATGATTGGATGATCGTCGCTTAAAGACCCTGAACACAGCTGCTCGGGGCTGGGCAGTTCCCCTCTTCCATGTGTGGTGGAACAAGACAGTCTACCAGCTGGTAGGTAAAGAGCGTCTAAATAGAGAGCTTCCCCTGAGCTTCTAAGAGTTTGTTTCAGACTCATTTCTGGGATAAATATGGTCAAATCACAGCAAGCACAGAAAGCAGGACTGGATATAATCAATAAAGAAATCTCTTATTTTTTTTTCTTCTTGGAATTCCATGGAGAAACTTTCCATTACACATTTGTTTTCCTCCAAATGTTCATATGCTGGAGGCTTGAGAGATGATCAGACATTTAAGAGGTAGATCTAGCAGGAGGAATTAAGATTTTTGAAAGCTCTGTCCTAAAAGATTAACACAGTTTTTTCTTGGGTTTCTGAGTCAGTTCTTGCCTGAGCAAACTATTATAAGAAAAGCTTAACCCCCGACTTGCTCCCTGGCTTCCTGTGTCGTGTGTAATCACTCATTTACACTAATTCATATCCTGGTGCCTTCCACTGTTAGACACTCACTGACATCAAACTGCCGGGAACCACCCATTCTTGGACTCAGTTTCCAAAATTTTGAGCTAAATACACCTCTTATTACAAAGCAGTCTGTCTCAGGTACTTTGTTATACTAATGAAACACAGACTAACATACTCTGCGGTTCATTTGGGGTTTATATTCTTTTTAATGTTTAAGGTCCCTTCTTACATGTGCTTATTTTCCACTTTTTGCTCTTCCTTATTGTTCTATGAAATATAGTACATAATGGAAAGTTTTTAGATTCCCCTTCATTACAACATCTTCAAGTTTTTACAAAAGTTATTGCCATATTTCTCCTTCGTCAAAGTTCGTTTATATTTACTTGCTTAATTCTGAATGCGCTGTTCTAGTTTGTGCTAACAACTTTGGAGGGTTCTTCCCACAAGTGCCATTCAGATGTGCATGTTACAACTTAACTGCAAAAAAAAAAAAAAGAGATAATTCTGATCATAGTAAGTAAGTGGATTTGATCTTGCTTGGCCACTGAAGGTGAGGCAATCTCTTATTTCATCCTATAAACAACTTTAACTAGTAAGTTAGTGGCAAACTGTAGAAAATGCAGGACTGTATGACTGAAATAAACACATAATAAAATTAGCACATAGAAGTAGTGCAAATTAATAGACAATGTTGGAGAAATATTACTGTCAAAATAAAATTATGTGGAACTTTCTGTTGGCAGAACAGTGAGGTGAAAATCAGTGAGTTCCATTCTATCTATCAGATAAGTAAGGTGTCAAAAATACTTGACATCAATACCCCCCAAATTAGGTGAAATATTCTTAGACTGGAATTAGTTTCAAGATCTGTGCAGCTAGAGAAAAAGCCTCCTGGATTCATATTCTGATAATACCCTGAGAAGACAGTTTCTATGAATTGTCACAGACTGTGTAGATTATCATTAGTCGGACATTCATGAGAGTGAGGATTGGTGTCTAAAAGGAGACTCTAACACCTTCATGGAATTTGCCTCCAAGGAACCCTCCATATGTTATTTCTCTCTCAGGGTGCCCTTAAGGGCTGGGTCTCCCACATGGGCGAAAGGAACTTAGATACTTAAAATATCATTACCTAGCAAGATGTGCATAAGCAAGAAGTTGCTGACTCTTTAATATAACACATAAATTTCCCAAGTAACAACCAGTAAACAAAGACTCAGTCTTAGCCTAGTTTTATATGGATTTTGAATGTGGATAGTATGGTGCCAGAGCCAGCACCACCAGGCTAAGTTTCCACCTGTGACTCCAGTATCCCATATGGGCACTGGTGGATCCATTCTTGATACAGCTCTCTCCTAATAACCTGGGAAGCAATGGAGGATGGCCCAAGTTCTGAAGTCCCTGCAATTATATGGGACACCTTGAAGAAGCTGCTGACTTTGAACCAGCCCAGGCCATTGCAGCCATTTAGAGCGTGAAGCAGCAGATGGGAGATTACTGTCTCTATGTCGCCTTCTCTCTTTAACTCTGCCTTTCAAATAAAAAAAAATAAAGTTCTTTAAAAAATGCATATAATAATGATCAGATTTTTGAAGTTATTAAATGCTCAAAAGCCCTTATCACCATATTTAATTCATCAAAAAATCTTTTATCACTTCATAAGTAGTAACAATATAAGTATTTGCTATTATTGCTAATTTTGCTTCAGCAGCAAAGGATGAGTAGGAAAAATATAAGAAGCCTACTTATAGTGATTTCTGTATTAGGGATCTAGCCTTCCTAAAGAACCAGAACAGTCCAAAGCCGAAAAATACTACAATTCTCTGCGCAGAGATAGATAGTATAACAATAACATTGTGGTTCCAGGACAGAAGCAGCTGTTACATCGATATTTTTACTAAACTAGAAATGATTTGCTCACTTGTGTATACAGCAAAAACCATAAGCATATGAATCTTGACTATCTGTATAAGCACACGTTGACTGACTCTGGCAAACAAGCAAATATATCTATGCTTCAGGTCTTTTGGGTCTCAGAGAAAAATGTTGTTATCAATTCATGAGGGTTAAAGGCTATCCCCACCCCCCAAAAAAAAGACAACGTTGAGGGTAAGTGAAGTAGAATTTTGCCAGGCATAAATGAATAAACCAGGGTACAACTCATGCTAATAAAATAATTTGTTAAGATATGAACAATGTAATTCAATTTGTTCAATGTTTGTTACTTATTATGTGACATCCTAAATCTTTGGCTGCTAACATTTGGAATAGTGAGATTAAAGCCTTCTGTAGCACCAGGGACTTCACCTCCAAGAAGAGCAAAAGCAAAAATGCATTATCACTAGCATGAATTAAAATCGAAGGGTCTAATCCCATTGACTCTGAACTCTACTTACAAGCGCTGTTTTCATTATTTGCTGTTTTGCATTGTTTTAAAACCAAGAGGAAATCTATGAACTTTTTTTTTTTGGCTTTTTAAAGGACTGATTTATTTATTTGAACATCATAGCCACAATGAGAGAGGAAGAGACAAGAGACTGTAGGGGGTTGCAAAGGTCAGGACTGAATCAGGATGAAGCTAGTAGCCAGAAGCTCCTTCCAGGTCTCCCACATGGCTGGCAGAGGTCTAAACCCCTGGGCCATCTTCCACTGGCCTCTAGACAGTTAGCAGGGAGCTCAATCAAAAGCAGAGCATCAAGGAATTGAATGGATACCCAAGCTGGTATCCAACTTACCACATCGCAACGCTTGCTCTTGGTTTTCTTTTTATTAACTACTCTTAGCTTTTGAATCTATTGTAGGGAATTTAATGTTACTAATGACATGAATATAAATTTCATTGTTAGCATGTACAGTGCATCCAAATATATTTTTATTATATTTAGTTAATCCATCCAATGATTAATTCTCTTGGAGCCAGTTGCATGACATGCTTAACTTAGTCTATTTTATCTATGGCTCCTCAGTCTTACTTAATATTCTTCTAGTTCAATCCACATTTGTCTAGACTATTTTCTCTGCTATTTTGTTATATTGAACAAACTAGCTATTTTCAGTAGAAATTAAGAAAAAACTCTGCACAGTAGGTAGAGACATGCATGTGACCTGGTTTATCTGTGTGGTTACCTTAGCTGATGACCTTTCCTTTGCTCTGTGTATCTTGGGGTTTTTAAGGTAGTAAGAAAAGTAAAGTAAAAAACAGAGTGAGCAAAGGCTAGGGGCACTGCATGGTGGCCTGTGACAGACGAGAAGGGGCTGTCTGGGTTCACAGTGCTTACTGGGTCTGCTTTCAGATTCAGCTTAGATCTGAGATCCTGGTTGGTCAGTAATTCTGTGCTATTCAGGGAACTTGGGGTGATGGTCAGGTGGTCTTCATTACTCTATGCTAGACCTGAAATTCTTCTGCCTGCACCCAGAATTCCCATAAACAAAACTCCTTAGATGAGTCCTGACCTCTCCAGTGTTACCTATTAGAGAAACAAATGCTATTCTGGGTCAGGTGATTAAAAGCGTCTAAATGCGGCTATACTGTTTGCTCAGTTCATATTATTCTTTCACTCCAAAGTGTATGCTTTGGGATTTTGTGCATCTTATGCCTGATCTTTCTGTCCTCCCTCAGTGGGCTTCTTGGAAAAGACCATCTTTAAAGGCTTGCAATTTATATATATGTATATTTAAATATACTATTACATTATTAAATCAATTAATTTGTGGACAGGATGATTATGCCCCCTTTTTGTTGTATATGTTTCTGAAACCCTAAGTCTTCCTAATGATTATTTTCATTATTATATGTACTACTTTCATATTCTTTCAGTTATTCCTATTTGCTATTTATTTTCTTGCCTTAAATTTACAATTTATATAGTTGTTTATTATTTTAAAATCCAGAGTTACAGAGAAAGACAAAGAGAACTTCCATCTACTGATTCACTTCCCATATGGCTGCAATGTCCAGCACTTGACCAGACGAAAGCCAGGTCTCTCACATTGGTGCCAGGGGTCCAGACCCTTGGGTTAGCCTCAGCTGCTCTTCTCAGGCTACTAGTTGAAAGGTGGGTTGGAAGTGAAAGAGCTAGAATATGATCTCCTGCCAATATGGAATTCTGGCATCTGAGGCAATGGCTTTATATACTTCACCACAATGCTTGCCCATTTTTTAAATTTCTTTTTCTCCAAAATAAAGTGGTGTATCAACTCTGAATTAAGAGTAAAAATCCTTTAAGAAGAATGAGTCCATATTACATTCTTTGAAGACCACATTCTAGTCTTTGAATTTGAGAGACAGGAAGCTAAACATCTGAAGAGGAAAGAAATGTACTCATTGAGTACTGCCCAGAAACAAAGAAGAGGGCTGTACACCAGCGGGGTGTTGGAGATGTTCAGTGTGGAAGCATCACATTTACAGTTGGATAAGCTATGACATTCATAGTCAGGTATGTTATCAAGCTCCAAAAAGGGCACATATTTTCTTTTAATTTAGGATTCCTTTTACTTCTTCCTCTCACTGGAGTGTCTCATCAGTATTCAGAAGTATTGAAAGATAGATAGATAGATAGATAGATAGATAGATAGATAGATAGACAGAGTCATTGTATTTGGCTAGGATTATATTGAGTTAATTTCCCAGGAAGAAAAAAAAAAACAAGAGTCCAGTAAATGCTGAGCTAAAAACTAATTTAAATCAAGAAGGTCAATGTGCAAAGGGAGAAATCCAAAGGAAACAGCAGGATTTGTAATGCGGTTATAGCTTTTGCTCTAACGAACTGTGAGAGTCCCAGACTTCTCATTTTTATAAATGAGGCTTCCTGCAATTACAATTGGATTATCATATTTGGACTTGTAAGAGCAGACTATAATAATTTTATGATTCTTTGATTCTCTTTATTTTCAACAAAACTTATTTTCTGTGCTCAAATATAAAGTGAAAAAATATCTACAGGGGATAAAAGTATCTCATCTTGGGTTTCATAATGCTTAATAATCTGCATTGTAATATAAAATTTCAAAATTGAGTACATGGTAAAATTAGTCCCTGAGGAGAATAAATGGAACATTTCTGCATTGAAAACAAAAGGTCATGGAGAGCAGCTGCCTTTCTTTGTAGTATTTATCATATATGTATATTTGGTTTAAGTAATTCTTGTGGGAGATCAGTGAAACTTCAAGAAGTTCAAACATTTCAGTGTCTAAATCTCAAGGAAAAGAATGGGAAGTGGTTGAGCACCTGGCAGAGTGTGAGTCTTCATTTCACAAGTTACATATGCTGAGCAGAGTTACTTAATCACGAAATTTTAAAGTATTTTAAAATATAGTCATTTTATAAGAAACATTTATGTTGGTTTACCCTGGTTTCTTTAAACATTTTAAATCTATACAACTCCATATTGAGATACAAAGAGAGAACTGAAAATCGGCCCATAGGAAAAAAAATCACTTTTAAAAAATCCTACCTCCCAAAATATAATCCTTTTACTTGTAAAAGTATTCTTTTTCAAATTCACAAAATACCATAATTGATATTGCCATATCATATTGATATTGCTCGTTACTATTGTTTTCCCAAACAACATTTCACTTAGCAAAGTATGAACAATTCTATTTCTCTATGTCCCATCAATGTCGGGGTTTCATTCTTTCTTAATTATTGGTCTTAAAAAGCTGCAATTAAAATTTTTTCAAGGCCTACTTAGTGGTTCTGCAGGCTAATTCTCTGCCTGTGGCACCACCATCGCATATGGGCTTTGGTTTGTGTCCCGGGTGTTCCACTCTCCAGGAGAGTGACAGTTCTAGGTTCCTGGCTTCAGATCAACTCAACTCTGGCAGTCGTGTCCATCCCTTAAAAAAAAAAAAAAAAAAAAAAAAAAAAAAACACTTGTCAATGTTATTTTTCTCCGTTGTTTTAAGAATTAAAAATTTTCTATCGGGCCCGGCGGCGTGGCCTAGCGGCTAAAGTCCTCGCCTTGAATGCCCCGGGATCCCATATGGGCGCCGGTTCTAATCCTGGCAGCTCCACTTCCCATCCAGCTCCCTGCTTGTGGCCTGGGAAAGCAGTTGAGGATGGCCCAATGCATTGGGACCCTGCACCCGCGTGGGAGACCCGGAAGAGGTTCCTGGTTCCCGGCATCAGATTGGCGCGTACCGGCCCGTTGCGGCTCACTTGGGGAGTGAAACATCGGATGGAAGATCTTCCTCTCTGTCTCTCCTCCTCTCTGTATATCCGGCTTTCCAATAATAATAAATCTTTAAAAAAATTTTTTTCTATCGATGAGGAAAAATGTACTTGGATGACATTGATTTCACAACCAGCACCAAAATAATCATTGTAATCCCATTTTTCATTTTTTTATCGAAGTACTTATTTATTGAAAATAAATAAGTTAATTTTTAAAAATGTTAATTTTCTTAGGAGAGCAAAACTTACCACAATGGCTTAGAAAGGGCATCTTGCTTGTCATTATTTGTCAATGAAAAACAAACTGTATGAAATTTACTGAAACAATTCAATTTAAAATTTGACTAAAAGGAATGTCAATAATTATATGGAATGAGAATAAGTCAATTTATTCTATCATTATTCCAAATGTTGCCTATATCAAAAGAAAGTCACAGAGCTGCTAAAAAATTGCTTAGTCTTTGTATCTTCTTATTCTAGACACAAAACTAAAACTTCACATATGTCTTCTAATTTTGCCTGTTTGAAATAGCACTAAAGCAAGGGAATAAAATATGATACACTAAAGAGCTTATTTGCCTATTTGGACCTATAATTTTTAAACATACATCTTTGTTTAAATCCATGCCTAGGCTACACTGGAGTTAATATGAGCCCTAAAACTAGTGAAATAGTCTATTTATATCACATATCATGAATGATTTTGTGCTTTGAAAATGGAGATTTGGAGAATCAGTACATAAGTGATTCTAAGGAGAAAAATCTGATATGAAAGATATCCAATGGAACTAACAGCCTCATGAGAGTCAAAGAAATCACCTGGTCTAAAACTGTGTATACTGGTGGTCCACTGAAAAGTTCATGGAAGAAAATGCATGAATTAACACACCAAGCTCCTGCCTGCAGTGCCAGCATCTCATATGAGTATTAGTTGGTATCTTGTCTGCTTCATTTCATACCCAGTTCCCTGCTTATGGCCTGAGAAAGGTAAAGTGAGTGGTTCAATTCCTTGGGCCCCTGTACCCATTTTGGAGACCCAAAAGAAGCTTCTGGCCCTGGCTTTGGATTGGCTCAGCTCTAGCCTCAGTGACCATTTGGACAGTGAACCAGCAGATGGAATCTCTCTCTCTGCAATTCTGCATTTCAAATAAAAATAAAGCTTAAACATAAATAAATAAATAAATAAATAAATAAATAAACAAATTAAGTGTTGAAGGTTTATGTTATTTGCATCATTTGATCTCTTGAGATCAGGAATTTTTCATTTATTTAAATTTATTTATTTTTTCACATAGTAATTTGCATGTGATAGTAATTACTTAATAGTTGTTAAATAATAAATTAATCATATTGTTAGCTTGTTGACATTTTCTAATTGTCCTTCTGTTAATGCTCTTGTGAAACTTTATTTCTAATTAAATTATGAATTACTCAGAGAGTGCCTTCGGAGGCCGAGAACTCTGAGGTCACCCACCCCCATCTGGAGCTTCCACAGGGAATGGAAAAAGTCCAAACTCTGCCGTGCAGGAACCAACGTCATTAGAACAACAATTAGGAGCCCTGAGCGGTCCGCAGAAACAGAAGAACAATAAACTTCCTTCGGAACTAGGGAGGGGAACTTCCTCTGGTCCTTGCCTGGTTTCGGCTCTGGGTCCCCACTCTCTATTGCAATGATCATCAGGATCTCTCCAGAAACCCCTCAAAACAAACAAACAAACATACATACAAACAAAAAAACCTAGAATAGATAGACAACAACAAGGAAAGCTTAGAATCAGACAGGAAATGGTCAGCGTGGATTCACTCATACCTCACTAGGTGGGACACAAAGGTTAGTTACTCCTCACTGGGGTATTGAGGATTTCTCTGCACACCCCTCCTAAAAATGTTCTGCACCTAAACTGTTGACACGTGTCTTGTTAGAGTTATAAGTCAGTTCAGACCACCCGAAAAACAACCAGGTTCAGCAAAATCATGCTTCAACACTATAAACAGGTAAATACTAAAATGAAAATAGACATGAGACAGCTGAATAGTAATCTATAGCCATTTTAAGGTAAAAGTACCAGCTGCAAGACTTCTATTCTGGCTGCTCCACTTCCAGTCCAATTCTCTGTTAATGACCTAAGAAAACAGCAAAAGAGGATTCTAGTGCTTGGGCCCCTGTCACACAAAGGCAGTCCTTATTACAACTCCAGTTCCTGGCTTAATCCTGACCCAGCCCTGATCCTTGCAGTCATCTGGGAGAGTGAAGGAATAGATGCAAAATCTCTCTCTCTGTCTCTGTCTCTGTCTCTCTCGCTCGCTCTCTCTCTTTTCCTCTCTTTCTCTGACTCTCAATCTCTTTGAGTAAATCTGATTTAAATTAATAAATAAATCTCTTATATAAGTGAAAATATACACAGTACCCTTGCAACTGAAAATAAGAAAACAATTTTAAAAACTGGATTAAAAAATCAGAACAGATATCTTGCCAAGCAAGTGGTATCAATTACAAATAAACAAATTTCAATATTTGCAAATCCAAAGGCCGTGACATGCCATTGCAAATTGATTAAACTAGCAAAAATGCAAAAGAAGAGAATAATATAAGCCTTCATTCAAAACTCACAAAAATGCAAAAAATTGTATATTCATTTTAGAAGGGAGTTGGACAGTTTCTTACAATTTAAATATACTATTGCCATAGGATATAGCAATTTATCTACTTCATATTTCTAAAATCAACTAAATGTTACAGAGCGCAAAATCTACTCATAGGCATTTGGAGCAGTGTTACTAGAAACGTTCGTAAGTTGGAAGTAATCCAGATGCTGTTTCGTAAGTGAATTAATGAATGAATGAATGTGACACATCAAGAAAATGGATATCATTTACTCTAAAGTGAAGTAAGGTATCAAACACCAAAATGAAATGGGATTATTTGAAATTCATCTTACTAACTGAAAGGAATTAAAGATAAAATTCCATGTTCTATATGATTCCTGTGATATGACATCCTTGGAAACATTAAACTGTGATAATAGTAAAATGAACAAGTTTATCATTGGTGAAGAAATGAACAGGTAGAGTAGGGAGATTTATTAGAGCAATAAAATTATTATGTGTAATATTTACGTGGAGACATACCATTATACATTTGTTAATACCAATAGAATAAACAACACGAAGAATGAGCCATAGTGGACTGATAGTGATGTAACCATATGGGTTTATCGATTATATTAAATATATCCCTAATGTGGTAGGTTGGTAGTTTTGGAGGCTGTATTATGTGTTGTGTTTGCGTGTTTTGGGGAATTTAATTCCCCACTCAATTCTGCTCTAAAGCTGAAGCATCTAAACAAATTGAATCTGTGGAAAGAAGTGGTAAAGGAAAGAGAAAATAAAGCAAGAGAGTAAGAAAGCAGACAAGAGAGAAAAGGAAGAAAAAAATTAATAATTCCATAGATTTACACACACACAAAGTTTTAAAGATACAAGCACTCTGACAACATTTCCACTGCTACTGCTATTGTCTGGGTCCTGATGGGGAATCACAGTGCCAGTTCTTCTGCCCCTACCTGATAAACATGCTTGCTCACACTCCTGTGCTGAAAGACCCCAAGATTGCTGAGTCCTTTCTAATGAGTGGGCATTACAGTATCTTCTCTGAAATTGTTTCAATTAAGTCACGAGTGGTATTGTTTAATTGATCTGTTCTCTGATATCTACAAATGACTGCAACAGCTTCGAATCAGCCAGGTTGAAGACAGGAGCTCTACAAGGAAAGCCATTTATGGCTGCCTCTCAAGAGAGTTAGATAGACAGAACAGCAGGCACTTGGTTCAGCACTCAAATAGGATGTAAATATCCCAAATGACAACGCAACCTGTAAAGTCGAAGGGCTTGCCCTCTTTTACACTTTATTTTGATAATGCATTACTTTACATACTTTATTATTTTATTTGAAAAGCAGAATGTTGGGGAAGGGTGGGAGAGAAAGAAAGAGAAAAAGTAGAGATAAAAGCATCACTTCTACGGGTTAACTTCCCCAAAATTTCATAATAGCCGGTTCTGGGCCATACTGAAGCCAGCAGCTGAGAGCTTAAGCCAGGTTTTTTGTGGGTGACATGACCCAAGTACTCAAGCAAAAATGCCTCCCAAGGTGGGCGTTGCCAACAAGTGACATCAGGAGTCATCTGACATTCAACCTGGATGGTATCTATATTAAGTAACATCTTAATCGCTGAAATATTCCTACATCTAGCTTGATTGCTTTCATGGTCAGTGTCTTTACACAATTATGTGTACTGTGTATAAAATGTACAATCATTATTGTTGCTGTATATAGTTGTGGTACATGTTTTCTACGCTGGTACACATGGCTTTTTAAAATCTTTACATTTTCTTGGAATATATTTCAATTCATGCTTATTGCTTGTAAATAATCTGGTAGATAACTGAGAAGTGAGTTGATAGTAAAGTTTCTAGAAGCTTTATATGTGCGTGTGTATGTGTGTGTGCTTAATGAAAACAATTACACATTTATTAGTGTCTAACCTTAGTGTTATTTATGGAAATATATATTGTTTTTCATTAGACAAATTATTTTGTAGTTTCTGAAGGTGGAAGAGATGACAAAAAAATCAATAAATTAACACAATTTTTAAATTTAACTTCTGGGTGTTTCAATAATCCATTTTCAGTTTATCATCTTGAAAATCCTATAATAATGCAATAGTTAATTACAAATATCTTTGCTCCAGGTCTATCTCCATCCTCAATCTGTCTTTTAATGTGGCTTTTAAAATAACTGGTCTTAGATGACATTTGGTATGTATTTACTCTATGGTTAAATAATGTAATGAATTCTTATAACAACCCAACATTTTACCTCAATCAGTATTTCTCATAACCAACTAACCTCTGCTTGCTATACTAGTTTCATTTTTGGTCATTAATGCTTTTTCCCAGTGTCCCACATACTCCTGATTATTTTTGTTATCCCCTCCAGGGACGGGAAAACTTTTTTCTGAAAAGGATTGTGAACTTCACTCATGGGCCCTGTAACACTTCCACCTTAAAGATTAGCTTGCTATGGATTTATTGAACTTTGAATCTTGCCTGCAGTTACCTTGGCAGGGTCAGACCAAATGAGGTGACTGCCTTCACAGCCCGGGGACTGGACCTTCTGACTCCTGCCACACTGTCTTCCCATAGCAGGCTCCTACTTTCATTTCTTTCATTTTAACCTCTAAGAATATCCCTGTCCCAAGGGTCAGTTGTTCTTGTACTACCACAGCACATTTTGCTTTTTATACATCTTAAACTTTCATACAATAATTTTTAGTGTGTGTGAGATATGGTATGATTTTTTACACTATTATACAGTATGTACTGAGTGCATTTTGGCAATTAGCATTTCACCTTGTATTTTCTTTATGTTTACAGACTACACACAAGTTTTTGTAAAATACTTACTAGTTTACTATGAACCATGGTCAACCCATCCTACCATGGAACACTGGATTTCTTTTCTTCTGTGATGATTTCTCTGTTGTCTCTTCCCTTGACTTCGTTAAAACCTTGACTTCGTTCATCAGTTGTGTTACCATAAGATAACATAATAAATGGCATTTGAAAGGTGTTTAATAGATGCTGAATAAGCTGTCACTGTTACCATACCTAAAGCCTCACAAAGTCATTGCACTAAAAATTATGCAAAAAGTTTAAAACCTGAATATTTAATTTTTCTGATGATGATTAAAAAATGACTGCCTTTTGTTGCAGGTTCCTTTTGCAGAGCCAACTCATAAGTCACCAGGAAACACAGCAGAAATGAAACACATTTATCCATCTATACATCTGCTTAGCTTTGTTATTACTTTTTACTCAGAAATATATATGTATTTTTACTCTAAACCTGTCAGAAATTTTTAAATAAATACAAATTGATGTGAAAGAAATTGCTACTTTTCCTCTCTGTGAGCATTTACCAAACCAGACAGGGATGACAAAGGAAATACATATATATAATTATATATAATATATAAACTATTATATAGTACATATAATTATTATATTATATATTCATATGTTAATCTTATTCTATAATTCCTATAAATTAGTATATTTTCATATATTTATATATTTATATGTATATTTATATAGAAATATGTTAAATAATTTATATATACATGTAAACATATATTTATATATATTTTTATATATGTCATTCCCGTGTGTGTGTATATATATATCTATATATATATATACACATTTTTTTCTAATTTCAGTTTTTTTTTTTTTAAGCTTTGTTTATTTTTGTGGGAAGGGCAGATCTGTGGAGTGACAGAGAGAAAGATCTTGTATCTGCCGCTTTACTACCCAAATGGTTACTATGACTAAATCTGACCTGAACCAAAACCAGGAACCTGCAGGTTCTTCCAGGACGTCCATGTGGGTGGCAGGGTCACCAGGCTTTGGGCCGTCCTCTGCTGCTTTCCCAGGCCACAAGCAGGGAGCTGGATGGGAAGTGGAGCGTCTGAGACATGAACCAGAGCTCATAGGGGATGCCAGGGCTTGTAGGCGAAGGATCAGCCTGTTGAGCTGTCGCTCTGGTTCCTCTCCTTACAGTTTTTGATATAATACTAAATATGCTTATATGCACCATTGCTTTACCAATTTCAATCTTACTACATACTTCCAGAGGTGTAAAATAAGGTAACTTAACAAAATATCAGAATATTTATGGCTTATTGATAATATTTAGAGCTTAAATTTCATATTTTTTAGTTTTTATTTCTGCTTATATTTATTTTATTTGAACAGCGCAACACACATACACACACAGAGAGAGAAACAAAAATAGAGTTTGTGAGTGATCATCCATTTACTAGTTCTCTCCACAAAAGTATACACTAGCCAGGTCTGAGCCAAGACTACCAAACTAAACCCAGAGACCACAACTCAATCTGGGTCTCCCACATGAATGTAATGGATTTGAATACTTGAGGCATCACTACTGCCTCTGAAAATGCAAATTAACAGAGCAGTAGATCATAAATAGTGTCTCCAGAACTTGCACCAAGCATTAATATGAATGTGGACATCCCAGGTAGCAACATAATTGATTAGCCTCACATCTGCCTTTCCACTTTATTTTTAATATTTGAAACACTTATAATTATATAACTAATAATAAAGAAGTGTAAATCTTTGTTCTTTCTTAAACAAGAGTCATACAAAAACTGAATCCTAAATTCAATCCTAAATTGAAATTTGTAATTTCCTAAGCAACATGATCTAACATGTACCTTATTTTATATTTATTGACTCAAAATTTTACTATTCCTTCACATGCGATGTGTTTAACATTTCTCATCTTGGCTTTTTGACGTGGCTGTGTTTCTCCCCTGGAGTACATCTCTGCATATGCATGTGTGATTTGTATTTTAAATTATTTATTATTATTGAAAGACAAAACATTTTCTTCTGTGTGTCTACAATGAGAAAATTAGTTTCCTTCAGACAGTAAAAATAACATTTTGTTCCTTTTTTGTAAAAGGGACACTGCATTCCACTTTCTGAAATAACAAAACCCTATATATACACGTGTGTGTATTTAGGTGTGTATAGTGTATCTTCATCTCATGTTTTAAAATATATCATGGTTCTCTTTGATCCTCAAATTTACATGTTAAGAGCATATTCATAAAGTCACAACCCTACTGGGAGTTGCACTTATGTGGGTCTTGATGGTTCAGGAGCCCCAAAGATATTTCAGACAGGGAAGGCACCTCCAGCCCACATTCTGTCTGCTACGCCCATTTCTGCCTCGTGGAGCTGGGCAGAGAGCTGTGAGACCCCCAGACCCTCCAGCAGCAAGTGAAATCCTGTCAGCCCTGAGCCATCCGGCTGGAGGGCAGTGCCAGAAGGTTTGATTAACACGCGCTCTAACGGGCAGCAGAGCTCACAGACCTGGCTACACTGGAAGCAAAACAGTGAGGAAAGTAAACACAGGTATCAAAGGAAATGACAAAAAGATGAAACATCCCTAAGCAAACAGCAAAGGCAGACGCTAGGAACTATGCAGAAGACTGGAAATCCAGTGCACTGCTCCTGACATGATCACAGCAGACAGGAAGCAGCAACCTCGGGGGCTGTCCACCCGTAAGAGCTGGTGAAAGTTAAGTGTGTGGTGTCCAGGAGCAAGGTTGCAGGCCGGATCCTGGGTCTGGCCAGGCAGACACCTGTCTGGGCTAACGGCGAATGTGGAGAGGTGCCCACGCAGGACTCACAGATTGAGCCCAAGCACCAGGACAGCTGCACTGGCTAGTACTTTGATCTTTATCGGTTTCTCACTGATTGGAGTCTGAGCCAGAGCACACATTGAGAAGTCAGAACATCCAGAGACCTCACTCATACCCAGAGAAGCTTCTCCCTTGTCCCCTGTGGTAGCAGGCATGGGGACTCATTCCTGCTTGCTTTGCTTATCTGCTTTGCAAACCGGACAAGCACGGGTGAACATAGGGCACCGCGAGATTTTTGCCTGCTTTGTCAGAGGGGTGGAGGACGTGTAGGATGCTACTACCATGGACAGGGAGCTTATCCCCCCACGTACAGTCCACATGGGAGTTTACAAATGTAAATAAACCCAAGGTAATTTTTGCAAACACACACATACACAGTGTCTTTAATTGGAATTGACAGAATAAAAACTTGACAACACCGAACGCTGGCTAGTACATTGAGTAGCTTGGCAAAGGAGAAAGCAAAATGGTAGAGCTTCTCTGGAAAGCAATCTGGAAGTTTGTTCATACAAAAAAATCTGTATGCAAATGCTCCAAAATTCTTAATTTATTAACACAAAAGAGGAAACCACCCAAATGTCTCTCACTCTGAGAATTAATAAACTTCCGTCACACTCTGATAATGAGATTCAAGGGTACTTCAAAAATCTATTGAGATATGTGTTATGAAAAGTCTGTGCATGAAATTCAAAATTATTTCACAGTAGGACGAACCTTTTACTTCTTCTTACATGAATTATTTGAAGTACCCCTGTACTATTAAAAAATGAAAACTCTCATAACCGATAAAAGCACCAGTGAGGAATTAATGTTAAGCCAAGAAAAGTTAAAGCTCATAGTTCTATACATGGTAGGATTATATCCAAAAGACAAAACTGAAAGAATGAAGAAAAGGACAGTGTTTACCAGATGTTTAGCTTGTGGGGTGAATATGATTATGAGAAAACATAATGGTAGAAAGGTTTTGCAAATGATTGAACTGATCTAAATTTTGATGGAACACTGATCGTGTGTGTGTGTGTGTGTGTGTGTGTGTGAGAGAGAGAGAGAGAGAGAGAGAGAGAGATACATGTGGCATTGCAAGTTAAATTGTTGTCTGCAGCACCAGCGTCTAACCTGAACACCAGCTCAATCCCAGCTGTTCCCCTTCTGACCTAGCTATCTGTTATTATTCCTTGGAAAGCAGCTGAAGTTGACCCCAGGGCTTGGGCTTCTGCCACCCATGTGGGACACCTGAAAGAAGCTCCTGGCTTAAATGAACCCAGCCCTGGGAAAGTCTGGGAACTGAACCTGTGGAAATAAGATCTCTGGAACTCTGACTTTCAGAAAGATAAATATTTAAAACATTGAAAAAAATGTGATGAAAATAAATTTAAAACATTGAAAAATAAAAAATTTTTGCTTTCCAGCGAGTTCCAGATTAATGTGTTGGACTGCCAGCCAGTGCGTGACGAAGCCACAACGAGCTAGACCACGGTACTCACGGTAGTCTGCGGCACTGTCAGGTTCGAGGGCAATAAACAGTGGAACTTCAACAGAACTCCATCCTTACTGCACAGGCCTTGCCCAGCAACATCGTGTGGCAGATAGCCAGTGACTGCTTCTGCTTCCAGGACTGGACCAAATAGCTGGGCACCCCCTGGCAGGCACTGGGCTTCAGCCCCAGATCTCAACAAGTTGGGGATCCTGATTGCCTGCTGTGCTGGGCTCAGGTTGGCCTCCTCCCACGCCATGAGCCTCTCCAGAGTGTGTTCTGACTGGTCCTATTGCCTTTGAAGTGTAGCAGACATTACTGTTTTTCTACTTGCTCAGTAGAGTACCCAGTTCTGGAAGTTCTGACACCATAATATGCAATAGTTATTGTTTCTTAAAAATAATAATAAAAATGTTAAATGACATTCTGAAAAAAATTGTGCTTTTTTTAATTATTTTAGTCTGCTTGCTTTGATTTTAATTGAAGAGCAGAGGCAGTAAAATAAAAAAACTTTCATCTCCCAGTTAAGTCTTCAAATGCCCAGAACAGCCAGGGCTGAGCAAGGCCAAAGTTTGGAGTCCAGAAATCAATATATGTCTGCCACACTAATGATGATGAATCAAATATTTGAACCATCATCTGCTCTTTTCCAGGGTGGTAATTAACAGGAAGCTATATGACAAGTGAAGGAGATGGACCTGAACCAGGCCCTGCCACAGGGCCTGTGAGCGTCCCAACCAGCATCCTCACAACTCCCTCCAACACCTCCACTTTAAAATGAATAAACACATTGAAATTGCACAGTTAGACTTGAATCATATAAATCAGGACAGATCTTTTGAAACGAGATTGGGGAATGATCCTCCTGACACCCTTCCATCCTCCACTGCAGAACAGATAGGTCGAAAAATATCGCTAACGATTCTGAACTCAAACACTTTGAGAAAATTTTGTAATGTCTGTTCATTAGAAGTGATTCATCAAACCCTGTCAGCTGAGAATAATTAGCCATGGCATAGCATGTTAAACTTCTGCCTATGGTGCCAGCATCCCCTTCAGATGCCTGTTTGAATACTAGCTGCTCCACCCTCTATCCAGCTCCCGGCTTGTACCCTGGGAAGGCAGCAGAGTATGAGTGTGGTCCATGGGCATATACACCTATATGGGAGAGGTCCAGAAGAGGCACCTGGCTTCAGATCTGCTCAGCTCCTGCCACTGTGGCTACTTGGGGGAGTAAATTACTGGATGGGAGATCTCTCTCTCTCTCTGAAACTGCCTTTAAATAATGATAATAATAATAAAAACAGACAGGAGGTGTTAGCATAACTTCCAAGAGGGTTACTGGGTTCCCTCCCACCAACTTCTTAAAACTCTTCTGGAGAATATTAAGACATCCCTTGCTTTTGGAAATATTAAAATTGGGCTAAGAGCATATTACTAATTATTTAAACTTTTGCATATATATTTTAAAAGTACATTGCTGTTCAAATGGATAAAGAAATCTCTTAGTAATAGTGCATGTGAAAAATTTGCTGAAATTTATTTCAGCTTACCTCTTGCACTTCTGCTTTCAAATGAATAATATATGAAGAAAAATATGCAGATCGACTCAATTTCTCTATGTAGAGAGAAAAAGGCACTTATCATTTTAACTAAGATACAAATCAATTATTTCCTTACTTATGCAGAAATTATCATTAGTAAATTAATGGTAGTAGTCATACAATTTTTCATTTACAGTGATGGGATGGGGCTTACAGTCACAATTAAGAAAATAAATGGATCAGTTTTATTAAATTGGTATTTATTTAGTTGTTCCAGACACACAAACACACAGAAAGAGACAAAGAGGCAGAGCACTCCCACCAGCTAGTTCAACTGCCCCAACACCCGCAATGGCTGGGGCTTCATCGATGCCAAGCTGCAAGTCGGGGACTTCATCCACCTCTCCCATTGGCAAGCAGGAACTCCGTTTTTCAGCTTTTACATCTCTCTCCCCCCTCCCTAGTAGGAAAAGGAGTTGGAACCATTGCCAGCAGTTTGATGTGGAACATGGCTGGCTTCATGGACATTTTAGCCAGTAGGTAAATACCAACACATTCGAATCAGTTTTAGGTGTTCTTCCCGTGTTTCAAACTTAAATCTCAGGACACTTCAACATATCAAACTGCTTACAATGAGCATTACAGGTGAGTCATTACTTCTTCATAAGTCATGCTATCACATTGCAATTATTTGGCATCGTAAAATCTTGGAAAATGGACAAAAATCGAAAATATATTTGCAGATATATATTAGTATCTGCTGCTGTGGGCCATTGGGAAATAATGTCTCAGAGGTCACTTTTACTGAGACTTTGTTTGAAGAATCAGAACATCTAATAAAAAGCTGTGAAAAAATGCAGAGTTAATCACATCTGCTACACACAATAGATCTTCAAAACAGCAATGCTTAGAAAACAAGTCCATCAAGGTCTGACAATTAGAACCAAGTAAAAAGGAGCCACAGAAAACACCTGTTTTTGTTTTCCTTATTGCCATAAGCACAAACTTGAGATGCTGTAGCAGATGACTGAATTCTGTTTTCTTTAATAGCTACTGTAAAACATATTTATACTCAATCAGATTTTCAAAAATAACACTGAAATTATTATGTGAATAAGTTTGAAAAGATAGTTTTTATTTTGCTTCTTGCTTTACTTTGTGGGAATATTTGTTCTAGTCAAAATGAATGGATTTAGTCACATAGATGGATGATGACTAAGTTTTCAAGTCGACATGAAAAGTCATCTTAAAATTGATGTTGAATTCTTTAAATAAAAAAATTGAAATCACTATTTTATCACCAAATGTCCCTAATAAGTTTAGACTCAGTATAATCACAAATATTATTCGGTTGATAGATGAACGATCTGCACTCATGTTTGAAGAGTTAAGGAAGGTTTACTAATTTTATGTTAGTTGTATCATTGGATATTCAAATGAGGAAGATTTTCTTAGCTCCAGGTACAGAGGTTTTTATGATTGGTATCAAATTCATGTTGGTTCAAGATAATTACTTCACAGAATAGTCCCAGTATTTCTGCTTCTGATAATACACCAAAGCAGCTGTTCTCATTAGTGTTTAGGAATTTTAAAGTTTTTTTTTTCTGCATGGAATGACTTTTAAAGAGTTAGAAGCATAAATATCATCCAATATGGAGTGAAAATATGTCAATGTGGCTTTTTATGATATTAATGAATTAGCAACCTGTAAGAGAGTGAAACTAATTTTAGAAAAGGATCTGGCATAAATAATATTTTTAAAATGTCATTTAATTTGAAAGATATAACAAAGAGAAAGAGAGAGACATGGATAGAAAAAGATTTCATCTGAAGATAAAAGTAGAGACCTTGAAAATTTCTGGGTTTCCAACATGGGTGGTATTGACTAATGTCCTTGAGTCATCTGTATCCCCCTGGATGTTCTTCAGCAGGGTGCTAGATGCAGAACTCAGGTCCTTGGAAATGGGATGTGGATATCGTAAAAAAGCTTCTCAACCACTGCACTAAATGTTTACCCAAAGTATAAAAATTTATATGGTCAGCCCATCCAACAGGAATTTATAGATTAATAAGTGGTTTTTTATTTTGGGGGTTAAGAGGATAGCAAAAGAAAATTCCAATGTGTTATTTTGAACAAGCTGTCATGGGTGATTAAGAAAATATTAAACGAGATGTAGTTGTTCTTACACCTTAGGATTTGAAATTTGTCCTTAATAATGTTTCATTAGTGATCTGAAAAAGAAAAGTCCTTCTACCCACTTTTAAATGACCAGTTGGGCCACATTAGGGTCACTGTGTAGAGGAGAGCAGTGTAAGTCCACGAAATAAAACACAGCTATACACATTGTAATGTCAGTAGATGTTTGCACTCCGTGGAAGGAAAGCAAAAGCTCTCAAGTCCTCAAAGCTTCGTTTTTCCCTTAATTAGAAAAAAGTGTCTTCATTTTATTTGAAAGGCAAATAGAGAGACAAAGGCAGACAAACACATCTTCTGTCTATTGACTCACTCCCCAGATGCCTATAGCTAGAACTGGGCCAGGAGCTGGGAACTCAGTCTGGGACTCAAGTATTTGTATCCCTCTGCCTCCCCACCTTTGCCTCCCACGGCTCCATCCCATGTGATTACAGCAGTATATTCCACCAGCAACAGTTACAAACTCAACATTCTGCCACTCACATGTATCTTGGCATTGCAGATACAGACAAAGGCAGAAAATCTAGAAACCTACTATTGAGGTATCTTTACATGTTTCACTGGGAGTCTACCCTTTCCTCCGAAGCAGAAGGACACACTGCAAGGCATCCTCATTTCCAGATACGCTAGCCTCCAGGATACAGTTCATTTATGAAATCATATGTATACACCCATTCATCCATACTTCTATTTGCTCTGTATTTTGCATGAATGTAGCCTTATATCAGAGAGAATATATGGTATTTGTCCTTTTGGAATGGCTTGTTTCACTGAACATAATGATGGCCAGTTGGGACTATTTGGTTGCTAATAGCAGAATTTCATTCTTTTTAATGGCTAGGTGATAATCAGTGGGGTAGATGCACTCAGGTTCTTTATTCCTTTCTCTTTCAACAGGTATCTGGATTGTTTCCATGTCTTCACTGTTGTGGATTATGTTGCTATATATAAGATTGTAGTTCACTTTCTCATATGCAGATTTCACTTTTTTGGGGTATGTTGCCAGGAGTGCAAAAACTGGGTGGTATGGCAGATAAATTTTCAGTTCTCTGAGCACTTTTCATACTGTTTTCCATAGTGGTTGCACTAAGCCTACTGTCCCATAAATGGTAGAGAAAGTTACCTTCCCTCCCCCACATCTGTGCTAGTAGGTGTTGTTAATGGAAACTCAATGTAGCTTTAATTTGTATTTCTGTAATATCTAGGTAACCTGAACATTTTTCATATGTCTATTAGCCATTTGAAAGTGTTCTAAAAAATGCTTGTTCATTTTGTCCACTTATTTCTCCACAGAGGTGGTTATTTTGCTGTTGTTGAGTTTCTGAAGCTCTTTGTAAATTCTGGATGTTAGTCCCCTATCTGTTGTGCAGTGTGCAAACGTTTTCTCCCATTCTGTTGGTTGTTTCTTGCTTTTTTGATTGTCTGCTTTGCTGTACAGAAGCTTCTTAGTTTGATGTAGTCCTATTTGTTTATTTTGGCCTTTACTCCCTGAGCTTTTCTTGCCTTTTCTAAGAAGGTTTTACTAATTCCTGTATCCCTTGCAGAGTTGTTCCTATGCTTTTCTCTAATGATGTGATGGCTTCTCTGTGTCAGGTTAAATCCTTGATCTATTTAGAGTTGATTTTGTGTACTGTGATGGGTAAGGGTCTTTTTTCTTATTTCTGCAAGCTAATATCGAATTGTCCTAATTAATTTAGGACAATTTAGCATATCCTATCCAATTTAGCATTTTCTAAAGAGGCCCAACATTTTCCCTGGGTTATTTTCAATTCTTTATTGAAGACTAGTTGGTTGTATATATGTGGCAAAATACACCTTTAAAGTATGTACTATTTAATTTTATGTTCATAAGATTACTCATAAATAAATTAGTGAAAATATCAGTTTTAATAACATTTGACCATAATACCTGAAAATGGAAGCTTCATATGTATATCAAACTATCAAGTGAACTGTGACAATGATGGCATATAAAGGTATGCATTTTGAAGGCTGTGACAAAGTATAATGAAAAATTTCCTAAATGTAATAATATTAGAAATATTGGGTGAAAATTAGCAAAATCTAGGTACAGCAAAATACCAAATTCTTTTTAAAATGTATTCATTTATTTGAGAGTCAGTGTGATAGAGAGGGAAAGCTAGAGAAAGAAACAAATCTTCCAACCATCTATTCACTCTCCAAAAGATTTCAACATGCAGCATAGGAAAAGGCTGAAGCCAGAGCTGGGAATTCCTTCAGGGCCTTCCACAGCAGGGATGCGTGTCTGAGCTCCCACTGTCAAGTGGCTCTGTAACCAGCTGCCCTACAATGCTTGCTGCCCCACCAGACCAATATTTAGTTTACATAATTGCATTCTATTTACTTCCTTTATGTAAATAATTTTTAAAAACACAAAAGAAATGCTTCTAGGACCAGGTATCTACTTGTACTATCACATTTAATCTTGATTTCACAAAAAATTAATGTATGTTGGATACTAATAATTTTACTTGTAGATAATTACAGGATTACTGATGTTTCAGAAATGTTTTAGTCTACAATCGATAACACATGTGAAGAAGCATGCCATAAATTCTAAACACGCAAACTCCATTCTCCCTTAAAGTCATAGTGAAAAGCTTTGAAAGAAAATGATTCAGATACTTACAGAAAACTATTTTCATGTTTGAGTAAAGCAGTGAGAGATTTGAGAAAAGCTAGCAATCACTTACAATTCAGCTTAAGCTCCTGGATGGTCCCTGGTCTCAGTTGCCTAGGTATTTTGTATTTATGGTATCTAAGGGAGAAATCCTGTTGTACAATGCCTTTTTAAAAACACAGTTTGCAGCTGGACATTTAGATTGATTTCTGTATACTCCTCACTGCCTGCCTGAAGACAAGTCTCTTGTTTAAATTTCTTCCAATGTTAAAAGAACAACAAAAAAATATATTTACAATTGATGTTTGTTTCAAATCAGCTCCCTTTAAAGCTTGTCTGACACAGAAAATAATTACATGTATTTTTTATTTTGTTGACTCTATCTCTAAATAATAAATTATTCTATTTAACATATCAGTTTTACTAGTAGAAAGACATTTTAATAAAAGTTTATGATAAACAGGCAGGGGTTAGATTAATAGTTACTTCTAAATAAAATTTTGACAATTTCTGAACTGAGGTCAAATGAATTCTAGCAACATAATCTATAACTCCAAATATTATGCTTTCGAATGATAAAATGACTTCAAATTTCAATACATTTGGATAACTTGAGAAGTACACTATATATCTATTCAATTTGTGCTTGACAATAAAATTTGTTATGCTTCTATTTGGCTGACCAATTTATAATAGACTCTATTGACAAATATATAAATATAAACAGCTGTTATTTCTCTATGTTGACTTAAGGCATCAAGGCTTTCATGTTGAAACTATTTCAATTTTATTCCTTCAAAATATTCAGAAGGAAAAAATGTGACATGTCTTACTACAGGTTTTAAAGGACTAGAATATTCTTCTAGTAGTACAGAAATGATAGATTTCATTCATTAGTGGGCTCACCTTGGCTTCAACTCATGTTTATTTATGACTTTTTTGCTTTAACCTTGTGCTGGCAAAATTTTTATTCTATGCCCCTTCACTGGAAAATTTGGAAGACAATGTTTTAAAGGTCAGTAATTTTTGTCTACATTTAACAATTCTCTTTTCATCCATTTTTTTTTCTTTAAAAAATAAAGTTTGGTCAACACACACTTGATTGAAAATAAGAATAGAGAAGGGGAGAGTGAGAGAGTGAGAGAAAAAGAGAGAGAAAAGGAGGAGAGAGAGAGTCAACTGAATGGTATTTTGGAAGGTCTTAGCTCAAACTGATAGGCTGTTTACCACTCAGACATACTTTGCTATCATAACAATTGGCCCAGGGTCTGTTATTCCAGAAAGAGTGCTTCTTGTGAGGGGCGGACTCTAGGAAATGGAAATAAAAATATTGCAGTTGAAATGTGTCTTTAGCACCTCAAAGTCTTTCCATTTTTGAATACTTTTGTGCACTGTAGTTAGTCACTGGGGAGAAGAAGACATTGGTAATATTTTTTTTTTCGAAAACTCAAATGCGTTAATGTCTCAATAAAATCCATTTTAAAATGTAGAATATTAAACTCTGATTTGTAAAGCTTATGTTTATGACTTTAAGGTATATTTAAGTATGAGCTAAAATTTAGAAGAATAATGGAATATCAAAAAGAATGGAATATCAAGGAAAACAAGACTCTAAAGGATAATATCAAGGAAAACAAAATTGATGGACAAGGAGGGGGTAATGGGATAAAAGATAAGTGGATCATGGCGAAGAAAAGAAAAGAAAAGAGAGAGTAAGCAAACAATGGGAAAAATAATAAAAGCAATAGGACCCAGAGCCAAGAACTCAACCCATATATCCCACACTGAAGGAGACTCAGCTACTTGTGTCATCTTTGCTCCCTCTCCGGGGATTCAGTAGTTGGAAACAGTAAACAGAGGAGGAGATGTGTCAGCTCAACCTTAGCAGTCTGACATGGCATATGGATTTCTTAAAACTGATTTTAAAATCTGTGCTAACTGTCTTTCCTGGAAATTGGGGTCCTAGTAAGGATTACATTGAATTTATAGATCATGCTGTATGTTTGGGCATTGTAACAATATCAATTCTTACAATTTCATCCATTCACATGTTGTCTTTCCATTTATTTATGTGTTGAAATTCATTCTTTGATGTCTTACAATTTTTAGTGTATTTGTTTCCTCTCCTTTTTATGTTAGAATGTTATTATTTTTGAAATTATCATAAATAGGATTATGTTATCAATATTTTATAAGTCTATTATTAGTTCATAAAAATGTAAACAAAGTTATATGTGTATTGTGCTTCTGGCAATTTTACAGAATTTTCCAATTTTAAAAAAGATTTATTTATATTTACTGGAAAAGTAGATTAGATTTTCAAAGAGAAGGAAGGGCAGAGAAAAAAATCTTCTATTTGCTGGTAAACTTTCCAAATGGCTACACTGGCCAGGGCTGAGAAGATCAATGCCAGGAGACAGGATCCAGGAGCTTCTTCCAAGTCTCCCACGCGGGTGCAGGGTCCCAAGGCTTTGGGCCATTCTCTACAGCTTTCCCAGCCCATAAGCAGGGACCTGGATGGGAAGTGGATCAACCAAGACACAAATTAGTACCCACTGGGATCCCAGCTCTTTTAAAGTGAGGATTTAGCCATTAAGCCATCATACTGGGCCCAGAATTTTCTAATTCTAACATTCCTGTACTACAAAGTGATCATAAGAAAAATAATTCAGCATCAATACAAAAAATAAAGACAAAAAAACCCATAAAAGCAGAATGGATAGCCCAGACATCAATTTGTATATTATGTGTTAAAGTGACATTTAATAAGGGAAGAATAAACAATGGATAAAGGATACGTTTCCTTCAATAAAAGATGTTGGAAAAGCCAATTGTTGATATGCAAAAAGGAATACAAGAAGAGGGAGGGGAAAAAGAAGAAAAACTTGTCAGTGCTGCTTACCAGGGATTTTACAAATGATCTGTTCGTTCTTGCCTGTTTTAGAATACCTAAACTAACACATTCTTACATCAATCTTAAAGTGCACAATTTTACAAATAGAAATTCCAAGGAACATTCTGATTAAGTGAATTTCAAAGGATACTTGAGAGGTAAATGCTTGATTCAATCTTTGACTCCAATATTCATGCCACAAATTTTAAGTGCTGCTGAAATCTGTCTTAGCTATTTGCTTTTTCCAGCCTGCCATATAATTGAACAGTCTGTGGTTTTTTGCTCTGGATCCTTTTACATGGCAATATGCACTAGAAGGTCAAAATAAAATATGACACAATTTTCCCTCTTGGTAATCTCTGAGTCTCCTGATTCTGTGACTTAGTGCTCACCGTTAACTCTGAAGCCCCCCTAGCTATAGTCTTATTAATTATGCCTTCTACTTCATTCCCTTACTTTGGATATTACAATTCCATGCATACTATACCTTTTGAAATGATTCCACATTTTAGGTGATTCTATTTTTATTCATTTTAAAAAGATGTATTATCAAATATTAATTTATTTATTCAAATTGAACCTTAACAGAGAGAACATTCACTCCTGTGATTCACTCTAAGTGGCTGCAAAGGTGGGGCTCACTTAGGCAGAAGTCAGTGCAAGGATAGTTAGGGTCATGGTCTCTGGTGAAGTTTATCTTTGTAGAGATAAAGTCTTGTTTCTCCAGTAATTTTTGTGCCTCCTATGGAAGATGAGTTTCTGTTGCCTTCTGATTTTACCATAAGAATAGCAATGGGGCTGTTAGGTGGAGCCATTATTGGTATGTGAGTTCAAATCCCAGAGTTACTGTTTTATCAGGAAATCGAAAAGGGTCACAAAAAACCCATGAAAGGATTGCCAAGGATCTCCCCAAAACACTATCATTGACTAGATCAGTGCCAACCTCCATTTCTTTGAATTTGGATTATGAAGATGCTAGGAGTTGGGGCCTGAGATTTCAGCTTTTCAAGACAATGGGAAGGAGCAATCTTTGTGGTCTTTTTGTTCTGAATAAAAAGACAGGTTTAGAATTCCCGTGATTATTAACTGTTCTTCTAGTTTCTCTCTCTCCCTCTCTCTCAGAACACTGTGTTTTCTCATCATTTTCTTGGGTTTCTTCCCACTCCTGCTGCAGCACGGGGTTAGCCTCTTTAACATCTTTAATACATCTTGCTTTGTTGACTGGAATTGTCTGCATGAAAATTTTTCTTTTGTGAGACAAGAACCAAGGCCATCTTTATGGTTTTATATGAAATTCCCCACAACACCAGTAGCCCAGAGCTCCATCGAAGTATCCCTGCTGAGTGGCAACAGCCCAGGTAGCAGGAACATCTTCCACTTTCTCTGGTGCTTTGCCACTTAGCTAGATCAGAAATGGAGCCATTGGGACTCAAACCCATTCTCTCACATGCAATGACGCATATATGTTGCCACTATTGCAAGCAGCAGCTTAGCCTGATAAGACAAAATGTCTGCCTTGGTTCTATTTTCTTTCTTCTTGTTTTTTTAAGATTTATTAATTATTTTTTATTACAAAGTCAGATGTACAGAGAGGAGGAGAGACAGAGGAGAAGATCTTCCATCCGATGATTCATTCCCCAAGTGACCGCAATAGGCTGGTGCTATGCCGATCCAAAGCCGGGAACCAGGAACCTCTTCCGGGTCTCCCACGCAGGTGCAGGGTCCCAAAGATTTGGGCCATCCTCAACTGCCTTGCCTAGTCCACAAGCAGGGAGCTGGATGGGAAGTGGAGCTGCCGGGATTAGAACCGGCGCCCATATGGGATCCCAAGGCGTTCAAGGCGAGGACTTTTAGCCGCTAGGCTACGGTGCCGGGCCCAGTTCTATTTTCAAACACTTTTTTAAAGCTCTCTGTGCTTCATTATGGAATACCTTTATTGATGTATTGAAGCTCATTAATGCTTTCCATAGCCAATCTACTATCAAGTTTATCAAAGACATCCTTTACTTTTCTTAGCAAGTTTTGAGTTCATTTCTCCCCTTCAGTTTCTTTCTCACTTTTTACATATTCCATGTTTTTTCTATGTTATAAAAATGCTCTATTAATAGCTCTTAACATACTAATAGTAAGTTACTTTGCATTCTTGTCCAGTAATTCTAAATCTCTGATCTGTGTCATCTCTAAGTTGGATTCTGATATTTACTGTGTCTTTTCAATCAGATACTCCCCCTTTCCTCTTAGTATGTCTCTTAACTTATCTTGATGACAGAAATGATGAATTGGATCACAGGAAGTTCAGTATGAAGTTTTTGCTGTGAGCTTTTATGTTACTAGGATTCAATTTCTATATAATGCTTTTGTAACTATAGATTGCAAAGACTTCTGAACACTGCATTCTTATTTTTATCTCCCTAGAGTATACCCAGATCTTATTATATTAAGTACCAATTGACGATATACTAAAGTACGGGAAAGGTAAGTCATTCCATATCTAATAATTATTTTAACTTCTCCATGGATCAAAGCTAGGAAGGAACAAGGCTAGATTTGCAACCTTCACAAGTGTTTCCCAGCTTTTACCCTAGTAGGTAAACAGTAGAGCAAGATGTGAATGCAGTTGAACAAACAATTCTTCTTGGCTGAAGCTTTGGTAAAAATGTATCCTCAGTAAATAGGCCTGTGTTATAAAGAAGTGTCTGATTGTATTTAAATTTATTACTTCACTTCTAACTCCCTGAGGGGAGATGTGGGATAAAAATGCTTGGTTCCTGTTTATTTGAACTATATCCTCAGTAAATAGGCCTGTGTTATAAAGAAGTGTCTGACTGTATTTAAATTTATCACTTCACTTCTCACTCCCTGTGGGGAGATGTGGGATAAAAATTCTTGGCACCTGTTTATTTGCATTTGATTTGGATGTGTTCTCTGAGGGGTCTGATGTCTGCAGTGTGGTACCTGGTATGATGGCCTTGGGAAGGTAGAATCATTGAGAGATGGAACCTGATGGAAGGCCACTGAAGCTATTCTTCAAAAATGGACCATTCAGTTCCCATAATATTTTTCTTGTTTCTTTCCCCTTCTTTCCTTCCTTCCTTCCTTCCTCTCTTTCTTCCTTCCTTCCTTCCTCTCTTCCTCTTTCTTCTTTCTTTTTCTTTCTTTCTTTCTTTCTTTCTCTCTTTCTTTCTTTCTTTCTTTCTTTCTTTCTTTCTTTCTTTCTTTCTTTCTTTCTCTTTCTTTTTCCTTCCTTCCACTCCTGCTTTTTTTTTTGATGAGATACAGAGTTTCTGTCTGTTACCTCACTCCTAAGATGTTTGCAAAGATGATGTTGGGTCAAAGTAGAGAGGACTGAAACTGAGAGCTGGGAATTCGATGACTTGAATGTTTTCACTTAGAGGGAGCTGGAGTAGAGTCTTAGCCAAGAATAAAGCTCAGGTGCTCTGATATGGGAAATGAGCATACTAGCACATATCTAACCACTGGATCAAATGCTCACCTGTTACATACACACTGTATTAAATGATTATCTCCCACATGTATTAGGCTATGTCAAAGTAACATCTTTCTCATCTAAATGGATATTAGAATTGTTTCATTAAAGCTCTTTTTCTACACTGCATTATATAGAAATGTCATTTATACATTTAATATACTCATTTCAGGGATTCTGATGGACAGTCTAGAGCCTTTGAGGGCAATGGAAAGAAAAAGAAAGTGTTAAAGATCTGCAAAGAAAAAAATGTCTCTTTTATTCGCCTTTAAATTCAGGCTAGAAAAGTCATATGGTAACCTATTTGCAACAAGATAAAGAGGGGGACCAAATAGTCTCAAAACATAATATAACCTAAAATGGGAAAATAGGAATTCAGGGTTAATAATAATTGTACATGCTGTTTGTAATAAAAATAAACAAGTGAATGACTTCCTATAGAGATTCATTTGACATCACAGGCAAATCCATGTGAATACCTGTATTGAAAAGGAGCTACACCTGGCTCTCAGAGGAGTTTCTGTCTGCTCTTTTTATTAGCATGTGAATGCCCAAATTGGGAGTTTTTTTATTTTGCAAATCAGCTGATGTTTTGAAAGACTGTATTCATACTGTATAAAAGATAATACTAGTTTCTGATTTTTTTAAAAAAGAGAGCCTGATTGCTATTAGGATAAGAAATGGAATGCAGTAAATGAAAGTTTTGTTGTCTTTCAGGGCATAGCAATTAGCACTCCATGTTGTGCCAAATCCTTGCAGAAATTGACATTACCTTTGCTTTTGTTTCTGATTAGTCAGAAGTAAGAATCTCACTTAAGGTACACAAATGCTTATATTTTCATATAAAAAAGCAAGTAAACAAATCTGAGGAAATAGAAATCTTAATGTTCAGGCTTCAGTGCTTTTATGTAATTGAAGAATTTCTTAAATCATTTCCTTTAGAAAAACACCTGTTGAATAAAGAACAACATATTTGAAGGTATGAATGCAGAGGCCACTTTTATCACAGTTGGAATTGTTACCCCATTGCCTTGTCCTCAGTATCTTCTTGTCTTTATTCTCTCCTACGCACCTTTGGGAAAACACATACAATATCTGCTTTTCAACTCTTCGGCAGCTAGAGTACTCCCTTAGGTTTCAGCATTTCAGTCCTGACTTCACAGCTGCCGCCCACTGCATGCTCGGCACCTCTCTGCCCTTACACTTTTCCACCTCCGTTCTTATTAGGACTTGATCTAATTGCCTCTAAGCGCACCACAAAGTCTGTGAGGACTGAGAATATTTCTTGGAAATGTTTGCCATTGCTGCCTAAATTGTGGTGCCATGAGTCCATAAAGCTTCATGAAATTTACATGGTCTCTCTTTTTGTACTAAAAAAGAGTCCATTTTCAAGTATTTTCCATTTTTTAAAAATTATTTGTATTGGAAAGGCAGATATACAGAGAGGAGGAGAGACAGAGAGGAAAATCTTCTGTCTGATGGTTCACTCCTCAAGCTGCTGCAACAACTGGAGCTAAGCCAATATGAAGCCAGAAGCCAGGAGCTTCTTCTGGGTCACCCAACTGGTGCAGGGTCCCAAGGCTTAGGCCATCCTGGACTGCTTTCCCAGGCCTCAGGGAGCTGGATGAGAAGCGGGACTGCTGGGATTAGACTAGGCAGCCATATGGGATTCCAGGGAGTTCAAGGCAAGAATTTCAGCTGCTAGGCTGTCATGCCAGGCCCTATTTTCCATTTTTAAGAGACAAAATACTATTTAAGCCTGACTAATTTTAATTTTTTTAGTTTGTTTGTGAACACAAGTCTTTAGAAAAAGGATTCAGACTTCTAAGGTAGAGGTTTGTGTTAAAAAGATACAATTCCTAGGATTTAAGCATGGGATATTGCCAAAAAAGGCTTGACCTTTTTGACTACAAACGATACTGTTTCTGGAGATCCATTATCAATACTATGACTATACTAATGTTCTGGCAATACTCCAGTGCAAACACTAGCATTTAAATGCATTTATATTTTCAATTTCAGCACAAAATATTTATGCCAGAATTACTCAACTTTGCTGTTTTTTTCTTTGAAAACTTAGATTTTTTTTTTTTTTTATTGGAAAGCCGGATATACAGAGAGGAGGAGAGACAGAGAGGAAGATCTTCCATCCGATGTTTCACTCCCCAAGTGAGCCGCAACGGGCCGGTACGCGCCGATCCGAAGCCCGGAACCAGGAACCTCTTCCGGGTCTCCCACGCGGGTGCAGGGTCCCAAAGCTTTGGGCCGTCCTCCACTGCTTTCCCAGGCCACAAGCAGGGAGCTGGATGGGAAGTGGAGCTGCCGGGATTAGAACCGGCGCCCATATGGGATCCCGGGGCTTTCAAGGCGAGGACTTTAGCCGCTAGGCCACGCCGCCGGGCCCTGAAAACTTAGATTTTTATATGAAAATAAAATCATCCTCATGTACAAGAAACCAATACTTGTATCATGGTATGATTAGAGAATAGACTATATGACAAGTGGAACGATAAAGGAAAAATTGATAATTCATTGAGGCCATCAACTGCCAACTAAGAAATACACATTTGGAAATTGTTTCTTCAAAGTTTTGTTATAGGACTGTGCAAACTAAAAAACAATTAAAGACTTCTGAGGATATTTTGGTTAAAATATAAAAACAATATTCTGGGCAAGGGATAAAAGCTGTGGGTTAGTAATTTCTACTGATTTCGGGTATCAAGTCAAAGAAGTGTGACCCAAGCAAGTCTGCATCAAAAATACATTTATTTTCTCCAAATAATACACAATGGTCAATGATAATTTTTCAAATGTTTAAAGCAACATTCCTCGTTTTACAGTGTGTGTTTTATTATATTCAAGTTTGGGGAGACCAGCAACTCAGGAAACAGTTGTCACAGAGAACATAGTTCATCACTCAGAGTTCTTAAGAGGAGATGGAGAAACGCTGGACCACAAAGGCTCTGCAGAGCAAACAAGGCGAGTCCCAAACACAGAGTAAAGGAAATGCACAAGAGACCTTTTGTTTTGTTTTGTTTTTCTTTTTTTTTCTTTTAATGAAATAATTAGTGAAGCAGAGTAAGAAGACTACCAGATAAAACAAGGAAGATACCAACCTATAACTCATTACAGCTTTCCCAACTGCGTCCTCAGCTGCTAAGGAGCCTCGTCATACAGTGTCTCCTGTTGATGTGGTTGGGCAGCAGAACTGGTATAACTGAGGCAGAACTGCATCATAAAAATGAAAAAAAAAAAAAAGATTTTCAGACCGCAGAGACCTGAAAAGAAAAAATACAGTGATATTTGCTAATGAAAGAAAAAAGAAAGATAAAAGGTGACATAAGCAGATAACGCAGCAGTGAACAGTTTTGGAAAGAGCCACATGGAAATGTTTCCATGTGAATTAAAATGTGGCGTGCATAATGTAAAGCCAAATTTCCGATTCTTGCAAGATGTTTTTCAGTATTTTTTTTAAGAGCCATTGCATTTTGGGAGAAAGGAAGCACTGTTTAAGATAACCAGGCCTAAAAGGGATCACAATGGACATGGTGGGTAATATGCTTCTTGGAACACTCGCATCCCATGAAGTGTATTGATTAAATTCCACTCTGCTTCAAATTCCAACTTGCTGCTAATATGCACCTTCATAGGCACCAAGTGACTTTTCAAGCAGTTGGATCTCTACCACTCCCTTGGGAGAACAATTTCAGGTTGTCTGTGGCTTCAGTCTGGCCCAGATCAGGCTGTTAAGGACGTCAAGGTGTGAAGCAATGCGATGTATCTGTCTGTCTCTGTGCATTTCATTTATTAAAGTAGTTGTTTGGTTTAAGCATCTGCAATGGTGACTTTAACTCCTACTTCTGGATCAACGCTGATGCCAGGCGTCTGCTGAACAGTCTTAGAAGGACTTTACAGCTCAATGAGCCACCTATGGGTTCCCGTAGGAACCAATCCCAGGTCTTAGGACCTGGGAAAATCACAAAGTGTGTTTCTTGTACTAATTCGCAGTGTCTTGGTAGGAACTCAGAGTGGTCCTTTGACCTTCAGATTCTTTCCTTCACTGCTCTGTTCACGTCTGCACACACCTTCTCCTTGGACTTGACATTGTGGTGGTCAGGGTGATCCTAATCAAGTGAACGGCCACTTCTGGTTCCAGGGTGTTTCCAGTATCTTTTAAATGCCTTGACTTGCAGTGCAGCTTCCCGCCCGACCTGTTCCTCCAAAGAGCAAACAGAGGTGAGTCAGGAGCAGGGGCTGATGAACACCCCCTCCACATCTGGCGTTATCACATCTTCCTCAGAAAGCTCTCAATGTCTTGGTAAGCATTCATACTGGTCCTTCCACCCTGATTCTTTCCCTGAGCTCCTCCGGGTTTTTCTTCACTAACATCTACAGGTTTGACTCTAGAAACTTCCTATGATGCTATTTGTCCAGTTATTTCTACTATGATAATCCTTGTTGGAGCCTATGAAATCTCAATTTCCTGAATGTCTTTAGCCAATTAAATATTTAAAAAATATGGGACTTATTCATCATTCACAATCATATGAGGTAGAGAACGAATGTGACTCAGCGCTTTTCATGGCTGTGTTGATCCTTCAACTTCGCAGGTGTTGATAATCACTTTATCACAGAAACTATGAGAAATCTCTAAAGGAAAAGGTACTTTCATCCTGTGCTTTTGTAAATCTGGCTGTGGCGAATAAGACACTTCTGCCACACATTTCAGCTTTAACCTCCTTTGGCTGTCTTTGCTTAAGAAAACAGAGATTCACTTTTGTATAACTTGCAGAACTGCCTTAGTTACTGCTTCGGAATGCTCATTTACCAGCTTGTATTTGGATAACAAGCCTTTCAATTTAGATAGGGTACAGAATATTTGGTAATATTTGTACCTTTCATTCAACTTTTAGGTATTACCAGAGGATTGGCACTGAAAGAAATGAATAAGGAAAACCATAGGCAAGATGGTTATTTAACAAGCCCATTGAGTTTTATTTCCTAAGCAATGTTGTTGCTAAAGACAATGAAGAAACTCTCTTAGGAGATTTAGTAAACACATATGAGAAAACGTCTATGTCCCCTATAAGAAAATGAGACATTTTGCTTGTAAGACAAAAATTATAATATTGTATAATGAACTATTACACAGGTATAATTGTCTAACACTAGGAAACTATAATTATAGGCAAGCAGCTGGGTACATTCTTAGTTCATTGTTTCCTTCTAAGAAATGTTTAGAAGAATAAAAAAGAAAAATAGCAATGCTTTCTTTTCCACTTTAGCATATTGCTATGCTTTCAAAATCTGTAATATTCAAAATATACATTTCAGCGAACACAAAAGCTAAAGTGAATTGAGTTAGGATTACCACAAGCTCCGCAATATGATGTATTTCAAAAAGTTGAAAATTTAAATTGGGAATAAGTTGTAGTGCAAAAATATTTTTACAATCCATGCATGGCTTTTTTCATATTATTCATTTTCCAAGAACTTTTCTAATGCTCTTTTAATTAATTTTTTATTGTGCAGTTTGATAGGAACTGGGATTTCCCTTTCCCCTCCCCAAATTTCCTCCCCTCGTCTCTGTTCTCCCCATCAGTCTTACAAAGGATGTCTTTCATGAATTTTCACAAGTTCACTATGCTGCTCTAATACGCTTATATCAACAAATAAAAAATAATTTAAAAAAATTACTGCCATATAATACACACAAGTTTCTTGCTAGGGTCCATGTTGTGGCACCGCAGGTTAATCTTCCACTTCAGACAGCTGCATCTCTTATCAGAGAGCCAAGCTGAGCCTGAGTTACTCTCCTTCCCATTCAGCTTCTTGATGAATAGACCTAAGAGAGTAACAGGAAGTGTCCTAAGTACCTGGGCACCTGGCTTCCTTGTGGGAGATATAGAGTCCTCACGCCTGTGTTCAACTTGGCTTAGCCCTGGGTATTGAGGCCATTTAGGGGTAGATCAGCATGTAGAAGATTTATCTTTTTCTATCCCTCTCTTTCCCTCTCTGTTTCTTCTTCTTTTGCATTATTGTCTCTTTCAAGTAAATAGACAAATCTCTAAAATAATTCTGCTTGGCTTAAGGTCATTTTTTTTTTTTTGCTTTTTAAAACATTTCTTTATTTTTATTGGAAAAGAGAGAGGAGAAACAGAGAGAAAGATCTTCGGTCTGCTGGTTCACTCCCCTAGTGGCTACAATGGCCCTAGCTGAGTTGGTCGAAAGCCAGGAGCCTCTTCCTGGTCTCCCATGTTGAGTGCAGGGTCCCAAGGGTTTGGGCCATCCTCGATTTCCTTCCCAAGCTACAAGCAGGAAACTGGATGTGAAGTGGAGCCACCGGGACATGAACTAGTATCCATATGAGATCCTGGCTCTTACAAGGTAAGAATTTATCCAATAGACTATCATCCTGGAACTGCTGATTTTTAATGTATCAAACGCAATGTAGCAAACGCAGGAGGGAAAATAAGGCTGTATCATTATGTCAATTATTTATAATTTATTTTTTTTGAAAGTCAGAGTTATATACAGTCAGAAATGGAGAGATGAGTGTCCCATCTGCTGATAAACACCTTATGATTACAAGGCCAACTCCAGGAGCCCGGAACTTCGTCCAAGTGTGCTGTGCAGGTGTCAATGATATAAGCACTTGGGCCATCTTGCTCTGCCCTTCTCAGGCCATCAACAGGGAGCTAGATTGGAATTGGAGCAGTCAGGACCTGAAGAGAAGTTCAAGTTTCAGAATCCAGCATCACTGTAGGTAGCTTTACTGACTGCCACAATGTCAACCCCATCAAATAAAACTATTTTGAAGAAAAGTAAAAAACGTATTTTGAATTCCCAACACAATTTTACAATTAAAAGGATGTACTAACTTTTATAAGGAACTTTAAAGTTCTCTCTGTTCTGTACCCCCAAATCAGTATTTTGAAGCCCTATTCTTTCATAGGACTGTATCATATAAGATCTTTCAGGAGGTGACTAAAATTAAATGCAGTAATAGATTTGCAGATATAGTAAGATTAGTGGACTAGGGACTGGTGTGGTGGCATAACAGGCTAATTCTCCTCCTATAACCCGGGATCCCATGTAGGTGCTGATTCAAAACTTCATTGTGTCACTTTTGGTCCAGCAATATGCTTACTGGCCTGGGAGGGCAGCAGAGAATAGCTCAGATTCTTGGACATGGCATCCAAGTGGGAGAAGAGGAGGCTGCTGGCTGTTGGCTCCTGGCTTGGAATTGACGCAACTGTGACCATTTGAGGAGTGATCCAAAAGACAGAGGAAGTATTTCTCTGTCTTTCTCTCCTTCTTTCTCTCTGTAATTGTAAGTTTCAAGGAAAAAAATTGCTAAAATAAATTAGTGGAAGAGTCATGTTTCTCTGTCATTGGGTCCAATTTTTTTGCCACATTGAGAGCTCACATTCTTTCTCTGGGCCCCCCTCCTCCCCCCCAAAGACGCATGAAAAAGCAGCTTTCTATAGTAATCAAGACTGGAGCCCTCACCAGAGCCAGATACTCAGCCTCCAGAATTCTAAAGACATGTATTTCTCTTCTTTAAGCACCAATCACTGCTGCTTTGTTATGGCACTCTGAGCTGACAAGTCGAAGTTCATGTGGTCATTGGAATACTTCATTCATTTAAATTCCCCACCATTTTTGCGTATAGAAACTGCCTCTTTTCAAATAATTTAAAACCTGATATACACTCCTTTATGAAGACCAGTATGTTTAAAAATAAATAGCTGTCATAACAACTCTTTTCCTATATTACAGAAAAATCCCCATGCCACTTTTTCCTGAAAAAGTAACATGGTGTTTTGCTGCAAGGTTTGAGAGCATGCAGGTGTGCAAAGAAGGCAAATCATTTTTCAATTTTTAATAAATGCACACTAAAGCCTTCAGTTTCCCTGTTATAAACAAATTTGTTTTAAGTGACGGTATCTCAATATTCTTGTGCATATTCTTTAAAGATTTATTTACAAAACAGTTACCAGGAGGGACGGAGAGACACACAGAGAGAAGTTTTCCATTTGCTGGTTTACTCCTCAGACGGCTGCACCCTCCATGGTTTGTCGAGATTGAAGCCTGAAGTCAGGAACTTCTTTTTAGTCTTTGAGGTGGGTGCAGGATACCAAGGATTTGGGTTTTCATCTGTGGCTTTCTCATGCACATTAGCAAAAAGTTGAATCAAGAATGGAGTAGCTTGGGGTCTGGTACAATAGCCTAGTGGCTAAATCCTCGCCTTGCAGCCACCAGGATCCTAGATAGGCACCAGTTTATGTCCTGGTGGTTTCACTTCCCATCCAGCTCCCTGCTTGTGGCCTGGGAAAGCAGTTGAAAACGGCCCAAAGCCTTGGACTGACGTGGGAGATCAGGAAGAAGCTCCTGACTCCTGGCTCCTGGCTCCAGATCAGCAGTGAACCAGCACACGGAAGTTTTTCTCTATCTTCTTCTTTCTATAAAATCTGACTTTCCTTTAAAATAAAAGTACCCCATTGCCTTGTCCTCAGTATCTTCTTGTCTTTATTCTCTTCTCCTACGCACCTTTGGGAAAACACATACAATATCTGCTTTTCAACTCTTCGGCAGCTAGAGTACTCCCTTAGGTTTCAGCATTTCAGTCCTGACTTCACAGCTGCCGCCAACTGCATGCTCGGCACCTCTCTGCCCTTACACTTTTCCACCTCTGTTCTTATTAGGACTTGATCTAATTGCCTCTAAGCGCACCACAAAGTCTGTGAGGACTGAGAATATTTCTTGGAAATGTTTGCCATTGCTGCCTAAATTGTGGTGCCATGAGTCCATAAAGCTTCATGAAATTGACATGGTCTCTTTTTTTTTTTTATGGTCCTGATGCGTATTGTGCTAAATAAACCCTTACTTCTATGATTTCTTTGCCCCACAGTTCGAATAATCATTCACTGAATGAATTTCCACAGACTTATTGGAGTGGCTAATGTCTTGCTCCTTGCTTTCTGCCTACGATTTGACAAGGGATGATAAAAGCACTACACTGGATAGCAAGGCTAACAGCAAACAAGGTTGCGTCTGAGTCTCGTACCATCTCACTGTGGGATACAGGTCTTTGCTATTGCCGTGGCTCAGAGCACTGGAGAGTAGAGGAATTGAGACTTGTGCATTTTTTAATACTTTCAAATATGGATTGTGGAGTCATCAGCTTGCATTTAAATTCTGGCTTTAGTAGTCATAAAAACTACAACTGTGGAAAACTTAAACTGAACCTGAGTTTCTTCATGGGTAAAATAAAAACAACATTTTGAAAGGTTAATTCTAAAGGTTAAGCATAGATATTATGGGAATGATTGACATAGTACTGGGGAAAATGACAAAATTACCACGATATAAGGAATAAATTATAAGACTCATAGGAGATAAATTAATTGACCGAATATACATACATAGTTGGAAACTCAAGATTTAAACTCACTTCTTTTTTAAGATCTTTTTATTTTAATTGCAAAGTCAGAGATACAGAGAGGAGAAGAGACAGAGGAAGATCTTCTGTCAGACGATTTACTCCCCAAGCTGCCGCAAAGGCCAGAGCTGAGCCAATCCAAAGCCAGGAGCCAGGAACTTCTTCTAGGTCTCCCACATGGGTACAAGGTCCCAAGGCTTTGGGCCGTCCTCTGTTGCTTTCCCAGACCACAGGCAGGGAGCTGGATGGGATACAGGGCCTCTGGGGTTAACACCAGCACCCATATGGGATCCCAGCACGTTGAAGGCAAGGACTTTCGCCACTAGGCTGCTACACATGGCCCTAAACTCACTTTTTATTGTTACTTTTGTAACAACAAATTTTATTTTGTTTGTTACTTCAAATTCAGTTCATTTTCTACTGTATCATGCTGAGTAAATCCACATTAGAAAATATAATATTCCAAGGTACATAATATGATACTGAAAAGATTTCCTAAATCAGCTTACTTTCCTATTTAAAAACATGTGATTAAATAGACAATATAAAAATATTCAAAAAATTATGGGCAAAAAAATTGTCAGGCTAACAATGAAATAAAATTAAGCTGTCTGTTTTACCAATAAAGAAAATCTGAAAATAGAAATAATCTAAAAATGTTTAGCATTAAAAGACACATGCACATAAACATACACAAAATGACAACTGTAAGGAGAAGCATGAACACATAAATTATATCCAGTACAGAACAGGTAGCTCCAATGTGAGCAATAGTCTACACTTCTCAGTTAATTATTTACATTATACACCCTGTCTGTACAGCCATGAATTCAAACATTCATCTATCCTACAGTAATTAAATATTTACTATGTGACACTCAATATTGTATGCACTGGAAATGAATAATTGAAGCAAGGAATGCAGTTCTTGTCCTCAAAATTAGCTGTTTTAATGAGAGAAGAAGCCAATGAGAAGAGAAATCATACATTCAAAATATAATATCATGTGCTATACAGAAAAGTAGGACAGGATGAAGAAATTGGAACAGAGGAGAGAATGTATTATTCAATGTGCTCACGAAAGATATTTTGGGAGAATATGATTATGTTTGTGGCGTTTTTCTAAATAACCAGTGAAGAAGATGAGCATCTAAGTCTTAGCTGGATGATATTTGTTTCTGTCAGATAGAGTAAACACAAGGGTTTAGGATTGTAATAGAGTTGGCATGCGGTGGCAGCATTAAACAAGACACATGCAATGGATCAAGTTGAAAAAAGAGATGGTAAGAAATAAATCTTAAGTGGTAATCAAGAACCTTTTATTCACAAAGACTTTCTTATAATCCAGTGTGATAACAACCCAACAGATAGTTGAAAATGGGAGAGTGATGTTATATGACCTCATTTTAGCAGTGTCAATCAGGCTGCCACTTGGCTAATAGGCTGAGGGGAAGACACTGTAAATCCTTATCCTGTTTAGAAAGTTATTTCATTAGTTCCAGCAATAAATGATGAAAATATGAAGTAAGATCATGGAAGAGTAAAAGCTCAGATGGAGAATATGTGTCAAGAAGTTATCAAAAATAATTTCCTGAGAAGCTAGAGGTAGAGTATAGAAAATACAGTAAATGAAAAGAATACAATTAATTTTTTTCACGTGTTGTCAGAAACTATAATGGAATGCTTTAATTGCTGAAGGAAGTAAATATTGATCCAAGATAACATATAATAAGTAAAACAAAAGCATTTTTAGAAAACAAAAGCCTTAAGGAGTCACTGAAAACAAACTTGTACCAAAATAGATATGAAAAGTATTTCTTGGGGTTGGCAGCTGATTGAGCTGCCCCTGTGGTGCCAGCTTCTCACAGGGGCACTGGTTCAAGTGCTCCAGTTCCAATCCATCTCCTTGATAACATGTCTGGGTTGAGTGCTTGGGCCTCTGGTACTCATGTGGGAGGTAAGATGGAGTTCTAGGCTCCTGGCTCTGGCCTGGACCACCCCTATTGGTTTTGAGCATTTAAAGAGTCAGTCAATGGGGACTTGAAACAGGACTCATATGAATGTCAGCATTACAGGCAGGAAGTTAATCACTGTACAATATTGTTGGAACTAACTTACGTCTTACGTAAAAATAAATGTTATCTATTGTAATAAGTTATAATTATATCATGGAATGAAACTAAATACAAATAAAACTAAAACAAAACTAAGGATATATCATCATTAGAGTACTTACAAAGAACTTCTAGAAAACAGCCAAAGCTAACATGAGGAATTTAACTTTCCTTAGGATCATTGTAAATTCATTCTATTCAGATCTCTACCAAAAAAGAGTATGAGACATTTCAACAGTTAAAACTTAGGAAAAATCATTGAAATGTACAAATTATTTGTGGTGTATGAATTAAATGAAGATGATAAGAGATCCAATTTTTTCTGATTCAATTATTAAAAATATCAATTATGAGCACACTTTACAAATTGTGGAAGATGAGTGAAAACATACTGAGCTTTTTCTATAAATATATAAAAAATTGCTCTTATATTTACTTCATAGGTTAACTGGTACATTATAAAACCCAGATGTTAAAAAAAATCCCTTTAATTTCTGTACCATTAACTGGAGGTTAGACTAAGCATGTGAGCCATCATTATGTACACATCATTTTCCATTTCATTCAACCCAATTTTACAAAATATATGAGCTTGTTTATGAATTTTACATAAAAAGATTCACTCTCAGCAGAATGAGACTCATATGCTTGTAAAAGGGTAAATTACTTTTATTCAAAGTGCCTCATAATGCTAAAACAGTATAAGTTTATTTACCAAAGTCCCCCCAGTAAGCTAGCATCTATTATATAGTCTGGGAATTTAGTCCTCAGCAGAATACTATGATCTCTTTATGACTTTTGTTGTATCAAATCTATCTGTGTAGTGAATGCTTACTGGCTTTTCCATTCCTTGAATGCATTCATAAAACAAAATGTTACATGAATCATGCTCATTGCTACCATCAAAGATTATAATTAAGAAGTGTTATTTTAATTTAAAACTACAATTTTCCTTCTGGACAAGCAACCCATATTGACACTGATATGACACCTTCATGTTTGTATTTAAGGCTAGCTTCTGAAAGTACTTCATTACAATATTAAGTAGTTTCAAAATGTGTGCTTCTCAGTGTTTTGAAAAATGCATACACTTGTAGTTGATGCCCTCAATGAGCTCTATTTGACTTTAGATCTCAATGAGAAAAAAATATGAAATCAAAAGTCATATGGGGTATTCTCTTAATAATATCTGATTCAGTTAGCCAATACCAGCTCAGATACCCTTCAAGGAGTATTCCACCATTATCCTTCTAGTATGTTGGTGTTGGTTGACTGTAAACAGAAGAACCATGGAGGAAGTCACTAAAGAGATTTTCAATTATATCTATGTGTTCACTACATCAGAAAAAGAACAAGAAGATTTTAATTTATGCTTTGGATAGAGCATATTGTTTATGTTCTGCTTAGCATACTACATTGTGATGAACCGGATTCATGTAAAGGCTGCTTAAAGATATTAGAAATGTCAGATATACTGGTGTCACACCCCCTAGTTTGTGGCTGAGACTGCTAGACCAAGATAACATTAAGTTCACATATCATTTTATGCCACTACTCTACAGTATCCAGAGCCTTTCTAGTCAATTTTAGATTTGGGTAATGATGAAATATATTTTGATGAAATATATGAGGAAAGAATGGTCATCAAAGTTAACTCTGTGTGTCGATTTCTTTCCCTCTTGGTACTAAAATTGCTTTATCACATACATGTAATCAATATTTTCATAGTGAAGACATTAGTTTCACTTACTATAAATCTTCATTCATTTTTTTAAGGTAGATCACATAGCATGCTGTATAAAAGCCTTGCTTGACTACAGGTATTCTGGGAAATGGCTACAGAAGGAAAAGTTGAAAAGCAAAGATTTTGTCAAACCTTATATATGTATATATATATATATATATGCAAAAAGTAATGTATATTTTAAACTGTAAACTTTCAATATTTCCTAAACTCCAAACTCACATCCACCAACCTCTGAACATCCTTATTTGTTCCATTGAGTTACAGTAGGAGCAGATACAGTTTATGCTCCTGGCTCACCACTAAGAGCTTTGCGATGCATTATGCATTCTGGATATTAGACACAACTTCACTGACTTGAACAGCCTGCCAAGCTTCCAAAACTCTCTTTTGATGCATACTGTAGGTTTTCATAATTAATCTCCAAGCATATCAACAAATCAGTTCCTCAAATCTCCAGATAGATTTAGCAGCAAAGGCAGCCAGTTTTTTCTCAGTGCCAACTTAATTTTTACGAGGATTCTCTTTTCTCACTTCATTCTCCTGCCAAATTTAGCTAGTTATAATCCTGGCTCTTGATCCTGCTTTTCAACTCAGAGTCAAGCGTATGGAGATAATAAATAGCCAGATTTAAGACATGTTATCCAAACAATGAGTACTCCTGTGACATAACCTTGACCTGCCTATCTCCCCCAGTGTGTCAATTAAGGGATTCTGGACTTCAGTTTTCACTCTGTCTCTTATTTTTCCTTCACCCCCTCTTTCTGTAATAAAATTTTGGCAATGAATTCCAACACGGTGTGACTGAACTATCAGATGCCAGTAGTGTGGGTTCCTTATCTCTGCTGTACAAAACGCCCCAGTTCTATATTCTGGCTATAATCTTTTGTTAATGTTATTTGTCTGCCATTTTGTCCCTCAAACTAATTACTGTATCGACATATCCTTTCACACATGTGTCTTTGTGCATAGGCTGCAATCTTGCTTTGTTTTTAAAAAAGATTTATTTATTTTTATTGGAAAAATCAGATACACAGAAAGGAGAGACAGAGAGGAAGGTCTTCCGTACAGTGATTCATTCCCTAAGTGGCCGCAAAGGCCAGAGCTGAGCCTATCCAAAGCCAGGAGCCAGGAGCTTCTTCCAGGTCTCCCACATAAGCACAGGGTCTCAAGGCTTTGGGCCATCCTTCACTGCTTTCCCAGGCCATAACCAAAGATCTAGAAGGTAAATGGAGCCACTGGGATACAAACCAGTGCCCATATGGGATCCCGGCACATGCAATATGGAGAACTTTAACCACTAGGCTACTGTGTTTACATCCCCAAATTCACATTACATAAGTATAGGCCATACATTTCTGCAATTGGCTTTGGAACAGTTGAGTCAATATTCTTAGGACAATTACGTTAGTTATAATTATTATATTTTTACTTTTGACATATTTAAAAATTGTGACAGTGTAATTTCGTAGAAATTTAAAAAAACTCAAAATATATTATTAATTCAAATTATCAGTTCCTAACTTCTCCTATCCATATTCACATAGGAATGTAGCATAAATAACATTACACAGTCATTTAATATCTCTTAAGTATGTGACTCATGCACAAAGTCATGGGCTTGTTTTATACTTTTGACTCCTCACTTATCAAAAGAAACAGAGAATTATTCAGTAGATATTTAATAAAGGCACTCAGATACTTTTTATCATGAGGCAATTTAAAGAAACTGCCAAAATCAAAGACATTTTTATTTATAGCAGATTGAATTTAGAGACTTTTATTTTAAATCATGAAACAGAGAATACTCAATTTATTTCAACTTCTAAGGAAAATATATGCAATGCTTTGAATGCTAAGGTTAATCCTTCAGGTAAACTCAATATCTAACAATAACTTCATGCATTCATAAATATTTTAGACAGCATAATACTCAGAGTATATGACAAAATCAATTACAGACTAACTTTTACCCAAGTGTTAGAACTCACAATGCAGTATTTATTATGTGAGTTCCTGTCTGAGTTTCTATGTAACTATTTTGCACTTTTTTGGGATATGGAAAACACTAAAATATTTATAAGACTAAAGCACTCCTTTGAAGTATTAGGTTATTTTTTCATTTAGACTAGGAATATGTTTTTAATATCTACTGTTGCAAAAACTGTTAAACTCTAGCAATAAGTCAATAAAAAGTTAGTTTAGTCAAATATAAATGCATATTTGCAAATAATCTACCATAAAATAATCTACAAAATTAAGAATAAACACATTCACAGTTCTATAAGGATACAGTGGGAGGTATAACTACTTTTACCAGATGATGAAAGTTCAGAAAGAATTTATGAATTTGATATTACTCATACAATTCTAACAGATACAAAGCAATTTTAAATTGTACCATAAAAGATAAGAGAGACCACCTGAATTAGTCTGGAATCAAGAAAGGGTGTGGCATTGAGGGGGCATGGTGAGACCTCTCATGGCACTGAGTATTTGGTAGGCAGGAAATACAATTGGATAAAACTGTGAAGAAATTTATAAACTCAAGAAATGAACTTGCTCACCATGTTTTTCCCATATAAAACCATCTGATTTTCAAAAAAGAATTATCTATTTTACTTAAATGTCAGAATTACAGAGAGACAGAGAGAGAGAAATCTTCCAACCACTGATTCACTCCCCAAATGGCCACTGAGATGGTCTGAAGCTGGGAACCAGGAGCTCCTTCTGGGTATTCAACATGGATACTGGTGCCCATAGATTTGGACCATCCCCTGCCACCTCCCCAGATCATGAGCCTGGAGCTGAATAACAAGTGGAGCAGGCTGGACACAAATTAGCGCATGTATGGATGGGATGCTGGCACCATACATAGAAGATTAGCCTACTAAGCCATCTGGCGTTTAACAGATTATTGTTTTCACACTTTTATTTCTATAACATGTATGTTCAGAGCACTCTGTTGAAATAAACAGAATTTCACTGCGTGAACAGAGTAAATACAGGTAACAGTGAACTTATTAACAAATGTAATTTTCTTTACTCATTGCGATTTCATGAGAAGAGATGAAACTATAATTTTTAGTCCTGACAATAGGCTAGTATTTTGTTCGCCTAATCTACTTTGATTTTTGTTATTTCTCATGGATGCATATTGGCTCAGATATCTCATACCTCATGATTTTAAAATAGTGGAATTGTTAGATTAAAATGATGCATTCATGAATTGTTCCAAGATAGAATTTCCCCATGATGCAGTGGACCAGAGTGAGTACTATTATGAATTTTATGGAAGACGGCATGTTACTAGGTTTCCTAACATCGGTCATATATTTCACTCTGTATTTTATGCTATTAAGAATTGAGTTGTAAAACTGAGAATTTCAGCCATATTTTTCCCTTATTTTTGTTTTTGCTTTTTTGCATGAAGTACATCAAACTTAAGAGGATTTTGACACAAACATTAGAGTAGGGAAATGGAGGTAAATGGAAATCTGATGGCACAGTGGGGTTACTAAAGACCGTAACTTTAAACAGGAAGGCATTTGACACATCAGCTAAGATGTTACTTGTAATGCAGATGCTCCATATTGGAAATCCTGGGCTTAGGTCCAGGTTCCACCAGGATCCATCATCTTGTTAATGCAAAGAATAGGAGGTAGCAGGTGGGCTGGGCGACATGGATCACCACCATCTGTGTGTGAGCTCCAACCTGAGTCCTGGCTCCTGGCTTTTGTCGGGCTGTGACATTCACTTGGAGAGATAATCAGCAGGTAGATCTCTGTCTCTCTGCTTTTCAGCCACATTTTATAAAATAAGAGTTAAAATGATTCACAATGCTTGCAAATAGAGTATCTGCTCCCCTTTTTCCTCTAGAATTTTGACATTCTCTGTGTTCCATGAACAATATAGAAAATTAGTTTTTTTCCCCCAAAGTTAACATCTATCCAAGCCACCTTTTACAAACAAATCTACCAGATTTGACTTGAACATAAAAATTATAATAAAAAGTCACAGATTACAAGTTACATAAAGACAACTGTCTCCAAAAGTGTGGACCATTGACCCCAAAGTTAGTGTTGAAAGCTGAGCCCATCTGGATTCCCCATTCTCAAGGACAGACTAATGCCATTATCATGAGACCTACAAAATTCTGAAAACTGTCATTTAAAATAAAGCATTATTTTTAAAAGATTTTTATTTTAAAGACAGAGACACAGAGAGACAGGGAGAGTGATCTTTCATTCACTACTTCATTCCCCAGATGGCCACAATGGCTAGAGCTGGGACTGTCTGAAGCCAGGAACCAAGAGTATCCTCTGGGTTTCTCAAATAACCACAGGAGCCCAAGGGCTTGAAACATCCTCTGCTGCTTTCCCAGGTCATTGGCCTGGAAGGATCGGAAGTGGAACACTCCTGGAGCTGCTCCCATATGGAATGTCAGTGCTGCAGGCAGATTCTTAGTCTACTATACCACGGTGCTCTTTGTGAGTGTTTTGTCTGCTATGAAAATGCTTCTTGGCTTAATGTAATCCTATGTGCATTTTCTTTTTCATTTCCAGTCCTTTTGTGTGTTTTACAAGAAGTATCTGCCGGTTCCAATGTATGTCAGTTTTCCTCTAGTAATTTGGTATCAGGTCATAGTCTTGGATACTTGACCCACTGTGAGTTGATTTATGTATAAGGTATTAAGTATGGGATCTTGTTATGTAATTCTGCATGCACTGATCCAATTTTCACAAAACCATTTATTGGAAAGAAACTATTTTTCCAGGAATTTTCACAAAACCATTTATTGGAAAGAAACAATTATTCTAGCTTATTTGTCGAATATTACTTGATTGTAAATACATAGATTAATTTCTGGAATTTTTATTCCAGCCCATTGATTCACATTCTAATTTTTTTGTTAAACAAGTGGGCAAGAGACATGAATAAGCACTTTTAAAGGAGGAAGCAGAAATTTTCAAAAGAGACACATGAAAAATGCTTGGGATCACTAGTCATCAAGAAAATACAAAGAAACACTTATATTGACTATCTCGAACACTTATATTGACTATCACCTAAAAATTTAAAAATTAGTAAGTGTTAATGAGGATTTGGCAAAAAAAGATACCCTAATAAACTTTTGCTGGACATGTAAACAACCACAACCATAGTGAAAGACAGCCTAGAGATGCCGCAAAAAATCTGTAAATGTATTTTCCAAATCATGCAGCCATATCGGTCCTGGGAATTTATCTAAAATGAAATCAGCATATGAAAGCCATTTGTACCTCCATGTTCGTAGCAGCTCAATTCACAATAGCTAAAATATGGAATCAAACCTGACATCCATCAACTAATGCCTGCACTATGAAGCTCTGAGTGAAGCTCTCCCTGGGAATAACATAGGTTTCAGTATCAACAATGTGTCTGTCAAAGATGTTTGCTGTGCAAAGTTGCTGGCAAAAGCAAAGGTAACCCAGTCATAGAAGCGGTTGGCTTTTCTCTTTAGGTAATCATCTTAAATCATCCAGGTCCAATTAGTGCTGGGTATGACGACGAATTGTATTATCACACAGGTCAGGTTTGCTGAGCTGAAGGAAAAGACTGATTGTTGTTGAGAAAAGAGGCTGGGCAATTGCCCTAAATTCTTGAATCCGATGATACTGTCATCACTGATATGAATCCTATAAGCTTAAAGGTTTATAAATTATACCTCACACCAGGTTACAGTTAATTTGTATTGCTTATCCTAATATTGCCTTATTGATCTGTCATTTTTCTTAGGTAAAAATGATCAAGAGTCAGATTTTAAGTCACATAAAAATAGCATAATGCTATTCATTTTACAACAAAGTCAGACTAGTTTTACAGATCTGCTCATGCTATGATGACACAGGATGCCTGTCTCAGTGGCATTTGTAGATCGTATCTTTCAAGTGCACTTGTACTGGACTTTCAGAAATAATCATCACTTCACAAACACTGCACCCTCCTCCTAATCATCAGGCTTTTTATTCTTCTTGAACTCTGGAATTTATTGGATTTACTTCCTTGTTCCAAGTATTGAGAAGAACCATATCTAATAGCAGCTGTTCTTTGAGGTTTGAACACTTTAGTGTTCAGAAATAAACTTGAAAACACAGACAAATTGCTTACTTTCCCCACTCTATCACCTGTGAGGGTAGTGGAATCACTTGTGTGATTGGTTCTTAGTTTACAAACAACTCCCCTCAGATCCAGCCTGCCACTCCACCTGTACTGTGGATCTCAGACAGTATCCACAGTGTCAGGCCAGGCAAGGAAAACTAACATTTCCTCTTCACCTTATCTGCACTGTTTCATCTCGTCTCTCCTCAATAATCTCAAAGCTTAGGTTATTTTCAGTGCAAGCTAACTCATAGGATAGAGATGTCTGAGTGTGTGTGCGTGTGTGCGCATGTGCGTGCGTGTGAATGCACGTGTGTGTGTGTGCACCTGCATTTTTCCCCATGAAATACTAAAAGTTTAGGTCAATGGGGAATATTTAATCCAAGAATCCTACTTTATTTATACCACATTTTACTTTGTATTAGGAAATGACATTGTGATCCATTTCACTATAAGCAAAATATTACAAAACATTTACAGAAAAAAAATTAAAAATAACTCAGATAAACTGGATTTTCAGGAATCTGTGATCCAATGCCCACAGAACTAAGATTTCCCTGATCACAAATTTCCAAAATCCAGGATGCTACACTTACTACCCAGCTCCTAGCTAAATAAATGTTATAATTAGTTAACGGAGCTAATTCTACTAAGAGTATTATAATACTGAAATAATCTATCACTGATTTTGTTCTTAGAATCCTTCAATACTGAGTAGTTGAATCGATATCACAAATATTACATAAAGTGTTTTCAATGAGAATTATTCCAGAAATTGCTTTAATATTCCCCAAAACAGTAACACAAAATTGTATTGGTTTGGAAAGCAGGGGAGCAGTGTACAAGTACAAGAAGGTCAACTATAGCTTATAAGACCAGAATAATAACATAAATTATGTAAAGGGAAATACATGTGCACAGAGGATTTAACTCCCCTCTGAAGCAATAATAGGTTTGATAGCATATTTTCCTGTACTTTGTTTTGTATAAATTTGAGTATACTTTTCTACTGTCTCCTGGAGGAAAGTACTTTATCCTTGACAGCTGCTTGAAGAGGCTTCCTGAATCAAACTCAGAGACGAGTCATAACCATTTGGTCCTTGCTTGTTCTAATTGTATCAGTTTTCACCAATCACTGCCAAACTACCATCAATGAAAGCACAACATTAGACCTGTCTTCTCTAAACAGGCTTTTGACGATAGTATCTTACTTCTAACACACACACACACACAAACTTAACAAAACACTCTTGAGAATACTATTCATAAAATGAGCAGCACAACTGGCTAAAATCACATATTTAAGAAAGCAATACCCACACTTTTATAAAATTAATTGAGTATGTTTTAATTTATCATCTAATGATTTTTTTATTTTTTTTTAATTTTTTTTCTTTTTATTGTATTGTTGTTGACAATCTTTACATAGTTAATTACAGTTAAAGGAAAAAGAAGGAAAAAAAAAAGGTTTAGGGGGATAGGAAAGTGGGTAATGCTATTATGTCCATATTGTTTCCATCACGTATCTGAGGTAAAGGGGGATATTGAGGGAGAAGCCCCACCCGGTTTCCCGCCCACCCTAAGTCCCGGATGTGGGGCATGCTCTGAGATATGTGCTCGAGTGGTGTTAATAGTTTTATAAATCATATTTTCAAGAAGACAGAGACACTGTCCTTTCTAAATTTCAGCTCTTACTTTATATCCTGCTTTCCAGAAGCTGAGTATCAGGGACGCAGATGCAAAAAAAGAATCATTTCATACACAATGACCTGCAGCAAGAGGTAATTACTGAGCTCCAATCAGTGAAAGAAGTACAGTGCCACCATGTAGGATTTTCCAAACAATGACAATCCTTGGATTTCTTCAGACTTTTTTCCACAAGGGGACTGCAGAGCAAAATGGGCTTGGCACGTTTTATCTTAATTATGGATTCACATGCAAAATTCTGAAGGGCGTTTCATATATTTGCATCTGTCTCTTGTGAATATAAACTTAATATTATTTTGCTGCTTCTATAAATTTAAGTCTGAGTTCCATCTAAATTAAAATAGAGAAATGGGTCAATGAAATGTCAAAAATGATTCCAGATGTGTACATCACAAACAAGGAAAATATCAAAGTTAGTTTCTGCAAGTATATATGCGGTCTTTATTACCTTTCTGGGTCCTTTAAATAGTATTGACATGTTATATTTTCATCTCTGTACATCTTGATATTTGTGTTTACTAGCAATTGGAAGTTATTAATGTATGATAGCAAACACACAGTCATGATGCCACACTTATTGCTATTTATACATGACTAACGGATTTTCTGCACCATGTATAGAGCTGTGCTACCTGCACCCAAATCACTGAAAGCATTTGTTTTCAATAAGAGCATTGGTGTCTATCCTTGGAGTTTCTATTCACAAAGTATGAAACTTAGTAACTTTAACACTTAAGGCGTTAAGAGTTTATATGGTGTTTCTGGTCCACAAACCAGATATCATTGACAACTGGTGTGCAAAATTAAAGGAAATAGCTTTATCATTGTTGTTGGGTTGTTGCAGATATATTAAGGCACAAATTACACAAAATAGTCAAATGGACCAGGTTTCTCCTGTGTTTGGGGACATTGGTAGACCTCTAGTGGAAGATCAGGCTGAGAGTGGCTGAATAAAGTGAAAGGTACAGTCACTTCACCTCTGTGCCTGACTAAGGGATGAATGGCACCTATGCTAATACATGTGCTGAATGGTTTAATATAGATTTAATGATATCCTAAAGAGGACTAGGTCTGGACGCTCATTCTAAATGGTTACTGGCCAAGAGATGCTCAGAATAAGATTTGCAGTCGTTTGAATGCCTAAATCACCTCTTCTAGCAATTAAGCAACAAAATTGATTTAATCTCAGCAGGTAACAAGTTGCTAAGACATTTGGCAGCATGTCTGAGCTCCACTAGGATTCTTTTGCTTTTAATATTCCTCTCAGAAGGTTCCCAATAGATGTGTATACTTTAATTGGACATGCTTGTCTGTGCAAAGACCTCATACTCAAGTCTGTTCGAGGGTTTTATGCTACAACAGTCCTCTTTCTGACATTTGTTCCATCTCTTTTAAAATTCCTGGCTACTGGTATTTTTCTCAGTTTACTTGGTTAACATTTTTTTTTATATTTCAAAAGCATTGTTTTCTATCTTCTCAGAGTGGCAACTCACATATTTCTTCTCTGAGTCTATTGTTAGCCCATGATCATGTCATGTTTACTACACTGGCTTGATGCGAGCACACTGCAGGCCTGGAGAGCATGCATGTCTATTGCAACATTTCAACACTGAAGTATTGTGGGAAGGTTGAAAGTCTGTTAACTTCTATTCCCTTTATTGGATATTTCAGCATGCTTTGTTTCTTTGTATAATTGATATCTCTTCATTACCAATTTCTAGATCAGACACAATCATAAATGTGCAGTAATTTCTTGGTTGAATTATAATGAGAATAAGGACATCTTTATTTTACTTGTAGCACTGACATACTTTTACAGGATAACACACAATGGAAGAAACACTTTATAAATAATGGAATCAGAATAAATATAAATCGTTCTTTTGCTTCTTTTTTTTTCTTTTGCTTCTTAAATTAAGCAAAATGCTAGAGTGGAAAAATTGAGTAAAGAACATAACCTTCCAAAACTTGAATCTCTGGATTCAGAAATAAATCTTTGATTTTTTTTCTATATTTTTTTATGAACATCCTGGTTCACACACACAGATAAATGAAAACCTCCATGATTTAATATATAAAACAATTAGAACAGATTGGGCCCAGTGTGGTAGCCTAGTGGCTAAAATCCTCGCATTGCATGCCCAGAATCTCAGAGGCATGCCAGTTCATATCCCAGCTGCTCCACTTCCCTTCCAACTCCCTGCTTGCAGCCTGGAAAAGCAGTTGAGGATGGCCCAAAAGCCTTGTGCCCTGCACCCAAGTAGGGTACCCAGAAGAAGATCCTGGCTCCTGACTTTGGATTGGTGCACCTCTGGCCTTTCTGGCCACTTGGGGAGTGAATCAACAGATGGAAGATCTTCCTCTCTGTCCTTCTTCATCTATATATGTCTGACTTTCCAACAAAAATAAATAATAAAAAAAAGAACAATCATCCATTTTAAATCACTTTTCAAAGGTAGTATATATCTCAAAATACTTAACATTAATCTTATTTAACTCACTGATAAATACAATTAAATATGTTAATTCAGTTGGGATGTAGAAACAGATTATATCAAGGATCTAAACACTGTTGATGGTTTTATTTATCTATTTATTCATTTATTATTTTGATAATATTTACATAATAGATTAGGGCACAAAGACTCAAGGGCTACAGGAAAGTGGGTAAGACGATTGTTTCCACATTCTCTTTTTTCCTCCTGTATCTGGTGGAGGGGAGAGACAAAGGGAGAAGCCACACCACCCTCCCAACCATCCCATGATCCCCGATGTGCTTTCGCTAGTTCAGTAGTTATGAACTGCTGCCAAACTCGCCATCCCAAGCAGGATGAAATCTAGTCAGAATCTGCTGGATTCTGTATAATTTTGAAATAAGATGAAACCAGTCCTGTTTTCAGAAATATGGCTTTTAATATTTCAAAATTCAATTGTTTTAGTGAAAATATAAGAATGATGTCATTAATTGAATTATTTAAAGATATTTTCAGTGAAATAATCATGGATTGGGACATCAATGTGCAACTGTCTATAAAATTGAGCAATTTCTGAAATAATTTATGCAAACGTGTACAAATGCTTAAATTTCAAATCTAAATATAGTTTACCTATAATGTACAAAAAATCAAAGCCTCATCTCAATACTGCTGTGAAATAGTGAACTTCTAGCTAACAGATTTGATGTTTTTATTAAATGACACTCACACTTCTAAATTCCCAAATTTGTCCGAAGACACCAACTTCAAATGATTAAAAATTGTCTTAACACATTGAAATGGTTAAGAATCACATGGACATGCCTACAAAACATTCTACAATATGAATAATAACTACTTTTACTACCACTTTATTGTCAAATCCTCATAATTCTGAATGGCATAATTATAAGGCTTTCTTAAGTCAACCAATATTTAGAAAAACAAGATTTTTGCATACCAGATAGCTATTATTTCCCTATTACTGCTTAGAATGTTAATACATGTCATTCTGATTTTTTGTCTAGTAGTTTCACAGACTGTTGTGTACACTCCTGTATATTACTTTGTAATTGATAAAGCTTTAAGTTTACCATAGTACTTCTGGTGTCAAGTCATACTAGAGCTTACGCAGTGTCCTACCAGACTAGTACCAGTTGCTTAACTACACTTTACCTCTCTTTAACCTTTTTATTGTATGAAGAAACTATACAAGTTCAATTACTTTCAAGTCAATGCAAGATTATGTTCTGGAAAACGGAAACCAATTGAATCAATGGTGCTGGGGATTTTTGGGGGTTCATATTAATACAATAAATAATGGATTATATTTTCAGTGGCATGGTTTGGTTACCTTTTATTATAAGTAGTTAATGGCTCATTTTGCCAGCATGCCATCACTAATTCTACAAAATACCATAAATAATATTCTATAAACAAAGAAGTAGAAACCATAGCTCAGATAGATCTCAACAAAGAACAATTCTTCAGACTTCTTTCTTTTGAAATATTTTGATAAAGTCTATAATGTAGAGTTTATCTATCAATGAATCTAGGCATGGAGACAATAATTACACTGTAAGGTAAACAATAATTGAACTATCATGCCAAAAGACGGCTACAGAGATTCTGATAGCAGTCATGAGAAACCAATCTGCAAAAAGTCCTATTTTCTCCATTAAGATACTTAGTGCTTTGCAATACAAACTTCATGATTTTAAACAGACCAGAAATTAAAAATTCAGCCACGTTAACACTTGAACCAAGGGTTTGTTCTCAAAAAACATCATTTCTAAAAATCCCATATTTAATCCTGCTAAATGTCTAGGTGCCTGACCCAGCAGGAGCACAAGCCACAGAGAGGGAGTCCAGGGAGTGTGATATCCAATAAGAGTTTAAAGAGTATCAATAAAATGCTAATGAAGGGCCATCAGTTAAGCTGTGCTTCCCATAAGGGATTTGGCACACATGGCATGCTTTTTATGAGGATCTTCCCTGAAAACTAATCAAAGGTAGTATATCTCCTTTCAGGTTAAAGATGTTGGGCTGTAGAGTGGCATAAAGGACATCCAGTTAGCAGCCAGACTGCCCGTCTCTTAAGAAGCTGGTCTTGGGCTTGGCAGCGTGGCCTAGTGGCTAAGGTCCTCGCCTTGATCCCATATGGCTGCTGGTTCTAATCCCGGCAGCTCCACTTCCTCTCTGTCTTTCCTCCTCTCAGTATATCTGACTTTGTAATAAAAATAAAAAAATAAATCTTAAAAAAAAAAAAAAAAAAAAAAAAAAAAAAAGAAGCTGGTCTTGACCTGATGTGTTCTACACACGTGTCTGGAGTGTGCTCAGCCTCAGCCCCCTCAGGACGGTAGCTACGCCCCTCCCTCAGCTGCAGCAGCGCTCACGGTGTTCTATTGTGGAAGACACTGCACCGCTCATTACTGAGGAGAGAAAGAGACAAACAGCAGAAATCTGCTACTCACCGAGCTCGCCTTCAAATACCTTACAGCTCAGAATAGGAATAAAACAGCTATGTAAAGCTTCAAAAAGTCAAAAATAAAGGAGTAGAAGGAAGGTGGAGAAAACCACATTTTCATGGGGACAAGCAGTTCAGAAAATAAATGTAATTTGTATTTTTGAGAGTGTTCTTGCTAGGTCAGCAGGTTTACTAAATCACTCCTCACTTCAAGTTAAGGAAAACAAACAAACAATAATTTTGTACAAGCTCTAAGGTTCATCTGGAAGCACAAAAAAACACGGATAGGTAGAACCATCCTGAAGAACAGGAAGTTAGCAGGGGGAATCACAGTTCCAGACCTTTGCATATATTTTCATTGGAACAAAAAGCTAGTTGAATAGTCTGCTTGGTTTTGATTTATTTATTAATTTGGACAGCAGTAGCTGAACATAATGTGGATGTTTCACTTTAATAGAGACTAATATAAGATCGGTAAATACATGTGTATACCTTTATTGAGTTTGTGTTCTTTAACATCCAATGGTATTGAAAGATGTTTATTTTATCATGTGTAGTGTGTATCATTGCTCTGTCAGCTTCATGTCAATTAACCCAAAGTGAAATTCTGCCGGTTTGTCTATAGGTGATTCAAATAGGTGATGGACTGAGCCACGGCATATGTGCGTGTGCATATGTGCGTGTGGGCTGGGAGGAGGGCGTTATAATAAATACTAAAACATAGCCACATTTAGCATGCTGATATCACAGATTAGATGTGGCACAGCCAGGGGCAGAGGAACATTGATTGTTATGTTGGATATATGAATTTGAGTAGTAAAAAAAAAATCTGGACACAGATCATTGATTACCATAATAAGACGCCAGGTTAAATGACTGAAGAAAGACCTTAAACCCTTTAAGCTATTAGAGAAGAATCAGCAAGAGAGAATTAATGTAAAATAGAAAACATTTCACCAGAACATTTTCAAGAATATCTGAATTGTCAAGGACAAGAAATAAATATTTTTAAGTGGATCGTATTAAGGGGACTAGAAAAAGGAATAAAATGTTGGCTTTTGTGTACACCTTTGAGAACCACGTTTCAATACAAGGCTTCTAACAGCCCTAGAAGAACATGTGGGCTATTCACCTTTATGTCCTATCAGATTAGTCAAAACCCTCTTAAACACCTGTGCATTGGAGTCATTTTTGTATGTGAAGCCAGATGTCACATGTGATGATTTAAATAAATAGGAAACATTCTTTAAAAAATGATTTGGGAGTACAGTTTCAAAATACATGCTTTTACAAATTGACTGGGATATTGAGCAGATAGGACTCTTCTCCCTGCCAGAAAGTTTCAAAGCTCCTGTCTTTATATTAGCCAAATTTCAGAGTACCCAACTCAGATATTGCCCTCTTGGTAAATCATTCATCTGTTTTAGAATGCATTGAATTCTAAAGCCCTGCCTTTCTATCATCATATTTTGTACTTCAGTTTCCCACATATGTGGTTATGTCTTTTTGAAAATGGTTTTTTTTTCAGTACATATGAAAATAACATTCATCATGTTGCTGAGTTATTAGAACATGATGAAAATCCCTATCTCACAAAGCTTGACATTTGTGACTGATAAGTTTGTGAACATCTGTGGTGACTCTATCGCTTTTGTGACATGGCTCTCACAGGAGTGGATGCCATCACAGGGTTCTAACTGGAGCTATAAACCCACAGAACTCAGTTAAGTAATAAAAGTATGTGTCATTTGCCACAGGACAAATGCTGTAATGACCTGGGGCCAATGTGGGAAAAAATGTCAGTCAAGAGGAATTCACTTCCTTCCATCCAGGACACATTCACTAGCTTAATTTCTAATGATTTATTCAGCAGAATGGCCACTTCATTCACAGCAATGGCCAAAGCCCTATATCCCTGACACCATTAACTTCTAATAAAGTGGGAAAAAATGAAAATGAAAGGGAAGAGATATTATTTTTGCTTCCTTTTTGGAATCTCAGTGTCCAAAGAAAATTCACAGTTGAAAAACAACATCATGAAAGGGCAAATTATGTGTAATAATTATGTGAACCAGTGGCAACATATCAAATTTTATGTCAATTTTTTGGTAACTTCACAGTTCTAGAAGAGTTGTTAAAAATTAAAAAGACCAACCTGACCTTTGCGTGATTTTATTGAAAAGTTATGGAAAACTATATTAAACACAAACTTCTTTGAAATTTGCAACAATTCTATAAAGTCACTAGATTCTCAGTATATATCTCATTATCTCCTTTTCCAAAGAAGAAAAATGAGACAAATATAATTTTGGGAATAGTAAAAGTAACTAGCAATTAACAGATCTCAGAAATATCCCACCAAAATGTTTTAAGTGTTGAAGTTGTGATTCAATGAACATCTTCCATTACAAACACGTGGGGAATTGCATAAAATATCAACCTCTTGTAATATCCATGGCTCTAAATTGTATGTTTCAAAACATGCTTTAGGGCCTGGTACCATGGCCTAGCAGCTGAAGTCCTCGTTTTGAATGTGCCGGGATCCCATATTGGTGTTGGTTCTAATCCCTGCAGCCCAGCCTCCAATTCAGCTCCCTGCTTGTGACCTGAGAAAGTAGCTGGGGACGGCTCAAGGCCTTGGGATCCTTAACCTGCATGGGAGACCTGGAAGAGCTCCTGTCTCCTGGCTTCAGACCGGCGCAGCACCAGCCATTGTGCTCACTTGTGGAGTGAATCATCGGACGGAAGATATTTCTCTCTCTCTCTCCTCCTCTCTCTATAAATCTTACTTGGCAATAAAAATAAATAAAATCTTCAAAAATATGCTTTGGAGGAACTAACCCTAGTGTTGATTAGAAGACTACACTGTAGAAAGTGTTTATTTGTGGAAAAACAAGATGGCAGAATAGGGTAAGGATATGTTTAAACAGAGAATCGTTAGGGTGAACAAGAAGGTCATAATCCCAGGAAATAGAAGAGGAATGGCTGATGGCAGAGGGCTACCTGGAGACCTGTGGACAGGGAGAAGAGGCAGAGTCAGTGGAGCATTGTTGCAGTGACCAGTTGACCAGATACCCCAGCTGTGGCTGGCTATCGGTGATCAGAGCTGCACCAGTGGCCAGGGAAGGGGAGTTTTCTGGGAGCTCAGGAGATGAACCCAGACATAGAATTGCCCATCCTGATGTTTTGTTTGATTCGACCATGGGCAAAAGCAGAGCCCAAGCAGACAGGTCCAAGAACAAGGTAGATTTCATGACTCAAACCCCCCACCAGTGACACATTGGGCACCATTTTGTGCACTGAGGATAAGGCTGTGAGGTGGAGAAACAACAGCTAGTTGTGCTTGCACTAAGCCAGGAGTGAGCTCATTTCTGGATCCACAGGCTAAATAGGAACAAGTTGGTATGCTACAGGTTCCATCCACAATAGGTCCAAATGACCCCCAGACCTAATGACCAACAGGCCCAGATCCCCAACAGTACCATATTGTACACTGAGGAAAGGGCTGGGGCTGGGGCTGGGGGGAGTGCTGGAGGAACAACAGTGAGGTCCACAGGTACTAACAGAAAATCCACATCTGACTCTACACATTGCACTGGTCCCACAGGGAAAGCAACTTGGCATCCTACAGCTTCCACTCAAAATGGGTTCAACTGCCCTCCAGACCTCATGGCCAGCAGGCCCAGACCTCTACCAGGGCCATGTCGAATGCCATTTTATGTACTAAGGAAAAGACTATGGGCTGAAGGATCAGCAGCGAGCTACACGGGTGCTGAGCTGGGAGAGAACTCACTTCCAAGTCAATGTATCGCACAGGGAAAATATTACTGACTTTACATCCAGCGGGTTCCACCCAAAATAGGTCCAGGTGCCTTTAGACCTAATGGCCAGCAGGTTCCCAGAAAGACAAACACCACTGGCATCCCAGTAATTTAGGACAGCTGGCATCTCCCTAATCCCGGGCACTGCTCAAACCAGGAGTGGGAGAAAGGCTGGATTCACTCTTGATTCCAGCTTCTTCCTACTGCACACCCTGGGAAACAGCAGATAATGACTCAAGGATTTGGATTTCTACAATCCATGTGCTTTATGTAGATTGAATCCTCAGCTCTTAGCTTTGGCCTGGCCCACCCAGTTCTGGCCACTGGGACATTAGAGACTGAATTGGCAAACGGAGTTGCCTGTGTCTGTCATTCCATTTGTGGGGTCTCTCAAATATATATTTTTTAAATTAAGGGCCCGGCGGCATGGCCTAGCAGCTAAAATCCTCGCCTTGAACGGGATCCCATTTGGGTGCTGGTTCTAATCCCAGCAGCCCCACTTGCCATCCAGCTCCCTGATTGTGGCCTGGGAAAGCAGTCGAGGACGGCCCAAAGCCTTGGGACCCTGCACCTGTGTGGGAGACCCGAAGGAGGGTCCTGGTTCCCGGCTTCGAATTGGCGCAGCACCGGCTGTTGCGCGCACTTGGGGAGTGATTCATTGGATGGAAGATTTTCCTCTCTGTCTCTCCTCCTCTCTGTATATCTGACTTTGTAATGGAAATAAATAAATCTTTTAAAAAAATTAAATAGTGAAAAGGTAGAAAGAATTATATGCAGGTAAACATACATACATAAAATGAACACTACCACCTGGAAACACTGTGTGTTTAGGGTACAAGCAAGCTGCTTTATGTAATGTAATCATGTATGCCTATTGTCTAACCACACACTGAAATGACTTGTTCAAATGGTGACCCGAGGCACTGATAAAAGTTGGAATTGAGTTTGCAATGTTCCCTTTAAAATAAATCAGGTAATTGTATTACATACTTGAGATTTTAATCTAAAGGAATTGGAAGGCTACAGCAACAACAACAAAATGATTATGGATTAGATAAGATCTGCTCCAGTCCTTTGGTAAAAGCACTAATGTGACAGGAAGTGATATGTAATCTTTTCCCAATTAGTGTTTGTTGTTTTAAGAACCAGATCAATGAATCAACAAGCAAAAACATATTGACATGTTAACTTATCAAATTTGTATATAAATGACGTGCCTTGAGAACATTACCAATATATCACTGGTAGGACATAGAATCTGTAAAGTTTTCACTGGAAACTTTGCATGGTTTAGCTATTCACAATGTTTGATTGGAAGCTAAACTGCCCTATGCTCCACACCCATGCCCAGCAATCTAATGATTCTTCCTACAGTGTTTCAGAGTGTAAGACAGAGGTATATATAATTTCGCAGAAACCCCCTTACAATTTTTCTTTTCTTAGGTAGCTTGATCACTGGATGAATGCACAGCTATGACTTAATTGCTTCACACTTGATTAGATGTGTCAAAAATTTTTGTAAATGAGAGAACTGTCTTTTTCAATTTCTGGAGCTTCAATTAATATTAGAAAGAACATAAGTTCAGAAGAGAGATTTAAAATTAAATTAGGCTTACACCACTCTATAAACTAATGCATCTGGCCAAAAAATTAAACATTCTTCTTATCCATAAGTTATAAGAACAAGCATCCATTGAGACTTATCCAAGACTTATTTACTTTTTGTTTGAAAGATTTAAAGAGAGAAAGACACATGGGAAGGGAACTCTTTCACCTGATGCTTTACTCCCCAAATGGCCACAACAACCAGAGTGGAATCAGTCCAAAGCTAGGAGATTCATCGAGGTCACCCATGTGGATACAGGGGCCCAAGGACCTGAGCCACTCTACATTGCTTTCCCAGGTCACAGAGAGGGAGCTGGTGCCTGCAGGTGAAGGATTAACCTGATGAGCCATGGTGCCAGCCTCGATGAATTCTTTAGAATAGTCCTATAAAATAGTTAATCACTGCAACGTGACTTACAGATGAATAAACTGAGTCGTATAATTTTGAAGTCCTGTAAAGTAGAGTCAGAGATAAATCACAGTACCTGGGAGACTAGCTCCAGCACCCTTTTTTTATGCCATTGCACTAGTCAAAAAGTCTACCTTGACAAGAGCAAGGTTTCACTACTCACCTGTAACAAGCATGAAAATTGAAAACTGAAAACGCCAACTTTTGTGAGTATGTAAGTTATATGACCTCTCACTTGTTGATTATTAGAATTCAAAATGTTTTGGCCACTTTAGAAACTACTTTAATGGTTTCCTACAAAGAAAAATTCAGGCTTACCATTGGATCCAGCAGCCACCATTTACTTAACCATTTTATTTGAAAATACATATTCACACAAAATATTTGTGACAGCTTTATTCATAATTTTCAAGTACCAAAAGCTTGCAAATTTTGTTCCAATAACTGAAAAGCATAATTTGGGACATACAGGAAATCAAGTTAATATTGACAAGTAAAAAAAGAAGGCAGTCATGGGAGCGCCCCGGCGGAGTGGCACCCGGCGCGGAGGAGCGAGGGACCGGGCTGAGCCTCGGCGGCCGAGGTCCTTTTTGATGAAAGATCTGGGGGCATTCCCCTCTCCTCTGTGTATTTGATAGTTTGGGTGGTGAAGAGATGGCCGACAGTGTGAAAACCTTCCTGCAGGACTTAGCCAGGCTTTCTCCACTCGTCCCTTTGCTGTCCTGAGATTTGAAAGTGTTATCCGCGAGTTTGATCCGTCTCCTCCTGGGGAGGTTATATGTTCCTGATCAACCTGATCCCTCTCCACGTCCTGGTGCTAATGCTCACAGGCCGCTTCTCCCATCGTATCTATGTGGCCTATTGCACTGTCTACTGCCTGGGCACCATTCTCTTTATGCAGATCTCCTTTGTGGGTTTCCAGCCTGTTCTTCCGTCGGAGCACATGGCAGCCTTTGGAGTCTTTGGCCTCTGCCAGATCCATGCCTTTGTGGATTACCTGCGCAGCAAGTTGAACCCACAACAATCTGAAGCCCTGTTCCGGAGTGTCATCTGCCTGGTGGGCGTTGTCCTTCTCACTGTGGGAGCTCTTCTCATGCTAACAGGAAAAATGTCTCCCTGGACGGGGCGTTTCTACTCATTGCTGGATCCGCCATACGCGAAGAACAACATCCCCATCATTGCTTCTGTGTCTGAGCATCAGCCTACAACCTGGTCCTCTTACTATTTTGATCTGCAACTCCTCGTCTTCATGTTCCCAGTGTAACAGCAGGTTTGGCTGAAAGCTGATGAACGCTGGTCTTTGGAACTCTGCACTGTGTGAGCCCTGCTGAGAGCTGAGGGCGTATATATTCCTAGTTTATATGGAGACTGCTGGGATTTGGGCCTTGAACTGTTTTTCTTCAAGAGGGGCTTTATCATTTAGTCTTCAAGATCTTATACAACCTGGAACATGCCTCTTGACATTATTGTGAAGACACCTTTGAGGGAACTATTTGTGAAGTATTATCAGTTCTTCTTTTTTATTTACTAAGCTAAAACTGAGTTTTCCTGAGTGTTCTGCATTTCCCACCTGAAAACAAGCACTGGAACTGATCCATTGTGGCTCACCCGGGGATGTGCCCGAAACTGGCACAGCTGAGGGTGGTTCAATCACAGGCTCATCAGAAGAGGCCAGCTCACCCGAGGGCTGTGCACCCGAGGCCTGCTCACCCGAGCCCTGTCCTCCTGAAGAATGTTCAGCTGACGTAGCCGCCTGTTCTGAATCGGCTTTACCTGCAGCCTTATCAACTGCAGATTCCTCACCTGCGGGCTGCTCTCCTGCAGCGTGCTCGCTGGTATGTTCACTCTCGGCATGTTCCCCAGAGCTGTGCTCTCTCGTGCCGTGCGCGCTGGAACCGTGCTCAATTAGAGCACTTTCACCTGATGTCTCAGACAAAGCCTTGCTACCGGAAGGGTTTCCGAGGGAAAAATAGTCAAGCTGGTGAGTTGCAGCTTGATCCATAGAGCCAGGAGGATCAACAGTTCGGCCTGGAGGGAAAGATGAGAAGATGAAAGCCTGCCTTCCTAGGGGTAGAGGCTAGTGCCACACTCCTAGGTTTCCCATGGTTCTAGATCAGGTACTGAAGTACAGATGCCAGAGGAAGTCAACCAAGTGCTCCAAGAGACCATGAAGACAGATATTTATGAAAACAGAGACCACCCCTGGGATTCAAAGGCAGTATTTCAGATACACAATATTAAGACTTTCACAGTTGGATCATCCAACATTGAGCCAAAAGCACCTGAAGGAAAATCAGCTTGCCTCCCTCCCAACACCAGGAAATCAGTGCACTGTCAGCTCATGATACCAGAAATCCCCCACGAGTCCTCTCTCCAATGTTGCAGTGAGTGGAAAGCAAGAATTGGGAAAGAGGAAGCACGAAGTTCACAATGGCTAAGTAATTTTAGCCTAAATCGAGGGTGGTAGATTTTCAGCTTTGGACAGGATAAACTTTGGAAGATGACAAATGCCTAGTGGATCCACAAAAATTATTAGAGGGATAGGTCTGGTGCTATGGTGCAGCAGGCTAATACTCCATCCTGTGGCGCTGTCATCCCATATGGGTGCTGGTTAGTATCCTGATTGCTCCAATTCAAATTTAGCACTCTGCTCATGGCATAGGGAAGCAGCAGAGAATGGCTCATATCCTCGGGACATTGTACATGACAATGTATCATGTGACTCCTGAGGGAGGTCAGGAAGAAGCTCCTAGCTTGAGCTTCAGATCAGCTCATTTAGCCATGTGGGGTGTAGACCTGGAGGATGTAAGACCTTCCCTCTCTCTTTCCCTTTCTCTCTAAAATCTACCTTTCAAATAGAAATAAATAAATCTTTTTTTAAAAAAATTAGGTAATTAAGTTACCTTCATTTGGTAAGGTCAAGTGCTTCCTCATATTTAATCCCCAGTTCATATGGTTTGGGGAAAGTGGAGTTACTATGAATTAATTATCAAGGTCAAAAAATTATTGGCATGAGGGTGCCAAGGCCCAAGTTCTTAGGCCATCTTCCACTGCTTTCCAAAGCCCATCAGCAGGGAGATGGATTGGTGGTGGAGCAGCTGGAACTCAAACTGGAGATGATATGGGATGCCAGCATCGTAGGTGGGAGCTTTACCCTTTATAACACAACACACCCCCTCTAGGTACTCATAAATATCTGCTTGACTGATTGTGCAATAAAGTTTTAGCAGAGTCGTTCCTTTAAACCAGAAGATTGAAAGCCTGTGAATTTGTTTCACATGTGACTGACATACTGCCATCTAGTGGAAAGTATCTGTTTCTGAGTCAACTTTTGAAAGTGTAACAAAGCAGTGAATTCTCTGAACTCACACTGTAGCTCAGAGCACATGACCTCTCTTTTCCTGTAGGACTCAGGAGGACAAACAGCCCATATTATTCGGGGATTCTGAAAGAGGAGATGCAGACAATTGGATGAGTAAAATACAGCCACAGTGAGGTTTATAAAGTCTGTGACTTAGACCCTGCAGTGCGTGTTTCCTTTTTAAAATTTATCTATTTATTTGAAAGAAAGGTATACACACACACAGAGAGAGAGAGAGAGAGAGAGAGAGAGAGAGAGAGAGAGAGAAAGAGAGAGAGAGAGAAAGAGAGAGGCAGACAGACAAACACAGAGAAACCTTCCATTGTTTGTTCAAGTGGTAGCAACAGCTGGAACTGGGCTGGTCCAAGGCTAGGAGTGTGGAACTTCTTCCTAGTTTCCCCAAGACCCAAGCACTTGAGCTGTCCTCTGATACTTTTCTAGGCATATTAACGGAGAGCTGAATCAGAAATGGAGTAGCTAGAACTCAAACTGGTACCCATATGAGATGCCACTGTCACGGATAGTGGCTTGCTACGCCACAACGCTGGTTCCCCCAATCCCCACTCTGCTCTGAGATGTATTTCTGGACGTATGACATCCTCATCTCCTATATTTCTTCAGCACGCTGCCAACATAGCATCTATGTTCAGTAGGAGGGTTAAACCTTTACTGCACTTATACTGAACCTGTAGGTCCAACCTCCCATCTCACAGAGCATCAGGTGCAAATGTGGCTTGGCTGAATAAACAGAGGCAGAATTATGCCGGGTCGGTGGTCACTTCTGACCGTAAAACCATAACTAGGAGAAATCAACTGGTTTGGAAGCTCTCAGAGTTGGGCTGGATTTGTTACTCTTGATTCTGGGGCAGATTGGTGTTGGTAACTAAGAGATTGGTCTTCCTTTTTCAAGAACAAAAACATCTTCAAGAAGGTTCCCTTACATTTCCACACACAGCCTGGAGAGTAGAAGACTCACCTCTGGCAGATCCAAGCAGATAAAGACCCATCAATAAGATAAACTTGTCCATCTGGATTTAAGGAGAGAGGGAACCCTAGTGTAGGTCACCCAAGAGCTGTGAAGAAACTGACCAGAGTTCCACACCTGTGAGTGGAATTCTAGAACCTCAGGGACAATCCATGCTTCTTCACAATGGATGATGCTAATGTCCTTGAGTAATCTGTTTAGCCAGCTGGCCCGTGATGACCAATGGCAGATTCCACTAGTGAAGACTAATGAATATTTTCTATTTATAAAATGGTGTGTTGCATTAGTCTGCCCCATCTCGAAACAAAACCAAAGAAATGACCAAAATAGTATGTGTATTTTGTAATAAAGTTTAAAAGATAAAAAAAAGAAGGCAGTCTTAAAGCACTACATACTTTGTAAGTGCAATAACATATGACATTGTGAGAAAGATAAACTATAGAAATGCCAGTGGTTAAAAGGAAGCAGTAGCGAGAGGAATAGATGGGGCAACCGACAACTTTAGGATAGTGGAATTATTCTGTCTGATATAGGAATTATGCATTTACCCACGTTCATAGAGTGAACAGCAGAAATTGAATCTTAGTGTATAATATACAGTATGGTTATTAGTTATGCCTAGTTGTGACTCAGCAATTTTAACAAATATGTGAATACGATGAAATAGAACGCAATTACACAGAAACATGAGAACTCTGTAGTTATACACATTTCTTTTAAAAATAAAACTGTTCAGAAAGTTTATTAATTTTTAGCATGAAAATATTCTACTTTTAATGTTCTGATAAATAAAGGAAATACTTTTACAGAAAGTTGTGGATATGGTGCTTTGAAGCTATTTTACAGAAGGAAAACTACAGAAAAAAAAGTTCTATATTTCAATAATTGTCAGGAAATATTATTTCAGGCTAGAAAAAGCTTTCCAAAATGCATACAGTTACCAAGTACCTCCAACCAAAGAAAGCTGTGTTTTTTCCACCTATAAAAGAAAATTGAGGACAACCCCCTAAAGGCATTCTTATTATTGGACATAAAGCACACTTCGAAGATGAAATGCCAAAATCTGAGACATTTTCTCTTCAGCTCAAATTGATCTTGAGGATGCACTCTGAGTAACTGTTTCTCAGCAGCACAGCGGTGTTTATTCAGGCTCCCGTTCTCTGGGTGGTGCTCTGTTCTAGAGCTAAAGGCACTTTATGCACAAAATCATTTTTTTAAATGTCTATTTTGTATCTAGCAAAATTTTATTTCTAACAGTTGTGTAATGCTTGTGAGGAAAGCATCCAAATCCCTTCCTTTTGAATAAGATTGGGCATAAATTGAATGCAAACACAATTTATCCTTCATATCTTTACATTGGCATAACACTTCTTGATCCAGTTTCGGGGGTTCATCACATGAGTTAAGATGTGCTACGAAAAATTAGACACGGTAGTAAAGCAAATGAGTAAATATTGCATACAGTATTACTCAACACAGTTACTTAAATTGTCAATTATTTCTCAATGGATTTTAAAAGTTAATTATCCGTTTCATGTATAGATGCTACAAAGATTTTTTAAAATGAGGAAAACTGTTTTTTGAAATACTGTAATCTAAATGGAGCACTGGGAGGAAACAGTTGGGCACTGTAGTGGTGTGCTTCTTTCTTCCTCATATTCATGGACATTGATGTTTAATGAATTTCTTGCTAGGATTATAGTATTTGGGATTTAACCATGGGGATGCTTCGATGTTATGGATAGAATTAGCTAAAATGACTTCTAGAATATTTCTAAAGTACATGTCATTCAATATGAAGTTCCAGGTCTCACAGCAACAAATAAAAGGAATGCCAAAACTGAATACTCATTACCTAGGTTACTCATAATTTCTTGTATCAGTTATTCTCTGATCTTAGTCTCCAGTCTCAAATCTATTGGTGAGGTTTGTACTTTGCTGGGAGTCCACTCTGAATGTTGAAATTAAAACAAAAATTATCATTGCGGAATTCATAATATCCTCAAAGAATAAGCAATAAAGATCCTCAGGAGGAAAAAAGAAAGTACAACTCCTAGCATTCAGGACAAAAAAAAAATCTTCGTAAGTCTTTCCAATAAGGGTATATGAGATGTAATTGAGAAAAAAATGCCATCCTTAGAAAACAAATCAAACATATACATAGAACTTCTTTGTTAAGGCATCATGCCAAAGCAAAATTCACTTCGACAAGCTTTACAAGAACCTTGAACTAAGTGGGTAATTTTGTGGTAGTTTTGTAAGACACATTTAGTACACAGTTGCATTTTAAAATTGATAGTGTCTCAATTAACCTATTTTCTATTTTTCCTCTTTCTTTTTCATATGTTCTAGTATTTTGTACACAGAATAGCATATTGGAGATGGGCAGTAGGGGCAGTTTAAGGTAGTGCATAATTGTAGTATTTAACAGAAATTATAGTGTTTTATAAGATAAAGTAGATATATAAACAAGCGTTACTTGAAAAAAATTGACTATGTCAGGAAGTTGAATTTCATAAAGCTCACATTATCTATGAAATAGACTCATGAAATTTCAACAAAGATGATGGTAGAGAACATTCTTTAGTTACACACACACAGACACAGACATCAGAATTAATTTTGTGAAAGAAAGAGCCTTCAAAAAGCTTTAGGTTGGTGTTATAAATGTGTCATGGTTTTGAATTGGGCCAAAGTGTGAATTTGAATATATAAGCTAATGTGAGTTCCTTGAGTCTTCAGTGAGTTAAGGCAGATTCCCATTCAAAAGAAGAAACCATAAAGAATCATCAAATCAGTTGCCATTTGAGGAACATAAACTCAGTAATTAGTTTCTTCAGCTGCAAGAACAAACTCACTTTTACTTTAGGGTCGTATGTGCTTATCTGAGTCACTCTTATTCTTTCCACATATGAAAGAATGTCAAAATCTCTTCATCTGAGGAGACATGATCATCACTTATCTTCAGTCTCGTTAGATCTACTTCGGCATATGGATACATGTTTTCTTTTGGTATATTGGCAACTAGTCTGAGTTGCACTTGCGCAGGCTATAGATCGGAATTAACTGCACAACTTCAGTAGATGGTTCGATATTATGAGTACAGACTGGAACTCAGACATGGACTTAGTAACACCCCATAGATGTTTTATTAAACAGCCATAGCTGAAAGCCACAGTTTTTGTTTCAAGCTCACGCCCCAATCAAAGGGACTTGTAAAATCTCAAATTTGTTCCGTTAGTATTAAATGACTAATTCAATATTATGAAGACAAACAGCAAATGGTTGACCTAAAAATTTTTATTTTGTTGTTGGAAAATGAGCTGAGACCCAAACCCACTTCTAAAGATAAAATCATAAACTGTTACACAAAAATAGAGTTAAGAAAACAAAAAATACCATACCATAGGACTATTTATCAAAGCAGCCCTTCTTATTTAGTTATTTGGATTATCACAGGGTGCAGTAAAAGAATGTACATTGTGCTAATTTGTATTAAAAATAATATTGTTATTAAGATAATGACCTGATATTGCCCACCTAGATGATTTTCAATTAAAACTTCAATATTCCTTAAATATTAGCATGAACAACCACTGAGTAAAGACTTTTAATCAGCTGTAAGTGGATATTCTAATCTAGTTGACAGTGTCAACTATGCAAGCTTTCTGTTTTGTTATGCTCTAAGAGCTAGGATTGGTTGGAAACAGGTAAAGACAATTGGTATTTCATGATACACGAGAACTATGTGAAATTCACATCCTGCGGTGTGTAAGTGAAGCTTTCTAGAACACAGTTACACTCACACCCTCTGTCTGACTCATGTACCATGTGGCACTTGCAATGGCAAGAATGTGATTCACAAAGCTTCAAATGAACATATGACCATGCACAGTGTCTCCAGACGACAGCCAGCTTTGTTCATCACCTTCTCTCAGGTGAAGCGGTTTTTATTTTCAATAAACCTGAAATACTTTCTGCTCAATAATTCTTTTATTTCCCCCTATCTTCTTCCTCTCTTATCATCTAATTCCCGTCTTTCACATTCCCTCTTCTGGATTTCTCAGGAGGTTTGTGAATCAGATGCTGGGTATGCATTAATCATATACCATGTTTAACAGACACTCATGAAATGTGTTGAAGTGTATCTTTTCTATGTGGTCCAGAAAAATATGTAGTTTGAATTATATTTATGGACTCATGTAAATGATAACTATGGCCATGAGTTAATAGTATGGAGTTAAAGTAGCTCTTGTTTTGCTGTATGCATCTAAAGATCATCCTTACTAATTTCTACACTGTTCTCTATAGATGCATTTTTGTAAAATGTTTTCCAACACAGTATTCCAGGCTGTTTTCAACTTCTGGTCACATACTTAGCGCTGCAAGGAATAGCTTTATACATTGCCTTTATGTATTAACTTAAGAATTCCTTTGGTTTATGTCCTTGAAGCAGAAATTCTATTATCATATAACATGCTCACACCAAATTTCTTCAGGTAGTACAGTCATTCTCAGTAATGACTACACCAGTGCATGCTCCCACCAGCAAAACATGAAAACCTCAACAGTGAGGATTTATTTTTCAGAGTAAATATGAAACACAGATTACGTTATTGTGTTTTGAAGTATAGTCACATTATGTTGCAAATATCTCAGTTTAAAAGTTTTACAAACTATAGCTGCTTTTTGTACATTCCTGTGTTACTCAGTGTGTGCACATTGTATCTTTATCGTGAGAATGAACTCTCAAAATCAAACCTTCCCAAGAATACACATTGAAATTGTGCTTCATTATTTATCCAAGGCTTGTAAATATTTGAACCACAGTGTGATAAGCAGAATACAAACCTCTGAAAGATGTACTTTTCCTAATTCTAGGAACAGAATAGATACATAGGTTAAAGGAAGATGAATGTTGCTAGTGGAATGAAGATTCTTAGCCAACTGATCTTGCATTGTGGTTTTCATTTGTGTCTTATGAGTGAATCTGATATTAACTTAGCACCCTTGTGTGTGAAAGATGAAGTAAGAAGACTTACAGCTGAAGAAACATTTGTGGGCCCGGCGCCATAGCATAGCAGCTAAAGTCCTCACCTTGAACACGCCAGGTTCTCATATGGGCACTGGTTCTAATCCTGGAAGCCCTACTTCCCATCCAGCTCCCTGATCGTGGCCTGGGAAAGCAGTGGAGGATGGCCCAAAGCTTTGGGACCCTGTACCTGCGTGGGAGACCTAGAGGAAGTTCTTGGCTCCTGGCTCCTGGCTCCTGGCGTCGGATTGGCATAGCACCGGCTGTTGTGCTCACTTGGGGAGTGAATCATCGGATGGAAGATCTTTCTCTCTGTCTCTCCTCCTCTCTGTATATCTGCTTTTCCAATAAAAATAGATAAATCTTAAGAAAAAAAGAAACAGTTGTGATGGGAATCTATATCACAGTAAAGCATTTTAGAAAAGATTCTTGCAGCCCTCGTTGATTTTTCAGATGAAGAAAAGGGATCACAATTCAATGAAGAAAAAAATCAATCTCTGGTATCAGGAAAAGACAAGAAAAAGTTGTTGCCTAAATATTTATATATCCATAAGGTATTGATAATGTTTTGGAAGCAATGTAAAAACAAACTGTAATGATCAAAGAAAAAATTGAAAGAAAGCCATTGACTTTCACAGTTACAAGGCAAGAAAGGTTTTTTTCTTCCATTTGGATTCTACCAGAGACTCATCTATATGTGATTTAGATGATCTGAGTAATGCTATTTGCACCTTTTGAACTAATATTAACATGAGATTTTGGATCCTGAGTTTATACTTTCAAATGCTAAAAGTTTTGAAATGGGGCCCGGCAGTGTGGCCTAGCGGCTAAAGTCCTCACCTTGAATGCCCCAGGATCCCATATGGGCGCCACTTCTAATCCCAGCAGCCCCCTTCCCATCCAGCTCCCTGCTTGTGGCCTGGCAAAGCAGTTGAGGACGGCCCAATGCATTGGGACCCTGCACCCGTGTGGGAGACCCGGAAGAGGTTCCTGGTTCCCGGCATCGGATTGGCGCACACCGGCCCCTTGCGGCTCACTTGGGGAGTGAAACATTGGACAGAAGATCTTCCTCTCTGTCTCTCCTCCTCTGTGTATATCTGACTTTGTAATAAAACATAAATAAATCTTTAAAAAAAAAGTTTTGAGATGTAGCAAGTGGTTTTTACATTTCAGATGGAAATAAATTCTGTGGAACAGAGAGCAAACTATCAGAGCCTGAATCATTGTTCCCAATGTTTTCTTACCTCAATCTCCACAATCTGTCTCCCAAGATAAGTGGGACATTTGAGATGATTTCGTGGCCTCTCGTTTAAGGGAATGTTTAGTGACGGAGTAGTAGAGACTACCATATCCAGATGTGGGGGTACAATGCACTATGCATCCCTGCTTCAAAATCAAAGATGGACTCCCAGTGACTGCTGGAAATGTGTAGACAATGGGATGCTGGGCTGTCTGATATTGTTTGTACCAGCAATGTCGGGGCACACTTTAATAACAGACTGATGGAATCATGACTCCTTATGAAGGACTATACTATTGTAGCAACGTGGGGAAAATCTGTCGGGGTAGATCTGGAAGGGGATGTGGGGGTGGAATCCCAGTCTACAAAACTGTACCATAAAATTCAAAAAATCAAAATCAAAATTTAACAACAACAAGAAGAGGATCTTAGGATGTGAATCTGCTACATTAACTGGGTAGGTTTGGCATAATCAAAAAGGGTGCTATAAGATGAAGGCAGAAAGATCTGAGTAATAATAGGAGACATTTGCTGCAGTTAGGATGTTAGAATGACGGGACCAAGCAATGCATTTGACCTCTGGAAACTGATAAAAAAGAAGTAGGGGCTATGGAAATGGATTCTTACCACAGATGCTTCAGAAAGGAACATTTCCGTGATGTTTTTCCAAGCCTAGTTTGACCTATTTTCACTTAGGACTCACGGAATTACAAAATAATAAATGTATGTGTTTTAATATCATTATGTTGGTTGCAGGATTTTTACAGCAATAAACAAATACAAGCATACAGGCAGTTATGTGCTTTTTATTTTTCAATTATAGTAAAAACTTCTGCATTTCCCAGAATCTCTGAATGAACAGTTTGAAATGGGCACTTACGGGGGTCACATCTATTTTTCATTTGAAAAGAGCTTCAGAACTCCACGTTTAGCTGTTACAGAGCCTGTGAGTTGATCTATGTTTCCAACATCATGATGTAAAAAGTAAGTGAGAGCTGGCAAAGAAACCTCAGCATCTGGGAAATGCTACGCATTGTTGTAACTTCATTAAAAAAAAGGATGGATGTTAAATTGCTGAAGAAATGTAAACATAACATTATAATCTTAAGAGTCCAACATATAAAAGACTTCCTGTCAACTAATGATCAGCAGAAATTATTGAAAAGATGCATAACTGAATCATCTGTGGTTCCCATGAAATCAGATGCTTATTAGTCCCAAGATTATTATAAACCATTGATTTGTCATACATTGTTTTTTGTTTAAATACTGATATCTTACCAGAATGGGCTACTGTAGAACAAATTTTTTTTATTTTTCCTAAATTTTATTGGAACAATGGTTATCATTTTAGGAGATGCTAATCTGGATTATTAAATTATATAAATGACATTTGTAACTCAATAAAATATTCTATTCTTTAGTTCTTATCTATTGGTATTTCTGGAAAACCCAATCAACAAAAGACAAGAGTATCTTATTCATGTCCAGCTTCAAGTTCTGGGAGCTTTGATGTTAATCTATTAATTTTTGTGATCTTCAGGTATTTTAGACTTCTTCTTTGGCGTGTAATATCAAACAGCATTATCATAATCATCATCTGGCTGCCTAAACCACTTTATTGCACTAATTTGCACTCTATTTTCATGACAATTACATAAACTAAAAATTCTTAATGACAATATTTAAAATTTTTACTTTCTAAAATCAAGTTCCCATAGCATAATTGCCAGAAAAGGGCAATTGGTAATCTTTATTCATGGTGTTACATTGTAGCTTAACATCGGCCCTAATATTGATTTTCTTTGTCTAGCTGAGGAAATGAAGCACAGCAGAACTTCTGTGATTGGCAATCTTCAACAAAGATCTTATTTCAAAATCCACTGCTGTTTTACTAAGCAGAATTGTATGTAAAATACTCATCTTTTGAAATAAAGCAATATCTACTTTTTACTGCATTTAAAGGCATATATGTGAGTGTGTGTACATATATGTACATTGATCTATAATAGTAAATAAAAATTGAAAAGTTTAGAGTGTTTTTATCTAACTTACAGAGAAAACTGCAATTCATTTTTATGTCACCTTGGATTTTCTATGAATAGTTAGAACTGTTTATTATTAAAACTTGAGTCACTTTACATTTCTCTCTACACTGTATTTTAAGTCTTATGATACATATTTCATATGTGGTGTGTATATTGTATATTATCCTGTTTAATAGAAATACAGACCAAACTAGAAAATATGAGCCTCCTGCATAATTAAAAACTTGTAGTAGATGTGTTTAAAAGGTAAAGAGAAATTTGAATGTTTAATCTTAATAATTTATATCATTTAGTACACTGCTTTAAAAGAGCATTTAATAATCATATAAAGACACTGATAAAACATGTAACAATACTCTTAGTCCTCAAAATGAAGGAATCTTATACGACATCTCAGTTTGTGTTTGTATCATCTTAGTTGTTCAAGGGAAACCATTGGTTTTATTTTAGACAGCAAATTACAGATGGCTATGTTTGTGCTGACAATGAACATCATTTTGTCATTTTTTTTCTCGCTCTATATGGCAGTTGCTATCCTTTAAGAAACTTAGAGCTTGAAGTGTATGTAGACTTTTCTAGAAGCATGGATTCTTTGTTAGTAGTTAAATTCTACTGGGGATAAACAACTGTGTATAAAGAAGAAAACCTTGGACTAAAATGTCATCTCTCTTTTATTTTCAAAAAATGTATTTTAATGTAGCCTGAAAGGTAGAATTTCAGAGAGGAGAGACAGAAAGGGACAGAGAAGTCTTCCACACATTGGCTCACTCTCCAAATACCGTAATAGCCAGGTCTAAGTTGATTGAAAGCCAGGAGCCTTCTCAAGGTCTCCCATGTAGGAGGGTGTAGCAGCCTAAGGACTTGAGCCTCCCTTCACTGCTTTTCCAGGGAGCGTTATTGGAAGTGGAGCAGCTGAGACAGGAACTGGAGTTCATATGGGATGCTGGTACTGCAGGCATAAGCTTAGCCTACTATGCCATGGTGCTTACTCCTTAAACGTCTAAATGTCATCTCTTTACATTATAAAGAAGACCCAAAGTTATAAATCCTTAAGCTATCCCTACAGCTATAAAATGCAAAATAGCAGATGATTCTTGATGATTATATGGAAAATAATTTCTAAAATCCAAAATTAAGTATTAGCAGTTTAGAAAGATATAATAACTATTACAGATAACAGAATATAGTTAACTTGTCTAGAATAGTGTCTGTTTACCTTATAAGAAAGAAAATGTTGCAATTAAAAAAAAAACAGAATTTAAACGTGTTCTTTTAGTATCTTAAAATTGTTGCTTAATAAGCCCACTAAAGAATTCATTTTCTGTTGATTCCAGAACTAGTATCATATGTTAAGTTGTATGATTTTGTTAGTAAGAGAGATAGATTTTATCTGTCTAGTAATTGGAACTCAAATAGTGCACTTTCATTTCCTGTAGGATACTAGGAACCTAGGATACATGTAACCTAGCAGTCTTTTTTTTTTATATTATTAATACAATTTCTGACACTAAAAATGTCCTTTACAGCAACCTCTCTCTATTTTTGGTCTTCTTATATAATGGGTATAGTAAATTATTTAATGTTCTTATGAGGGTCAATTTTTTAAAAATTTTTCAAAGCTTATATTTTAGGAAAAATGGTGTACAGTACTCTGCTTTAAAATACATGGTCATCAAAAACACTTTAGTAGCCAAGATGAATTACCTGAAGCTTCAGAATCTTGCAAAGAAATTTAATTTCTAGGGATTTTAGGCTTTTATTTCATAGAACAAGAACACTGCCCTAGATAAAAGGAGATCTTCTATGATTGGAATGTTACGTCTTAGTAATTTTTAATACTGCCATGTTTTGTACAAATAAATGGGACCTATTACAAGATTCGTTCTTAATTATCAATCAAACATTTGACTAGAATAAGCAAAGTTTAAGAGAAATCGAAAGGAGTATAAAAATCTAATGTGAAAATGCCCAACTTTTGAAACTTGCTCATTTGGGTGTATCTGTAGCACCAAATTCAAAGGTTGAATCCCATGAATGCATTGTGTTTTCATGCAAAGTAGCTAGCCAGCAACGGTGCTGTTGGCAAGGGGTTTCTAATATTCCCAGCAAGATAAACAATAGTATCTTTAATATAAAACCTTAGTAACCTGGACTTATAACCTGAAGTATGGGAAGTTTCAGACAAAGCAATACAACAAAGGAATGGGATTTCAAGTCATAGTAAACTAAAGTTACTGAGACACTGAATAGGTAAATGAACATGGTCTAGATTTTATATTATATATGATAACAAAATCCAGTCTACAATCTCAATAGCAATAAGCCCAGGAAAGTCAGATGACACTTGCTGCAATTGGCAGAGAACAGAATATGTCAATAGTTAGAAACTTTCCTCTTTTGGAAACCAACAAGAGTAAGTGAAGCATAGTCTTCCAACCAGTCACACACAATGACTCAACTTCAGTTAATATGCCTCCAGTTACTTTATGCCAATAACTCCCTGTCAGAGCATACTTGAAGTCTTCCATGTTACCATGTTTAATCCCCAAAATCAATGCAGCACAGGACACAACCTTCTTGCAACAACAACAACTACTGAAAAACATGGATTTTATTTTTGATTTTTTGGCAAGTCTTCATGTGGAAACATTTCAGTTGCCACAGAGCTCCTCCAAAGACTTGGCTAGCACTGCAGTCCCTGGATTTAAACAAGGCATAAAAGACATCTTTTACCATGCTTGCTCATGGCTTCCAGAATCTGTGCTAACATGCTAAGTTAACATTGGGTTTGATCTCTGCTATATTTGATTTTCTTCCTTATTTATTTTTAGCTTTGTGCCTGGATTTTGCTTTAGATTCCTATTTGACATTTTGGACAAAATCAGAACAAAATAACCTGTTTTTATTCTCTGCAAGTCTGTTATTCAAACCAGTTCCTCCCATTAGCAAGTTTGAGGTTCTTGTTATGCAAAATCTGAACAAACTTTGCTACATGTCAAAAATAGCTGAATGAGATGAGGTTCTACTTCTGCAAGAATGTTTTGATCTGAATGCCTGGGTTTTGTTCCAGCAGAGCACTCTCTTAGATTTTCCACCCACCATAAAACAGATTATTGTGTCCCATGAGTGGATCACTTTCAACCAAATATTTTCATTTTCCACAGGATGGTTGAAGCATAAATCCTCTCTTCCTCCAAGAAAATCCATTGCCTATTTTATGCAGTTGTATTGTAATATTAGTTCTGATGCTGATTTCCCCAAATGGCATAGTTTTATCAATAACAACTGGGTCTTCAAACACTGGTCTGGAGAACATTTGACATTAACAAATTTACTTAGGAGGCACGTAAAATATATGGACCAAGATTTCTTTTTTTTTTTAACATGCGTTTATTTTTATTGGAAAAGCAGATTTGCAAAGAAAAGAAGAGACAGAGAGAATGATTTTCTGTCTGCTGGTTCACTTCTCAAGTGGCTGCAATGATCAGAGCTGAGCCAATCTGAAGCCTCACCAAAAAATTATTGTTCACTGGGGTGCAGAATCTTCCAAATAAATTTCTGAATCAAAACTTATTTTAATAAGACATACTGAATTTAATGTACAAGTTGACAAAAGGAAGCACAACAAATTTCACTTATCTAACTAGCAAGTTCCTCCTACCCTTATCCTACAGTTAGCTTCCTACATGATATCACCTTTCTTTCCCCATCTCTCCAATCTTTTTCCTTTTGTACTCACTTGTATTCCTCCTCCATAAAATTTTTCTTCATATCCTCCATCCTTATGAACAGACTTTCCTAACCCCCAGCCCCTCGCCACTAAATACCAATTGCCTCTTAATATTCAACCCTCATGTTTACTAACCATTCCGGAATTATCTAACCTGACCTGAGAGGTACCTGAACTAAGTTGAAATGACAGCATAAGGAATTCCATAAACTCAGATAAGAAAAAGATGGAAGAATCTGATATTGTCTTGAATGCATAGAACCCAACATTACTTGCCATATTCCAAGCTATACACACCATGGAAGGAACAACATATGCTGAATTCTGAGAAATTATTTCTCCTAGAAAGTTTTCAATCTTGTCTTCCTTTCAGACTATGCCTTAAGGCAAGTGAGGTTGGCTAAATCCCTTGCTATTGAAAAAGGTAAATAAGTATTTTGCTTTCGTTGGAGTGGTATTTGTTAGTTTCCCTGGTGATGGAAATGAAAGTCACTTCCATTACAAGCTATTATATAGTAGACTGGATGAAAAAGAGACCCGTCCGTTTCCTACTGGCAACACTTCTCACCAAAAAAGATCAGTGGAAACTATATACCATGGATTTTGATGTCTGTTTTTCATTTTCATTTCTTCAAAACTTTTTAAAAATTTTTCTCTTATTAACTTCTTCACTGACTTATAGGTCATACAATAGCATAATTTTCTTCAAGAAGGTTCTTGATTTTCTTTTTCATTTCTTCGGCAATACATTAGTCATTCAGTAGAATGTTATTTAACCTCATATCTTAGTAAATTTCTATTTTTGTTCCTGTTGTTGATTTTGCTATGTGGCTTTTCATCTAAGCAAACATATAGTAACTATATAATGGAGACTATCATATTCAGATGTGAGGATTCAACACAGTATGCATTTCTACTCCCAGATCAAATATGAACTCCCAATGAAACCGTTAAAGATTTCTTAACAATAGAATGCTGGCCTGTCTGCCATTGCCCATGCCTGCACTGATGGACTTATATAAGGCTGTTTATGAAGAACTATACTATCATAATAATACAGGGGAGATCAGTGGCAAGGGGTTTGGAAAGGGGTAAGGGAAATCCAAGAACCTATGGAAATCTATCATAAAATACTACTACTACTACTACTACTAATAATAATAATAATATTAATAATAATAATATAGAAAGAAGCTATTAGAAAACAGTGTGGCTGGCAAGGTGTATTTGTAGGCTATGTCTCTACCCTGAGGTGTCAGAATTCAATGGGAATTTTGGTTTGTGTCCCATCTGCTCCACTTGTGATCCAGCTCCATGCCTGTGGTCTGGGGGAAGAAGCAGAGGTTGGCCCAAATGCTGGGTCCTTGCACTCACATTGGAGACCTGGAGGAAGTTCTTGGCTCCCAGTCTCAGATCAGCTCAAATCTGACCATTGTGGCCATCTGACGAGTGAACCAACAGATAGAAGATCCTTCTCTCTATTTCTCCTTCTGTCTAGAAAATCTACCTTTCAGATAAAAATAAATAAGATAAATTAGACCCTAAAGGTTGGGAGAAAGAATGATTCTGGGTAGATAATAAAATTCTGATAAGGACTTTTCTTTGCTTATATCTCCATCATAAGCAACTAGTTAATAGTATTTCATTTGCTGAGCTTTTACTTTTAATTTCTTTTTTAGAAAAAGTAAATTTGAAAAATGAACATTATACCTTTCTATTACATCAGGGCCTTAGATGAAGAATATCCGTCTGTTGGTTCACTCCCCAAGTGTTACAGCCTGAGCTATGCTGATCCGAAGCCAGGAATCTGGAGCCTCTTCCAAGTCTCCCACAAGCGTGCAGAATCCCAAAGCTTTGGGTCATCCTCAGCTGCTTTTAGCCACTAGGCCACCCCGCACTGGGCCCAACAACTGTCTTTTTCTCTTCTTCTCTGGTAATTACCCACGTTGTGTTCACTACCAGGAGCATGATGAGATCCAATAAGTTTTGTACATACTGTTCAGTCTCTGACCACTATCTCCTGCTTTTAAATTAATGAACCAATCAGAGAGAAAATAATAAGAAAAGCTTTCATATTATTTGTATTATTATTGTTTAACTTTTATTATATTACATATTATTATTGTCTAATTTCTTCTCTGAATTCCCTATTCAAATGTTAAGTATAGCAGCTAAGATACTGTACAAAGGAAACAGTCACACATAAGTCAGTATCCCCTTAATATAAAGCTGTATACAAATAATGCTGTCTGAAATATCATGTAAGGAATTATACGTCTGTTAGTCACTTCTATCATTTTGAAACTTAATTCACATTCATGCTCTTTAGTATAGAAGTTTGTTTACTTAAATTGTCTTACATGACTATTCTGAATAAAATGTCAGTTCCTTCAATTCTGTATGGAAGTTTTACACAATAGGGTAACAGTTGGTTTTATTTTTTTATTAGTAATATTTTGTAAAACTGATGATCTTCAGTGTAAAATTAAAGTTTCTCTTTCATTCAAATTCAGCACAATAGAACCAACATAGGCCAGACACTTTTTTTTTACAATTGCAAAAAAAAAAAAATCATCTTTGTAAATGCTAATGTGCAGCCCTGGACTTTCTAATTTGATTTTATTTTTTAGTTCTTCCCTTTTAGTTCCCTCAGGCCCAGCCTTAAAATTGTTTACCAACTGCTGCTTACAATTACAATCACTGTATATTCTAATAGCATAATGAGGAAACTGAATAGACATTCCCCAAGGTTTGGATTTACGTCAGAATATGCCAGAAGGTCCGTGTTTCACTGAGATTTAGTGAAAAGTTTAGTTCCTTAATTATTTCTCTGTTCTCTTTTCTGTTTTTTAAACATGGTCTAAGAGCAATGAATACCAAGTACAGAAATGAGCCTAAGTTCCTGGGTGGAGTGCCAGAGCAAGGAGTCGATAGCCTATTAGTAGGAAACAAAATATAGTGATGTGGCTAAAATCAAGCCCAAAACACTCTTTCTTTCAGTGCATATTTATTACTGAATCAATGTAAGCCAAGTGTCATAGATTTCCAATATTCAGGTGCTAAAAATGCCATGCAATTTCTACATTCAAGAAGTTTAGTCTATTCAGAGAAAAAGACATCAGATATTTTCCATCGATTTCTATTTAAAAGCACATTTAATATGTCTTATCGAATATGTGCATATGTGTGAGAAATATCATATGCACACACTGTATATGAATGTATGTATATGAATATGATATATTATGTATATATAATTCCAATCAATCATAGTCCAATTAACCCATTCCAGTTTACTTTAATAGTTTGTGAAGAAGTCAACAATATTATCCACCTTCATTTGGTTTTCATCCTACCTAGTCAGATTCTTACTCTTAATACTCCTGAGCAGAGGATGACACAAAGCTTTGGGACCCTACACCTGTGTAGCAGACCTAGAAGAAGCTCTTGACTCCTGGCTTCAGATCAGTTCACCTCTGGTGTTGCAGCCACTTGGTGAATGAATCAGTGGATGGAAGATCTTTCTCGCTGCCTGTCTTTCCCTCTGTAAATCTTCCTTTCCAATAAAAATAAGTAAATCTTAAAAAAGTTATTTTCAGTCATCATAGATTAAGATACAAAAGCAAAGACTGGAATCCAAAGTACTCATTACATTTAGAGTTCACAATCAATTCACAGAATCATTATGAGTGGAAGACCAACCAAGACCAGCAGAAAATGATTAACATATAAAGTTGTTTTGTTGATCTTACTGCATGATTTTTTGTTCCTCTTATGTGAATACATATGAAAAACCAATTCCTCAATCTAAGTTTGGCATAGGCTTTTTTTCCCCTTTTCATTTGTTATTTTATACATTAAAACTGTAAGCAGGAGCATCTAATTAAGGCTTCCAAATGTTATGCAGCTTATGATTCAAGAAATCAAGTGGGACATGAGGAATAGTTTATATGCAACCTGGGATTTTGGTCTAATGGAAACATATGTAAGACAGTGACGAGGGAGATACAGATTACTCAGTTGGATACTGCAGCAGTTAGCAAGGAACATATGTCTAAATCTGATTTATCTGTTCATTTCACTGTCACTTGAAAATTCAAATATTGAACACTCAGTACCGTAAAATTGTTTGGAATATATTTTGTTTTAAAGTTTCTAATGTAATAGCTCTTTGATGATATTCCTTACATGTTTTCCAACTGTGCAACTGAGACTGCACAAGTACTTCAGTCAATAGGGGCCAATTGAATTTTGTGTTCAGGATGTACTCACAGAATCATTGTCAAGGGCAGAATTTTCAGGTTTTCTGATATTCTGAAACATTCAAATAAACTTTATCCAAATGTTGATTACTATTAAGAATGTTCTTCATTATTAATGATAAATAATTATTCTTACACAGAGTATGTAGTTTAATTATGGCATTCTGGACAAACTATTTTCTAGTGTATATGTTTTTCTTAATTTTTAGAGTAAAAATAGTGAATTTGGTTTAAATGAGCTTTCTGTAATAATACAAAAATCTTTTCACCATCCTCAAATATACATATATATATTTTTTTCTTTTTTCTCAATTTTTTTAAAATTCATTCTACACTGGAAAGAAACAAACAAAAATCACTTAGAGTCTAGAAATTCCAGTTTGAAAAGGAATCAGCCCTTTACTGAGAATTGTATCTTAAATCCAACAGCCTTAGATTCTTAAAAGAAGAGTAAGTATTGAACTTTATATGGAAAATGGAAATATGTTAAATCTGCACCTAACTGGTTTCACAGTGAAAACAGTGTCTATAGTAGATGCTCCAAGTAGCCTTGATATTATTTTGCATGTTATTTTGTGTCCTTATTATGAATTCTTAATTCTCCATTCCTAGTTAGGGCTCCCGTTATCCTAAGGGACAGATCTGCCATCACTCCTCCCAGCAACATCTGCATCAAGCACTTGGTACCATCTAATAAAGCATCATCAATATGAGAAATCCATGCAGTACCTGGAAATAATATTAAAATAGAATGACAAAATCATTTCTATGCAGGTCAATATACATGATATCTGGGCCAGTGATTAGAGAATTATCTGATAAAGCACTTGCATTTTCTGAGCTTTGTAAATAATTGCCATCATATTACCAGGAATGAACAGAGTAAGAAAACTTGATGTTGGAAGAAGTCCTGTACATATAAATAAATATTGAGAATAGGGCTGTTTCTTAAATCATATATTAGGGACTTGTCAAGTAATGAAATGGACTATACATAAATATAACAATGTATATCTTGTCCTACATTATGATTTCCCATTGCCTTCTGAATAGTGAATAAATGCTTCTTGGAAAGGTTTCGGTTTTTACTTTACAAGGGGAGTGTGTACATTTCTCTTTTACTGACAATTTTTTTAAAAGTTCAGGGCAGAGATATTGACTTTCACTGGATGGAGTGCTAATCATTACCCATTTTTGGAGAGAAACCAAGACAGTAAATTAGAGCAGGCTATCAGCCATGGCTGACTTGTAATGCTGAGCTGGGAGATTAAAAACTCACATGCAAAAATAACCTTGAATCTATTGGATAGCAAGTAAATTTGGAAACCAAATAAAGTGGGCTCCAAATCGAAAGCCTGATTAAGAAAGTGATAAAGAGATGACTAATGAAAGGAAAGCAAGGTTCATGATAAAAAAAAAATCTGGAAAGCATCAGCATCAAATTATTATTTTTCACTTATTTGTCTTGAGTGCCTGGGAAATATTTATGTAAAATATCAAAATATTGCAAATTCCCCAGAGAAAATAGAGGTAGTATAGGAAACACATATAAGCCAAGATATTGATGAAATATGTTCAATGCTATAAATTAAATGTGAGCAAGGTGCTACAGGAAGTAACACTCTGTCATTTAATCAGTTAAGGCTTTACAGAGGACAAGGCATTAAAAGCTGCATGTCAAAGTTTAAGCCACATATAATGCAGACAAGACATCACCCCAGAGCAAAAGAATGTTTACAAGTGCTCTGAATCAAACTCAGTGAGAAATTCTTATGCCTAAAATGCAAGATATCTGCAATCTAAGGGAGTGGTGGCAGAAAAGGAGGCTAGATAGATAAAAGAGTTCAACGTGACTAGGAGCAATATAATTATATGCAGTGACTTCATCAATTGTAGTTAAGTAAATTACTATGGAACAAACAAATCAGATTATGTTTGGGAAAATGAAGCTGTAAGCTGCCTTGATATTGAAAAGTGTATTCAGTCTTTCCTAAATGCAGGAATGCTACTTTTCAATCATTGAGCAGATACACAAATTGCAAACACCTAGCCAACCCAGGTAGCAAGTAATGTGCACTTCCAGGCAGCAAAACACAGAAACAGTCTCTATTTAGTATTGGAAATGTTGGAACTAAATGTTGACCCAGAGGTATAATCTTTACTTGCAGTGCCAACATTCATTGTTGGAGTGCCACTTTGAATCCTGGATGCTCTGATTTAGCATCCTGCAGTTGTACTTGGGATGGTAGTAGAAGACAAGCCAAGTACTTAGGAGAGATCCAGATGGAGCTGTAGGTTCCTGGTTTCATTCTGGTCCAGCCCTGTTTGTTGCAGCCAATGGAAGTGAGCTAACTAGAGTTGGAAGATCTCTTTGTCTCCTTTCCTCTGATTCTGTGAGATATATATACATATATATATCTCACAGAATATATATATATATAAATATATGTATATTTAAAGTGGGAGTATTAATGTCCTCATAAGACATTAGTGAACTTTACATCTGATCCAAAGCTGAAATGTGGATTGTAAAGTTCACCTAACCAATATGTGTGGTGGTATAATGGACACACAAGGGATAGTGGGGTATGGGATGGGACAAAACAGGATATTAGCTGAGAAATCACAGTTTTAGTCTTCAACAGAGAAGATTTTATACTCCAAAGAATTTACAGGGCTTGGAAAGCATGAAATATTTCAAGAAGGTTACTAAGCTAAACAGTACAGTACAAACTGCTACTAGAATAATGATTACCATAGACCCCAGAAAAGTCAAAAACTGAGTGACACTACACTCCCAAAACCTCTTTAATTTCCTGTAGAAATCATAGCTGCAGGCTTTCTGAAAAAGACCTTTCCTGTACATGAGCAGCAGCAACAATACCAACAAAACAAAGGAAAATTATAACTATCCAAGACAATAGAAATAAGTAATCAACAAATTATGTGAACTATTCCCCACAAATTAAAATACTAATGAATTAATATAAACTTGAGGCAAAGACTTTTAAAAATATGGAAGAAACAGGGGGCAACATTTTTTCACAGTGGTTTAATATGACACTAGGAACATCAGCATACTACATTGGTGCATTGGTTCAAGGACAGGTTGCTCCACTTCCAACCTAGCTTCCTGCTAACATGACTGTGAAAGCAGTGAAGAATGGCCCGAGTACTTGGGTTCCTGCTACTAATGTTGGAGTCCCTCATGAAATTCCTGGATCATAGTTTCAGCCTGGCCCAAACCTGCTTTTGTAGACATTTGGAAATTAAACCAGCAGATGGAAACTATCTGTCTTTCTTTTCCTCTCTGTCACTCTGCCTTTCAAAAGAAATAAATATGCGTTAAAAAAAAAAGAAAACAGAAAAAAAAATACGTCTTAAGCTCTGGGATTGTGATCCCTCCAGCTAAGTTCTTATTCTTCAGGATAGTTCTGGCTATTCGTTGTCTCTTGTGTCTCCAGATGAACTTCTGTATCATTTTTTTCCAGCTCTGTGAAGAATGTTCCTGGTGTTTAGTTTGGAATTGCATTGAATCTGTATATTGCTTTTGGTGAGCCCAAGTTTTGATTATATTAACGCTGCTCATCCAGGAACATGGTGTATTTCTCCACTTTTAAAATCTTCTTCCATTCCTTTTTTCAATGATTTGTTATTTTCCTCAAAGAGATCTTCCACACAGGTGACTAAACATGCACTTGTAACCACACAAATGAAGGATGTAATGAAGACCAGAGTACCAGGAATCAAAGAATATCAACAGAACATATCTCTACCGTGAAATAAAAATAGACTTCCAATGAAACACCTAAATACACCCAGACAACAAAATATTGGAGTTTCTACAGTTGTCTAAATTAAAAGTGTTACCACACATAAAGAGATGAAGCTTGGAGTCCTTTCTCTCATCTCTAATCTTAAGTGGTTGTTCCCTCATGATGCTCTTCGTTATTATGGCTGAGGGCTTGTTTTCCTCATCTTCTTTGGGAATAACACTTTCTTGTTCCAATCCGAGTTCTTCAAATCGATTTATTTTCACTGTGAAACCTATTTTTGCTTCCTGTTCATTTTTTCTTTTTCAATAATTCCTTGGGGTGCATTAATAGATCATTTATAGACAGTTTGTAAGCACCTGATGTCATAAATGCTTAATGCTACATCTCATGCACATTGATATTCTTATTTTTGTTGTCATCTCCTCAAAAAGGTTTTTTCTCTTTTCTTTTCTCTTTCTCATTGATTTCTTCAGGTCCACATGGGTCATGCAGTAACACCATTTTCTTCAATAAGATTTTTGATTTTCATTTTCATTACTTTAGCACCGGCACTGGTCATTCTTTAGTATGTTGTTTAACTTTATGTCGCAGTGCACTTCCTGTTTGTCTCCCTGTTGTAGATTTTGTTTTCTGGATCTCTACTTAAGGAGATGTATAGTAAAAGTGTAGTAGAGTCTGTCATATCCAGATGTGGACACAACATAGTGTGCATCTCTACATCCAAATCAAAGATGGACTCCCAATGAAACTGTTAGGTTTACCCTGACAATGGGATGCTATACTCTGCCATTACCCATACATACAAGTTCAGAATACACTTAAATAGCAGAATGATAGATGTGTGACTGTTCATGAATGACCACACATTGTAATACTAAAGTGGAAATCAGTAAAGAGGCGTGACCCTTGAGGGGTGGAGGGGAAGTCCCAAAGCCTATGGAATTGTATCCTAAAAATAATGATGATAATAATAATAAACACTTTCAATATAGAAAGTGTACTGATTGGTGGAATGTAGAAGTTGAGGGATGATGAAGCAACTGGATAGTTATAAAATGAAACACAGGATAATGAAAATCCTATTGTTATGTAAAAGTCAGATGTAATCGTTGGATCCCAAATAAAATATTGCTGAATCCTAGAACAGAACAAATCCCGATGAAAGAACAATTCCAAATCTTATGGAGAGAATACATGATACATAGATTAATAAAGAATGCAGAACATGGACTAGATGTATAGATAAAAACTACACAACGAATGTATGGAAAATTTAGCATATGTGTATGTTTTAAGTGTATGTATGTAAAATGCTGACATTTTATAGAGATTAAGACTGTATCATATAAATTAATCATTTGATTCAATAACATTTAGTACTTTCATAATATTATGCACTCATTTCCTCCATCAAATGCTGAAACCTCTCATCAGCTGAGAGTTAGTCACATACCCGTTAAGTAGCCACTCCTCATTACCCAATCTCCACTCCAAGAGAACTTCCAATAAACTGTCTCTATGGATTTACCCAGGCTATACATTTCACAGAAATGGAGTGAAGCAGCGTGGCACCTTATATGTATGTCTGCTTTTACTTGGAATAATATTTTTGAAGTTCATTCAAGTTGATGCATGCATCAGAACTTCATTTGTTTTATAATTAAATAATGTAATAATGAACATTTTCAGGCCAATTTGAGCTAACTGGTTTTGGATTTTTTAAAATTTGCTTCCCTGTGCATATGCAAATAATCTCCAGTGTTTTAGTGAACATTGAGTTAAGTAATTTTATATGCCTCAACCAGCATTACCTTTGCATGGAAATTTTGTTAAAGCTCTTAATTTCATGATACACTAACTCTCTTCTCTCCTGAAAAATATCGACTCATTACCTCAAAATACAGCTCTCCTGACATTCACACACACGGATTCTTCAAAAAAACTTATGGGAGTGAATGTCATGAAAACTCCAAATGTGATTTTCAAAATCTTTTCTGTACCAAAATGGCGTTTATCTCTTGAAATCTTTTTATCTAATAATTTTTGAAGTGTTTTCTGACACATGTAATTCAGTGTGTCATTGTAGTGGAAAGATTGAAAGTATGAATGATTACTGACATATGCTAGTAGGATTAATTTTGTATTTCATTTTATAAGTCATGACAGATACCAAATGATATTGGAAAAGTAGCTGGCTGATATGGTAGACTTAATAAAACATACTGTTTAGCATATCAAAAACAGAATCAGAATGCAACCATAAAATGCAAAATATATAAAGAGAGACAAAAAGACAAAAAAGAAAAATCAGCTTCAGTCACAATTATGGCATTCATTAGGAAGTTTTGGGGATCAGAACTGGGAGTAATGAGAAATTAGGTTCCAGAGATGTTGAGAAAACACATTTTTTTTGGAGAAAGCACATTTTGAAAATATACATTTTTTAACTGTGATCAGTATACATACAGGTTTAAATCATTTCATGAACCCAGGCAATAAAGAGACGCTGATGAAGCAAATAAATGTTTAGGACACACAGTGTGGCTCTCTGTGTTTTTCTTCTCACGGGGGACACGTGCCCTTAAACATGGGATCTAGCTGAAGATTGTGAGACAATTTCCTGAACTGAAAAAAAAATGTTTTTAAATTAAAACTTTAAGTTTTGGAATATGTCCATCCTTTGCCTCTATCATGCATTATATGCAGTTTTCTCTCCCCAAAAAGGAAATGACTGAATGGCTGATGTTTGATTAAACACAATTCCTACAATGGAATTTAACAAAAGCAAAAAGAAACTTTGATGCTGGTCCCCAAGGATTGGATTGCTTTTCATTCTAGTTAGGGATCGTTATTAGCAAATAATGACAGAGATCAATAATTAGTGAACATAATGTCCTCTGAAAAAGAACAGACCCGTAGATCCATCTTTCAGTTCTAAGAATATTCCTAATTAGGGAAGTTATTTAATAACTATCCAAAATCTCTGTGCCCAACATTTGGAAACAAAATTAACTATGCCTAGGAACTAGCTAACCTTGAGATCTTGACTAATTCAGTGAGCCATAAACCTTAATCAGGGCATAAGACTGCAGAAAATGAGGTAAATCACTTGATCGTGACACATTCTGTTTTATTCTGGGACAATGCTCCAGAGGAAAAGCAGGGAGGCGAGTGGCCCATTCTTACTACTTATCTTTCTGAACAATTATTGAATGATTTCTGTTGAAAGAAACACGTTTTATCTATTGGATTTCTGTAGCTCCACGTCTCTAGTTAAGGTATGAATTATAGTAAGTGAATACTGAATCTTTGATAAGTTTTCGAAACAAGCGGTCAAGTCTCAAATTCTTTCTCAAGCTGGCATTTAAAATGTTATGCAGCTGCATATTGATATTCCAAGTATACCCAATAAAGTTGAGAGTCCAGTTCATTTTCCTAACACACAGAGATCCCAATATCTTTTTTCTTCCAAACTAAGGAGATGTGTTCTTTTATGAAGATAACTGATGTTCCACTTCCAAAAAGTAGATAAACTTAAACTTTGTCTGCTGTACTTGGAATACTAGGTAAGTTGTCTCAGGATCACCTGCAATATTTGCCATGTTATTTCATAACATTTCCAATGGCTATGAGTTAAAATAAGTACTTCTGAAGGTGATGTGAATACTTGTTATTCTATTACTTTCATCATATGGTGCCAAAAATATTACTTGAATGTGGTAAGTACTGAATAATGATTTGTTAAATGAATAAGAACTTTCTGAACATTATTTCAGTGTAATGGACTCAGGAATAATGGCAAATTTCAGTAATAAATAGCCCCAGAATAAAACTTTCTCCACCAACTCTGAAGTCACTGCCAGCAGCATATTAAATTTGGCGTAGGGAAAGATGGTTTGAAGTAAGAGTCTCTCTCCCTTTATCTCTCTCTCTCTCTCTCTTTTGCCTTTCAAATAATCATTTTTAATAATTTTATGGTACAATTATGTAGAGTCTGGGATCCCCTCCCAAAAAAATCCCCATCCCCAACTGATTTTCTCCATATTTGTTACAGTAGTATAGTCCTTCATAACAGGATGGGAGGTAACCCATGTCACAAAAGACTTTGTATGGTATCATGTCAAGGTCCTCACTTTTCCTGCCTTAATCGTAGGATTTACTCTAATCTCAGAACCCATTCTTGATCTCTGCTATATTTAAAGAGATTCCTGTATTTCCTGATCAAGTGTGAAATGCCTTGGTTTCCTCATTCTTCATTCAAGAAAACTGATGTTTTTCAAAATAATATTGGTGTACTCATGTATATAAATAGGTACAGTAGAATCGTAATCCATTCAGAAGTAGAAATATTTAATGTTGTTGAATGAAGGTGTGTGTTGGATGGGAGCATGGATTACCCATCCAACCCAAGACCTTGTTCTGATATATGGTTCTGGCTACTTACTGCAGCATGATGCCCAATGCAAGCCGTGGCAAGCAATAGGATTTCCTCAAGTAATACGGTTCCTATCAGCCACCAGGGAAAACCACACTGAAATCCCAACTCTTACAACTCTCAAGGCCAACTCAACATGGGCCCAACTATTTCTGGCATTAGAAAAATAAGCTTACATGGGAGGTCCCTATCTCTCAATTACATATATATGTAAAATAGGTGTCATAGGTTTTGCAGGCTCAAAAATTAAGCATCTAATACCTAGGTTGTATCATTTCCTCATGCAATGATCCCTGTGGTTGAAATTATTAATACATTTTTTGAGATATTCTAATGTTATGTATCTTTAGAATAAACTCTTGAGGGACTTCCTTGCTGTGACTTACTATTCCAGGTTTAACATACTTTGTTTTCATCCACGTAATTGGAAATGCAGTGTTGCAATAGGTTTGAAGCCATTAGCTCCACATCTCAGCCATTCTTCTTTGTATTAGTTCACAGCTTCTCTCATGTTTGTCAGGTAATTGACAGTAGACACCACATCGTTGATCATAACCAGAGTGCATTTTGTTTAGGGGAAGAAATAGTAAGCCTCCCCTGCTTTTTAACTAATAACATAACGTGGATAACCTTTACTTTTTGATGATTTACTTATTTTTTATTCTCCACCCTAATAACTAGACCCGCCTGTCTTAGCTCTCATACGTTTGAATATTCTGATCTTGGTTTTATCCCTGTTACACTTCTTTGCTTTCACACAACATCGCGTATTCAGTAATATGAAAACAAATATATTTCCTGGATTCCATTTTCTGTAGAGCATGCCAGGAAACATTATCTCCTTCTACACCTATTGTGCGCTGATAATGGAAGCATGAAAGCTTGCATAACTTGCATGAATTGCATGAATCGTCTGCATGATTGCATGAATTTTTTGCAATATTACATGAATATCTAAATAACCCATGTGGGAGGGAATATATGTGGGATGGATAGGCAACTGACTTAACATCTTCAGTTTCACTGCGTATAACCGATTGCCTTCCAGAACTCCTTCAACATTGCACACTTACCACATCTTCCTTTTTTTGTTTCTGGATGAATGTAAAATGGGCAACACTCTTGAAACATGGCTAATGATAGCATCACAGTATGAATTCTGAATTGACTTTTATTAATAGAGTTTGCTAATGCCTTTGAAATTCTGATGTGCCAAATACACACACACACACACACACACACACAGAGTGAGATTTACATGGACACTTCAAAAGAGCAAGGCAGAAAAGTTTAGCCAGAGAAAAAAAGGTCATATATAAATAAAAAAAATCCCTTTTGTGTAGGTAGTGATTCAAATTCTAATTGCCAACTTAAAGAAATCCTATGACTACAAATGCCTCAAGGATAGAATGAATACTGCAAGACACTTGGCCGAGGAGGCTGGCATTGACACTTTTAGTCACATCAGCCCTGCCAATGCTTCCAGCACGAGCACAACTGTTGAATACTAACCAGAGCTATGCCAACACTCCAGATGTCTTTGGAGCATGCACTACCACTGTAACCACAGCTACAATAAAACTCAGCACTGCCACTCCTCCTGTCATCAGCTTTGTCCCTGGCATGAGTAGCCCTGCCAGTGCCATTGCTGTAGGCACCATGCCTGCCTCTGCTGGCAATGGGTCATTCCTGTTCACTTGACATCACTCTTACAACCTGATAATAATAGAAACATTTTTAGAATCTGTTTAACTGTATATTTTATGTCAATTTTATTTGCTGAGAGACTCTATGCATCATAGGTTTATAATGTATTCAAAATTAACTTGTTCTTGAAATACACTTGCCTTCTAATTTCCTGGGCCACCTGCTGTGAGATAACTCCCACCAGATTGCTTAACTTTGCAATATAAATAGTTTTGAAATTGATGAATGTCAGTGCAGTTAAAATGTGAACACAAGTCTTACTCAAAATGCAGCCTTTGCTACAGAAAGGGGTAAGAATGAATACTGAAGAAGAGGTTTCTGCAAATTTTTCTTGCTCAGAATAGAGAAGTTTTTAATGACTTTAAAAGTTCCATCATTTTATATTTCATCATTTTTTTTAATTTTTAGAAACTACTAAGTGTTTCAGTATTTCATAATTGAAATGAAAAATGAAAAATGGATACATATCAATAAAAATAATAGTAAGTCATTAAATTTTATAAAATAGAATACTATATCTTATTTGGAATATTAGCTGAAGAATGAAATAGAAATTAAAAACTGATGATATCTAAGTATCTAAATACAGTAAATAAAACACTCATTTTTCTGTGGGAAACATGCCTAGTTTGAATTTGGAAACTTGCTTCTTAATATGTAAGGAAACATTTGAATGTTGGAACAAATACATTCATCTAGACGAGAATACTCTTTCTGTAATTTAGATTAATTTATAAACCCATAAATAAATTTAAAGGAGAATAAAATCTTATTTGCACAGTGTTGAATTGAATTATTTTCATTATATTGTTGCTTAAATGTGTTCAAACAAAGCAATGTGTAAATTCTTAATGTTATAGCTTTTATACCACCATAAACTAAAACAAATGTTTGCATTAAATAAAAGAAAAAAACTTTAAAACCAATAAAATTCAAATTAACAAATTTATTTAATTTGTCAGCTAGGGGTTTTCTGAACTAAATAGTCACTCTGAACAAGAATATGCTATTGACTGCGCTGGTCCAGCTTCTGCACACTCAGCCCTTCTCTGCTTCCCGGGGCCTTGTGAGGACTCAATTTCTCACAACATTTCTCTATGCAAACGACTGTGAAAACTTTATTGGTAAAACATGCTGTGAATCAATTGACTTTTGTTTGGCACAAAGTCATCTTTTACTTATTAAGTTTGTTTCTTTTCTTTTCTCATTACCCAAAGACAATTAAAGTCATACATTTGTTGTCAGCATAATTATAAACACAAACAAAAATGCTGAAGCTTTAAGAGAACATAGTTATTGAACATAAGCGGATCATTCATATAATTTGAGTATGCTTCGGTTTTCGCACCTAAACTGGATGTAAGCTAGACACCCTAATAATTGGAGTATGCTTAGATTTTTTAAAATACGCATACAAACATTGTGATCTACTTAATTTAGATTCAGATAAAAATTAAAAGCATAAAAATTTAATATGCAAAAAAGCAACAAATAAATATACATCAAAGAAACATACATCTTTATTTTAATGTAGGAAGCTGGGAGAGTTTTTCTGTTTTTTAAAGGGATGCCAGCATTTTTTTTGGCATCACAGAAATTTTGATTTTACTGACATTAACCCAGTGTAATATGTGTTCTTAAGGAACTGACTTATAAATATCTATGACTAAACCTGTACATATTCAAGAAGTCTAAAACCAGGGGCAATTACACCAAATATAAACTACCACATAAGTTGGTGATGAGTCCACTGTACATTTGCACAAGCTGCATTAGGAAATTGGAATAGAGACCAACACAAATCGTTTCTGATATGTAGATTTGCCAAGATACATACCTGATGTACTGAGTGTCTCAGTGTAAGTCTCTATACTAATTTTACATTTTGAGCAAGAAAATTTTAAAGCATCATATCATGCAGTATTCCATCAGTCTATGGCTTTCCAAAATGTATTCACCCTTACATTGATTAGAATGCTTTGGAAACAAATTACAACAACAAAGCAAATCAAAACATCGATAATATTAGCAAAAATAAATTGACATGGAGGGCACTGGGTAACTTGCATAATCAAAGACATAGGAAAGAGATTCAATGGTCACTTTGATCATAGGTGGGGGAAAAGAAAAGGTTTCTGACTCCAGTCAGCTGCAGCTATTTCTGTCCTTGTCACATCTTACAAAATATTCACAGTACTGAAGGATTGGTCCACATGTCATAGCTTGAATGCTCAATGGCTCCTCCTTCAGAAGATCCATGATAATAACTGTCTAGTGTGTTAATCCTATACCCAAATATGAGTGCACTAATGGAGGGATCTTTTTTGCTTCCTTTGCTGCCAGAACTACAGAACCTATATCAGGGCATAGGACATGCTTCTGCTCAGAAGTGACGGGTTGAATAAAACAATCAGAAAGACATATTGTGCCCTTTAGTTTGGTTCAGTCCCACAAGCATAGAAGCCAAAGGGAAATGATTTACTACAAAATTGTTGGGAGGTGCTATTAATACAGGTAGGGTAAATCGATATTTAAAAGATAACAAGAAAGAAAACAAACATGTTTATCAATAAAATATGTAGTTTGATGTTGAGGAAAAAGAGGCCTTTACAAAGGATGTCCCTGGCTATCTCATGTGTAGTTTTTGGCATATATTCTCATCAGCATCAAATGTAATATCAAAAAAACAAAAGAAAAGGAAGGAAGGAAGGAAGACAGACCTCAAATAAACTATGTGAATGACTACATTAAGAAATTACAGGGACCAACATCTTTGCTTAAATAGAATAAGCCTCCTCCACCTGTGGCACTGGCGTCCCATACTGGCACCAGTTCATGTCCTGGCTATCTCCACTTCTGATTCTGCTCCTGGCTTATGGGCTAGAGAAGCAGCATAGGAAGCTTCAAGTGCTTGAGTCCCTGCGCACATGGGGAAGATCTGGAAGCAGCTCCTGGCTCCTGGCTTTGGCTCAGCTCAGCTCCAGCTCTTGTGACCATTTGGGGAGTGAACCAGCAAAGGAATCTCTCTGTCACTCTGTCCCTCCTTTTCCCTGTACTTCTGCCTTTTAAATTAAAAAAAATAATAATAAGGTAAAACTTTTAAAAAATTACAATAGGAAAGACATAAGCATTGTGAAAAAAGAGGAAGGAAAAATTTAGAAGCGCAAACAAAAAAATGAAAAATAAAAGCAAGTCAATGAAAACAAAACTAAAATATTCAGAAGACCATTGACACACCTGCTTATGCTGACTTGGAAAAGGGGACGCCATAAATTCATACTAACAGCAATGCAATTAATAAATCACCATTTTAAAAAGGAGATATGAATAAGGGATATTGTCTGTTAACAAATTTACTTTGCAATCAAGCGTATTTCAATTCGAAAAATTTAAATGCCAAATAGCCTTCAACAGTACATCCTTATAAGCATAAGAAAAAAAATTCAAAAATTGCATAAATTAGGTAAACTGAAAAGAACATTTCCCAGCCCATTTATAAAGCCAGAGTTTCCCTGATATGCATCCAGATAAAGAAATTATTAAAAATAAAATTTTAGGCCAGCATCTCGCATAAAGGTCCACAAAACACGTTCTCTAGAAAGAAAGAGAAAATTAAAGATAGTAATTTAAAGAAAGTATTGAAAGTCACAGTCGAGTTAGGTTTATGCTAGAGACAAAATTGATTCAGACTCTGCAAATGAATCAACGAAATGCACAAAGTCCAACATATAAATTTGAACTTATGGTTATCACAATATCAGAGGAGACAATGATAGTAATGTATATTCAAGAAAAATGATCAATTAAAAATCAAGAATCAGATATTATTTTCCTTAAAGTGACAGGTAGTAAATATGTTAGGGTTTGTGAGTAACATATATCTCTTTGCATTTTCTTTGTAAAAAGTCTAGCATAAAATTATTCATAGTTTGGATATTATAAATAAAACTGAACAAATTGGATTTGGCCCTCTGCTTTTAGTTTTTCAAATTATTCATTTACTGTTACTCCCATGAACTGACAAATGGCTTTTATGAAAAAACTCAAAATACCACAAACATTGAAACTATTAAAAATCAAGGAAAAGATAAGGTTATTCATTTTCCCTGCTCATATTTAAGTTTATATTGAATATTTCAGACATAAAACTTGAATGAGAAAAGAGAATACAGTTTGCATTTTATGAATTTTCATTATGTTAATATAATTATCTATGCATAAAATTCTCCTAAAAATAAACAACTAAGGAACTGGCAACAAAATGAAGTTTTTCTTTTCTTAATAGAGCATAATGCACAAATTAAATTACTAATATCAATTTTATTTCAATCATTAATTAAAAATCAAAATGTAAAGGTATCTTTTACAATAATACCAGAAAGCATTAAAATTTACACATTAATCTAAAATTACATAAAAGTCTAAAAATTAAAAACCTTAAAATAAGTTATGATACAAATAGCCTGGCAAAATGGCTCACTGACTAAATTTTCACCTTGCAAGCACTGGGATCACGTATGGGTGCCAAATCATATTCCAGCTGCTCCACTTTGCATCCAGCTCCCCGCATATTCTTGTCTGGGAAAGCAGTTGAGGACGGCCCAAGGCCTTGGGACCCTGCACCCACGTGGGAGACCCAGAAGCAGCTCCTGGCTCCTGGCTTTGGATAGACTAACCTTTGGCTGTATTGGCCATTTGGGGGAAAGAAACAGTGGAAGGATGATTTTCCTCTTTGTCTCTCCTTCTCTCCATAAATCTGATTTGCTTTTCCAATTGAAAGAAGAAGGGGAGGAGGAGGAGGAAGAAAAAGAAGGAGGAGGAAGAATGTGGAGAGGAAAGAGAGAGAGAGGGGAGAAGAGAGAGGAGGAGAAAGAAATGGAAAGGCAGTAATATGGAGAGACATATGGCATTCAGGCATTGTTCAGATGTCATTTCTTCACAGATTACTCTATATAGTCTCAAAATCTGAAGTCTCCAACATGCCATTCAAAAGCTAAAGGACGAAACAAAAATATGCCCCATTCATAAAATGAAAAACTACTCCAGAATAAAAAGGAATTAGCTACCAAGTCATTTAAAAATGTGCAAGAAAACAAAGTGCAAATCATTAACTGAAACATGCGGGTCTGAAAGGGTATACACTGTGTGTTTACACATTTGTAACAACAGCAACAGCAAAAACTCTAACGCAAAAAAACAAAGACAATGTTTTCTAGTGGCAAGACTTTTAGGGATTTTACTAAATAGGTGAAGCCAAGACCACTTTTAGGGCAGTCAAATTATTCTGCACAGTAATATGCTAACTTATATCAAAATCCATAGAGATACACAGCACTGACTGAACACTAATGAAACCTGCAGACTGCTTAATACTGATGTGTCTGTCAGTTGTTGAGCATTTCACACCAGTACAAGATGCTAATCATAATGTAGACTGGGTGGACTGGCAAGCAGGTAGAAGCAGACTCTAATTGTTCAATTCTACAAAACTAAGGCCATTGTTAAAACTATATTAATTGAAAATTTAATATATACTTGATACTAATCTTTTTGGATACTTAAGAAATAGTAGATGACACTTGGCTAAATACAATTATTTTATTTTATGTATTTTTTGGCTCTGGCATCGTGGCCTAGCGGCTAAAGTCCTCCAGGATCCCATATGGGCGCCTGTTCTAATCCCGGCAGCTCCACTTCCCATCCAGCTCCCTGCTTGTGGCCTGGGAAAGCAGTGGAGGACGGCCCAAAGCTTTGGGACCCTGCACCTGTGTGGGAAACCTGGAAGAGGTTCCTGGTTCCTGGCTTCGGATTGGCGCAGCATCGGCCCGTTGCATTCACTTGGGGAGTGATTTATCGGATGGAAGATCTTCTTCTCTCTCTCCTCCTCTCTGTATATCTGACTTTGTAATAAAAAAGAAATAAATCTTTAAAAAAATATGTAGTTTTCATTGGAAAGGCAGATCGAATTTAAGGAGAGAAGGAGACAGAAAGAAAGATCTTTCACCCATTGGTTCACTCCCCAAATGGCTGCAAGGGCTGGAGCTGAGTAGATCCAAAACCAAGAGTCAGAATCTTCTTTCTGGTCTCCTACACGGGTGCAGAGTCCTAAGGCTTTGGGCCATCCTCTAGTACTTTCCCAGGCCACAAGCAGGGAGCTGGCTGGGACATGATTTGTAGGATTTTATATGACAATGACACTTATTAGCCAACTGAGCCATAACACCAGGCTCTAAACATATTAAGCTTAATATTTCAGTATAGAATATTTGATAGATATACTTTTAATGATTTCAGAATTATGTAAGAATGCTTACCCAATCTACTTTTTAAAATTATTTTATGACAATTATATTCTCTTTGGTAATTACACTCTAAATATGTAAAATAAAATGAAAGAGTTCAGGATATTCTTCTTATCCAATAAATTCTTCTCTCACTGTTACTTTCTTTTAGTAGCAACAGATGTCATGCAGTAATACCCTCCAATATAATGTATATAATCACCTGTCTCAAAAAATTTCTTAATGCAATTCAGCTGATTTTATTGGTGAACTCTTATCAAGCATTGAAATTTCATGATAGTATAATTAAGAAAGAAATATGCTGACTTATAGTAGACAGCTTGATATAATCATCCACCTAATTTTAGAGGGTTCCCTTGTGGCCCACATATATTGGTATTTTAACTACTTCCAGAAAAGACACTCTTCTTTTCTGTTCCTTACAGATGCATTTATGATGTGCCACGATAGCACCAGGTGTCTATTAAGATTCCCAGTATACAGAAAAGTAATCCTTGTAATTTTTTCAACAGTAAATCTGATGCCAACTATTCTCTACAAAAGACACTTACATGTGAATTTCCTTCTCAACTTCAGTGTGCCTAGAAAAATAAAGCTTGTATTCCTTGAAAAATCATAACCCTTGCTTTTCTGAGCCACCTCTGACATTCACCTTAACTTTAAGGTGATCACATGAAATCTCAGGAGGCAGTAAATGTCACAGTGTGGGTCACTGATGACACATTGGAGCTACCAATGTAGCTTTGGCCTCCAACTGAAGTCTCTGTAACCTTTGCTGCAGATCAAACCATTTTCAAAGTGAAGGTAACCTCTGTCTGTCTCAATATGCTGCCATATTTCCTCCTAAGACTTCTTAACTTTATCATTATAAGAATTTCTTTGATGGACTCATTTAATTGGTCTTTAAATGAGTTGGATGACCATATTTCTTTGCTTCCCCAAACCATCTTAGGATACTGAAGACTTTTCAAGGAGACAAACTCAATTTCTTGTGTAACTGACTTCAATTTTTATGTTACAAACATCAATACAAAGGTTTCAAACACAAACACATCATTCAAACAGAGAGTTCTTACAGAACTCATAGGAAAGCCACGTTAACTTTTTAAAAACTTTAATTAATAAAAAGAGAACACATTCTATATACTTCATAGGTATAGATCTAAGCTGATCATAATAGTTAATCCTATCTTCCTCAATCCCCCTTCTTTCTTATTTTTTTTCTTTGATTTTTACAGGCACATAATTTCAATTCTCTATAATCCTAAACTGAATTTGCCATTAACCATAATATTCGACAAATAAAACTAGGAATTATTTTGCAGTATTGATGTGAGATTGCTACCAAGGAGGGCCAGTGCAATGGCTCATTGTGCTAATTCTCCACCTGCAGTGCCAACATCCCATATGGGTGTTAGCTGTGGTCCAAGCCACTCCACTTCCAATCCAAATCCTTGTTTATGGCCTGGGATGGAAATGAAGGATTACTCAAATTCTTGGGCCACTGCATCCACATAAGAGACCTGGAAGAAGTTCCTGGCTCTTGATTTCAAATGGGCTTAGCTCTGACCTCTATGGCCATTTGGAAATGAACCAACCATAGGATACAAGGTCTTATTCTTTCTGTCTCTGCATCTCTGCATCCGAAGGGGATCTGTAAATCTGTATTTCAAATAAAAAAAAAATCTCCCCTACTTCTCACTCCACATGCCACATAAATAAATAAATAAATAAATAAATAAAAAAATAAAATGCAGCCAAGGTTTGGATAGTCAGAAACCAAGAGCCCAAAACTCACATCTGGTTTTCTCACACACGTGGAAAGAACTTAAGCACTTGAGTCATCACCTGTTGTCTCACAGGATGTGCAGCAGCAGCACTCTGGATTGGAATTAGGGCTGGGACTGGAAACAGGCATTCTTAAAGGGGGCATGAGTACCCCAAGCAGTGCCTTAACTTCTAGGTCACATGCCAATGGAATATGCTATTTCTGGACTCCACTGATCATCTTTAAATTTCATTTGACTTTGAAGTCTTTACAGCCATCTTCTGGGAAAGTCTTGGCTGCAAATATTTATGTTTACTTGGGCCTTTTTAGTATAATTGAAAATTAAAGAAACCTTGTGGTTGCTGACTCAATGCTTTAGTCTGGTGTCCCCATCCTCTCTTCACATTTCTCAATGAGAAAGTCAATTTTAAAAGCAATGTAAAACAGCACGGTTTTTTGACTCAAACTACTTTCCTTTACAACTGCATATTTATACAAGCCTATGAAGAAGTCTGTAGTATTTAGGGCTGCATCAGTAACCTTTAATCATTGTCTTCTGCAACTGATAAAGCATTTCTCACAGTTCTTTTTTAAGTTTATTTATTTTTATTGGCAAGGTAGATTTACAGAGAAGATGAAAGGGAGAGAGAAAGATCTTCCATTTGCTGCTTCATTCCCCAAATGGCCACAATGGCTGGAGCTGAGCAAATCACAATCCAGGAGCCAGGAGCCTCTTTCAAATCTCCCACATGCAGGGTCCCAAGGCTTTGGGCTATCCCCTACTGCTTTCCAGCCCATAAGCAGGGTTTGGATAGGAAGTAGAGCCAGGATACAAACCAGCACCCATATGGAATTCCGGCATTTGCAACAGGAGTATACCCAAGTGAGCCACTGCAGCAAGTCCTGTAACATTTCTGCTGTTGCAGTTGATTGTGTATAAGCCAAGCTACCAGAGACAGCACTGTGGTATAGCAAATAAAGCCACTAGCAACACTCGCATCTCTTCTTGGCACCAGTTCAAATCTTGGCTGATACAATTCTGATTCAACTCCCTACTAATCATGTAGGAAAAGCAGTAGAAGATAGTCCAAATGTTGAGGGCCCTGTCAGCCACAAGAGAGACAGTTGAACCAAGTCACTGACAGGAGCCAGGAGTGTTTTCCAAGTCTCCCTTGTAGTACCAATTAATTTATTGTGAAAAACAAGCAAATTACAATTTAAACATTTAAAATGCATATAGGAACTTCCTTACACCCTTACATGTAAGTAGAAGGGTACCTATTGGTTATGCGTTATTTTTGTAAGCATTTGACTTTCATATGATTTAATATAAGGAAAAGAAAAAATTCATAATACTTACAATACAAAGTAAGCATTGATGAGAGAAAGTTAAGGCATTTTTTTTTTGCAGTAAGTATCTTTGAATTGTTTGTTTTAGTCAAAAGAAAACTGTTCTTTGTGGCTTCTGATGTCTTTTCTAATATTGCCACTGACTGTAGGTAAAAGAAAATCTGTACATAAACAAGAAAAAGCTATGAAAATTATGGTTAATAAACTAAATCTTCAGTGCAGAGCTATATTCAACATGATCAGTGAAAGTACTTAAAAGAGTCTGTTGCTTTTAGAGATTATTATGTCTTTGAAATTTTAGACAAAAATTGCCTGATCACAATGTGTGACTGATGAGAGCGTCTGCATATTGATCACTGTATTTTTCCTTTGACTTTCAACTGAATAGACATCTGGGTGCTTATTTCTAAATATGTTCCCTAATCATCAAATTAAAATAATTAAATTAACTGGCAAGCTGGATTAGCTCCTTGTGAATGTCAGTATCTTGTGTTGTCTGTATAATTTTGTGCAAATAATATCATTTTCAAATGAAGCATGTAATTATTTAAAGTATGTAGTCACAGGAAGTTGAATTAACACATATGGGAGTGAACATATTTCTGTCTTCTTGGCAATGGACAGGAACTCTTATAAATACTCCTATGGCATCCAACAAATGGATATCAGACAATTAAGCATCAAAGGGAAAGGTACTGCCTTACATTTTCAAATTGAAAGCTTGATCATTTTCTGAAGAGCTTCTGTTTGTCATTCAGCCATAAATATCATGAAGAGGAAGTGTTACTTTACAGAGCATATACATGGATTATACTTTTCTAATTATTATTGAATTATGTTGTCAAATTTGTTTTTAAAATGTATATTATTATTACTCTTTACGCATTTATTTGTTTTCACTGGAATGATAGATTTACAGAGAGAGAAGAAGAATCTTCCATCTGCTGGTTTACTTCTAAATGGCTGCAGTGGCCAGAGCTGAGCCTATCTGAATTCAGAAGCCAATAGCTTTTCCAAGTCTCCCACATGGGTGCAAGATCCCAAGGTTTTGGGCCATCCTCTACTGCTTTCTCAGACCACATGCAGGGAGCTGGATGGGAAGTGGAGTAGTCAGCACACAAATTGGTGCTGATGTCAATGCTGGAACTTGGAAGTGAGAATTAGCCAGTTGAACTGTAGCACTGGACCAAAATTTACATAATTTTTAAATAAATATTTTATTTTATTGATTTGAAAGTGACATTTACAGACACAGAGAGAATAATTGATTCATTTCATTCCCCAAATAGCAACAATGACTAGAGCTGGGGAAAGCAAAGCCAGGAGCTTCTTCCAGCAGCTTCCTCACACGGGTAGAGGAGTTCAGGCACATTTGCGCTCTCCCAATACTTTCACAGGTGCATTAGTAGAGACTTGCATCAGAAATAGAGTGCTTGGGACATAAACCAGTGCCATACATGGGATGCAACTATAACTCTACCTCCACACCACAATGCCAGTCCTCCAAATTTTAATCTTATCTGATCATCTAAAATTCCATAAACTCTGTTACGATGTGTTGTTAGGCAATTCAATAGGTTCTTCTACTATAACTGTGTTTGAAAATTAAAATTTAAAATTTAATAACCTGCTGTTGCACTAGTAGGCATAGTTTTTGCTAACACAGTGTAAATTATATAGCAATTGATACTTACACATTTAATAACTTTCAGAAAGTCTCATTAATTCAGAATGTAAGGAGTAATAAGCACCTATATTCTCATCAAAGCAATTGTTAGAAATCTCTTCAAGATTGGGCTCTGCAGTTCAAAGATCAGTGAACTTATTGGGATGGCAATTCATTCATAATTTAAAACCACAAGAAGAAAATTCATAAATTTCAACCTACAAATATCATATGGCCATACAACAATGACCAAATGTTGTGATGTTTCACTATTAAGTGGGTTTCCACTCTGGTAGCCCCTTCTTCCCATCTTCCAAATTCATGATGTGGCCTCACAATTTAGTGAGTAAACAGCCACAAACAGAAAATCCATCTTCCTTTTTCACTATGACAGCCAATTATATATAGCCATGTTTTCTCCATTGCTCTGTGTTGACAGAAATATCTGTTAGGATTTGACTAGAGAAGCAGCACAACTGAAAGTGATGAAAAATTGTGGTACAATAGGTTAATCCTCTGTCTACAAGGTCAATAAACAATATAAGTATTATTTTATGTCCTGCATGCTTCACTTCTGATCCAGATTCCTGCTAACATGCCTAAGAAAGCACCAAAATATGACTTACAAGTCCTTGGGACCCTGCACTCACATGAGAAAGCTGGTGGAAGTGCCTGATTCTCAGCTCCTGGCTACTGCCTGGCCCACTCTGCACTACTGCAGCCAAATGGAAAATGAACCAGCAGATGGAGGATTTCTCTCTCTCTCTCTCTCTCTCTCTCTCTCTCTCTCTCTCTCTCTCTCTCTCTCTGTCTCTCTCCCTTTCTCTTCCTGTAACTCTTTTTCAGTAAATAAAATAAATCTTCAGATAAAAAAGAAATTCATGGAACTCATGGAATTTATTATAGATATTAGTGGAGCTGATAGAGAAACCTATACAGTGTTATCATCTTACTTGTAGCATTCATTCTTCAAACATAACAGATCAGCCAGTCCAGTGGTTGCAAAGGACAGCTGAAAAAGAGCAAGAATAAGCATAACTGATGTACATGAGTGCTCTCGATGAATCTCAGGAAGACGATGAATGTGTGTAAGTATGAATGACTCTCACTGACTCCAGACTTACTGCCAAGAAATAGAATTTCAAGAGGAGTTGACATTCTTTGGAGCTGGACCTCCTCATCAGTGAAGCTGATGAGGGAAATCTGGTCAAAGTTTTCTTGATAAATGGCACAAACTTCTAAATTAAAAGGGGAATAGGGAGCATTATTTGATTCATGTCTTCTCTCTATCAAAGAGTATCTAATTCTTATGTCTTTTTCAGACATAAACCTGTCTTTCATGGCCACTGTTTGTTTTTTCCCTCTCATTTCCCAGCTATGAATGTAAAACACTAGTGTTGCCCCATATCTAAATCCATCAATTCTCTTGACACCGAGAATGAAATCTCAAGTCTTCATCTTACAACCTATGTCACCTCCATTTTTCTGAAATATTCTGATTTTTTTCATAATTTGATTGTTTTATTAAGCTAGGATTATCCGTCTTCTGATTCTATTTGTGACTATTTTTCAAATCTTCTGTCATATCTGTTTGAAAATGATAATAAATGATATAAAGTGATAATAAAATTATATAAAATGTGATAATTTTATAATTATCACAACTATAGAAGCACAGCTCATGTCTCCTTGCTCTGCATACACATACTAAAAAAGTTACTCTACTTTATTTTCTTCCAGGATCTTACAATGAAGAAAAACTAACTTTACAAATGAATTCAAAAGCAGAACCTGGCAAGGTGCAGTCAGCTAATATTTATGCAAAGACAGTATCATTTTTATTTATATGAACAATATGAATAATAATGCTGAAAGTCATTTCTAATATTCATTTGCAATGGGAATGTCTTCTGTATGTCGTCTACCAATTCATGCATCACTGTCTCCTTCAGAGGGTCTTATATCATTGTGAAAGCTAATAATATATTAAACGCTTATCTTTCATTTCTCATATACACAACACAATTCGAAATTGATTTTTTTAAAAAATGATAGGGTTTTTCCTACAGGTATATATTTTATATGCCATCTACTTTTTGGCTTTATCTTTCCTATCATAATTTTTTCAATAAAATTAGCTTCACCACAGTGTTGAAGAAAACAGGCAGACCAAAATTACATGGCCATCAAAAAAATTTTACAACCTGAGCTTATCTGCCTAACATATCTTTGATATATTTTGCCCTGTGATATAAAATTTTATTTCTGTATTTCGTTTACTTATATTTCAAGTGATCTTGGAATAGATGATTATCTGAAAATCTGAAAGTCTTACTAACAAATCTTCAACATGAAGATATTGCAGGTCTCAAAATATTTAAATTTTGTTTTATGGAAGTTCCCAAATTAATGTCATACATATTCTTCCAGATGAAATTAAAATAATTTGAAATTTTTGCAAATATATAAGCATACTCCTGTTTCTAAGCATTGATGAATTATTTAGTTACCTTTTTACGTGTATTTATAGAATTTTTTCACTCTGAGTTTGAAAAAGTTTCTTAGCTTGTGAAATACTCGACATGTTTTTAATCACACATATAAAATTGTCTTTCGTGAAGAAAACCTTTGCACTAAATCTTCTTACATTTTCTTAAAATGACAGCTTGAGAAAGATATGTCATTCAAAATATTTTTTAAAGATTTATTTTTTGAAAGGCAGTGTTACAGAGAAAAAGAGATACTGACAGAAAGACGAGAGAGAGAGAGAGAGAGAGAGAGAGAGAAAGAGGAGAGGATTTTCCATCCGCTAGTTTATTCCCTAACTGGCCACAATGGCTAAAGCTGAGCTGATCAGGACCCAGGAGTCTCCTGTGAGTTTCCCACATGAGTGCAGGGGTCCAATGACTTGTGTGATTCTCTATTGCCTTCCCAGGCTGCAAGCAGGATGCTGGATTGAAACCAGGGTATCCAGGGCTATGAATGCTACCCGTGTTTAATGTTAGAACCATAGGTGGAGGCTTAGCCTCTTATACCACAACACCAGTCCCTTAAATTATTTTTATACCTATATCAAACCAAATTCATTTTTTAAAATGTCCTAGAGGGATCTCAAGTAAGTCTGGGCTGGAGGCGCAGTTGCTTGATTCTCCCAGCTGCGTGGCTACAGCCGGGGGAACTTGAGTCAGGCCAGGCTTAGAATCTGAGCTCCATCCACTGCTGCTATGTGGTAGACAGATCTTGAGCTAGTTTGGACTTGAGGCTCAACAATTTTCTCTGTCCATAACCACCATGCTGTGACAGGATCTAGAGTGGGTCTGGACATGCTGAGGATCTTGGCTCCACCCACTACCTCCAAGCTGTGGGCAGATCTCAAGTCTGTCTGGGTTGGAGGCATGGGTGCTTTACTCTTTCAGCTGCATGGGTGCAGCAATGGGAACTCAGGCCAGGCTGGCAGTGCACTCTGGGAACTTGGGGTTGTGGGGTTACGTGGGGTTACAGGTAGTCTGGGGGTATGGCTTAGATGGGGACACACAGGGACCTGAGGATTCATGTCCTGCTGAGGAATGACTGCTCTGGGACTTCCATGGACAAGGTTACTCTACTTGAAGGACTAGAACATGGAACCCACCAGCAAGTGTCAGAAAAGGGAATGGGTATTGTGAGGCTGGGCCATAAAGCGAACAATAAAGCACATGAGTGAATCATGTCTAGGGGTAAAACCTGAAGAGGAGTATGTGGGTTCACCCATGTGGAACAACAATCTCTGTTGGCATACGCAAGATCTGTGACTGGGAATAGGCCTGGTTGTGAGATAAAAGAATGCCCTGGCTGGGCTGAAATTCCTACTGGTGAGCACGAGAGCCTCAATCTACCTTGGTATGGGTGTGGAATGTGTCTGGGGAGTGCCAGACTGGGCTAAACCAGTCTATGAGCATCAGGATGGGGTAGAGCAGGCTGGGCTAGGTCTAGGCTCCTGCTGAACCATGTGAGAGCTGTGTCTGGGCATGGACCAGGTGTGGCTGGGCTACAACACCCAACAGTAAGAACAGGAAAGGGCATGGATCAGTTGGGCAAGGACAGTGTTCTTGCCAGGACAAGAGGTGAGCAAAGCCAATCTGGGCCAAGGACCCACTGGTGTGCATGATCTGTGGCACTGGAAGGAGACTGGATAGAGGAGCTTGATGAACTTCTTTGTCAGGTTGCAGTCCCTGCAGGTAAGCTCAAGAAACAAAGCAAGGAGCAACCCAAACCAGGCCAGGTTATAGTACCTGCCGGCATGCATGTGGGTCAGGTCTGAGGGTGAACCAGGCTGAGCCAGCTGATAACATCCACTGGCAGATCCAAGGATCAGGATGGGGTGCATGAGGGGCAGAGTTGGGATGCAATACCAGTCAATTCACACTGGAGCCAGGATGAGAGGCCGACTAGGCAAGGCTAGGCTGCAGTACCAACCAGACTAAGCTGGAATTGGGGGCAGGTTTGATTGAACCAGGCTTAAACGCCCACTGGTGGGATGCTGAGCTGAAATGAGCCATCCAGCAGGGGCAATGGGTGCCGGGTCTGTAAGCCCCAGGAATGCAGGAGTCCTTCACCCTGCCTGCGAGGTGAGAACTGGATTCATGAGCCTCAGGAATGGGGGTTTGGTGGGGCTTGGGTCACCTGGTCCAGGTACTGGGGCCCACCTGCATGGTGGGTGTCGGATCCTTGAGCTCTGGGAGTATGGGGTCTGGCTGGGCCTCATGCACAGTGGTACTAGATCCGTGAGTCCCAGCAGCGAGGGTCCAGAGAAGCTTGGGTCTCCTGGTCCTGCTGTGTTCTTCTGATGGGTGCTGGTTCTTTAAGCCTCAGGGGTGGATAGTCCCTCGGGTCCTGGGTCACATGGCCTGGGGCTTTGGTCTTGCTTATACAGTGGGTGCTGAATCAAAGAGCCCCAAAGGTAGAGGCCCCAGTTGGGCTTGGGTTGCCTGGCCCAGGTTCTTGGGCACACCTGCAGGGGGCATGCCATATCCATGTGACCCAGGATTGGAGGTCTGGCTTGGTCCAGGTCATCTGGCCCAAGTCCATGGGCCCACCTGTAACAATTAGTTCTCCTCAGTGTAATGAATGCAGTGCTGAACAGCAGACCATGGTGAACATTAAGGACATGGTAGCCCACTGGGGCCTGCAGAGGACATCTGGTACCACAGCAGATGTAAGCAAATATCTGGATGAATGCAAACGCTAAGATCGACTGTGTCAGCCAATGCACATTGGAAGGGATTCCTCATCCACAGATCGGCAAGATCAACAGCATTTTGGAACTATCACATCCACCTGGGCAGAAGCGTCCAAGCATATGCCACCTTGTGACCCTGGATTGATATTGGGTAGCCCTTCCCCATCCTCGGATACTGGGATGGTTGGGAGGCTGGGTATGGTCTATCCCCTTACCTCTGCCGCCTCCATCCAGAAATGGGAAGAAGAAATAAAAAGCTTGGAAACAATGATCAAGCCCACTTCTCCCTAACCCTAGATCCATCCCACCCTGATCAACTATATAAACATCATCTAAAATAATAATAGTAAAAATAATTTTAAAAATATTTCTTAGAAAAAATTTTTAAATGAATCTATAGATATTGATTGAGATAAGGGTTTAGTGATAGAGACAGAGTGTCAACAGACAATCTCAATTCTTTCTAAAGAGAGAGTGGAGAAAAGAAATAAAAACTGGAAAGTGAATTTAAGGCCATGTTCTGTTTGTAAGTAATTAATAACAACAAATTAAGTGAAGAAATGGGCAATTATAATTTTTACTTTCTACTAGTATAATTAATCTTTAAGGCTTTTTTGTTCTGCAATGATAGTAAATTTAAGATTTAAAGTTATTGATATTAAAAAATATCATGCCGTTGAAAAAAATTTTCCTAGAGAAGATGTTCACCATTAATTCAGAACACAATTAAACAAATTTAAAATGAAAAACAGCTACATGGATTTAATATTAACATTTTAAAATAATTTACAGCTTATACCATCTGATCACATACAGACACTTGTAACATTTTTATTATATTGCTATTGCTGTTCTATAACACTATGAAACAAAGATCAATTAATTCTACATTTAATAGCTATAACTTCCACCTGTCTATATCAGAGTATGAATCTACTGGATTTTCCCTCTCACATTGAGTAATATGATCAGAGTTCAGAACATTAATATTCATGCAGTGCCCTCACAAATATATAAATTAATAAATGCATTCACGAATCAGGCTGAAAACATTTTGAAAGGAAAAAAATAGTACTCCAGGAGCTTCTTGCAAAGGTGATTTAATGTTTGCAATAGGGATTTTTTTTTTTTTCAAAATTAAGGGTATCCTTAGATCCATGTACAAAGATATTTGGAAAAAATTATCCAAAGGTATTAAAACACTTTTCTGTATAACTCATATTTATCTGAAACATAAAAAGTTTCTTCCATATTAATAACACACAACCATATACAATTACTCTGAAGTATTAAGAATGTTATGTGCAAATTGTTGAACAAAAGAAGGCAATAACAGTTGTCGCTTCTCAGTCACTGATATATTGCCTATTGAAAGAAACTGAATGCAAACAATTCAAGCAATATTTTGGAGATTCTGATTTTATTAAAGATATCCTCACAACATTCTCCAGTTATGAAAAAATGAGAATGGTTTTTTTGAAATACAAGGATCATATTTGTGGATTAACTTGTTAAGCATCCTAGATTCTGTTCAATGGCATGGTTGCAGAATCATTATGCAAAATTGCTTTCCTTAGCTCCTCTTCCTTGTACAAGGACCTAACACACTTTGTGGATAATTCTGTTATGCAATGATCTATTTTTTTGTCAATCAATTAAATATGTACCAAATGATGTTGGTTCAATTTGTCTTTATGATAGTTGTAATAACAAAGTAAAACATTAGCTCTTACAATGTTTAGATGAAATAAAATCAGAAGGAAGGATTTTTTAAGGCAACTTTCTCCAGTTTTGTCTTTTTTTTCAGTAACACGAAAACCTTTACTATTTAATTGTCCTTAATTGTAGATGCCTTGATTTTCTCCTTCATTTAATCAATATTCAGCTAAACCACCATTTGTGGCCTCAAGACTATCATGTAGACTAATTTACCAAGAAATGCTTAACAAAAGTCCAGACATATACAGAATTTTTCTTTTCATTTCATTTTACATTTTAATTCCAAAGTGTTTTTATTTTAGCAGCTAGACGCTGCTGAATACTTTGGAAGCCAAATAAGAATATTTTTCTAAATCTATCTGACTGAAAATGTATGTATGAGACAGAGAACAAAAATAACAATCTCTGTCCAAATTGAACTCCGGCATCCCTCAATTCATGATTTCAAAGGTCTTATCCTATCTATTGATTTCTTTCTTCTCTGAGCTGGCTAATCAAATCCCTTCATCCAGGCCTGTAATTTTTTTTTTTTTGGCTGCAGTTTACTTAGCTTCATTCTCTTCTCTCGCATTTACTCTTTGAAAATCTTTTTGCTCTTTCTTCCTGTACTTTCCTCTGCCACTTCAAAGTTTTGCCATTTTTTTCCCTTCACAGGAAAACATCATCCCAATCCAATTATGTGGCTTAAAAAAAGAAAAGAAAGAAGACTGGCAGAGAGTTCAAATACTAGAGACCTAGAGTTGAATGTGCCATTTAAACAACCATGCTGCCTGCAGTCTGGGAGAAATGTTCTTTCACAGTGCTTCCTTTCAGCATCATGAGGACAGAGGTAACTGGTCTCCTAGGATTCATAGAAAAATGGAAGCTGTATCCAAAGCAAAGCAGGCATTGGAACTAGACAAATAAATGTTTAATAACCCGTATCGCTGTATAAAATTCAGATTTGTTAAAAACATTTGTCTATGGAAAGAAAATAAAAATCATCACTTAGATTAAAAAAAGAGTTCTTGAAAATTTCTTCCCATTGATGAGGAAATAAGACATTTATCGCAATCCACTCAACAGAGAATCCAGGTGTATGCATATACAGATGTATATGATTTTTGTGTACATATATGCACACTATTTTTAAGTAAATACATACATATGCAATATATATACACACATAGACTAACAACAGATACATTGGAAGTTGAAATTTTTTATCTCCAATTGTTATATGCCATTATTGAAATTAATTTTCTAGGGTTTTTGAAAATTTACTTTGACCCCACATTGAATATATTTCATATAAACAACTGAATTTGATGTCGAGTGAAATACTGTTGAGTCCACTTGTAACTTTTCTGAGCATATTTTCACCAACATAATGATCTTGTTTTTGTTGCTTTTATAGAAATTATTTCTTTAGGAATGCACTATTTCTTTGGGAGGATGCTTTGAAAATTCTTGACTATACTTTCCCATTCTTGTTCTTGAAAATAATAAACCTGGTTGTGGATTTTAGAAGCTTGCCAAGGTTATGCTTAGGAGAAATATTTGGACCAATTTAGATATTTAGGCATGACTATCTGGCAATATAGTAAATGACATTGTACTTGCTGTGAAGGTTCCATGGTGAAGAAATTGCAGCTAGAGAACATTAACACCAATTGCAAATTTAGTTATTTTTAATTTAACAATACTTCCCAGAAGATTATCTGTTCTTGTATTTTAAAAACCACTTCCTGGGATAAAGATGTAGAGGTCCAAGAGCACTGCCTAACAATACAGGGCTTAATGAGAGTCCCACGAGCCTGGAAAACTGTGCTTCTTTCTTTCTGAGGAAATGGCTTCTTGCCTAGAAATATGGAGCCCATCAGGCATTGGTCAATCTCCCAGATGATGCCTTTGATCACCTATTACAACATCAGACACAGAATCTTCCAGTCTCCGTATTTGTGTGTGTGTCATAAATATTATCAGAAATATTGGTCCTCACTCATAAACAGGAACAAAGCATTTGTTAACCAATCTTTGGCTACTTCCTCCAAAGCTCTTAAGTCTGGACCTCCCCCTCCATGCCCCATAATCTTTTGGACAGCCATTTCTGGTAACAGACTCACCACAGAATACAACATTCTCTGATCAATTGTGCGATTATGTTCATTTTCTTCCCATTTCCACACAGCTTATTCTGTGTATCTTGTCTATTCTTCCCATTATTTTTTTTCCTAACGGCTGATGTGTTTGCAGATTTTGTAATCATAGTGTCTATCTAATGTAATATCCTTGAAGCCCTCTTCTATAATGTATTTTCCCATTTCCCAGTTTAGGCCTAACCTACTCCTGGTCTTCACAGGTATTTGAAGGGTGGATCAGAGTGTTCTTTCTCTCTCTCTCTCTCTCTCTCTCTCTCTCTCTCTTTCTCTTTCTCTCTCTCTCTGTGTGTCTCTCTCCCTTCCTCCTTCCCTCTCTTCTTCACTAATAAACAAGTGATTAATTAAAAAATAGTTGTCAGGGAAGTGCCCAATCAAAAAAAAGCATTGTATATAAGTTTATATCGAGGTCAAAAGCAGGTAAGCGTAGTGCTTGGCAGAAATGGCAGGATTTTCTGTCCTAAGATTTTCAGACTGATTTCTGAAGAATAAAGAAAATTATCCATAATCAATTTTTTTCTTCTCCCTACAGACTACACTGAATAGACTAATGCTGACATGTACTGTTCACTATCCTTTGATTCACAGTCAGATCATCTTCAGAGAATCAACATGAAGAATGCAATTAATTAGTTAAGTAAATGGCTAAAGACTAAATTTAAGGATAGAATATTTCGATACTTAGCTATGCTCCTTTGAAATTTATAAATTAGTAGCACCTACTAGTAAACACTGGGAAAAGATGGCACACACCTTGTCTCCCTTGTCTTTCTGTTACTTCTCTGGGGGATATTCAAGGTACAACGCTGGGGAAGACTACGGTGTTCAAGTTTCCTGTGCCAGTCATACTAAATGAAGTGGTGATCACAATCAAATAAAACTGAGACCGTTATAGTGTTCATACAGTAAAATTTTAAACCATTTTCATCCACAAAAAATATGAAACTTCCTTTTAAACTTTTGTTTTCCTGTTTAATCATCATAAAATTATGCGCTTCAGCGCTTGATACTCTGTTTTTTTACACTTCATGAAGTGAACATGAAGCCTCATCTGGAAATAAATGATCTTTCTCCCTTCCTCTTTTTTTTCTTTGTCTTCCTTAACTTCTGCTCCTCCTTTATTTCCTGTCTTCTTTTCCTTCACGTCCTTATTTCATGCCCCTTTCCATCTTCCTCTTTCTGCCTGTTGAGTCCCCCTTCCTTTGATTCTTGCTTGCTGGAAATTTAACCAAAGAATTTGAAAACATATGGTTGTCCCAAAGTCTGCACATGGGTGTCTATTCAGCTTTATTTATAATTGACAAAACTTGCAGGCAACAGGGATATCAGTCAATTGGTGAACAGATAAATAAACCTAGTATCCTGACCGCTGAATAGTATTCAGTGCTAAAAAGAAATGAGCTATAGAGTTAAGAAAAGATATGGAAGAAACATATGTGCCTTTTTATTATTACATTTGATTTTATAACACAGTTTCATAGTCTCTGGGATTCCCCCAATCCTCTCCCCATTCCCTCCCCCCATGGTGGATTTCTCTACCAGGTGGAAGTATTATAGTTCAAATCCAATCCTCATTCTTTCATTGTAAGCATGTGCTTTTTTACTAAGCGACAAAAGAGAGTGGGGAAAGGTCACAACTTTCGTGACAGTCTAGAGAAGGCAGAGCTGTGGAGATTTTACATATAGCTCAATGCTGCCACAGTTAAGAGAGGGGGAGCTGAGTGGTTGGGCCATTCACCGAAGCAACTAGCCATAATGCTGCAATGATTGTTACAGGTTGTCCTGTGGTTTTCCTAATTTGTGCAATGTACAACAAGGGTCATCTTCATTGAAAACAACAGACATTGGATGATGATAATGTATGCAGGGGGGAATCATGAATTGTAATAAATATACCTTTCTGGTGTGTAAAATTGATAATGAGAGAAGACATGCAAGAGTGAATGGTGTGTGTCTTACAGAATATCTCAACACGTTCCTTTCATTTATACTACACACGTGAATAACCTAAACACATAAGGATAAATATTGTATGGCATCTCATATGAAATCAAATGAAAGGCAATTTTATTAAGAAACATCAGAAGGGCCCGGCACTGTGGCCTACGGCTAAGGTCATCGCCTTGAACACGCCAGGATCCCTTATGGGCGCCTGAGTCATCAGATGGATGATCTTCCTTTCTGTCTCTCCTTCTCTCTGTATGTCTGACTTTGCAATAAAATTTTAAAAATAGATGTTTAAAAACAAAGAAGAAACATCAGATATTACTGAGGACCAAGAAGAATGAAGGACGGAGGGATATTGCTTAATGGGTACACATTTTTTATTAGGAAGATAAAATTTGTTTTTGGACCTTTTTATTATTATGTTTCTACTGGAAAGGCAGGTATACAGACAGAAAGAGAAACAGAAAGATATTCCATCTGCTGGTTCACCCCACAAATGGCTGCAACAGTCAGAGCTGAGCCGATCTGAAGCCAGGAGCCAGGAACCTCCTCCAGGTCTCCTACGAGGGTGCAGGGTCCCAAGGCTTTGGGCCGTCCTCAACTGCTTTCCCAGGCCACAATTGGGCATCTGGATGGGAAATGAAGCAGCCAGGGTATGAACTGCCACCCATAGGGAATCAAGGTGAGGATTTAGCCACTAGGCTATTGTGCTGGGCCCAGGTGCACTAAATTCGCAAGTAAATTGTCATTGCACAAAATTGTGAGCATAGTTAACTCGATAGTTGAAAAGGAAGGCAATGACAAGTTGTATATGATAAGAAACACATAAATACATGAAGTTAAGTAAAATAATTCAAATGGCAAGGAGACCACTTTAAAAATACTAAATACTTTACTAGAAGTTTTCCTGTAAATATTTAGGTACAGTGAGGGCTTTTATTGCAGTTTAAGGCCCTGACCTTGGAAACACAACTTCTCATCTACTTTACTATGCCTTTTGAAGATCCTCACAGTGCAGTCCTTTGGCCATGTTTTAAGTGACATCCTATGTCTCACACTCTTGAAGTATTTTTTATTAAAACATTCTCTGTGCTCATCCTGGACCTTGATCATAGTTGAGACTCTAGTTTTATGTGACCAAAATGCTGAATTGATTGCATCTATAAATCCAAGGCTAGACTTGGAATTATTCTTTGGTATGAAAACATCTATGTTTACTTGTATCCCTTGGTTAGAAAGGAACTCTGTGAGATGTGAAATGTGTCACTGATTCCTTCCATCCTCTCATAAATAAACACCATCTCTGGTGCATTCTTGATTTCAAAACACTTTCAAACACTGTGCTAACAATGTGTTCTGCTAGAAACTTCACATAGAAATTGAGATAAGAATTTCGTTCTTGGTCACAGAACAATGTGAAAGCAGAAAAATCATTTGTTTCTCTTGGCCTTAACGACTCATTTGATAAATGAAGTTTGTTTTGGATTAGTGATTGGCAAAATGTATTAGCAGTATAAATCTTCTAGATGTACAAATACAGTTAATGTATTCTATTGCACATTTCTTGCTATCCTTTCCTTTCCCTATAATGCATCAGGAGAAGAGCATTGAATTCATCGTTATTTTCATGTTAGGTTTGCATGTAGTCACCCTCCAGAGAACTGCTTACATTATTAGTTTAAGACACAGGGACTGATGTTCTGTAGAGCAGTTAACCTGTCATTTAGGATGCCCAGATCCCGTATCATGGTGCCTGTCTAGTAGTCCTTGCTCTGTTCTTGCTTTTAGCTCCCTACTGTGTGTGTCCTAGAAGACAACTAAAGATGGCTCAACTGCTGGGACCCTTGCCATTCACATGGGCGAACTTGATTAAGTTCCTGGCTACCAGCTTTAAGCCTCAACCACCCTCACTCTTTCAGATATTTGAGGAGTACATCAGCAGAAAACACATCCATGCTGAAGTCCAAATCTGCTCATAAGCGCATGAATAATGTTAATTTAACACCTCAAAGAATGCCCAAGGATAGCGTAACACTTTCCATATCTAATGACACTAAAACACAATTGGAAATACTAAAATAGTTCATTCTTATGCAAATTTATCCAGAACTTTGAGGAAGTGACTGAAATAACAATAACAACAACAACAACAACAACAATTAATAATAATAATGTAGTCACAAGCTCATGATGGTAGCAAGTAAAGTTCTTGCTTGCAACACCAGAATCCTATATTAAAGGCAGTTCATGTTGTACCTGTTCCACTTCCAAACAAGCTCCCTGCTAACAGAACCTGGGAAAATCAGTGAAAGATGGCCCAAGTGTTGGGGCCTCTGCAGCCCATGCCACAGATCCAGACGAAACTCCTGACTCCTGGTTCCTGGCATGGGTCTTTCTGTGCCAACTAAGTTCTGGTTTACAACGTTGGCACCACTTGGCTTGTATTTCCAAGTTTTAATTTTGTACTTCTTTCTATTGTTATTACTATGTGAAAGGCAGAAAGAAGACTAGAGATAAAGAGCACTGGAGAGAAGATGTCTCTCTGCTTGTTTACTGCCTACATGTCTTTACTGCTGCACGAAATGCCCTGTCTTGGTTGTTTTTTTCATCCCACATATTTTTATCTCATGATTTGGCTGATTTTCTTACAAGCAAGTCATAGTCAAGGAACACTGTTAGTCTTCATCATTTAAATATTTAAATGGCTGTTGAGTTATTACTTACAAGCCATAAGATTACATTTTAAACTGTCATGTTAGCCAAACAAATAATAAATGACATGACACTATAAGAGTTACAAGAAAATGGCAGGGGCGTGGCCCAGCATAATAAACTAGTGGCGAATGTTTTTGCCTTGCATCTGCTGGGATCCCATAAGGGTGCCAGTTCACATCCTGGCTGCCACATTTACCAACCAGCTCCCTGCTTGTGGCCTGGGAAAGCAGGTGAGGATGGCACAAGGTCGAGGGACCCTGAACCTGCATGGAAAATCTGGAAAAAGCTCCTGACTTCTGGCTTTGGATTGCCTTATCTCCGGCCGTTGCAGCCACTTCGGGAGTCAATCAGCAGATAGAAGATCTTTCTCTCTGTCTCTCATTCTCTCTGTAAATGTAACTTTCCAAATAAATCAATAAGTCTTTAAAAAATGGCAGAAAGATAATGCCTAAGGTATTGAAGAAGAGGGCTTAGAACTTCTTAAAAAAACTTGCATTTACACAGTGATTTACAAACTGACATTCAGTGTCACAATGTTACGGACTTGGATGCACAGAATAATCTATGTAAGGAGCAACTATTGCTTCGTTTTTTAAAGTAAAACATGAGTCAGACTATACCAATCTTGTACTGCTTGTAAGCAACAGAAGATCCAACTACTGTTGGCCCAACTTTAAGTTGTTGATTTCACTTATTGTACCTAACCTGTACATTTGAAATATGTCCAACTACAACAAATCTGCTCAAGGAAATGAGCCAACGGGTGAACCGACTTAGTGACTTTAAAGTATAGTATACTATGCCTAATATTAGTGTCTCCGAAGTATCACTTTTAAATGAACAAATCTTGGTATTATCTTTGTGTATTTACTTACTGAGATTAATTTTAGGAATGAAACCACAGAATGACCTGAATATTATCCCTGGCATTTAAGTCAGTATTATTTGAAAAAAAAATGTGAAGTTGGAAAAAAAAAAATCAAGCTGTGCTGGCAACTGAAATCCATGGGCTGTCTTAAGCACCACAAATAATGACGACTAAGGGCTAATTTCTTGATTATGTGACATATGTGAGTGATTATTTGACTTCCTCAAGACAGAATGCAAACGGAGCACATTTAATTTCATAGAAATTAGGCTATTTGAAAAGTTTATCTGAAGGAAATTTATTGACTTTTGCTCCTGAACTTGTTTTTGCTTAACATATTCTCCTGACAGTCCTAAAGAGATGTTTGATTTTTCAAGTTTCCCCAATCTTTCCACCTAGGTTTGGAATTATATAAGAAACTGAAGACTTTTCCCAAGCATTGTCGCAATATGATTTCGGCTGGCTTTTCATGAAAGGAAGAAAGGAACTTTTGATTTTTCTTCTCTCACTAACCCTTGTGGGAAGAAACTCTCACATTCCACTCTTGGTGAAGATCCAGCATTTATAAGAATATGCATTTAATTCCCATTGTGCACTGACATATTCCTAGCATATTGTCTCACACGGAAGATTTGTTTTTCCCAGTGGGTATTGATTAGAGGCCTACCCAGAGACTCCGTGTGTGTGTGTGTGTGTGTGTGTGTGTAATGGGGGGGGGTGCATCTGCAATGTTAAAGATCCAAGTGGATTAAGGGAGGCCCCAGTACCAAGATTAATTTAACAGTGATTTGTTGACAACAGTTTACTTCACAATGGAAGGCTTGTGCCTTAAGAAGCAATAGTCACAGGACCAAGAGGATGCTATGAAGGGAAGATGTATAGATGAAAGAGGATGAAGAAGGAGCATCTGCCCCAAAAGGGCTGTGTCTCCAGAAGCAATAGCTGGAAAGGCTGATAAGAGAGAAAAGGCATAAAGTTCTACTTCAGAGAGGAAGGGCTGTGTCTGCCTAGCTAGCAGCAGCAAAGGGGCTCCAGGGACTGCTCTGTGTTTGCCTCTTCCAGCTGTCTGATTGCAGTTATTAGTGGGGTCTTGTGAGGCTTGTGATTGCATGCAGCACCCAGAGAGGTAGTGGAGCAGGACGTTACATTCCCAAGTTAACCAACTGTTGATGATATTTATAAAAGATGTTTTAAGGACAGAAAGAAGAAAAACCTTAGCTGATTGTACATTTTATCTTGGGCTGAGGAGAGTCCTATTATCTAAGAGAAGGCATGCATAGAAGCAGATTCTTTATTTGTCATTAAGTTTTTGTTATTTATTTCAACTTCTTTGAGGCTTATTTGAGAATGAGAGACAGAGACTGACAGAGACAGATAAGATAACTGGATGTTCTTCCATGATGACCAGGCCTGAGCTGGAGTGAAAACTGAGAGTCAGTTACGCAGTCCAGATCTGCTACATGAAAAATTAAAACTCAATTATTGAGCAATCCTAGAGTCTTCTTAGCAGGAAACTGGAGCCAGAGCTACAGGTCCAACCCAGGCACTCTGATACATCTTCACCTAAAGGGCCTGTACAGGGAGACTAGCCTACTGTGCATTGCAGTATGCATCTCTACTCCTGAATAAGAGGAGGATTCCCAATGAAACTGCTAAGTTTATCTAGAAGTAGCATGTTGGGCTTTCTACCATTGTCTACACGTACAATGTCATGATACACGTGAACAGCAGAATGATAGGCCTGTGCCTTGCTGAAGTATTACACTATTGTTACAATCTAGAGTGAGCAGCGGAGAGGAAAGGTTAAGGGGAACCGGGGTGGTGGAAAGGGATAACCCTGAGCTTTTGGAATTGTATCATGAAAAACAAAAACTAACAAACAAACAAACAAACAAAAAAGGAAGGCATCTTAACTAGCAGAATAATTGTTCATCCCCAAGTAGGAAATTCTTAAGCACCATTTAAATAAAGTGTGCTGCTAAGAGAGAGTTAACAACACAAGATTTCATTTTAATCAAAAAGATAGAAGCAGTGATGGAATATTTAAGAGCATTTTTAGTTAATTTGGACAGAATATTTCACTGATTGCTGATTTCAAGTATTTTAATATCCTCAATGAAATACATAAATGGCATTTATTGACATTTTTTCTGCTGTGGAAAAAACAAGGGTATTTTGTTTCTGAGAGAGTATATTTTTAACTTTACATAAAATGAAATAATGCCTCACTAATTTATTTAAATTATTATAAAATCTGGGCGGCTGTATTGTGGCGTAGTATGCTAAACTGCTACCTGTAAAGGCAGCATCTCATATGGATACTGATTTATGTCCCAGCTGCTCTCATTGCTAATCCAGCTCCCTGCTAATGTGCCTGGAAAGGCAGTAGATGATGGCTCAAATGCTTGCACTCCTGCACCCATTTGGGACATTCAGAACAAGCTCTTGTCTCCTCATGCTGTTCCTTTCTAGCTCAGGCCATTACAGCCATTTGTGGAATGAATTAGTGATGGAATATGTCTCTGCCTCTAACTCTCTTCATCTCTGCCTTTCAAATACATAAATAAATAAACAAATAAATAAATCTTTGAAGAAGTATTAGGGCAAAAGATATTCATACAGATTTAAATATTTCTCAGGACTATGATTTGAAGATTGGAGTTTGGAATACAAAAACACAGGAAACAAAGTTCACCCAGACTTTCTGTTCATGCTAATTTCTGTTTATTATCCAATCATTATATTTGCCATACATTTTTGCAATTAACACAAGAAAAATATGCTTAAAGAACTCAAAACCGAGGCCCGGTGCAGTGGCCCAGCGGCTAAAGTCCTCACCTTGGATGCACCTGGATCCCTAATCCCAGTAGCTCCACTTCCCACCCAGCTCCCTGCTTGTGGCCTGGGAAAGCAGTTGAGGACGGCCCAAAGCCTTGTGACCCTGCACCCGTGTGGGAGACCTGGAAGAGTTCCTGGTTCCCGGCTTCGGATCGGCGCAGCACTGGCCGTTGTGGTCACTTGGGGAGTGAATCATCTCTGTCTCTCCTTCTCTCTGTATTTCTGACTTTGCAATAAAAATAAATAAATCTTTAAAAAAAAACAACAACTCAAGACCAGTATGTTCAGAGAGCTGGATTTTCTTTAAAGTATGTTTACTCTTCAGATGGTTTTCATAATTTTATTTACTATGGGCATAATCCCACACAAAATTCTTAGTCAACATGATATTCTGGAACCATCTAATTGTAGAAGGAAAGCTATGCACTTTTTGAGTTAAATTGAGCTTGCATGAAACCTGACAATGCAGAGCCAGCCAAGCTTTCATATACAAATTTATGCACTCAAAATTATATTGAATTTTCTATCTCAGGTAATTAGTTGTCAGTTGGGATCATTTTCAGAAGATGCATTTATTGTGCAGAAAGGTAGCATTATATAGGAAACACAGTGCTGTATCAATATGTGTGAAGCTATTTCAATTCTCAGGGTTAACGCTGGAATTACTGACCAGGTGACTTACATTTGAAAATGTAATTTTTTAAGGCTAATATTATTATATTCAGACAAACCATTGACTCTTGTGGAGTTGGTTCCAGCCTCAAAGCTCCTATAACCCCTCCTACTCTATTCCAATTATACTAAATCCTAGAATAATTACCCATTCCAGTTAGAACAACACACAATACGTTTGTGTGTGTGTGTGTGTGTATGTTGTATCTGCCTGGAGAATCTACTTTTCTCTCAATTACCAGGCAGTCTTAACCCTTTACTTTGAGATACTGTCAACTCTAGCCCTGCTCCACTGAGTATGTATATCAGCATACATTAGAAACTTCCCCTGGGCCTGGCATGATGGTTCAGTGATTAAATCCTCACCTTGTATGCACAGGGATCCCATATTGGATCCAGTTTGTGTCCCAGTTGCTTTACTTTCCACCCAACCCCCACTCATGGCCTGGGAAAGCAGTAGAGGATGGTCCAAAGCCTTGGGACTCCAGACCAGCATGCGAGACCCAGCTCATAGCTTCAGATCAGTTCAACTCCAGCCATTATGGCCATTTGGGGAGTGAATCAGCAGAGGCAATATCTTTCTGTCATTTTTCCTTCTTTCTGTAATTCTGATTTGCCTTTCAATAAAAAGAAATAAATCTTAAAAACAACAACAAAACTGTTGTGGTAAACTATTAAAAAAATGACAGAAATGTTCCTTGTTCTCCTTTGAGTACTTTGATCATGAGACACTTAAGAAAAATGGAGATTAAGTAGCAGATGTTTGTGTCTTACGGAAGACATCTCTAGGATATCAACTGCTTGTTTACCTCCACCTGTAATACAAGACTAAAGTGAGGTTGTCAACATGAGACCATTTGGGGGTGGGGTTATCTGATACATCTGCTGGATGCTTGGAAGAAGAAGCTGTGAATGATGTCAAATTTTTTTTAATCTGCCTTCATTATGATGTTGATGCTTTATAATGAAATTTCATGAGAAAGCAGAAACACAATAGCAAAAAATAATAACACACAAGCACTTAAAACCTTTTTCTACTCCAGTAGAATTCTTATGCCTTCAAAGCAGTATATTAGCTGTATATGTCAGCATGTCACTAAAAATTCTGTTACCTGGTGAGAGGATGAACAAGCTGTTGACCAGTCCTCTCATTTTGTAGCAACACATCTTTTAGTTGCCTCAAAAATTGCCTTTATTCTATAATAATTCAGCTTAGTTATAATTAGATTTCATTTCTTGTCCCTTATCAAGGCAGATGTTTCTAGTCACACGTTATTTAAACCTTTGCTAATTCTCTCACAGTCTTTATTTTGCCAACTTTAAGAACCCAATCAAGTGTTAAGCAATGATTTATTTTTGAAGTTCATTAGCATCTTGCTTTTCTAGACTTACTTCTCTTCCAATGCAAAAATAACATCTTTGTAACACCTAAAGAATTGTCCTTCATTCTTTATCTGAACATGTTACATATTGTATTTCAAAATGAAGGCATTGTAATAAGTAGAAATCAAGTTGTCTCTGTAATTTCCACCCTTTCTTCTCCATCTTACATTGTGATATTATATAGGGAACAATCCAAATGGTTGCTATACACAATTTATAAAGCAGTAACAACAGTTAAATCCTTTTTTGACTGAGGCATGGTTCTGAGTAACTTTTTGAATCCACTTGTGTACAAGAGACACCTAGGAAAATGTCTGCTTTGGCCAAAGGACATCCACAGTTGACAGTGAATGATTTTTTTTTTCCACACAGAAAAAAAAAGTTTTATAAAATGTCACAAGTTTAATTATCTCAATTACAAATGATGAAGGAAGGAAGTAGAAACATGCAATATTTTGTCAACTTCTGTCTGGACAAACTGTACACACTTCAGTTTGTCAGTTTTCTCAGGATCTAAAACTAGGAAATATTATTAGCTGGATACACATTTTCATTCACCTGGGTATAGCATAAAGGTCAAGCCATGCTAGTCTTATGTTGGCAGAGAAAGGTCACACCCACTGGTACTGGCTCACAGTGAATCGCTCTGAGTTGAGATGTAGGAAAAGTGTCCTGCTCCTTAAATATGGCAAAATTTTTTTTTAAAAAAGCATTCCCATAGACATCAATGAACATTGTGTGGTAACAACTCCTACATCCTATTTAGTTGCAGAAAATAAAAGGGACACTTAAAAATAATTTGGATTTCTAAATTTGAAATTGTGACTGTCTTGTTGGCATTTAAAAGCAGCAGCTAATTAGGAGCTCACCCTTTGCCAAACAGCGAATATTAAAAAAAAGTGTCATAATCTTTGCTAATTTCTAAAAATGATCTAATTTGTTACTGGTTTTCTCTTGTTTCTTGTTATTATTTTGCTAAATACAACCTATCTAGTGACAAACTATTTCTGAGTCTTCATTATCAAAAGTGGTTCCAACAAACAAACAAGAAGTACCTGTGCTCCTCTTGCAACAACAAATGCTTCCATTTTTTTTAATGGAAAGGCAGATTGGATTTTATGGAGAGAAGGAAAGACACAGGGAAAGCTCTTCCTCAGCTGGTTCAAGCCCCAAACTGCCACAACTACTAAAAGTGAGCTGATTCAAAGCCAGGAACCAGGAGCTGCTTCCCAGTCTCTCATACATATGCAGGGACCTAAAGTTTGGACCATCCCCCATTGCTTTCCCAGGCCACAAGCAGGGAGCTAAGCATGAACTGGGATAACTATGGCATGAACCTGAACCCATGTAGGATACGAGCACTTGCAAGGTGAGGATTTAGCTATTGAGCCATAGTGCTGGGGCCCCCATTATATTCTTCATACTATAATTTTCTTTCCCTGATGAAGATTGAGGGTCCTAAATTTGAGTGGTGTTTTGTTTATTTGTTTTTGGTTTTTGTTGTTGATTTTGGCAACAGAACAGGTGAATTACTTTCTCTGATACATCTGAGAAGAGGAACCATTTGAACTACTAATGGGTGAAGAATTAGGACTCTTAGAGAAGAGTGTGAGTAGGTCACATTAGCCCAGGATAAATCCCAGACGACATTGGAAAGCAGAGGTGTTCAAAGGTACAGAAATATAGGACATTAACAGCAATCCTTCAGAAAGGGGAGAAATACGCCTAAGGCAAAACTCTCAGCTTTAGCTTCTGCTGATGGTAAGAACCTCTCTGGGTATTTTACTGAGGAAACTGGGACTCTGATTGCTGTATCTTTAGGAAGGCCTGGCTAGGAGTTTGTATCTTGAATGACTTCTTTACACTCCTTTATGTGACTGACTGATTCTCAAAATAGATCCTCAAATACACACTTGTTCAGAATTGTGTGTGTGTGTGTGTGTGTGTGTACCCTTACATATAAATAGTTATCTCTTCTTTGGTCATAATGATCATGTAAAACTGTCACATGAACAATCAGTTACTGCTCTCCACACAAATAATTGGCTTCCTTTAAGATTATCTATATGAGTACATTTTCTAATACCTATTGAAAGAATTAATAGGTGTGGAAGGCCATAGTCACGAGGTCTTTGCTGTAAGACATTAGTGTCATTATTACAAAGGGTGAAATTGAAAGTATACAATAGGTACAACAAGAATACTGTTCTTTTGGAGTGTATTAGTTTGCTAAGGGTACTAGCACAACATAGTACAAAAGTGGCTTGCACAAAACAGAAATGAGTTGTCTCTCAGTTCTAGAGAGTCAAATTCAAAATCAAGTTAATTGTAGGACCATTCTCTGTGTGCAGCATGTTGGAAAGACTCCCTCCATGTTTCTTTATAGTTTTTTGTTTGTTTGTTTTGTTTTTGTTTTTTGCTTTTAATAGGCCAAGTGGAAAGGGGGTGGAAGGTTTGATGTTCCTTCATTTTCTTCCTTTTTTTAAAAAGATTTATTTACTTTTTTTTTTTTTTTTTTTTTTTTTTTTTTTTTTTTTTTTTGCAAAATCAGATATACAGAGAGGAGGAGAGACAGAGAGGAAGATCCTCTGTCTGATGATTCACTCCCCAAGTGACCATAATGGCCAGAGCTGAGCCAATCCAAAGCCAGGAGCCAGGAACTTCCTCCAGGTCTCCCACACGGGTGCAGGGTCCCAAAGCTTTGGGCTGTCCTCCACTGCTTTCCCAGGCCACAAGCAGGGAGCTGGATGGGAAGTGGAGCTGCCAGGATTAGAACTGGCGCCCATATGGGATCCTGGGTGCGTTCAAGGCGAGGACTCTAGCCGCTAGGCCACTGCGCCGGGCCCTCCTTCACTTTTATTTGAAATAATTTAATCTCCCTGGAGTTACATGAATTTTTGCATATTTGTTTCTGAATTCCTTTTTTTCTTAATTCAGCTCTAGTTTCACTATATTAAATATCCATCTTACAGTGCTATATCTTCCTGTACATGAATTGTGACTAAGTAAGATTTATTACTCTGCTTAAAGAGAAGAGCACATTCTAAAGGACTGGCAATAATTTTACATGCTAATCTCTAGCATTATATTGCATCAAGATTTGTGTAGATCATACTGCAGTCAATAAGCCCACTGTATATGTGGCTTTCAGCAGCAAAGACTTAGCTGTTGTTCATTCTAGATGGCTGTGTTCTACCTGTCAGAATCACTCAGGGACGAAGCCAAGCTTGTGGAGCAGTAATTACCTGAAAAGTTGCCAGTGACTTTGCCAGGAACACAACAAAACAACAGCACTAAAGAGCATTTCTGCATTCTGTCGCAGTGGCCATTGAGTACTCATGAGCCAAGGAGGTCCAGGAAATACAGTAACTCAATTTTACCAGGAGGCAGTAGAATCAGAGCATCACTAATATTATAAGACTTCAGACACAGGAATAGAAAGTTTAGCATGCATGGGTGTCAATTTGGGGACCATGGTTTGCCACTTAGCAACCTACTATCTACCTCTGTGTATTTATCTATCCTCAATCTATCACTATACCTCTCTATTAGTCTCCATCTGTTGTTCTCTCAGCAGAGAAGCCCTACATGTTTAGTCCTTTAGCAACCACCCTCTAAGGAAGCTAGTTAGCATGAGTGACTGAGACCCATTCTGAAATATCCCTTGAGTCCGAATTGGTACCTATTGCATAAAATGCAGAGAGTGAACTGGTGAATTGCCATAGATGAGCAAATGCACCACAGAAAGATGACGGAGTTCATATTTAAGCATTGTCAAATTTCATATTCAGTGAATGGATACGTGGATAAAAACTGGTTCTTTTCAACTCAAATTTTTCATTTATTATGAAGTAGTAAAGTAATCAATAGACATAGTTAGATGCAAGTTTTTGGCCTATATGCTCATTCAAGTCTATTTAACAATTTCATCTGCAAATAATAACTTCTTCCATGTGCATATTTTATTATGTATATTATCACATATACTCTATTATTTCTGAGAAAATATACAAGGTCATATAATTGTGTGTAGGAGAGACAGCGAGAGAATTAACACTTGCCTTGATTTAAAAACATTTAAAAAAAAACAGATACAAGCAAGTTTTGTAGAGAAGAATAAGAACTGAATTTCCTATCTTTAGATCAATATACTTTTGCACAAACCCTCAATACCTCCTCTTCTTTTGTTTTGTCCATTTTTATATAAATTCATGCTCTGAAGAATGAAACCCATGGGTCCAATTAACCATACTATTTGGTTAATCTTTAAATTTCTCTGAAGCCAAAGCACAACTAAAATTATTAAACACTATTTGGGAAATAACTGAATTTTCAAAAAATGCACTCTGTCAACTATCTTTTGTACTTGAAATATGAAGATAAGATGAATAAACTAATAAAAAAGATTTTAAAGTGCCTGCATATGATTTAATTTTTAAAAAGCTGCTCTTTGAAAAATGTGTGCAAGCATAAATATGGAATTTGTGATGTGAATAGCCACTAAGCCGACATTCTAAAGAGTTTCAGCATTTTCTTTGGAAATGCCATGGTTATCACAGTCACTCAAGGGTGACTCAATGCATTTGATTGCTCAGAACCGCAACAAAAGCAACTCTAACTCCAATAGGATTTTATCATGCAGGGCAATCTCAAGACATTTGAAAATATATTAACAATAAAGTGTGAATCCAACTTGAAATGTTTGCAATTCATGAAATGTTGATGAGGATGAACAGGTTCCAGCACCAGCAGCATGATCAGTGTTAAGTGCCTGCCTGTGGGAACCCTGGTATCATTGCTGGGTACCCAGAACAGTCATGCTGTATAAAACAGAGATGACATGTGTTCCTGCCTGACAGATGCTGATAAAACAGTGACAAGAAAAACAAGTGCGTAAGAAGATCATTCTGCCAAAAATCTCTCTACCTGGTACTAACAGAAGGGAATAAGCATCTACTCTGGGGTAGGATGTCCCGTGAAACCAAGGCACTGTTCTGTCCTGCAGGCAGACACAGCAATGTTGAAAGGCAGGGCTTACAGATCAGGCTAAGCTGAACATGAACAGGTGTAAGCAGAGGTGCGAATGGCATTAGGGTCGACATATAGGGACAGGGTCAGAAAGATACGATGCTGAAGCCGAAGAATGTGGTTAAAGTTAGGAGTATAGATTATGGCAGCTGTTAGCTGTAACTTGATAGGTAGTGGTAACAAACAAGTAAATAAATTCAATGATGCATACATGTTCCACAAATGTCCAAGATGTGTCTTTCTGGATGGCCAACTCAGTGTCTAACAGGAAATATGAAATGATGCTGTGCTTCACAAATAAATGTGGGCTTTCAGGTAAACCAACTTAACAGGCTGTCGCCTGTGAGAACAGCATCCCACATGGGTGGCACGTCATGCCCCCACTTCTCCGCTTCAGGCACAGCTCCCTGTCAGTGGCCTGGAAAAAAAGCAGCGCAGGACGGCCGAGTGTAACTAACATATCTAAAAACAGAGCAAGAAAGAACTCAAAATATGAAAGTATGTAGTGGACATAAAATGTATTTTTTTTCCTCTTTTTTCTTTTCTATTTCTTTGTACTTTTCTCTGTTTTCATTAGTTTAAAAATGCTTCTTCCCTACTGGACTATAAAGGAAAAATATTCTGTTTTAGTGGGTATGCTCTCAGTACAAAGACCGGTGACTCTTAACGTACGGAAAATCAGAGTAGAGACGGACATTGTATCTGGCTAGTAAGTAAGCAGTATCCACAAAGGAGCAGGGTAGACCCCTGGTGGATGTCAAGGGTGGTGATGGAAATGTACATCCTGACAGTGGCTCAGACAGATCCTGCAGGGATCAGAGGTATTGAATTACTTCTTCCATAGCTCCAAGTGTGAGTCACAGTGGCTACCACTTGGTCACACTGAGGACTGCGGATAGCCTCTGCTGTTAACACCGACTGTCCCTCTTCATGGTATCTCTACAGGAATGGCTTCTTCATCCCAGTGCCGATTAATTCTATCACTGTACATCTTTCTCCTTTCTTTTAGCATTTGGAATATTTTCTACTACCTAGGATTTGATCATCACTATAATTGGTCAATATTTTCCAAGTCATGGGCTTCATAGTGTTGGGAGCTGAAACTTGTACTCTGTATTTCTGCCCCACTCCTTTTTTCATGCCATTTGGGTTCCCCATAATTTAAGTATTTTTAAAAGAACAGAGGATTCAGGGTAAATAGCAACTGGATACTTTGCCTAGCTTTTCTCATTCTTTCCCCAGCCACATGGCTATACATTAATTTTCTAAAATATGCCCATCTCTTAGAGCTTAGCACATTTACATTTGCAGTTCTACCTCCTTTATCTCTTTTCTCTTTCTCTCCAAAAAGCTGGTGGGTCTCCATCAAAATCAGATTCAATGTCAATCCTATATTATTTAAGAACATTCATTAAAATTGCCTACATGGGAATTTATTTACTATGTAATTTTTCCATTAACAGAAGTGCAATAAGAGAGGCACCAGAGGTTAATCTGAGCCAAACAGAAGCTTAAATACATTTGCTTAAGAAACAAACACTGCCATATGCATTATCCCATCTCTCCTTCTCCCTTATTAACTGAAATCCAATTTCTAGAGTCTCTTCATGATGTATGTAGTTACAATATGTTCCTTCCCAAACTTCCCTGTATGGAGGTGCAGTGTGGTACACCTCAATGTCAATCAGATTACAATGGAAAATAAAAAAGACTGACACAGACCGAAGCTTTTGTGCTTTTGCCCATTACAAGGTTATCTGAAATGTGAGTATAACGTCTCAGTGGAGAAGCCCTCTTAGGAAGGATAGCGAGAAAGTCACAGGTGGATGATAATGGAAAAGGATGCTAGAAGAGCTCAGAGTCTTTTAAGGCCACCTCAAGCATTCACCAAAGCTTGGGCTCTTCCTTTATAGTTCTTCCCTGGTGAGAAAAAAAAGCAGTCTTCCTTGGTGAAGCCAATTAGGTTTCCAAAAGTGTGATGCCAATTCAAAGTGTGACTTTAAGAAAGTCACTATGTACCATAATTCATCAAGGCCATAGTTTAATCACGTTGTTGTTGGACTAGATGATTTTAAAAATCACCAGTTCTGATGTATGTTTTCTTATAAAATAAAAACATAATATATTATCTGGACCTTGTCATCTTCAAATCATAATTACTACTTTCATTTTGAAAAACCAGTGTGATATATGAAGTTCAAATAGCTACTATGTATGAAACAACGTGCCAGATGGCTTAATTAACAATATTTCCTTTTAAAGTACACATGTTGTACATTTTCCTATTTTCTACTTTTTCCCTGCATTTGAAAAAAAAGTATCAACACATCATTAGCTTAAAAGATTGCAATTAAGAATTCATGGAAAGACTGAAAGGATAGTTGTCTCATTTAATTTCACGCAATCAGACATTATTTTCTTCTGAAAATGGTGCTGAAAATCTGATTGTGGTAGAGCAGAAATGTGTAATTTGAAGCAATGCTTGTAAGCTGCTGATTTACAAATCCGTGCTAATAAAGCTCAATCAAACTGCTTTGAAAAATTTACAGTTCCATCACAAACCCTTGTATTTAATGAATCATGATGACCTAACCCAAAGGGGGATTGTCATTGCCACTGACTCAACTGGCTTTCGAGGAAGTAATGCCTAGACCATGGGAATGTCGTTTTTGATTGGAGCCTTTCCTCATTTGTGTGTCTTGGATCAATGAGACGATGATTAATGACAGGGATATAAGCCACATCAATATGGTTTCTGGCCAGGACTGTGGGTCTCAAGGTGTCCGCTTAACCTCTCGAGAGGTTAAAACAAGAGCCTCTTGATACACAGTCAACCATGTTTAGGTGGAGCAGTGTTACTAAATTTCCACCACTAAAGTTCAGGGGAACTATGTTGGTTGACAATAAGTTGTGTATATTTTCCAATGCATTGCTGGCAGGAGACAGCTCTACCCATGCACACATGGCGAGAGGATGTCAGGAAGATCTGTGACTGATGCTTTTGTGCTGACCTCTGCACCTCTTCACTTCCCTAGTTTTAATCTGTATTTTTAACAGACTGTACCAGCAAGCAGTAGCTACTTTTAGTGAGTTCTGTAAGTTCTTCCAGGAATTATGAAAATTATAGATTGCTTGGGGTAATTTTTGAATTTGCATTTGGCACGGAAGACGTAGCCTGTGTAGGGCTGTGCTGCTAGCTTTGGAGCTGCTGAACTGTAGCATCACAAGTAATATAATTCATTAGGTCCAGGATACTTAGAGATGCCATCACTTGGTAACTGTGGTAGAAAGTCGGTGTGGTTAGGCAATTGAAAATAGCCGTTCCTGTATTAATAAATGGCCTTACACAAATTAACAATAATCATTTGTTTAGTTCATTTATGTGTGCAGCATGTCTGTGTGTTTATGCATGAATGGGTAGTTATGTGAATAATTACAATTGATTTTGCAATTAAACAAGCTGAACAGGAATCCTTCTCAGAAAAATATTTCATTTGATTGGTAAAGTTATTAGATATTTGGCATAAAACATCATTTTCCTTGGAACAGTTTTATGTAGAAACAAAAGGAATGTTAAGAACTTGGATTCAAATGTAACCATGCATTGTAACTGCTGTATATCTTAGAAAGTGAACCAATATTTCAGAAAGTCAAAATGTTCAATATGTCCTATAAAAGGCTATTCAAAATGCTCTTGCAATCTTTGTTTCTTCACTAACAATTGTTTTACATTTTCAAAGACGCTCCTATTCTCAAAGTAATATGGAGACACATTCTTCCCATTACGTAATGAATTAAAACACAGCCTGTATATTCATATTCATGGCCCAGCTTTGTTGCTCAAGTTTGTTAGCTCATTTTACCAGCAGAAAAACAAATATCCAGAAGCTATGGTAGATGATTATTATTTCAATCACATAAAGTAAGCAAAATATTTTCCTTATTCCAGAGGGGGAGTTATTCAAATTAGATTTCATATTTATCTATTTCCTGCTATTAATTTATGTCAATAGGAGCCAATAGATTTGATCTCAGAAAACAGTAGCAGAGCAATGAAAAAAAAACAAAACAAAATAAGAATCCTATAAACAGATTTTATCAAGCATGTAATGCCATAAATTTGGGAATCGCCCCTGGATCTCAGCCTACTTGAGCTATGTGGGAGGTCATAAGGAAACGACACACTGGGTCCCCATGGGAATCCCCTGGCAATGGCCTTGGCACACTGAGACCTCAACCTGGCCTGATCACTGGTCATACAGGCAAGAGCAGTGGGCTGCACCCTGGTTTTTCTTCTATTTCCTTGGATGAGCTGTGCTGGGACTTCCTTGATAAGCAACTATGAGAAGTCCCATGTTACCTATTAACCATATATGGTGTGGGTGAACTGTAGCATGCCTGCCAGCCATACATGGTGTATGTGATCTGTGGCAGGATTGGAGTATGCAGATAGTGCTGCCTTCTAACCAATTATAGTGCTATTGTTGGGTGGGAGGATTGTTGGGAACTGTCCTTCTGCCTTCCCTTTTTCTTGGGCTAAAAAAGATTGTGCTTGCTTTACAACAGACATGCTTACCAGAGTGTCTCCGGTGGTTTTTGCTGAGGAACACTGTCATTTCATCCCCTCCATTGTAACAGGGGCCTGCAGGTCAGAACCCTGAGAAAGACTGGGGATCAAACCTCCAATATATGGAACTTTGGAGAACATCTGAACTACAGGCTAAACCATAACATTAAATCTACCAGAGTTTCTGGAATTATCACATGGAAAAGAACAATTCACATGGTTGCTTTGGTTTACTAAGAATTGTATTTAACACGGGCCTGCTCTCAGTAAGATTCAGAGTGCAGTCATTTCTTAGCCTAACATGGACAATGAAATCCAAAAGCACAGGGTAAGAGAAACCATGGAATACAACTGTGTAAACTGCAAACAAACTGCCCCAGGACATGTACTATGTACCTCTGGCTCCAGAACATACTATCTATCTAGAGAGAGTTCCGTACACAATCTTTTCATTAGTGAAGGAGCTTTGGTATCCTTAGCGACGCCTCTAAATACTTTGTAGACTGGAGTTCTTTATAAATTGGGAGTGATAATAAAAGGTGTCATCACTGAAGTAGCTCTAATGACCTCAATGGAGTTACAGTATGTTGGGTGACAGAAGTTAAACACTGGGTGTTATGCTGCAGAAACAAAGTTTGGGTTTAATTGCCATGGTAGGCAGTAAGAAAGGAGATGTTTTTATTCTACAGTGATCTTTACAAAGCCTAATTAATCACAGTTGTCTTAAATGCAAAATAGATAAGCTACGTGTTGAGCAAAGGAAAGTTAACATAACAAGCCTTTGCTGTTCAAATACTGCACATTCTGAAAGAAAAAAAATAAACAGCAAGCACATTTAACTAGTCCTTTGTTGACCCCAGGAAGTCCTTGGGATTTTCTAACGAGAGAATTTTGCATGCCCAAGGCCTTGGATCTTGTTGTGCCCATTTGACTAGATGAGTTTATCTTAATCATATACATTCAATGCCTATACTTGTTCTGAGGAATCTGGGATTAGTCATACGGGCGGTGCATGCCTGTATGACTGACACCAGACTGAACACCTAAAAACAAGCTTGAGCTGAGCTGGCAGCATTCCACATCTGTTGTCACACACATTTCTGAGAGACTCTCCTGAGAAGAAACCACTGGGCGCCTGCTCTTCACCTCTGTTGAGGTTTACCACATGTATCTATCTTTTTCCCTCCAGTATACTGTAACCATGGCTATACCAGCTTTTCTGTGTCCTGTGGATCCACTGAGTGTACCATCCTGCGTGAGGGCCATCTTAAGGATCACTGGCATGCCTCATCTGGAAGACAGAGGAAATCCTTTGTCTCCTCTCTAGAACGGTGATTTTAATCATAAAGGGCAGTCATGACTTCTCCCACAGTTTCCTGGCTTAAAGTGGTGCAGTGACTAGAGCATCTTGATTAAAAATACTTGCTGAGGAAAGAACAGAGGCTGTTGTAGTCACTATTCCTCCAAAACTCCTCCAAGGTCTCCCGTGGCCATTTTCTCATCATGGTAGGAAAACAAATGCACGTATTGTTTAGTGATTACTAGATCCTGTAATGAAACGGTACCTAATTCCTAAGAATGCAAATTCTATTGTGATTCATCAGTTAAAATAGACATTTAAAGTGAAGAGATGTGTGGGTGGGAAAACAATAACATACAAAGCCATAATCCCACACAGCCTAGAAAAGACTGTTCTGCAGTTGGTATTTACTTGTATAAAGCACCAAGTTTGATTTACTGTTATTAGTGTATTAGCGTATTTTTACACTTAACAGGACATATATTCATTTTAATAAAAAAGAACCTTACAATATTTCCAATATCACCATAGACTACATTTACCACAATCTCCTGCAGCTTAAATCACTAAGTCTAATAAATAGAAAACCCTTATATCCCTCAGGTACATATCTTAAAAGGCAACACAATGGATAAAAAAATCAGTCATCTCAATATTTGGCAACAACCATCTATAGAAATGCTTTTGTTTATTTTCTTAGGAGGACTACACTAAATTTGCTTTTCATATTCTTGCCATTTGAAGGACATTTAATTTTCTAGAAAGGATGCATATGAGCTCAGAGGCAAATGTATGAAAAGGAAGCTATTACTGAGGAACAATCCTCTGACTAACAACAACCAGAAAAGTCCACTGGGACCCAAAAGTGCCTGAGACGTTGGCATGCACACGCGATCAGCCACCGGCTCTAAATCCTCTGTTCAAAATATCTTCATTATGAGTTCTTTTTTTCCTGTGGACAGTGATTCTACAGCAACCATGTCTTGAAAGAACGATAAATCATTATTATCTTCACCTGCATTTTGACACACATTTTCTGAAGTCCTCTGGGCCTGTGTGATTGTCCCTAGGAAGCTGTGATGTTTTATGTCTAGGTCATACTACAAGTACTAGGTTTTATGACCAGTTGCTATTTTTTCAGATTTGTTTCTTTCCAATCCTATCAGAACTTCAGAGGAAATGTCAAATGGTTGCTGCTCATCTTCATCACTCAAAATCAATAACAAGGCATGATTTTCTTCACTCAGACTTGACATTTTTTTTATAAGATTCCTTCAACTGATTTTTTTTTCTTCAAATATCACACTCAGAGATAAAACTGTCTACTCAAATGAACAAAATCTGTAAAGTTTTTACTACTTTATCAAACACTTTGGCAATTAATTTTGCCCATGTCAGGCACCATAATTGACTCCTTTCCTCTCTTTGTGGTTGAAATCAATACAGACACAAAGATTCTTGACATTTCTTAATTGTCCTCTCTGATAAACGTATGGGCAAATTTACTTGACTTCATATAAAAACTTTTGTTTATATTTGTCTCTGTGTAACTGTCATTTTTACATAACATCACAGAATATCACTCACATGCTATCCTAATATTGGTTCAGAAAAACAAAATAATATCAAGCAAATGTCAGTTCAACTGAAAAGCTTTGTTTTTTTTTTTTGTTGAATCTCATTGAAAATGCTCTTTATGAAAAACGTTTTCATTCAAATTTTGCAAATCCAGAGCCCAAAAGGAAATTCTCTCATTATTCTGTAATCTGTTATCCAGCTTTATCTATTTCTTAAAATTTGTTTAGTTGAAACACAGAGTTACAGAGGGACACACACACACACACACACACACTCACATACACACAGAAATTTGTATCTGCTGGTTCACTTCCAAAGTGGCTGCAATGGTCAGGGTTGGACCTGCTAGGAGCCAGCCACCAGAGCCTCCATCTAGGTATTCTTGCGTACTCAAGAACTAACTTCATATTATATATCATCTTCATGCACATTTACTTAATTTTTTAATATATAATCTCCTTTTAAAAAATATGTTGGCAAATTAATTTGAGACATCAAGTTATATAGAGAGAGGAGAGAGAATGATAGACAGATGGCTGTCACTCATTGGCTCACTTCGCAATACCTAGAACTATGCCAGGCTTAAGTCAGGAACCAGAAATTCTATTCATATTTCTCATATGGCTGCAAGAAACCCAGTCATCTTTTTGCCATTTCTTACTGCCTCCCATGATGCTTAAGAGCTGAAAGCTGAATTAGCGGTTGAGGGTGGGACTTGTTAGATACTCAAAATGGCATGCCACTGTCCCAAGTCAAAGCTTTACCATAACCACAAATTTCGCTCCCAGATAGATTTGTCTTTATACAATGTTTACTCTGGATTCCAGAGAGATTGCATTTTTATCTACTGTGATATTTTTAAATGTAATCTTCAGTTAATATAATAATACAAAGAAAGCAAATAAATAACTCAAACTTGCCACAGAACCACTGTCATCACTTATCCAAATTGTCCATACTGTTGCTCATCCTGATATTAACAAAATAAAAATAATCAAATTGGAACTATAACAATGAATTTCAACCTCAAAATCCAGAAAGCCAGTAATAGCGTCTAAGACTTTCGGTTCCTTCTCCCAATTATTAAAATAGGTGGATTTTCCGTACATTTTCACTCCACGTGTGCTTTAGATCTGACTTCCACTCCAACATAGCTTCTTAAGGATGGGACCACTGTCTTCCTAGCATTACCCTGTTTCTTCCGCTACTGTTCTATGTCCACTATTACAGTTCGAGTTCCTTAACATCATTCTTTCTCATTCTTTTAACTGACTTACCTCCACCATTTCCTCACTTACTCCTCCTCTTCCCAACTTCTTTCTTCCTGGGAGTGTTATTATGCATGTACACTTTGCATTTAATGAGAAACAAACAAGACTAACAGACATAAAAGAGGGAGGAAAGGGAAGAATAGAAACATGAAGAAAATGGAGGAGCTAGGTCTGTGACTTATAAAATAAAGTGCAATTAAAGTCATAGATGCTAAACTTACAGTCTAGCTCCTTGCTAATGTTACTGAGAAAGCAGAAGATGCCCCAAGTCCCTGGGGCCCTGCACTCATGTGAGTGACCTAGTCTAAGCCCCTGGCTCCTGGATTTAATCCAGCTCAGAATCAGCATTTGCAGCCATTTGGAAAGCAAACCAGCAGATACAAGGTTTATCTCTCTGACTCTCTGTTTTTTTTTTTTTCCTCTCTCTCACTCTGCACTCAAGCACTTTTTCCATAATTTTTTTAAAGGAGTGGAAAATGATAAAAGAGATGGGGTGAAAAAAATTAAACTAATGGTTTAAATTCATCTGTCCTCTATCTGATTTTGTTCTAATTCTTAATCTTAGCAGAAAAAAAAATCTTATCTTTGTTTTTCAGCCATAGGATGTCTTCACAAGTACTTGCATACCAAAGAATACCCTTATGCATGATGTTGTCCATAAGGATGCCATATATCATTGAATAAGGCATGTAAATATAGGGTTGCAATAGGTAGATAGGTGTTAGTTTAACTGGTAATGTCAAAGACTCAAGCACTTTTTCAAAGATAATTGTATTAGTGACCAACCTATGTGTGTTCCTGATGTAATCCATCCGATGTAACTTATGTCTTTACAACAAGATGAAGAAATGCCAATAATTGGTACATTGAGGAACAACCATGAGAAGAGGCAACACAATTAAGCCATTTGTTTGGCTAGGAGAGATCCTGAAAGAAATCCATTCTGCTAACACTTTGATCTTGGGTTCTCAGTTTCTAAAGCTGTGAGGAAATAAATGCCTCTAGTTGATGCCACCCAGTCTTTAATAGCCCTCTAAAATTATGACATGGGTTTATAGCAACTCTGTCAAAGTAATACAACAGGGCACATTGCCATGAATGAGGACACGCACACAAGTGAGAACAAGGACTGTTATTGTGGAAGAGAAGAAAGAAGAAAAGGAGAGGGAGAGAGAAGAGAGAAGGAAAGGAGAAAGAAAGGAAGGAAAGAGAAGAATACGATTATGTTAGTTTAGTTGTGTCTCTGAAATGCTTAAAATCTGTCCCCATTTTTACTAATAAAATGCTCCTGAAAAGAACTAAAAGGGAAAAAAAAACACAACAACTTTTTGAAGTCCCCTCACAGAGCCAACTGATTTCTTTTTCCTTAACAGTGATCAACTTTTTTGAAGTTACATTCAACATTACGCAGATACTCTATTTCTCTCTTAGAACATTTTAATCTGTCTACCATGTTACATTTTGCAGAAACAGCTGTTGAAGTTTTCTTATTTGTAATAAATATTCATTTGATGAGCACATTTTATAGACATCCACAGTTACTTAAATGCCTTTCATGTTACTTTCAATTAATTCTGTCTAAATCTAATTTCTCACAGGAATAAAGAAATAAAAGCAAGTCATCAGCAATTTTAAAGGTAGCAGGAATTACATGCTATTTTACAGGAAAATGACAACATGTGACAGATTTGGAACCTGAACCTGAGGATAGTGCTTAGCCGCAGTTTTCAGAATTGGAAATACCAGCTGCTTCCATCTCTGCAGTCATATAAGAGAGAAGAAATACACATGACGGTACCAAATAGAACTGGGGGGCATTGAGTGGCAACTGAACACATGGTAGAAACAAACGAAATAAAGTGATACAGTTCATCCATCACAGAACCAGCCCAGATTGTGGTTTGTTGTTTTACAACTTGTGCAAAGATGATACTCGCTTCTCTGTGTTTGCAGGGAGAAGCAACCTCTGAGATTCAATCCCTTGAAACTACACTACAAGATTCAACACAACCTTATGCACAAATCTTTAAAGAAGTGAAGGAAATGATTAAAACTAGAGACCTATCAAAATAACTTACAAGATGTATCAATTAAGTATATTTCAGATTGCGAATGTATTTTTTTTTTTGGTACTCACTACTTTTATATATTGTATATTGTAGGTCCTTACAACTAGTTGAATAATTGTAGAATTTATGTACTATTTTTCAACAATGCAAAATAGTTTGCAACGAGCTTTTAGTCTAAGGTACTTATCCTCTGCAGTATTTCATAATTTGCCTGTGTCCAGCTCTGCTTGGATGTTGTCTAACCCAGGCCCGCAAACATAACAAGCCATCTCCTGATGGCCCTGAGTCCTGCCTCTTGATTCTCATAATGAGGTTTCTTTGCTGACCCTTAGACAAGCCTCATTATGGAACCTGCCAGGACTGGCTTTTAATTATACTGTAAGATGAATCTTCGACTAGAGTTACTTTCAACTGATGTGTCTTCTTTTCTTTTTCCCTTTTCTCTACTCAAGACAATATTGACTATCCTCTGGTAGTTGGTCCAGAGGCCATAGGAGATTTAGCAGGAAAGTCTTAGCATATCATCAAACTATGCTAATTTTTTAGCACAGTCCTAGCCTTGTTCTCTACTCTTGCTTCTTAGAATAACATATAAGGCTAAAATCTGCTTTCAAAAGAAACTAGGCTGTGACGGATATTTTTTTCAAATATTAACAAGCCAAAAAGTCTCTTTAGCAGCACAATTCTTTTCTGTATTCAAACAACTTGATAAATTCTTTCCATGAATAAATAGTGGACAATTTCTCAGGCACATATTTTGAAAAAGACAGAACAGGTAATTGAGTTTCTGCCACCTATGTGGAAAGTCAATATTTGCTTTCATTACCACCATCTTTGGTTCTAGTCCAGACAGGAATTTAAGAGTTTGACCAGAATAGTATGACAGTCTCTTTCTCGTTCTATCCTTTAGTTTTTCAAATACATGTTAAGCACATTTCTACATAAGCCACACACATACCTTGAAATGGCATTCCTATTTCTAAAAAATGCAAACATGAGAAGCACTGGCGGGTCCTTGGGTCGCATTAAGTGAGCTCTGGGTATTTGGAGGTATGGACCTATAAGACATCCGGCAGATGGAATACTAGGAATCAAGGAAAATCAATGGAATGCATTTCTACTAAGGAATGAAGGCAGACTTGCAGTGAAACTTCCAAATATGCTTACACAAAAAAAATTACAATCACTACAATTGTCCAAGCCAGCAATATCAAGACCCACGTTAAGAGCAAAAAAATCAGAGCCGTTTCTCTTCATTTCCAGTTTTAAGAGTTGTGCCCTGGTGATGCTCAATGTTGACATGGCTAGGGGATGTTTTGCTCATCTTCTCAAGGAATGGCTTTTTCTTGCAGTTTTATGGAGTCAAATCTAATTATTCTTCCTGTGAACTTAACCGTTTTGCATCTCCTTGTTATTGGTGTCTATCTCAAAAAGTTCTTGTTATTCATTAATCGATCATCCATAAGAGACTGATTGGTTGTAAACACCTGAGATTGTTAATGTCTCTTTTATCACCTTTATTGATACATCTCATGAGTAGTGGTATTCTAGTTTTTACTGTAATTTCTGTAGCACTACATGGGTCATGTGTTTACATCCATTCCTACATGAAAGTTCTTGATACTCTTTTTCACCATTCTAACAGCACATTGGTATTTTTTTGTTGCATATTTGTTAACTTCATGTTGATGAACGTTTACTGTTTTTCTCCCCATTGTGGACTGTGTACACTGGCTCTATATTTACGATGATGCAGAACGGAAGTGTAGCTGAATGGGAGACAGAGAGCAGGATGTCTCTATGCATACAGAACAAAGATGGATTCACTGAGAGGGGTAAAGATGTCCTGACAGTAGGATGCTGGACTCTTCGACACTGTCCATGCCTATGTTGTCAACAGACATTTCAATGGCAGCATGATGGACTTATGAAAGACACTCATGGTAAAACTAGATGGGAAATCAGTGGGGAAGGGAGGGAGCTAGGGGATGGAGACAGGAAATTCCTGTACCTATTAAACTGTGTCATAAAACAAAAGCAACAATAGCAACAACAAAAGAAATTAAGAAATTAAGGCATCTTCTTACTGTTTCTTCACCATATGAATCTTTGTATAAAATAAAAATAAATCAATGTGAAAAAATGCAAATGCTTTATAAACAGTTGCATTTTATAGGTAATAATGACAACTTGAAAAGGTCATAAATGCTCAATATACATGATTTCTACCAATTTTCAAATTGCAGTTGGTTCAATCAAAGGATATGGAGCACTCAGGTACAAAAGTAAGACTGAAAATATTTTATTTTTGAGAAGGTTAGTCTAAGATACTGTGCCATTGCTAAGAGAAGAATTCCAGCTTCATTTCTAATGAAATACAAGTGAAGCTTGTATTATACTGATTCCTTTTGTACAATATAACTAGTACACATAATCACTCTGACGAGTTTGGAGAGAGTAGTAAAAAAATGTTCAAATTTCTCTGCCAGTTTATTGAAATAGACCAATTATAAAAATGTTAGCATGCACCCTAACAAGAACCACATGATGGCCAGCATCTGGCAAGCGTGCTATTCTACAGTGACCTTTATTACCAAGCCTGTCTTACTGGAATTCTTCAGAACAAGGCTTGCAACTAAAAAATATTGACCAATCACAGTCACCTCAAGATGTAAGGGATGATATGATCTTAAAGACACACTGTCCTATTCAAAATATTTTCAACCTAAATAAGCAAAATTATTAACCTCATGGTGGATAAATGGGTAGAATTAATTATCTTATCAATCGAACATTCTCCTTTCTTCTGGGGAGAGGCCTTGTTATAAAGGTTATTTCTTAAAGGTCAGGCAAATGATGCCTCAGTACTCACTGTTTAAATGGCTACCTTGAAATGAGCAATGAGTCTCTGAGGGCTAGGTGTCAGAGGTTGAGGAGTAAGGCTTTCGAGGCTGAGAACAGTGGAAAATATTGATGAGTCTTTAATTTGATGGAGTCAGTGACATTCACCTGGGCTTTGGATTTGTACTTCCTGGTTTCCTTCTTTTTCAGATTTTAACTTTGATTTCACTGCTCTTATTTTTTAAACTGCCAAATTTCCATTACAACTGCAGTTCTATTTCTCTGTGGTTTTGTTATCAGCTGAGTTCCCACGTTTTCAGAGCATAACTACAGTAGTTAGCATCAACTAACAGAAAATAAAGACATAGTACATTAGTAAATATAATAATTTCGATCATAGAAAGGTTTCCTTCTGTAAAGACTTATTTATTTTACTTGAAAATCAAAATTACAGAGAGAGGGAGGCAGAGAGCTCTGTAATCCACTGGTTCACCCAAATGGCTGCCACTGCCAGAGTTGGGCTAGTCCAAAGCTGGAAACCAGGCACTCCTTCAGGGCCTACCATGTAGCTGCAGGAACCCAAGGATCTGGGCCACCCTCTGCTAGGTCCTAAGCAGGGAACTGTAACAGAAGTAGAGCAGCTGGGTCACAAACCAACACCTATAGTGGGCGCCAGTGCCTTATGTGGAGAATTAGGCCGGTGTACACCCCCCCATTATGAAGATTTTCTACCTTGAGAACCTTAGAAGAGGTAAAATTGAAAGGCAAATAGGATACGGAACATGTTTTGAGAGCTACAAATTTCCACTACATACATATACACAGACTAACTGTGCCCTCTTTAAATCAGCAGCTATGTCAGGTGTACAGGTATGCTGGTCTTTCTCTCTTCACTATGTTCCTCTGGGGAGTGCCCAGATGCTTTAGACAGAGATGTGAAGAGTCAGCTGGCAGATGTCTTTGTGAGATCATTAAAGTGACAACAAGCATCTCTTGGAGGCTTTTAGAGTTAACAATCAAGAAGGAATCAGATATTAGGTGTCATGAGTGATACGTTTTTCTGATGGTAAAAATTTCCAAAATGTGTGTGAGCTGAAGGGTAATCAGGGAAGAATCCAGTGAAGTGCCTTGCTTACTGCTGTGTCATCCACAATGTTCTGAAGGCAGTGAGAATGATGACAAAATCAGTGATGAAAACAAAGACTAAATGGATAAGCGTGTGATGAACTGGAGGGAGGGAGCAGAGCAAAGCAAGTCATTGAAACTGGCATCAGAAAATGGTGGCTGGGTGTCCCATTTACACTCTCCTTAATTTTCTGTACTATACAAGTGTGTTAAAGCCTCTACTCAATTCACTATGGAAACTCCTTCTGTCTTCCAAAATTTGAAGCATCTAGCATGACTACTCATGTGCATTATCACAGTTTCTTAAGCATTTCTTTAGCATAGTATACCTCAATATTTCAAAAAGTTTTATGCAAGTTTAAGCTCCACTAACTTTTTAAAGTATAAATGATACACACTTACAAAAACATGATGTGGAGAGTTATTATTTTAAGTTTACATACATCAGTTCATGAACGCTTTAGTGTTTCGAAGTCAACATACATAATTATAGGTATGTTATTGGGGGCTAGTGCTGTGGCTTAGTATGCTAGGCATCTGCCAGCAGTACCTACATGCAATACAGATGAAGATCTGAGTTCTGACTGCTCCACTTCCAATCCAGCCCCTGCTAGTGGCCTAGAAAAGTGGCAGATGTCCCACGTGATTGTGTCCCTGCATCCTGTGGAAGATCTGGAACAAACTTTTGGCTCTAGCTTCTGCCTACCCCTGCTCTGGTCACTCAAGTCATTTGAAGGATGAACCAGCTGGTACAGGATCTCTCTCTCTGTTTATCTCCTTATCTTTATGTAACCCACCTTTCAAATCAAAATGAAACAATATTTAAAGTAAAGATTTGTTTATTATTGACTTATTTATTTGGATGGCAGAGTGACAAAAGAAAAGAAAAGACAGAAAGATCTTCCATTCACTGCTTCAACAACCAAGGGACCTGAACAGCTGAAACAAGGCTAGACTGAGAGCAAAAGCCAAGAACTCTGCCTGGGTCTCCCACTTTGGTGGCTGGAAGGCAGAGACTTAGCCTACTATCTGGTACCTTCCCAGGTGCGTTAGGAGGAAGCTGGATTAGAAGCAGAGTGACTGAGACTTGATCCAGAACTTGGGTATGCAGGATGGTAACTTTCTACTCTGTATTATTTTAGTCATACGGGCTAAAAACGAAACAAAGCAAACAACTGTTGGAAATGTGAAGTACTGCTAGGGTACGCTGTGATATAATTCCTCTTAATTGTAGCAATCAAAAAGAAAAAAAATTATTTTGTGTCTTTGTTTTTTTCTTTGATACTGCATCGTATTTGATTTATCCAAACAAATATGGACCTAAATTTTCTTATTGGAAGTTCTGTTTAGTGATAGGCCAGTAAGAAAGAGAGAAATGCAGTTCAGGACAATTCCTGCATACCTTATGCTCTTCCAACATAAAAGATAATTCACTCTTAATAATGAGAGTGCAGATTATTTTCTCTCCTAAACTGCTTTTATGCAGATGAAGGAAATGTGGAATCAAAGCATAGGCTGATGTTTGGGTTTATTAACAATATCTCCTCACACCGCTCATTCCTGGCTCAAAGCTAGAACTTCCTCTTGCCAATATAGAAACATGTGCACTTCTGATCCCTTATAGAAATATAGAAATAAATTTTTGATATATCCTGTTCACCTGTAATATAGGATTGATTCAGTGCTTACCAGATAACATGCACTCCTTGTTATCATGAAAGTAAATATGAAAACATTAATTTGAAACTTGTTTGTGTTAAGAATGAACTGCCGTTCCAGATAAATGCAGAACCCTATGAACTTGACCCTAGTATTAGTCTTTGTGCTTGATTCATTCCTGCTCCAGATTCCCAACTACAGAGTCTACCTGTCCATATTTTGATATTGTAATTAAAGAGGATCATTTTCCTTAAGGTTTATTGTACTTTAATTAACATAAGGATTGCACATGTTTATTGCATATAACATGATTTTTAAATATTTATAAATAATGTGTAATGATCAGGTCCAGGTGATAGACATGTCCATAATTTAAAATATTTATCATTTTGGAGATTGATGCTGTGGCACCACCATTCCGTAGAGGTACCAATTGGAGTCCCAGGCATACACTTCCCACCCAGCTCCCAGATTAAGACCTGAAATCGCAAAAGAAGATGGCCAAAAGGCTTGGGCCTCTGCACTCCCCTGCTTGTCCAGGAAGAAGCTCTGGGTTTCTGGGTTTGGCCTGGCTCAGCCTGGTCACTGCATCCATCAAGAGAAAGAACCAGTGGACAGAAGGGAGAGAGACCTGTCTCTTTCTCTGTAACTCTGCCTTTTAAATAAATAAACTACATCTGAAAAAAGTATATAATTCTTTGTATTGAGAACATTAAAAATCCTCTGTTCTAGGAATTTTGTCATGGACAATTAATTGTGGTTGACTGTCATTATCCCACTGTCCTCCAGAGCACTGGCTGTCTATTGCGTTCAACCGCATGCCTGTATGTGTTGATCAGCATCTCTCTTTTCCTTTCCCTCGAAAAACCCTTCCAGGCTCTAAAAGCCACTTCTTATTTTCTCAGTCAATGTATCTAACATTTTAGCTTCCACACATAAATGAGAATGTGCAATATTTAAAGAAACTAATTTTGATGAATAATTTGTATAAACAATATTTCCTCAATGGTATTGCAAGAATCTGATTATTTCTATCTTATTCACTTGCTAATTTCTAATCGAGTTAATTAGAGAAATGCTATAAAAGAAAGGTAAAGCTAAAAAGCAATGCAACATAAAGTGAATACTTAGGTCTGAGTAGTTTATACCATATTCCTGTGAAAGTCTCCTTTTACATGAGAAAAAATATAAAATGATTTTATTCAGCTTCATCTGAAGTTGAACATTTTGAGTCTACTTTGTTTTTTCCATTTTGGAGTGAGTTTCCATTTTAAAATATTCATGAGGCTGTGAGAGAGACACAGTTTGATTGTATGAAATCCTTTTATCTGAAACTGAATGCCAATAGTCAGTATATTAATGGAAACATGAGGACAAAATGCTGGTACTTTCCAAAGATCTTAAAAAATTGTAATTTACATAAAAGATTCTAAACCAAAAAGAGCAGCTCTGGTTAGATTTCTTAAAATGGTTTTGTTAATTCCTAAGTATGGTTATAAATCTGTAACAGTGTTTATTGTTACAAAGTAAAACTCTAGCTCGAAATACATCTATGTCTTAACATGTAAATAAAATTTGCAAGAAGTAACTTTATAAATCTATCTGATGTTACATCATTAAACCCTGCAAGTCCCTCTGACCTGCTAGCATGATGTCATTGAGTCTGTAACAATACTCTTAAGTATTCCAAAACTTATCATTCCTCAAAAGGATTGTGTAATACACTATGTGACTTAATCTTACTTTAATCTATAACTATTCCTAATTTAATTTAAAATATTTATCTTACAAAAATTATGTAATTAAATATTGAGATATTTGAGATTTGATAATTTATGGGAAAGCTTGTGTGAGGACAAAATTTAATCACATAAACTGGATGTTTACGGCCAGAACTATTGCCATCACAACATTTTAGTGAAAATTATTTAGAAAAGATTATAGTTGGAAATTAATGTTTCTTAACATAAAATTCTCATTTTATCAATGAATACACCTAATTGCGAGAGCAATATTTGATCAAAGAACAATAAACACTTTGTTCATAGAATAGCATATAACTCTCTCTTCAGTTCCTTTGAGAAATCCTAAGTTAGAAGTAGAGACCATTATGACAGCAGTCTTGACTTGAGTGTAAACTGGAACCAGCACTTTGTAGGGTATTTCAGAAATTTTAAGCTCAAACAGAATGTCATAAAATTAAATACTTTTCTTACAGTTTGAACAAGAAATACTGAAAATATTATCTTAAAAGTACTCACGTTTGACAGCTGAGATGCACAAATATCATCTTCATCTGACATTTAAAGGATTCCCAGTCATTTGAGTATTGGTGGAAGGCAGAAGCTATTTTCCAATCCTGAAAATGAATGGGTCACAAGTTAACTTTTCCAAGAACTTTTCTGACTACAATAAAGGCAAGTGAATTTTAATGAGATTGATGTGAGAGCTTATCACACAAAAAGAAACATGCACTATACTATTATTATCTATAATGTATGTAGTATAAAATCTGCTTTATATCAGTGTGTGAGAGCTTGTGCCAAGAGATAGCAGTGATAGAATTCAAGTATGGGTGATCCATAATGAACTTGGCATTAGCTAGTTAGATTGATTCTTGCCGTGATGGTGGTTGCAGGTACTGTAAGCATCATGAATTTCTAAAGGGAATTCTATAACCTCTAAATATTTACATACAATATGTGCAGTATGCAATATTCCATATCTTATTTTTGTTCCAGCACTATAAAACCATAATGAGTATAGAGTATCTCAGTTTAAGCAATCCACATATGTAACAGCTCTCTGTTTGTAACTACCAATTTGTTTAACGCTAGTTTCTTAACATCTTAATATAAATCTCTAAAAATGAGTAACTCTTCAGTTGATTTATATAATAGATTTTCAATGCACAATACCAATGAAATGTATAATAGCATACTTATTTACGTGGTGTCCTCCTCAATAAGAATGATGTTTTGTACATTTTCCTAAATTTGATTCTATCTTCTTTGAGTCATTATGGTATGTTGTCATAGATTTACATTACATATAAACTTATTTCTAGTTTGAGAAACTGCTTGCAGGGAATCAAATGAGATCCACATCCTGAATCATTCCTTTTAACTATTTGTGTTTCTTGCTCTGGACTGTATTTTAGAGACTTGCCAATACTTTTATTTAACTATGTTATTTACCTGGTATAGTCATAGTGTTGAGTCATGACTGGTATTTACATTTGTTTATTTTTTTTTTAAATTGCTCATTTCTTTAAGGGACTTGGTGATGGAAAGAGAGACAAAATGAGGAAGAGGGGTGGAGAAAGACGCCCCATTCACTGATTCTTCATGCCCCAAATTCCCAAAGTAGTCAGGCCAGGCTGAAGTCAGAAGCCAGGACTCCTATCTGAGTCTCCTGTGCAGTTAGTTGGCATGCACCAAGTGTTTGGCCCATCAGCTGTTGCATTCCTTGCTACATTACAGGAAGCTAATCAAAAGGGGAGCAGGGAATTGAATAGGAGCTTTGATAAGAGATCAGATTGCGGCATTTCTTCAGTACTGCAGACATTGAAGTACTCTGCTTTTCATTTTAAGAAAGAGTAGTTATAATTAATGAATGAATTTTTCAGTTATGGAAAAATTATAAACATCGCATTTCCATAAATATGATGGAAAATATCTTGGGTCTATGAAAACTTTTCAAGAAAAATAACAGAACCACTAATTTGGTAATTTTTCTCTGACTATGGAAATTCTGTTTTTCTGATCACAAAAGCTCTGTGTAACACAACAGAAAACAGATTCATGAACAAAACGTGCTACTGAATCTTAAAATAATCTTGACATAAAATACATGGATTTCTTTCATGTACCTAATATTAAGCTGAGCACAAATGAACTTTCATTTTTCATGTGGTGGTTGTTTTTCTCTTTTATTGTTTGCTATGCACATAATTTTATCATTTGTATCAAACTGTATATATTCATCTTAATATTTCATTTTTATCTACCAATGACTTATTTGTATTCATGGATGCCTGTGCTTGTTATATAGTCAAAGAATGTGTTTGCATAAATATTTCATTTGTGTTTTACATTAGCATAACATGAAACATTCAAAAATTAAAATAATCAGGTCAAATAGGATGAATATTTTCATTTTAATCGTTATAGTATATGATTGTTTTTTTAGAATCCTATTATTGCTCCTGGCACCTGCGTTGAGCTGCCTCCAGGCAGTATGAAGAATGTGTCAATAAGTTTACAACAAAAATTCTTAAAGCCAGTCTGGCTGCCGAGTAGATACTTCAGGATGAGATTCTGTTTACTTCTCTGTTCCACAAGTACGAGAAACAGCTCAGTTGCAACGTTCTGTGCATACAGGTGAGAGGAAAAATTCTACTAGCATTCCTGAAAACTCAACAGTCCTCCTATTACAGAGAAGATTTCCTGTTTTATTTTCTTGAGTCTATCAAGTAGTAACTCAAGAAATAAATCTGGCTCTTATATAATAAATGGAAAACCAATGGTGAACATCCTGCATTAGGTTCACAGATTTTCTTTTTTTGTTTGTTTGTTTAGTTTTAATTGAAATGAATTAATACAGTTGGTTTTCTGTTGGTTCAGTCACCTCTCCCAAACTTCCTGCTATTATCAGAATGTGGACTCTTATAAATATTACTTCCTCTGCCTCTGTAAGTAGATGAAATTGTGATTACTGGGCAAGCACTTCGTTGCATAATCAATTTGCTATGTGTTCTAATTCTTTGCCCCCCTCCCCAAGCTCCTCAAATAGCCATTGCAGACATAGGGTTAATTTTAAAAACATAAAGTTGGGTTGCATGGTTTTGTATCCTTTTCTTCTGTTTTATGAAATCTTTTAATTCTGGCACATTTCCAAATTCAGGTGCGAAAGACTTTCAATGTGTGGCAACACTGACTTTGAGATTTTTTTGAGCAAGTGCTCTGCGAGCCAATAAAATAGGCTGCATTCCAGCTGCCAAAATGTAAGCTTATTTAACATGCTTATTACGTTCAATGTTAAGACAGAAGCGATTGAAAATTGTAATGGATAGTAATATAAAAATGGTTGTGATTATAGATTATGCATTTAAAGGAGGTGCTTGCTTTTCTGATTTTCAGGAGGCTAGACGTCAAAAGAAGAAAAGATGCAAAGAACTGGTGGAACTGATGCCTTTTAATCACAGTGCAGGTGAGTGAAATCACAGCTGACAACAAGAGGGAATTGTCAGAACTGTGATCCTGTCCAGCTCGCACATGATAAAGCCATAAGCCAATGGAAGGGTATGGTTAGCAGCCTCTTTGCATTCTCTTGGGATAAAACCAGAATCCCAGAAGGGTGAGATGGCTCTTTTGTCTTGCTCAAAGCACCTTCTGGGCAGAAGCAAGCATCTATCACACTTTTAAAGAAACTCTCCCTTTTCTCATTCCATCAGAGAGGTAACCCTAATACCGATTAGCCCACCTGCTACATTTACATACTTAAATTATCTGATTCAGAAGCAGCCGCCGCTGTAAGTTAGTAGAAATACCTAAATGATCATTTTAATAAAACGCTGAGGGTTTAATAAAATGCTGTGGAAGAAGCCTGGGGGTTTATACAATTCTTCATTATTTTGCCTTAGAAACTTCCCCAGGTTGTTACGGTGATGAATTAAGAGAAAGTCCTTCGTGTCCATGGACAAGAAACAATTCTGAAATTCTATCAGATAATTTGTCATAATAAAATTGTCTTCTGTGGAGAAAGACTTTCCTGGAAGCTTCTTTCCAAATGAGGGGTGGCCTTAGGACCCTCAGGAGCCTTTGTCCAGAGCCCATCTCTTAAAGTTTGTATAGCTCAGCTAATGAGGTGGGAAGCTGAGACAGCACTTGTGAAGGTCATGACCTAGTGACATCAACTCATAAAACATCCTAACCATAAGATTGTAGCAAACTTTCCCTGCCCCCAGCTGGAAGGGATCAGGTGTCAGAACCCTGGGTGAAAGAGCCCTGACTCTAAGCTTAAATAAAGTTCTTGTGGAAAATTAAAGAAAAGAGAATAGGAAAAAGTAAAAGTAGACAAGAGGAATTAAGTATCTGTTGCACAGTAGCTACGGTTAACACAGCCAACCTTCTAACCAACTAACATAATCTTTCAAAATAGGACCAATTTAACTCAAATACTAGTCGCTGATAAAAGAAAGGAAAAACCCACAACGAAAAAGTCCAAATCTAGTTAAAAGTCAATAGAATGCATATAAGTCCTAAACAAAGCATAAGAACAAGATTCTGCTATGACACACTTTAGAATTATCAGAAAAGTTTAATTTTCTTTTGTTCATATGTTAAGGATTCTCAAAAAAAATCACAACTGATTATGCATAATCACACTAAAAATGTTAAAAGAATAGAATGACAGATTAAACAAAAATTCAGCACGGACATTTCTATGCCAAGTTGTACTATTAGCTAGTTGGATCTCACTGATATTTATGGAATACTACATAGAATAATAACATAACATATACTCCTTTCAACCTTATACAAAACATCTAACAAGGGAAACCTAATGCTGGTGCACAAAACATATGTTAACAATTTTTTAAATATATAAATTGCATAAAATACACTCTCACACCACAGTGAATAGGAACTAGCAAGCGGCAGAAACATAACTTGACAGAAATTCTGCAACATATTTCCATATAATGTATATTGAAGAAGTCTCAAGAGAAATTTTTTGACAAAAATTCACAATGTGCTAAAATTAAAGTTGAACTTGTGAAAATGTGGCATAAAGTGAGAATGTACTTACAAAGAATATTAAGACATTAAATGCAAGTATTAGATAACAAGAAAAGCGAATAATTGAAGCATCCATCTCGGTAAGATAGATAAGCTTATAGGCAAACTAACCAACAGGAATGAGAGATGACACAAATTATCAAAAATCAAATTTTATCAAGAATCAAGCACACAACTTCACTGGCTACTGACTGGGATAAGGGAGTAAAAGGAGGAATGCGTATCTGAGTGTTCTGAAAGCCAGGGAGGCAGATGGCTGCTGTTCTTGCTCAAATGCTGTGCGGAGAACCATGGAAATGGATTTTACTGTATCATAGCTTACACAGAAACACAAGAAGAAATTCCCAGGTCTCCTGTTTTTTGAGTCTGTAAATAAACACTCCTTTGCATTTATGAAATTCTTGAGTCTTGATGACTTTGCTGAAAATAATTCCCAAAGTGTACAAGCTCCACTGAAGAAAATGAAACACTTTCCAAGCCCCATTCTCCTGCTGCTTTCTCCAGAGAGTATTTTGCAAACCATAGCTTCTGCACACCACAGAGTTCCCCAGTGGCCTGCCGCGGTGAACATAGTTCCCCAGAGTGCACAAATGACTCCCAGGGTGCAACTTACACAGTTGGAAATTAGAATGAATTATAGAGAATGAAAATACCCTTGCCTCCCTTCCTTGCTTTTTCTTTCTTTTTGAAAGACAGGTCTTCCCCTTTAATGGAACCAGATATGATTCAAACTGCAGCAACTACAAACTTGTTCCATATTCCTAGCACAGAAACGCAAGCCAAAATCAAACTGAGCAAAGCAAAGAGACTTTTTTTTTCCACACATAATCTTTGCTGTTGCTTTGCAGATCTCTCTTTTTTTTTCTGACAATGCCATTGTCATAAACTGAAATCACAGAAATGCTTTTAAAATACAAAAGACTACAGAAATGCCTCAAGTCATCTCATTTACCAGCAGTGAAATCGTGCGTGTATCATTTGGTCATAGATTCACTGCTTCCATTCGATCAGGATTATGCCAGCAGCAATCAGTATGTCATCATATCCTAGAACATAGAGGTGGTAAAGATTGCCAGATACGTGATCGTCCAATGAAGACATTGATAATTCATCCATGTTATCAAGAGCATTGTCAAATAATGCTGGGTGGATGGATGGTTGTATAGACAGATGGAGAATTAGATACTAGATCATAAATAGATAACAGGTGAGAGATATATTGATAGATAATGGATATCAATGTTGTAGAAACACCATGTAACTAAAAAAAAAAAAGCTGTGGGAGACAAAACAAAACAAAACAAAATATCCTTAGGGGCAAAGTTGGTAGGTGTTGAATAAAAATTGAGCAGGGAATTTTCTTGAGGGAATGGGCAGAGTTGAGTAGTCAGTCACAGTGTTGCTACCATCCATTGGATATGTCCATCTCCAGGCTCATGGTACCAAACATTCTACCCACCAACATTTGACTGCCTCCAAAAGTGGTAGTTGTCATTATTTCAGTAATGTCTATATCTTTAGATGTATGTACAGTCTCTTTCCTGAACCCAGGCAAAGTATTATTAACAGCCGTGGTCTATATGAGAAATCTGTAAAACATTCGCTGACATACGTATTATATGAATGAGCCTCTGTATGGCTTTCAGAAATGTTTTGCACCTAAACATTTTCCTCTCCCTGGAACTTTGCAAAGAAATTTTGTAGAGTAAAAGAGAAGTGTTTCTGTGTGACCTACACAGCAAGGCACTGAATGATGACAGTGCTTCCACCTATTTTGTCTCAGAAAATGTGGCTGTGGAGCCTGGCTGCTCTGACACAGCTACGGTGGAGAAATCACACAGAAAGAACTGACGATGCTGGTGGAGGAAAGTGCATATACAGCTCTGTTTTTATCATGACTTAGTTGTCAGCCCTGGTAAAAAGCATATGATTGAAATGAAAATTAAATATTTTTTGAAAAAATCAGCATTATAATTCAGTTGGATTACGTTTATTAAAGATTATGAAGAACATTACCATTCTATTCAGAGACTTTTAAATGTTGCAAACCATTCCAAGCTATTAGATGTGTTTTTTCATAAATAAGAATAGACTTTTTAAAATACCTTATCTTAAAAGTAAGGCTATCATCAGATCTCTGGCACATTTTATTTCAAATGCCTAAGATGCACAATCCATTAACCAAAAACTGGAGCAGAAACCAATATTAGCTTCTGATTGCACTCAATGTTATAGGATATTGAGTTAAACATATATAGATATATGTGTGTGTGTTTATGTATGTGTGTGTGTTTAGATAGATGGATAGATTGATAGATTTTATATTTTTGAAAAGTCAGATTTACAGAGAGAAGGTGAGACAGAGAGGAAGATCTTCCATCCATTGATTTACTCCCTAAGCAGCTGCAACAGCCGGAGCTGAGCTGATCCGAAGCCAGAAGTCTGGAGTCTATTCTGGGTCTCCCATGCAAGTGCAGGGTCCCAAGGCTTTGGGCTGTCCTCAACTGCCTTCCCAGGCCACAAGCAAGGAGCTGGACGGGAAGTGGGGCTGCTGGGATTAGAACCGGCGCCCATATGGGATTCTGGTACGTACAAAACAAGTACTTTAGCCACTACACTACCATGCTAAGCCCAAATTATTTACATAGGATTATAGTAGATTATTTCATATTCAAATTTTACTGCATCTACCAAAAAAAAAAAAAAAAAGAATCCTTATCCTTATTAAATAAACGCATCTTCATGGTGCTGCGTTGGAAGCAACTTTGAAATTCAAAATATGCTGATGCTCTCCAAATTTCACTGTGATATTTAAATGATACACACAAATTTAGGGGGCAAATTGTATCCTTTCCCTCTTTTCTAGGACTCAATCTATGCATCTTGAGAAACACTTTGTTTACAAAATATTTAGTGTGCATTTTGAGACTATTTAACTTTCGTGAGTATTCTACTACATCAAATATAGGAATAGTGTTTTTGTATTTCAAGAAATTTTCTGTGTCTGGTTGCAAGAAAAAAAAAAGATGAGGAAATCAGCATTGCATATCCTGGTATTATTTTGGGGAATTACCTTTTTTACTCAGACTTCCACCAACTTGTATAGGGGATAACAAAGTGATACAGAAAAACATTAGAGGCAGATTGCTAGCTGTGTCTAATGAGGACATTAGACTCACTGAGAGAGTTCCTGGGATTTAACAAACTGTCCTCAGTTAAAACTGTTCAAATCCTACATAATCAATTATTTCAAAATGTTTATGGAATCAGGGTTTCCTAGTTCATTTGAGAATTTGTAGCAATTATTCTCAGTCCTTGCTCTCAGCCATTAAAAATCCAGAATATATCTTTTCATGCTACAATATTTTCACATAATTGGCCACCAGTGAATATCAAGTCTCTCTGTAAAAATCTAATATTCTCTCACCTTTCCCTCCTTGTGCTAATCACAACCTTGCATTTTGTTCTCATATACATTCTCCTTACCTACTTCTATAAAATAATTAAACAATGCACAATGAATATGTAATTTATAGGAGGAATTGTTTTGTTGTACAGGATATAGTGGTAATAGAAAGAAATAAAATTTTTATTTTGACCAAAATATGTATGGAGTGAATAACTCTCTGGTCCTTCATGCTGCCTTATTTTTCATTTCATATACTTATGTTTCCTACTTGCACAGTTATTCTATGTGCTAAGCATTTTGTAAAGTTTTTCTCTTTTATTTTCTTTTTCGCTTTGAAAAAAATCTCAACCCTTACGAAAATTAGTAATCAAGGTGCATTTTTCACATTAACTAAAGCTAGATCTACTTAAAACATGTAAGTCAAGGAGCTAATGACTTGAGTCTCTGATATATCGAGAATTGATTACAAAACACATTTGATCAATGTAAAGCTGATTGTATACACTAACATGTAAACTTTATGAATACAGTGTAGTTCAAAGTTATTGGATTCAAATAATTGTTTATCAGCTCTCATATAATATTAGGGCAGCTATAATCTATTATAGAGTAAATGGAATGACTAATTGTCTGTTATTACAGGTTTATGAAAAATGTATCTGTTGAAAAATGGCACTACTCCCAGTGAAATATGCAAGCATTTCACATTAATCTAAAATTCATAACAAAAATTACATAATTATAAAATAAAACCACCTAAAAATAGCAGTTAATTTTACTGTAAAGTACCCAGCAGTAACAGACATCATGTGTAGTCATCAAAGATATTCTTGCAAACATTCCTGCAACTCCACACCTGCTCATGTCGTTACTTAGAACTAACACATACCGTCAGTTATGTAACTCTTGGCTGATATGCCACAACAATTATACTTGAATTCTGCTTTGTTCCTGAGGATCTTTGTGCTATCATGATTTACTAAGCCATAACAATGTCTTTGTTTTTATTTCTTAATTTCCTATTTTACTATCTTGTGCAGTACTTCTGAGAGCACTATAACTAACATTCAAAACAAGGATTGAACATTCAAAATCACTCAAAAATTTTTTTACTCTGTTACTCAGGTTAGAAAAATTAATTTCGAGGAATACACTGTCCAATTCACTTAATTCAGATTCCCCACACTTTAGGCTAAGCTTCTGCACATATGTTTAAATCCGTTCTAAATATTTAAATTTAATGATGATTTCCATAAACAGAAGTGTCAGATCAAAGTGACTTCCCATCTTGATCCCTTCCAGGCCCAACATTCTGCAGGTGTCAGTGAATACTGCTCTATGGTGATGGCTTGAATATAATCCCTGGAAATTCATTCATTTATTAATCACACATTTCTCAAACACTGAATGTGTGATAGGTACTACAGATCCAGAACATGAAGACATATGTGAAAAAATAAGGCTTCTAAAGTTTTTTAAATGCATAAAGAAAGGACTAAGCTTAATCTTAAAACAGGAGCAGAGAGTACACACTTTCTGTGCTGCCTTGGAAACATAAAATCATTCAGTTCATTTCCAAAGGCACCTCACCATCTTAAGGCGCTGATCGCGAAAACTGCTAACGCTATTCTCTGACTCTGCTTCAAGTCCAGCGAGACCTGTGTAACTTGGAGTCAGCTGCAAGAAACAGCTCACAAAAGGCTAAAAAAACACCTGTTTTAGAACAAAATCCAATACAGCACAGCTACAGGAGTGAATTACTGACTCCAAACAGTCCATGCTTAAAACATGTGAATATGGGAAATAGCTCAAAAGCCTTTTATCCTGAAAACCAATTTTTCCTGTCCTGATAGCAGCCTCATGTAGAGACGGTGAATTTTATAGCAGGCCAACAGCACCAAAAACAAAACAAAAAAAAAGGTGACTCCTTTATCCTTCAAGCAGTCCTTGAACCAGGGACATACTTGCAAGCCAAACTATGTATATGAATGCAACTGAAGCCTCTCTTTTATGTAATAAATTACTAAGGTGAAATTTACAGAAAGGCCCATCATTTCAAGATAAGTTTTGCTCCTGACACGCTGATCCTTCTCAGAAGCAATTTTCACTCCAACACTCTGCCCTCCTGTGTGTCTGAATCCTCTATACTTTCTGATGGGTTCTCCAAATTTGTAGAACATTAATAGCAAATTACAGACTAGACTGCCGGAATTCTTTCTGATTTGGAATATGGTTTCCACCTTGGAGCCCTGGCGTTAAAAGAACAGAACTTGTACCCTTCCCTTTAGTGCCATAAAACACCAGCTGTGTTGTCTTGTCAAGAGGAGTTTGCAGTAAAAATTCAGTGCCTTGCATCAAAAGGTCTTTGGCATTATCCTGCAATGTGTAGCCCATGGCAGCGAGCACACTCAAGAAATTTCTTGGCCTTCACTCTTTAGAACTAGCGTTCTCTGTGTGATGCAGTCCACTTTCTGCTTCCTCGACATTTAATGAGTTGAGACAATTCATACATGCTCTGTAGCTCCAGCTTCCTGTGCTATGAAAGGAAGTCCTATCTACCTCAGGGCAGCAGTGATGCTTGAGAGAGATAACAAGAGCTGTACAGCACAGGCTCTCATGTACAATGGGCAATTAACACTAAAGCAGGATACTCTATCTTCCCGTTCCTCACCTACAGGGCTTAATAAGTAGGCTCTCCTATCTGTGTCACATTATCCTGTGAACATTTGTGTAAACTATGTCCAAATTATTCTTGAAAGACTACTCAGTCATTAAAAAGAAGGAAATTCTACCATCTGCAGCAAAATTGTCCTAACTGGATACAATTATGCTCAGTGAAATAATTCAATCTGAAAAGGACAAATATCATACGTTCTCTCTGATAGAAGCGATTTTATGTAAAATACAGAACAAATATATAGGTAAAAGCGTATAGATATATATTCTCATAGATGCACTGTATAATGGAGACTAGCTCACTGGATAGTGAAGCTACATTACAGTATGCATCTCTATTCCTGAATAAAAAGAGGCCTCCCAATGAAACTGTTAAATATACATTGACAATAACTACATTGTCCATGCCTGCAATGCCATGCTACACTTGAATGGCAGAATGTTGGAACTGACTGTTGAAGGGCTATACTATTGCAATAATACAGGGAAAATGGTGGGTATGGGGAGATTGGGGGTTGTGGAAGGGAAGATAAAAGGGGGAAACAGTATACCTATAAAACCAGACCATGGAAAATAATAAAAAAAAAAGTAATTCATGGGGGCAAAGACATATACAACTTGTCACCAGAAACAGTGCCTACTGGTGCCAGTAGCAGGAAGCCTAGCCCAGAGCGCCTTCAGAAATGCCTGTTAACAAGCCAGCATCTTGTCACTCACATTTCCTCTCCCCTCGCCCAGGTGTATGGTACAGAGGGAAAGATTCCCTTAGAGCATCCAGGCAGACTCTATCTGGGAAACACCGATAGAATTCAAGAAAGAAAGCCCTGTAATCTGTTCTGTGTACTGAGAGTTTCTATGTAAGAAGGACGCCATGTCAGGCTCCTGTTTGAAGCATTGGCCATCAAGCTACCCACAGTGCTGCACTGGCAGCAGCTTTAAAGGGAAGCAAGAGAGGGCTGTGAATGGCCTGTTTACTAACCACAAATCTGCTGACATAAGAAGGTAATTTGAGAATAATGAACACTCCTTCATGGCACACGCTGATTCTACTGTAAATTCTTCCCTTTAAGTTTACTCATCTATCAACAGAACTGGAGGGTTTCACCTTATCTTCTGGAAATTGCTGCCAAGTGAATATATCGATTTAACTTGCCATTTAACGGGCTAGGTGTCTATTATGTTTTACCACATTGGTAAATGGGGTTTATTTAATCCCATTCTCAGTTTAAAAGGTTTCAACATTGATAAAATCTGCAAAGACAGATGTGCAATAAATTGTGCTCTTTTAATGGAATTACTACAGAAAATAAAATGCCAAAGAAAGATGCTCACCCCAAAGTGTAAATCACCGAAGGATTTCTCTGCTGCAAATGTATTTGGGGAGAAGTGTTGCTGACAAGTTCAATTATTTAACTCTTGTAAACACAGCTACTCTTTTTAAAAAATTATTTTCCTCATGTCAAAATCATTTTCTCACAAGTGAAGAAGAGAGAAAGAATGAGAAATAATGCCATCCAGCTGGTTAATTGCTTTAGCAAATTAGGATAGTACAAGTATACCAAATTTAACTCTAGGCTTTTGACTCATCTCTTCTTCCCCCTCAATGAGCAAACTATGCATTATAAGTTTTTAAAATATTGCAAATGATCCTCTACTAATCTCTTGGAATATAATAATAACTAATATTTTGTATGTATTTCTGCAACACTAAATGGCTGTTTGATGTCTAATTGTTTAATTCATTCCTCACTGTGTCTAATCCCATGAGCTGGTTAGGAATGATTACATTTTGTTCTACATTTTGCCTTCAGAGATTCCCATCTAAAATAATGATTACTAAAGATAGATCAACAATGTTTTTATGTTCAAGAAAGTAATTCATGCACTTAGTCATCATCTCAAGGAAAAAATGAAAATTTAGGACAATAAACTGAAATAGTGAAGAAGATGAAAGTCAATTAGAATTAGCTATTATTTTCAATTGGCAAGTTTCCATGCAATTGTATTCATATGCAAATGTATTTTTGCTTTTACTCAGCATTATAACATAGGCATTTCTTCTAGAAACTAAAATTCTGCTTAGGTAATTCCTTTTAAATAATGCTACAAAATATGTTAGAAATGTGATTTTTTTTCCCCTGAAGATAACAATGTCACTGTATTCACTTGCTCTCCTTTTGAACATGCTGCCAAATTATTGCAGAGGGCACACAAGCTTAACTGGAACTTCGAAACCCCCAAATCCTTGACATCTAACAGTCAGCATAACTCATTTGGTGACACAAATGGACTGACTTGATTGCCTCCGGTGACAAAACCAGACTTGAGCAAACCCGACATGAGCAGTCAAAGCCTTCCAGTCCAGACCAACCTAGGGACACACCTGCAGCTGGACCAGTTGGTTGAGTTTATTCCCTACTCAGCTGAAAAAGCACACACACCATCAGTTATCTCAGTGAGGAGGTGGTATAAAGAGCCATCACAGGACTTGGGGTTGTTTGGGTGATTTGCAGAAGGTTTTAAGGAAGTAGAGTTAGTTCTAAATCACATGCTTTCCACAGTAGAGGTAATTCTGTGGTTAGGTAAATCAATAGGGAGGGCAGATTCTGGTGAGAATAAAGTTTTAGCAATAAATCATTGGTAAAGACATAACAATCACTAATTATAGCCAATAGTATTTAACCTTGTTCTTGTCTGCTTAGACAGCCTGATGAGGTGGGTGTTTTTTCTGAGCGTATCACGGCTTCAGAGTGGCCTTGGTTGAGGCTACTGTTCCTGAGGTCACTCAGAATATGTTCCACAGAAGAATCACCTGCCTTGGCACCAAGTACCAGTTTGGCTTCCTGAAGGAAGAAAATGCTTTTGTTTTACTCTTTAGGTCTCATTACAAGTAATATGTGGTCAAGCTTATGAAATATCTATAGATTTTTCCTGTGGAAATAATAAAGGGTTCAGTATAAGATGCTGCCTTAGAAAGTGCTGGTCGGTGCATGTTGTCTTGACTTCTTAACATCTGAAAAAGCAAAAATTAAATTTTGATACGTATTTTTTCCTGAGAATTTTAAGACAAAAATTCTTAGAGCTACTTTATAATTGTGCCACATATTTGAAAAGCCATTTGTTGCACACCCATCAACACTGAGTATCACTATCTTAGAAAACTTATTTTATTATGCAAGAGTATTAATGCCTACAGTTTTGATCTGGATAGCCATTATGTGAATCTGAAATGGTGAGATTAAATGTTATGAATGTGACCATCTGCAGGCACTCCTGCCCCAAGTCTCATGTGTTCATGGACTTTGCCTCTAGACTTATCCATTTTTTTTTTAAATGAGGTTTCCAAATGAGTCCTACTTAAGATTAACCATGGGTTTTATGAAACAATAATGTGTGACACACTAACTTTAGTTATATATTTTAGAACACTTTCAATTCTTAGACTCACATACTAACATTGTTAATGAAGCCATGGGGCTTCCCACAAAATAAGGAAATTTATTCAATATTCTGTAGACAACCTGATTTAGAATCAATTTTCTTCTTTCCTTTTTAAGTAGGGAAACATATGGAAAGGCAATGTTATCATAATCAATAACAGCTCCTTTTAGTTCAAACCCAGACTTTGAGTTTTAAATCTTTATCTTATTTTAAAATATAGTCCTTTGCTGATTTTCTTCATGAATCTGAACTAGGGCCTTCCAGTTTCTTTGATCACATTCTATCTCTCAAGTACAGTTTTCTAAGTCTAGGATGACCCCACTAAAATATTGCTTGATTTACAAAAATTTCATCTCTTCTCTCTAAGGGCGTTTATGCCTTACTTCCCCCCAAAATCATGTTAACATGATGATGTTACAGACATATTCGAGGTCAAAGCAAAATCTTTCTACTAGTGTTATAGCTCTTTAAAAGAAAACCCTTAATATTTTTTTCATCCAAAACTTGCTTCAGCAGAAGAAACTTAGAACAACAAATTCACTAAATTTAGAAAGTTGGAGAAAAACAAGCACAAACAAAGTAAATTTAAAAAAATGAGAAATGAAAAGATAGTAAGAAAATGGTTGAAGTACATATGGCAGCAACAGATGAAGATTAGTTCTTAAACTGCAGTGTTACAAGTCTGGGCTCCTCTAAGCCCATATAACTGATCTGGAATGTTCACTTAATGCTGCACTCTATGCAAATGTTAATATACCTGTAGCTTGTATTCATAATCATAGCTTATGCTGCTGTAAGAATTGACATATAAGCAAAAACACTGGGTTGGGACAGTTTTCTGGCACAGCAGGTTAAGCCATGTCTTGCAACACCTGTGTCCCCTGTGAGAGTCAGTTCAAGCACCAGCTGCTCCATTTCTTGTCCAGCTCCCTGCTAAAGCACTTGGCAAAGCAGTTGAAGACAGCTTGTGTTTAGGTCCCTCCTCCTGTGTGGGAGACTCAGATGGAGTTCCAGGCTCTTGGCCTTGGCCTGACACATCCCTGGGCACACTGAGGTCACTTAGGGAGCGAACTGGTGGACGGAAGTTCCCTCTCTTCCTCCATTTTCCCCTCCTTTCCTGTGTAATTATGAACTTCAAATAAACAAACAAGTAATTTTAAGAATATTTGGGAAAAAGTATTTTTAAAATGCATTGCATTCATCTCTGATTATGATAACCTATATTGAATTATTTAAATCAAATTTTAAATTAGGTTCTTCGCTAATTTTTCCAATTCAATATTTTCCAGAGCTAATTTTACAATATTTCTTTGCCTCTAACCCCACCAGATTTATGCATGAATAATTTAACATGCTATCATGTGGAAGTTGCATAGGAAAGTAAATAATATTCTGCCCCAAATGTTAGGAGATCTGATTTACCATTGCAATTCAACTGCCTGATTGTATGAGGTCATGGGTGAATCATTTAATCTCTTGAAGATCACTTACTCATCTGAGGCTGTGCATTTGGCAGAGTGGTTAAGATGCTGCTTACAACAGTCACAGGTTCTGCTTCAGTTTCCAGCTAACGTACACCCTAGAAGGTTGCAAGGTATGACTCAAGTGGTATAGATTCAGACTCAGGTAACTAGCAGACCTGGATTGGGTCTGGAACCTGGTTTCAGCCTGACCTACCTCGAGCTGTTAAAGATAGTTGTTGAGTGAAGCAGTGAATGAAAACTTTCTTAAGAGTCGACGCTGTGGCATGGTAGATAAAACTGTTGCTTGCAGTACCAGAATATTTATGGGCACTGGTTCAAGTCCCAGCTGCAGCACTTCCAATCCAGCGCTCTGATAATGTGCCTAAGGAAGCAAGATGGACCAAGTGTTTGGGCCCCTGCACCCACAAGAGAAACCTAGAAGAAGCTTCTGGTGTCACCCCTATCCCTATGGTTATTTAGACAGTGAACTTGTGGATAGAAAATCAGTCTTGCTGTCTCTTTCAAATAAGAAAAGAGAGTGCAAGTACAAAGTGATGCCTTCATACAAACAAGATTTCTTCTAAGGTTGAAGAAATCATTTTGGGGCAAGAGAGTGGTTATTGTGAGCATAGCAGACTTAAAAGTTCCCCTGAGCTTTTTATTTCCAAACAGGAAAAATATGTTTTGAATATTTACCCCCAAAAAGTGTGTTTTGAATGCCCATAAATATTAACAGTTAAAGGGAAAGTTCTTTTTTTTTTTTTAAGACTGATTATTTATTTTAAAGGAGAAATTACAAATAGAGACAAAGAGAAAAAAATGAACTTCTATATACCAGTTTACTGCCCAAACAGCCACAAAGGCTGAGGATGGACTACGCTGAGGCCAAGAAGCCCAGAATTTTACCCAGGCCTCCCATATGGGGGCAACTGCCCAATGACTTAGGCCATCTTCTGCTGCTTACCAAGGTATGCTAGGTAGATTAGCAGGGAGTTGGAGGTGGAACAAAGCAGCTGGGACTGAGAGGGGTCCCCTTACAGGATCCTGGCATCACAGGTGGTATTTTAATACATGACGCCACAACACCAGACCCAAGGGGAGATTCTTTTAGCTCTCAACACTGTTACTTGAATAGTTAACTATTTCTAGCACAGATATCTATTTAAACTTTTAAGGTATATCAAAACTGATTTTATCATTTACTGCTTCCTACATAGTAGGTCTATAAGAAATACAGAGTTTATTTCATCCCAGTAGAAAGGATATTATACAAAAAAAAAAAAAACTAACAGATATTGGTGAGGATGTGAGGAAAAATGTTCACTAACACATTGTGTGAATGTAAACTAGTTTGCCATTATGAAAGATAATCTGGTGAATCATGAGAAATCTGAAAATAGATCTATCATATGACACAGCTACTCCACTCCTGGAAATTAAACCAGAAAAAAGAAATTCAGCCTATGAAAGAGCTCTCTATACCTCTCTGTTCAGACCAGCACAATTCACAATAACTAATTAAGGAATCAATTAAATACCACAGCAGTTTAAAAAAATCCTATTTTCACAACCACGTAGATGCAGTCATACACTATCTACCTAGTGAAATAAGCTAGCCCCAAAAGACAAATTCCACAAATATCACTTTGTCCCTGATTTGCGGTAGCTAAAATACAGAATAGCAAAAAAATGTGTAGCTGAGCCCTCCACACAAAATATTCATCTCACAAAAGAAGAAAGACAGAAGTAAGCCTGTGCATATACTTTCCACCAGCCATTCAGCGCAGACAGAAAACAACACAGGGTCCAGGGAGGAACATTTTACAAACTCAAACCTAAGCTTCAAAATGCAAATTGGACCTGGAGACAGAAAAAACAATGGGTAATTTTCACTTTCTGTTTACATGGTTCAGCATCTCCCATCCTTTGTTATGCTTAACCACTGCTAATTAGCCATCAGGACCTCCCTCTTGGAACCTGCTTTCTCTGGTTGTTAGGAGTAACTCCTCTTCTTCCCACCCACAAGACACTGTTTTTCAGGTGAGTGATGGGCACTAGTTAATCTTCCACCAGTACTTCCTGCTGCAGTTTTGGTATCCACAGATGCTAACTACTAAGTCCAACATCTCCCAGACGTGGACTGGCACCCGCCTCCGGATATTCTCATTTATCAGTGTCATCTATAAAACGCAAAAGTATCAATCTCTGTGACTGTAACGCTGACCCTTTAAAGGAATTGCCTGGAAAAACTCTGTTCCAGTGATTTGGAAGGGGTTCCCGCAGTGTAATTTTGTAAAGTGTTTGAGTACCGCTGAGCTGACCACGAAAATCAATTGTGCTTTCCAGGATCCTCTGTACAAATCTTTCACCCCTAAGGGAATCTACTTTTCATTCCTGGAGCCTTACTTCCTGGATCTCACCACCTGCCTCTTTAAAACAAAACATCCTCTCTTAAAAGTTCCCTTCTCCTCTGCTGGCTCTGTCTTCAGACCAGAGAGGGTATACCTAAGAAGCCGTTGAACTTGACTGGACAATAAGATGCTGGACTCTATGTTTGGTATATGCTTGCAATGGGGGAATCTCAACTGAACTTGAACTGTGGTTATGCAACAAGGTGGAGGAATCCACCATGGTGGGAGGGTTTGGGGAGGGGTGGGGAGAATCCAAGTACCTATGAAACTGTGTCACATAATACAATGTAATTAATGAATTAAAAATAATAAATAAATAAATAAAAAAGAAAAAAAAGTTCCCTTCTATCTTCTCCAAAACTCATACACATCACTCATCAAAAAAATTTTGAAAAGCAGCTGTTTATGGAACGTCTTTCTGAATTGGAACTGAGCACACCCTATTTCTTTTGAATTTGCACTACTCTTAATACTAAGAGGATGACACTGATGCGTTATTCCAGGACAATCTCTGTCCTAAACACGTGGATCCTATATTTCTAAAAGTCAATGGCTACCTTAGTGGTTTTATTTACAAATTCAATTAAATAAGATAACGCAGCAGGATGCTGAATCAAAAGATGTTTTCATGGAATTCTGCTGTTACTCATGTATTTCGATTTCCTTTCACCCCCACCACCCAGGCATAAACACATTAGCTATTAAATCAGGACGAATATTTTTTTTCCAAGCAGACAGTTTTGAGTCAATATTTTAGCAAATGCAGGAGACTTTTTTCCAGCAGATCTATTCTCCCAATACCACTCATCTGAATCTGTTCATAATGATCCTTCTCATTCTAACTCCCTTACTCAGATCAATTTATTCATGGTGGAATGTCGTGGTAGGCTTGCATCACCCTGAAATACTTGGAAAAGTCAAATAAACAAAGACTGCAGTAAAGGCAAAGGAAGGAGGCAATGGCATCCAGCATTTCTGCTTGTCTCCAGAGACTGGGCTGAAGCTGCCGAGCCAATAACCAGTAAAAAGGGACAGAAAATTGGTGTCATGGATGCTTACACAGCTTTATGCTATTTGGCAAAGTAGCAAGGAAGAAGTGGAACTGTCCAAGATAATACTGAGGAAATTACATACAAAAAAGAACAGCAACAAATAACATAGAAGATACCAGCTTTTCGTACTTCAAGATGATCTTTGCATGCATGTTTACTGACAGTGAGAGAACTCACAGGAATGAAGAGGCACAAGATTGTTTTCTTTCCCCTCAATCCAAGTCTGTTATTGAGCTTTCCTGTGCTAATGGCTGACTTGAAGAGCAGTGCTGTGCAGGAATAGACACACACACACACACACACACACACATGCACACTCACACACACACATGCACACTCACACACACACACACATTTATCTGAAGAAATGTATTTCAAACAGAAGAAAGAAAAAATAGCTTAAAGAACCCAAAGAGGATTTACATAGATACCAATGTCCTAATAAAATTCAGTTTAGATTTTATTTGTTTATTTGCTCACTTATTTCAAAAGCAGAGTTACAAAGACAGGGACACACACACACACACACAGAAATTTTTCCTTCCATTGTTTCAGCAGCCAAATGGCCACATCAGTTGGGGCTGGATCAGACCATGCTGGGTACCAGGAACTCGGTCAGGTCTCCCCCGTGGATGGCAGGGCTAAAATTACTTGAGACATTTTCTGTGGGATTTCCAGGCACATTCACAGGAAGCTGTGATAGAAAATTACATTCAGGACTCAAATCAGTGGTCAAATAGAATGCCACATCACAGGGAGTGTCTTAACCTACTGTGTCACTCCAGCCTCTGTCAATTTATTCTTCAGATTTCATAGACATTCGTGGCATTCATGTTGCAATTTCCCAAGCACACAAACCACAAACTGGGCTGATTGAGAACTCTTTTTCTCTCCAGTGATTCACTAACATAAAAAGTGCAGATTTATGCCCAACCTAGTTACTATAAGATACTACAAATCTCATTCTCACCCCAGAATGTGTGTGTGTGTGTGTGTGTGTGTGTCTAGAAATTCCTATAAGAACAATGATCCCACACAAATAAAATTGACATTTGGAAAAAAGTCCTCGTAATCAAAACTTTACAAGGAGACCGTGTTTTGCCATCCCTAGTCAGTACTGTGCATCCTATCTCTGGCTCACTTTATTAGACAAGAGAATACCCCAAGTAAACATATGTTATATCTGAGTGATTATAAGCAACAGCCCTTTTTGCTTAGAGAAATGCCTTAGTCTCGAGATTAGATGATACATTTTATGGCCACCTACAAAGCTTTCATTTCCTTTCATTCTATGGTTCCATGTTTTCCACTGTCTGCTTTTGGGGACCGCGTGCCATCAGAAAGCAATAACTAAATTATATTCTCTGTCTTCTCCTTACTGTTGATGCAATTGAGGTGTGGTTCTAAACAGACTCAGAGTTTTCTCCCAGTGTTACTAACGTAGTGGCAACACCTCTACCTCGCAGTCCTTTGTAAAGGAAAACTGAACCTGCACAAGTCGCTCCAAAACATCTGTCTCTGTCCCTTTTTTACTTGTGTTTTGACTGATACGCAGGGGATTCCCACAAGACAGTGCAGCAAACTTAAAGGGTAAGGGGCTGGGGGGGGGCGAGACAGACCTGAGTTATTTTATTATAGTTCAGATGCAGCACATTTGTGTTCGGTTGTATCTTTTTTATAACTTTCAGTGGCTTCTTTATTATTAAAACAAGGAGGCAGAGGCTGAGGTATTGAAGCACTAACTTTGCTCAGTTTTTTGGAAGTTAAAAAGTCAACTTCATCTACATGACCTGAATAGCAGCCAAATTATCTGAAATTGCAGCTGGGAGAGGAGCTTCCTTTGAACTCATTTGAATCCATAAAAGAGATTTGAGAGTATGTGTTAAAAATGTAATTCTCATTCTTTCGTGTATGCAAATGAAAAGGAACTGAGGTAAGTTAAGTACCATTGAGCAACAATCCTCCAGGGTCTGGTTTTAATGAACAAATTATAATTAGATTGCCCTTGTTTTGCATCTTTTCGTATTTTCAGTCTATTAGTGCTTCTTTAAAAAAGTGAATTTTATAAAGCTATTGCCAGAAGTTTCTCTTAAACTTAGCACCAACCACGTGGATTCCTAGCCATTAATATTCTGTGATTTGGTGAATTACTCAGTTTCTAAATCATGATTCTCTTGATGTACTCTAGATTATTTTATGCGATTTGTCTTTCAGCTTATTGAACTGACAAAAATTAAGTTATTTTCTTCTGAGTCAACCTATGCTTATTAACTTAATTGCTCAAAATATTTTCCTATAGTAATTTTAGGGTAATATTCAGTCATTCATTTATTTACTCAGTAATATTTTTAGCTTCTTAAAATGTACTAGATGTTTCTTCCTTTGTATGGAGATTCAACAGCACATGACATAGACAAGATTTTATTTGCTTAAGATGTGCCTTGTATTCAATGAAAAGTGTAGTGGGGAACAAACAAACTTTATCCTCAGATAGATAAGTTTGTGCAGTGATATGTCTAGGAAGAATAAATAAAGGTAACATGGCAAGAAATAACTCATATTTTACCAACATATAGACCCATTAAAGAAGTTAATGTGACATTTGTTCAAATAATTGAGTTATAATTAATTCATATTTATTGATTTTAAAACCACATGTACATTTATCTCACTCCATGTACAAAGAAAGAATCTGTTTTATGAGGATAGCACAGATGAACAAACAGGAGAAAAGTCTGTTTTCAAAGAGTTTAAAAGAAATAAAAATGTGCCCTATGACAATGCAAAAAAGTCATGTAAAGTGTTTCCATTGGGCTCCTAGAATCCCAGGCTGGCTAAGGTGGGAGGTTTGCCCAGCAACTCTGCTATCATCTATATAATCCAACTTGTGTTTACATGGTTCAATGTATCATGTCTTATTAATGAGATTAGGGAATGTCTTTATTAACTGGTTAGTCCTCACTGGAATTATCTCTATCCTGTTTTGTAAATATATTGAAAAACACTTGTTTAAATCTTTCATCTAAAGCATAGGAGAACTTTTCTGGACATCTCCATAAAGTTGTCCTAAGAAAAAATACACATTACAGAAAGCACCAGAGTCTGTGGAAACTCTGAGATAAACAAGGTCAGCCAACAGGCCTTACAACTTACATAGAGAGAACCGTGGAGAACCCCTGAGGGACGATGGAAGGAGTCACTCCTTATACAATGAAGCCAATAGCACATTAAAGCCATCAACATGATGTGGGGACACAGCCAGAGCCAGGAAAGGTGAACTTCCAGCGAACAATTAGGATCCAATAGATGAGGGTCAGATTTTGGACAACTGCACAACAAGATTAGGAACACAGGCCAGAAGTCACATATTGCCCACTCTATGCCATTCTTATCCATCTATCATTCAAGTAACACCTCCAGAACATTCTTCCCAAACCACAAGGTCCCAGAGGCAGGATCAACAAACCATCTCTGGGCCCAGCGGAGTGGCCTAGCAGCTAAAGTCCTTGCCTTGAAAGCGCCGGGATCCCATATGGGCACTGGTTCTAATCCCGGCTGCTCCACTTCCTATCCAGTTTCCTGCTTGTGTCCTGGAAAAGCCTTGGGACCCTGCACCCGCGTGGGAGACCTGGAAGAGGTTCCTGGTTCCTGGCTTCAGATCGGCTCAGCACAGGCCGTTGCTCTCACATGGGGAGTGAATCATTGGATGGAAGATCTTCCCCTCTGTCTCTCCTCCTCTCTGTATATCTGATTTGTAATGGAAAATAAAACAAATGTAGACCAGCAGCAAGTAGCAGAGCACCTCCACCTATCCCCCCTACACACACACACAATAGGAGGAAAGGAGGAAATCCACCTCACCAGCTCCATCCCAACCAGTGGCCCACATGGATCTGCACTCCCCTCACCTTCATACTGAACATTAAAAAACAAACAAATAAATAAATGAAAGAATACACGATTAACACAACACCATGAAAGACAATTTGGGTTAAAATTTCTACTTAAATTCTACTTCCTACATGGTATAAGGTAAAATACATGCCATTTTTGAAATCCAAATTTTCTTATCTGTAAAATAAGCAAATTCATAAATTACCTAAGAACAGATATTAGAGGCAACTGAAGTATAGTATATGAAAAATATACTCTAGGGGCTGGTACAATGGTTCAGTACAATAATCCTCTACCCTGTGGGCCAACATTTCATACGGCTGCCAGTTTATCTTCCGATCCCTGCTCGTGGCTTGGAAAAGTGGAGCATGGCACAAGTTCTTGGGTACCTACAACTATACAGGAAACTTGGAAGAAGCCCCTAGCTCCCAGCTTCGTATCTACTCAGCTCTAGCCATTGAGACCATCTGGGTAGTGAGGACAGAATCTTCTTATGTTATATACAAGACAGAAAAGCTGGAACTCTGCTTCCAACACATTTCTGGTTCGGGCCAAAGTCATGCTTATCAATGGTGTGTTTATGTAACAGAAATTCATTACGCATTTACTATACATTCAACATAATGAAAGCTCCACTTCAAAATGAAATCAGAGAAATCCTTCTGAATTCCCGTAAATCTTGAAAGAATTCACGAAGGGTAGGTGACAGGCATAGCATCTTGGAGCCGAAGCAGATTAATCCAATCTACTACAAGCTGTCTATCATTCCTCTTCACTTGACTTGGTTTTCTAGGCATATGAAGCACCACCCCCCATAGCAGGAACACTGTTTTCCTGGCTCCTGGCTTCAGATTGGTGCAGCACTGGCTGTTGTGCTCACTTAGGGAGTGAATCATAGAACAGAAGATCTTCCCCTCTGTCTCTCCTCCTCTCTGTATATCTGACTTTGTAATGAAAATAAAATAAATCTTAAAAAAAAAATCTGTGGTTAAACAGTTCAAATATTTGTTGACAGAGAGAGCAACTTAGCATTAGCATACTTCATAAAATGCAAGGCTTTTAGAGAGAATCACAAAATAATTCCAAATTCAGAATATATCCTAACTTGAAGCATCTCATACATGATACTATCATATATGTATACAGGTGGAACTTACAAATTTTTAATATGTAGCAATGAAGTTTTATGTCTTGGTCCATGGAAAATTTTCATCTTCCCTTTTTTAAACTCTAATATGGAAATAAAAATGCTTCTGTGTTTTCCTCATGAGCTTATTATGCAGACTAATGACTCATAAACCTCAGCTGGAGCTCATGGGTCCAAAGCTGAACAAACAGGAAAGACCATTAGCCTTATCATGGTTGTCCTCTAGCCATAAATCAGAGCCTTAAGTTGGCATTTAGCATAAGTTATAGAAATATGTTCTCATTCCAGAATTTATATTACCCCCATGTTTTAAAACCATCATCATCAACAACATCAATATCACAGCTAAAATTAGTGGTTGGATAATTCTTCTTGAAGCTTGAAATAAGCAAAAGCAAAGTTTCCCTTGGAAAATGATTATACAAAGGGTAGAAAGAATCATCATATGCGAGTTTTATGAGATACAATCTCTTAGTAAAAAAAAGTAAGATCTAATGAGTTATTCTGCATCACTGCCTGCCAAATCAGATAGCAATATTTTCAGAAGCACATATTCTGAGATATAAGATGAATGTGGTTGCATTAGGAATATTTTAGGAAATCATTCAAATTGTCCAATACTAAAAGTTTATCATTGAACTATATTGAGATTATGTTTCAAAATTGTGCAGGAATAAAATATATCAATAAGAATGATCAATACACTGTTTTCTCAGAGTTGAGCTGAACTTCCAAAAAATCAAACACACAAACACACATTTCATCGGTCGTTAAACATAAGCCTATCTTCAGCAAAAGTTAACTACAAAAGTGGAAGAAAGATCTGAATAACATATACCCCAATCGGCACAATATAACCAATAAGAAATACAAAATATATATGAACGTGATTATGCAATTAAGTAAGGAGATAAGTAATATATACTTTAAAATAGTACACTAAGGAGATGAAGTTGATAATATTTAAGAACTAGAAGTAATATACTAGTGTTTATAAAAGACATTAATCCTTAGGTTTCATAATTCCAATGAATGCTGAAGAGTTTAATTTTACAGAAATATACACCAATAATATTATGATAATATATCACAGATAAAGAGAACAACTTTAGAGCAACCAGAGAAATATGTAGATGACTTACCATAATATGAAAATTGCATGTATAGTTTATTTCTCAATAGTAACAAAAGGGAGTTTAAAAGGGAGCAAAATAGCATCTTAAAAATGCAAGAAAAAAGTTCCTAGTATTGAATGCTATTGAAACTGAGGAGAAAATATATTTTCATTCAATAAGAATCAAAGCAGTGTGAGAGTGCTTACTTGCAAAGACATACTAAAGAAACACGTCTAGGACAACTGAATCTAATCCCCACCAATGCAAGACCATCTTGCATCAGCATTTCAAACACTTGCCAACATCTTGCTCACATTATTGTTTGTTTTACCATCGTCAAAAAATAATTACTTATTTAAAATAAGCAAATATATTTGAAGATAATGAAATAATTTGAAAGGTGTTTGAGAAGCAAACTATGCTCAATAAAATATGTCTTAAATATATGAAAATAGATAAATCTGAATAAATCCAAGCAAATTGAAAGCACAGATTAATAATAATGGTACCTAGTTTGTGACTGAATGAACACAGTAAATCTACAAAACTATATAAGTATACATTGGTGGGAAAGAGGAGAGCAGAATTAAGTATTCTAAGATTCTAACACTGTCTAAGAAGAAGTTAAATAATGAGCTTGAGCTGTGTGGCATCAATACAAAGAGTGAATGAGCTCATCACCTACTGCTCACTCATGAAAGTCTCTCATGATTGTTGTTGCAAATACAATTTAGCACATCCGTTCTGGGAAACAGTATGGGAGTTCATCACAAACTAGAGAATAGAGCTGCCAGATGACCCAACAAACATACCCCTTGGCAGCTACCCAAAGCAAAATAACTCAGTGTGCTGAAGAAAGGTTTACATTCATGCATGCATTGCAGTAATAAAAATCTACACTTTGGAATCAATCTAGATGTATATTGATGGGTCAATGTATAAAGAAAATATGATAGATATGCAAAATGAGATATTGTTTAGTTTTTTAAAAAGAAAGAAATTCTGTATTTTGCAACAATATATATCTAACTAAAGGACATTATGTTAAATGAAATAAGCTAGGCAGAAATGAAAGGCAAATATTGCATATTTTCATTCACGTGTGAAATGCAAAATAAGAAGCTTTGATAGTAGGAGGAGATATAGAAGGATTGGTTAATGGACATCAAATAGCCAGAAACTATATGTTTTGGTATTCTGTAACACATTAGAATGTCTATAGCTGACAATAATTTCTTTTAGATTTCTAATTAGGTAGAGGAGAGGACTGTGAAAATGTAATGAAATGATAAATGAAGTGATGGAGATGCAAATTATACATATTTTATCATTGCACAATATTTACATATGTCAAAATGTTACTCCACTCTATGAATATGCATAGTTAGGGTTAATTTGAAACATTAATTTTTGATAGTGATATTCTAGCTAGGAGTAATGTAATAAAAATACAACTCCACATTATGTAATCAGTGAACACTGTAAAACTTGTGTAATCAAATGTAACAGGTCTGTAACTTATCACAGGATTATCCTATCCAATCCAAGATAAATATAATTAACCACAATGATCATTTAGAGGGTCAATGGCTCCACCATATCTAAACTAAGTAAAAGATCCTACTAGATTATATCTAGATGACAAAAAAATCTAAGAGTGTTGGTTATATTAAGAAAGAAACCTAATGATAATTTGGGAAATAGAATTAAGAAATAAAGATGCCAAGGACAAGCATCTAATTATAGAAAAATGAAATCTGAGAGGCCAATGACAAGGGCACATATGGAAAAATCAACTAAAACTAGCAAGTGAAAAATTCAAGGGAAATGGCTTGGTTAGTGACACAAATTTCAGATTCATTATCATAAAATTTAAAGGCACACGAGAAAGTGAACTCAGCAAACGGCTGAATATAAACTGAGAGTGTCCACAGAACACTGCAATTAAACTTGACAGGGACAACCAGCAAAGGTGGTTAAAAAGAAACAAAAAGTGTCACAAGCCTTTGGAAATCAAAGGGAAATATGTTTCAAAGACTGAGCGATTAATTATTCCAGTGCAGCAGACAGATGAAATGAGAAGACTAGATCTTGTCTATTTAATTAGACAAATAACGATACTTTTTACAGATGTATTTATTTATTTGAAAGTCAGAGTTACAGAGAGAGAAAGACAGAGACAGAATGGTCTTGTATCTGCTGATTCACTCCTCCATGTGGCTGCAAAGACCAGGACTGACCCAGGCTGAAGCCAGCAGCCAGGAGCTTAATCCACGTCTTCAACCTGCGCGGCAGTGACCCAAATACCCAAGTCGTCTTTGGCGGCTTTCAGTTTGGATCAGTCTTCAAACCTGCAGCTGACAATCCAACACCTACAATGCCAGCATCCTAGGTGGGCACTGGTTCACGTCCTGACTGCTCCGCCTCCGATCCAGCTCCCCGCTAGTGGCCTGAGAAAGTCACAGGTGTTCGCGCGAAGAGCAGCCGCCCGGACATGAACAGTGTCCATACAGGACGACGGCATTACAGGCACTGGATTTTACTTTGACAAGCACAACACAAAAGTGATTAGATTGATCAGTTCTAGTAGGTTTGAAGAACTTCTGAAATAAAGATAGAAGAGGAAATATGCTTTGAAAAGATAAAGGGATTCGATTTTATTTACGTATTTATCTTGAAATGTTCATAGAAGTTTTGTGCAAAACCTCTGCAAACCTTCAAGTTCTTGTCGGGCAATGCAGAAAGCGTTAGTGGAAATTACTATTTCTTATAACAGAAACTCATAGAGTAGAATCTATTTTTATGCTTAGCCCAGCTACTTCTCCACCATATCCAAGGAATTCAGGCTATATCCTCTCTTTCGTAACCCCAGTAATTTTTATAAGTTTTGTAACAGACTTGTGTGTTACTAGTGGACAATTCCTAGCTGGGTGATTTATTCATACCCATGGGTCTCAAGCTGAATACACAATTTGTTTTATTACTTTAACTCCCAACCTTACTGAAATATGTTACAGATTCCTGTTAATGCTGCAAAAATATGTTTCAGACCTCCACAAAGACATTTTCAATATTTCAAGCTAATTATTTTCTGTAGTAGATATTCCATTATCATTGAGCTTAAGTCTCTTTTATTGAGTCCCTTATTTTGAATCATAGAACATGATATGATTTATATTTATTACAGGCTTCGGCATTGCACTGAGAAAAGACTTTCCAGAATTCCGAAAGTCTGTCAGAAAAAAAAAAAATACACAGTGGAGCAACGCCCGGTAATATTCAAAACATTCAAAATTCAAAAGGATTCTAGCGTCAAACCCAGGGAAAGAGGAAAACTTCTATCAAGCACTGAAATCCAGTAAGAAAATCTAATGGGAAGCCAGAAGTATGGCATGTCACGTATTTTCATTGATGAAGCGATCTTTTCATTCAAGAAGCTATTGAACATTCTTGACCATTGCAATTGCTTAAAGTCTCCTCTAAACAAGACAAAATCACATTGCCCCTTTCTTGTTCTCTTCTAAATTGCCTGGTTCACTGTTCCTATCCTCTATATTGTTGATTTCATTTTTTAAACAATCCTTAGAACACTTACCGCTTTTGGAATAACTAAGTAGATAGTAGAAAGTCCTCCACATATATTAGTGTACTTGCTGTAATTCATAATTAATATTGATGTGTTATTTTGTTAGCTAAAGCTCATGGCTACAAGCAGTTACTCAGATGTTCCATGTTTTTGATACAGAAATTGTTTGAGGATAACATTCATTTATTATATACGATGTTTTTGGTTGGAATGTGCCTGACATTTTTCTCAATGACTGGACTGTAGTTACAAGTTTATGGAAAGAAAATCACAGAGTGCCCAGCTTAATGGGTCAATTGCCTAATCCTTCTCCTTCAAGTGTTCATGTCCCCTTTACTCTACTTTCCATGTAGCTCCCTGGTTGTGGCCTGGGAAAGCAGCAAAGTGTGGCACAAAGCCTTGGAACCTCCTCAATGTTACATCAACACGTAATATAGGCATCAACTCTTCTGTTAATAAATTGGAAGTAAGACACATTTCAACCATCTACAACCACAGTCTCTGAATCATTCTGTGATTTCTTGTCTAATTCAATCAAAAAGTAAGATGCTTGTATGCATGTGTTAGATTTGTAAGAAATATAACCCTTTATGAGGAATGAAGACCATGTTCTGTTGTTTGATATTTGTGATATCCAATCCTCCAAAGGAGGCATAAATTCAAGAAGTGGCCTATCTGCCTGATACACAGCCAGAGACAGGACATTTGTTTGTTCATGAGAAGGCTGACGGTTTTGTTGACATCTTATTTTACGTGTTGCTTACCTTGTTTTTATCAAGTTGTCTATGTCTAATAACTCCTGCTTTAGTGAATCATTTGAATGAATGTTCTAGGATCTCTGTCTGCTACTTATGGTAATAGTATCCTGATGGAATACAGGATTCCCTGCTGGTAATAGAAGGCACATTATTGTTCTTTCCACCCCTGTTCTAAGACACCATTTCTCTCACAGTTCTCAGATCCTGAGAAAAATTTGATTCCTGTGAACTGATTTTCTATAACCAAGGTGCTGCTCCCTTCTCTTAGTGCTGTTTTCTTCCAGGATGGCAGCACAATGTATACAGGCTCTCATAAATTTGGAGAGTCCTGAGTGATAGAAAGAATGAGATTATACTTTGTGATGGGTTTATACAATGCAGATATTCTCATCAAAATTATGCCAAGTTAGGAATGCTGCCATATCCTGCTGTGTGATTACAGAATTCTCCTCCCCCCTCACACACACACATAAACACGCACACATGCACACACACACATGCACACACGCACTGACCACCACCCTAATTTAGGAAGGATTTGGCAATGGCAGATATTTTGTATGTTTGAAAAGTAAATTCATTGTTCCATTATATCTATAATTTATTATCAGAGCATCTAGAAGAAAAATGATGGTGTTGTAAAGTTCTGAAAAGTGGAAACTACCAGAATTTAAGTCTAGGTCTAATTTATTAATAAGTATCAGTGATACCTGACATTGAAGTGTTAAATGCTATAAGAGCAACAAAAGTATGAGACAAAATCTGAAAGGCAAACGGGAATATTTAAGGTGGAAGATTTCCTTGCAGTATACCAGAGAACTTGATGAAGTATTCTAAACTTCCTGGTAGTAAACACAATATTTTTCTCAAAATCCAGATCATTCCTTAGGTAAAAATATTATGGATTTTATGTTAAAGTTGCAAATGCACATTTGAATAAGTATTATAAATAATGTGTTCTGTGTTTTAAAAAATAATTGAAATGTGAGTTAAGAGCTTTTTAGCTTAAAACTAACATCCTGAGCTAGCAAATGGGAAGTCCGAGGGCATCCTTGGAATTCCAAGCTAAATCGCATACGTTCGTAAGTGCAGGTGCATGTTTAAATATACTGTGAGTTTGTGCTATCATGTTTTTCTTTAATCTTTCTTCACCTTCTTATGAAGATGGGAAACAGAAGGTAATAGGGAGTGGAAAGACTATTCAGTTGCTTAATGATCACCTGACTGGCACAGGTGACTTCAGAGAAAATAAAATTTAAGCTAAGCCAACACCAGTTGAACAAATTTTTGATAGTAAAAGAAAAATTCATATAGTATCTATATCAGAAAGGCTCAATTTCAATAAGGCTCACTGAAATGTGTGTTATACATCACCAAGTTTGCTTAATGCTTACCAAAGGCTTCAAGGAAGGATCGTAGCAGCACAGACTACTTCTTTGGAGCCCTGTCTTCAAAAGAGGCAGGATCCAAAACTACCCCTTTTACCTGACATTTGTTGATTTTAAAGTAGATACATTTTAAGCCATGCTTATACAAACAACTTAAATACAATTCTTAAGCTAGTTACAATCAGAGGAGCCAACTGAGTGAGAACTTTCTTAACATCACACTGTTTCTCCTAGGCATGGGATGAACAAGAGGTAACAGAATTTAAGCATGAAAGGCACAGAATATACCGAAAGACATGTTGCTCTCCTCACATACTGAACAAGTAAATATTTTTAGTTAGCTCACAGGACTGGCATAAGTGGGCAGACTTAGACAAATCAAGAATGAACAACAATCTCAAAAGGCCCTTCAGATATTAAATGCTGAATTATTTGACTTCAACATAATACAAATATAAAAAATAATGATGATGATTAAAACAAACCTAAGAGGAATTATAACTAGATTTTGAATTTACAAATATTTTTAATTCTAGCTTACAACTGAGTTGGCCAACTCTAGATATGAGTTTTAGTTTTTTTAAAAAAAAATTTAATATTTTAAACCTTTTAACATTTTTCATACAAATAGGTACTGCAGGAATTTCCCATAAATAGTCCAAAACATTAATTTTAAAAAGCCTCTTTTAGAATGGAGCAATATTAATACATCTTGATGAGCATATTCAATAAACCCGGAGAAATCTTAAAATATTAGTTTACATTTCTAAAGATTCAATTTGCCATTATTTTATATACTTAGGAAAACTATAATGTTGGCATGCAGTTTTTTTCATGCATTTTATGAATTATAAAGGAATTTTTCTCAGGTCAAAGTCTGTGTTTTGCAGCTTTGGCAAATCCAGCTCAGTCCTGGACACTGCCTGCTACTGGCATTTGGGAAGTAAATCTCCTTTCTGTTTCTCAAAGAATATTTTTTAGAAATTGAAAAAATAAAAGAGGGTGATTTTTCCCCATTGTGTTTATTATTTATTTCATGTGATTTGTGTGGTACAAATTGCACGCATTAGGTTAAAAGCAATCATAAAATTTCTGCATCCTTATCACTCATGAAGTGCTTGATGTAGACATCATAGAGCCAAGGAAATGCAAAGCCCTTGGACTTTCATGCCAACATCTCCAACGGACACAGCAGGATCATCTCTATTAATGACTTGATTTCCATCATTGTAACTAATGTGTCCTCTGTAATAGTACTCTCCTGTCATCCCATTTTTAGATTCATACAAGCAATCATTTCAGAAGATCCTTAACTTACTGTTTCCAGTCATTAATAATGTTGTTACATTGAAGAAATTATTTCCAGTCACTAATAATGCCTTTACATGAAACTATTTCTCTCCATCATACAAGCCATCTCTTTCTGACTCACAGTGCTGCCAGTCATCATCAATCTTCCTTCATGTTCCCCATCTATCTAGTTCCACTGCACAACTGTTAGCATCTCAGGAAGTGAAGAAATACTGCAGTATCTCTCCTCTCAAATGAAATGACAGAGGACTCCCAACAAAACTATTACATATATACTGACAATAGAATACAAGACTTTACACCATTCTCTGTAGCTGCAATGCCATGATACCCTTAAAAAAGCAAAATATTGGACTTGGGATTGTTGCTGAAGGACTATATTATTATAATAATATAGGGGGGAATTGCTGAAGAATGGGGGATAGAGGGAGAATCCCTGTGCATATGGAACTTCACCGTGGAAAAAATGCACACACACACACACACACACACACACATTTAAAGTGTTTAAGAACTATCACGTGGGGTCCAGCTTGGTAGCTAGTGACTAAAGTCCATGTGCCAGGATCCCATATGGCATCGGTTCTAATCCCAGCAGCTCCGCTTCCCATCCAGCTCCCTGCTTGTGGCCTGGAAAAGCAGTCAAGGATGGCCCAAAGCCTTGGGTCCCTGCACCTGCGTAGGAGACCTAGAAGAGGCTCCTGGCTCCTGGCTTCTGATGGGATCAACTCCAGCCATTGTGGCTACTTGGAGAGTGAATCATTGGATGGAAGATCTTTCTCTCTGTCTCTCCTTCTCTCTGTATATCTGACTTTCCAATAAAAATAAATAAATCTTAAAAAAAAACTATCATGTGGTATATACAAATTTTTAATTATTTCAGAGTATTTTGAAATGATTTGGTTCTTTATTTGAATATATTTGAATATCTATGTTTTAAAAGAAATACAGATCTGTATTTCTAAATCCATTTCTGATTTAATACCTACTGCTACATTTACAAAGTCTTGTGTTTGCCATGATAAATATATTATTTGGTTTTAAAGAAACTTTCAGTGGCTTCATACAAACCTCTGCAATTTTGCAGAAATGTATCCTTTTTAGATTAGTATAGAAGCTAACATGATAAAATATATCCTGTTCTCTTAGCTATAAAATATTAGCTAATTGTCAATAATCTAATAAAAGAATTTATATGATTTACATAAAGAAAATACAAAATTTGGTAGTAGCATGCTAAGTAGTATCCCAAGTCCTAAACAAAAACAAGTTGAACAAAATGAATGTCATATCATCCTGTGCTGGAGGATGAAAGAAAAGTTGGAAAATAAGTAAGAAGTATAAATTCAGGGCAGTGATGAATAGTAGAAGCAAAGTTAAAGTAAAGCAAAAAGCAAAAAATGAACAAGCAGGATCTGGGCCAGAAGGCCACTATAAGTTGAAGCTACCTTTGGGGAAAGCACTGACTGATGGGGCAACAACCATATCTGAAAAAAGAAACGAGACACATGAAACACAAAGCATTCCTTGATGATATTATTAATTGTAAAGTTTGCTTTCTCAATGCAGGCAATTAATTTTCACAATAATAAATTGATACATGAACTTAATAACCCTTTACAAACACACTCTTTTCTAAAACACTTGAAAGTTTATAAGAAAGAATATAAAATGAAAGAAATAACAAAACACTGGTAATAGGCAACATAATTTTCAGAACAAGAAGGGTGACTATTTGAACAGTTATCTGTTCAGAGTTAATATACAGTGCTGCAAAGAAAATAATGGTACTGACAAAAGTAACATGAATATTAATAAACAGAACAGATAAAATAATAAACTATATGAGTCACATGACAAAGTAACATTACAATACATTTTGTTTAGAAAATTGGATAAATATTTAAAATAAAAGGATATATTGATTCCTCTTCAAATCTTGAAGCACAATTAATTCTGGTAAATTTAAACGTTAAGTCTTGCACAAAAACACTGAAACAATTAGAAAAGATAAAATGAAATCCTAAAGTTGATGAATTATAGTTATGAATGAAAATAATGCATTGGTGAAACACAAGACAGAGAAGATGAAAATAATAGTTTGAAACTTGGAAAAAAAATCTGTAATGTTTTTGGTAGACTAGTCAGCAAGAGCCTTAAAATATAAAGGGATTTTAATTATATTTATTCATTTTACTTTGTGAGAGAGAGAATATTGCCATCTGCTGAATCATTCCCCAAATGGCCTAAGCTGTTTCAACCTTCAACTGGAACCCAGCAACACATCCCAGGTCATCCAAATGATGGGATCTAACTTACGCCATCTCACTGTTGTCTCCAGGCATCTACATAAGGCAGGAATGTGGAAAGAAGAGCTGGAGCAAAGACTCAAACCCAGGCACACCGATGAACAACATGGGCAACTTAAGTTTCATCCCAATTACTAGGCAAACAAATTCATTGTCATAAAAGGCAAATAAAATAGAAAAATTACTTCAAATGTATATACCCAAGCCCCCAAATAAATATAATACAAAAATCACATAGAAAAAATATTAAAATATATAAAAATCAAACAAATTATGTATTGTAGGAACTCATGAATTCTACAAAAAGTGCACTGAATTATGGTATAGGCAATTTTTCACTGTTAGCATACTTAATATGTTGCATAATTTGATTTAGGTAAAAAAATAGGGTATCCTACATTTGCTTCTTTTGTGCCTTAGGAATAAAACAAGTGTCAATAAATAGTTCTATGAAGAAAAATAAAACAGAAAACTTAAAATAGCCAATATTGCCATAATACATTATGAATTATGAATACCAATAATAGTTAAACCAGTACTGATAATGTGAAGAGTTACAACATTTTTAAAGAGCAATTTAACTCTCTTCATATGAAGATGAAGTGATGTGATGTGAAGGATGTTTATTAATCTTTCCTTGACCTTGCAAATAATACTTTCAAAAATTTATTACATGGAAAATACAAAGAAAAAATCGTAAATATGTAATTATGAATGGTTAATACTTGGCTCTGGTTTATGCTATTGTGTAACTGTTGTCTTTTTACTTTTTAATATTTGAACGTTGTGGTTAGTAGTGAATTAATCTGTGATAACAAAGTGCACTGAAAAGAATGAAGGAGGAGGATTTAGTAGAGAGGGAGGGAGGAAGGAAAAATCTCAGAATTGTACCTAGGAAATACATGAAATATGTTCCATTTACGTTATTAAAAAGTTTTCATTTTCAAAAAAGAATTGTTAACACAGGTGTAGTGTGGTGGCCCAGCCAAGCCACTGACCACAATGCTGGAATCCCACATGAGCAGAAATTTCAGTCTTGCATCTGTACTTCAGATTGAGCTGGAGGAAGCAGAAGCTGACCCAAGCTCTTGGCCCCTCTCAACCACATGGGAGACCCAGATGGAATGGCTTGCTCTTGGCGTCGGCCTGAACATCTGAAGAGCGTACCAGTTGATGCACAATAGCTCACTCTCTCACGCTCCCTCTTTCTCGGTCTCTCTATTACTTTCTTTTTTATCTCTACCCAATAAATAAATTCGCTAGGCACAGTGGCCTAGCAGATAAAGTCCTCACCTTAAAAGCACCCAGATCCCATATGGGCGCCGGTTCTAATCCCAGCAGCCCCACTTCCCAACCTGCTCCCTGTGTGTGGCCTGGGAAAGCAGTCGAGGATGGCCCAAAGCCTTGGGGCCCTGCACCCATGTGGAAGACCCAGAAGAGCTCCTGGCTCCTGGCTTTGGATCAGCGCAGTACTGGCAACTGTGCTCACTTGGGGAGTGAATCATCGGACGGAAGATCTTTCTCTCTGTCTCTCCTTCTCTCTGTATATCTAACTTTGCAATAAAAATAAATAAATCGTTAAAAAAAAGAATCAACAGATTTCTTTTAACGTATACAATGTATTATTGTTTTAAAAATGAAATAGGAATATAAATGAACAGACACATGATGAACAATTACATAGTTGAAAATTAAAATGGATGATTTACTGCTATGATACAATACATAGCACAAATTGATATAAAAGAAAGGAAATTATCTATTGAAACAATTTTGTGCAGTTTATTACAAATGTAAATGAAGTCCAACTATTTTACGCATGCTGAAATCAAGGAAATTAGGTTTTTAAAGCATGAAAGATTTATTGCTCCTTGTTAGAGTAAAACTTCCACATCTTAACACACATCCCCAGGTATTTTTCTTTTAAGAGATATATTTAAAATGTGTTACTGTAGAATGTCGATGATAGCATCCTCTGATTATATACAATAAGAGCCTGAAAGTGAAAGCTTTCCTAAAGTAGTCAACTGTATCATTTTATACGTTGAAATTACACTTAAGGATTTAAGTTACCACAAAGAGCTCATCTAAATTCAAGCACCAGAAGTTCTCATGTCATCAAGAAAGATTCAGAGAATAGGGATGAGTTTGGAAGAAAGATACGTATTGTAAAATAATCTGCATTGATTCACTATGGCTCTGTGGCTCCCTCATTCATATTGATTATATTAGTGAGACTGGATTTTTAAGAAAATCTTACATGACCTCAGTAAGTTGTGGCATGTGCATTTAAGTGTATGGTGGATTTCTTTATACCTTTACTGTTCTGGAACTATCAACATCAAACATGGAATATGTGCATCTATCCCATAGAAACTCCGAGAAGATCCTTAGTTGACACATTGAAAATGCCATCACACTGCATTCTCTTCTACATTGCTTCCAACGTGAAGTAGTCGTTAATCTTCCTTTACACATGAAGACCATGTGTATGTGATGACGATTTTGTATCCTTGCTTTTGTCTGCAAAAACTAAACCACATTTAGCTTTTTTTTTTTTACTTTTTATATGAAGTTTCTTGATGAGGGTAATACTGAGTTTATCATACTTAAAATTCACTGGGTTCTTGAATATTCAATCTTTTAAGCAAAATTTATGTTTTCTGAAGCTGATACTTTAATTTTTAAATCATTTTTCTCTATATTTCTTTACTGATGCTCCTGTTGTGCATGTATTAGTGTGCTTAATGCCATTATTTATTTTTCTGAGATTCTATTCATTATCATTTGTTCTGTGTGTTCTTCACATAGCACAATTCCCATTAATATGTATCATTAGTTATTTTGAAGTATTTGTTTGGTTGAGTTTGGCATCCACATCTTTAAACAGGCAATTTTGTTTTGTTTTTGCCTTTTATTTCCCCTGTGTATGCATCACACTTTATTGCTTTTTTGCTTGCTTTATAATTTGTTTTTTGGCAAAAATAGTCAATATTTTGGATAATATATTGTGAGACTTAGTACCACTAGGCTTGTTTTTCTTGGTTTCTGCTTTTTTCTTATGCATATATATGTACATATATAGTAGTGAAATTGAGAAAGGTAAGATATAAAGCTTCTACTAACTAGAAAATTGATGGCACAGCACTCAGAGGACAAACGCCTCAGATCCAGCAAACTACTTACTGGTCTATGACCCAGTCTGGGGTTCTGATGCCCAAGGGAAAGGAAAGCTGTGTCCCAGCTCCAGCAAGAACAGAGAAATTCAAATTCCTCTGACATTTTTGTCTTCTCTGAGCCTCAGGAGATGGGATGATTCCTGTCAACACTGAGAATAAATCTTTCCCACTTAATTTGCTCACACCACAGTCCCCTTTCCCCAGGAATAGACCTCAAGACACACCCAGAAATAGCCTTGCTGGTTCTCCAGGTAACCCTTCATCTAGGGCATGCTGACATGTAGCATTAGCAATCAAAGAATATCATCTTAAAACAAGAAGTCAGGGTCTAGTATAGCACTCCTTCCCAGGCATTGTTAGAGGATAAGCACAGAAGAAATCAAGGGCAAATCTGTCAAATCTCATTCCTCTTTGAAAGTCTGAGACTCCCAAGTGCTACAACTATGTTTTATTAACCTGAGCATTACAGAGGGTAGTACATGGAAGGGCTTCAGAAACGTTGGGGAGGAATCGTTCCACAATTGCATGCATTTATATGCAAATGAATACATGGTTGAATTGACTCATGCATAAATGAATAAATAAATGAAAATAATTAAAAGCTCAGACCAATAGACTGTCAACATACTGGAATTTGATTAGCATATGTAAAGGGAGTCTAGTGAGAATAAAGCAAAGCTTTTCTATGTCTAAGAGGAAATGGAGAATTATACAACTTAATAGCTACTTGCAGTTTCAAACACAGAAACATAAAGACATACACGAAAAAGTGTCAAGTTCAGTAATAATGATCCAATTTTCAATACTGTGGTAATTGCCTGTAGCATAGTAAAAGTCTCCTGCACAAGGCGCACACAGAGGGTAGATACAAGGGGACTTAGCTCAGGAAGCCACACTAAAGAACTCTGGTGCCAGAGACTGTACATTTCCTGACAGTTCTCTCTCTCTTCTCTACATCTTTGAATCGTATTACCCACAGTTAGCAGTAGCTCGGTACTGAGCTATATTTCTTTTGGGTCAATACTCAAGGACTGCAATGAAAATTACAAATTATTTTTAAGACTGGAAAACTGATTTGTTCAAGGGCATAGTTAAATAAATACTAGAATCAATGTTTCAACTGAAAATTTAATTCTTTTAAAGTTTATAAAATCATGAAGGCACTATCATCTGAATCATCTTTCAAAAATGCATGATATGTATCAAAGACAGTAACAAACTTTAAGAATAACTCTTTCTTGGAAGTGAATGTATAGATGATTTCCTTTGTTCTTTCCAAAAACATTATCCAAATGGTTTATATAGATAGCATGAAAAATATTGATATTTGCTTCTATTTTTAAAACTGAATTTTATAAGCCTATTCAATTATTAGTAAATTCAACTACTGATGATACAAGTCAGATTTTGATGGAAAATCTGACTAATTCTTTAGAAATTCTTTTAAAGTATGTATGTGTATCGTTATATATAAGTATCTGTGTGTTCAGCTAACTTTTTTTTTTTTTAAAGGAATTGACTATCATACCATGGCAGAATGACATTACTACTGATCTTATTAAATTCACTGTTTCAGGCAAGAATTAGTTTTGAACAGATTGATCATGAAGTGGGTTCTTTCCAGGTAGTTGTTAAATGAATGAAAGAAGGAAAGAAAGATGAAGCATTGAGATATTCACTTTCAGAAAGCATCCTGACAGTTAATTTTTGAACTGTCTGTTGCCCTTTCCTACAGGTAAGGCAGATAATATCTGCATATTCAATTATACTTGTATGTGTATTTATCAATATATTTTATTTTTGATTGATAAAATAAAAAGACATACATATTTATGGGAAGCCAAGTGATTTTTCAATACAAATATCATTATATGACATCCAAAATCAATGACCTATCTCGTTAAACATTTACCATTTATTAATGATGAAAACATTTAAAATCCTTTCTCCAAACTTTGGAAGTTGTTAAGAACATGATAAATTCATAAAATTACCTTACCAACTAATAAATGTATATATTATTATAATTTCAGGAGATAAAAAGTGATGAAAGGGGGTGAAGTTCTTGTACTAAACACCAAGTCTCCATGAGATCTTTGGAAATTCATTTCAACTCCGAATCTGAGTTTTCATTATATATAATTAGCAATTAACCGAAGAGCCTCTGAATTTCCTATCATCTTCGTGTAATGTGTTTCATGAATCTGTCCTCTGTAGAATATTTATGACTGGCAATTTTTTCTAGCAAAATATCAGTACAGATACTCTAAAACAAAAGTTTCCTAAATATGTTTTATTTTGCACTTCAGAAATGTTGAAAAGGAAGAAAATAAAAGCCATACGTTTCAATTATGTCATTTTATGTATGTATAAATTCACTTAATTACTAAGATTAAACATGGATCTATGTTTATAAGTGATGATTATCTTTATAATCTTTACTGTTACACTCAACATTAATAAATCTTTCTTACACTTGGAAATATTCAGTAAAGGCTGAATGAATAAAATGGAGCAGCACACGGTAGAAGAAGATAAAATAATATGAAATGGGAGGAGCTAAATTCCTTAAAATGAAATGAAATGAATGACATATTATCAAGAGGCAGTTCATCTCCTTTGTCTCTTGTGCATCTGAACTGGATCTCCACTTCAGGCATCTGCTGCAGAGCAGGATGAGCATTCATTTTAAATCGAGGAAGGAGAAGGAAACTCATTTCGGAGAGAATGGTTGAATTGAAAAGCAATGAATTGATGAGGAGGGTCAGTTTTTCAAAGATCATGTAGAGGATTAATCCAAGAAAAGACAGCAGGAAGTTAATGTGGAGAATGTATTGAACAGAAGATTAATGCCTGCAGTTGAACCAGTGCCTTAGTTGCCAAGAAAGTGGGGTTCACACCATTTGAGAGAGCGTTGGAGAATGGCAACAGGACCAAGTCCTGGAATACATTGTTGGCTGTGAAAGGAGTATAGGTATTTTTCTAGTACAAAGAGAAAGGCATTTAAGTAGTTTGATACAATCTGATTTGTGAAAGGGTAGCTAAGAACCTTGTGTGGAAAATATATTACAAACATGTTTGAGTCTAGGTCAACAAGAATACCCAGGCTAACACAATGCTCCTAATGATGGATAATAGAACCTTGGTCAGAATATGATGAAGAATGTATATGTGACATGGTAGATGACCGATGTGAGTTAGAAGCTATGCGCCAAGGTTTTGTTCAAGTTTAAAAATAGGAAACCTCTGGAGAATTTGGCATGCTCATAGAAATAATCAGAGGAAAAAAATGATGCAGAAAACAGTGAGTCTAGCCAAAAGAATCAGTTCTTCTGATTAATGTCCCTTTTGACCACAACACAGCCACCACAGTCTCAGAATTGAAAATGTGTCTACTAAAACATTATCAGAACACAACAGAACTACTGCCTCAGAATAAGAACCAGAAGCATCTTGGAAGCCAGGGGAATTGCTGGACTTCAAAGTTGAAAGGAGAACAGAGAACTGCATGAGATAGTGTCGGTAAGAAGGCAAAAACCTCAGCCTGTCTGCACAGTTCTTGGAATTATTGCCACAGTATCAGCCAACGCTAAGCGAGCCGCCAAACAATCGTATTTTAAATGATCCCAGGGAGAATAGTTCAACCCATTTACTTCTGAGGTAAGAAACTTCTGGCCACTCTACTAATGTTTGGTCATCAGTTCAGCTCTATCTGGCACAAATAAACTCATTTCATTTCCTTCCTCCCATCAACAGAGAAACTGAGATCTACACAATGCAAGCAGGCGCTCCCTAGATTAACATAAAGCAATCAACTCGGAATAAACAACAGAAAATCCAATCAAAGAAAAGCAGTAATTATGAAACAAAGTTTAAACCATGTCTAAACCAAACAGTGTCATTGATAGAAGGCACAGTGAACTGAAATGTGCGTGAACCTACCACCGGACTAGTATCTCTGGATCCCATTGATTCGAAGATCATTTTAGAAAAAAAGACAGATTATTTATATTTGCCTAAAAGCACTTTCCAAACTTTTCTGCGTTTGCATGACTCAAACATTAGCCTTTCAAGAGCACCGAATGGGTCCTGTGGCATTAAATATCCCTTTCACATAAGCACAATGCATCACTTTAAGTGAGTGACATCCTGGAGTGAAATTTTAAAAAAAAAGTTGCCTACAATGACTTTGGAACATCCATATATTGCTTGAGCTGTCCCCATATCCCTGTTATTTTATTTCTTGATGTGTGAGGCACATCATACAAGAGTAATTACCACTACAAGTTATTTGCCCTCCAGTGTCCTCTAGCTATAAACTATTTTATGTATCCAATTCACTGAAACTGTCATTGTCTCTTTGATGAATGATTACATTGTAAAAGAGGTTATTATTAGACATTTGCCAAACCAGCATTTCATATGTGCAACCATGACTGCATACAGAGACTGATATTTCATGGAAATAATTTGGAGCAGAGACATGACTCAAAGTGAGTGAACACATCTTAGAAACGAGTATCTCTTTTTCTCTCACCTTGAACTGAACATCAATGGTAGCTCCAACTACAAAGAGGGAGGTGGCTTGAAGTTACCGTTTGGTCCCTACCAAAGATAACGTCATTTTTGCTGTACACATGACTTAGCTTCCTAATAGCCAGACTCCAAACCCTCATTTCCATATTGCCCCATACAACCAACCTTCCAAAGCTGTATGGCTTCCCCAGCAGTCACAGGGTTCCCTTGAGCTCAGTTATGCTCCAGTAGACATAAAGCAATGCTTGCTGGGGAATTTCTATGAAAGAGTTTAGCTTTTTAGGAATGTAAAGACTCTCATATCCAGATTTTCTCACATTATAAATCATCCCATCAATCCAATCAAAACTAAAATCTTATACAGAGAAGAGTGTTCAAAAAGAACTACAATTAAATCTTAGCTATGCCACATTTGATCTTGTTTACTTTGAACACGTATCTCAATCATTAAACATTTCAATATTTATCACTGAATTATTATTTTCCTCATTGAGATTTGCATTGGTTTTATTTTCAACATGATACTATTTTAACTATGGTAAGAAGTTATATAATACATTCCCCAATATTGAGCCAACTTCACATTTCCTTCTGTCTTTAAGACTTCTTTTTATTTGAAAGGCAGGTTTTTGCAGAGAGGAGAGACAAAGATCTTCCATCTGCTGGTTAACTCCCCAGTGGCCTCAAAGCCTGAAGATTAGCACATTGGAAGTCAGGAGCCAGGAACTTCTGCAGGTCTCCTACATGGATGTAGGGACTCAAGGACTGGAGCCATCCTCTGCTGATTTCCCAAGCCATAAGCAGGGAGTTGGATCAGGAGCTGAGAGGCTGGTACAGGAACCAGTGTCCACATGGGATGCGGATTCCACAAGCAGATGATTAGTTTGCTATGCCACCTCACTGGCTCCCAACCTCATGTTTCTCAAAGAAAGTTTATGGGTTTGGATTATGCCATTTCTTTTATTTTCTATTTACATTCTTTTATTTATTTTTAATTTGAAAAGGCTTTATTTTATAGGACACAAAATGGAGAGGGCGGTAAAGCAACAATGGGGTCCAGCCTGTTTAGGCACAAGGTGGTCTGCTGTAAACCAGGCTTCATTGCCTGTGCGCAGCAGGAAGTCTCTCAAACAGTATGTTGGGGGAGGTGCACAATGCTACAGGAACTCACATAAGGTGGGTGGGGAATATGCAGAGAGGCTCCTTGGTGAAGGTAACAGTGTCTTAGCAGTTACAGATGTCCCCAGGTGCTGGGCTTTCTGGAGCAGTAAGCATTCCACTAGCCTTTAACTCTCTGTAGTCAGTTAATCAGGCCTGGGGTTTCAGGCTCAGTGTTCCAACAAACCCAGCATTTTAACACATTTATGGAAAGAGGGAATAAAAACAAAACAAAGCAAAACAAAACAAAACCTGTTGGCATTACATAGGCCAGAGTCATAGGGGAAGGAGAGACCAGGACTGGGGATACCAACCGTCTCCATGGTGAGAGCAAATTCAGGTAGGTTGAACCTTTCTTCCTCTCAGTGCTGCCATCACCAGGGACGTGGCTAGAATTGAATGTCTGTAAGCAGGATATTGTTGGCACAGGTCTAAGGGAGAGTTCTGGACCATTGAATGAATAAATAATTTTATAAGCTAAAGGGTACAATAACCCTAAATAAACAAGGAGAAAAGTTAAAAGAAGTGAGTGGGCACACAAGCCTTTTGGAACACAATTATTGGCAAATTCTATCAGTCTTACTTTCAGAGAAGAAACTTTGTTTTATTGGGACTAGATAATCCTTCTTAGAAATTTATCACTAGATTTCACTTCTTTATACAGGGGTCTCCAAAAAGTTTGGAAAATGTTTATTATGAGCAAACCTTCTTCTTTGCAACAAAATAAACTCATCTCAATCTGTCATATCTAAACAGAACCTAGTTTGAGGCACTAAAAGGGATTTAGACAACAAGTTGGAAATAGTCCCATTGGGACAGAATGACTTTTACTAAAAGGAAATCAAGATAAAACATCAAGTTGATGGTGACGCATGGGTGGAAGAACACTGAAAACATGCGGGCTTTAGAAAATTGACACATACAATGACCCAAAGAAATCATCAGTTTATCAGTTGATAATTCATTTTAAGGAAGTAGGAAACCAGGGAAACTCAGTAAACAATAAATAGAGAACCTGGGCAGTCATGATGACTGTTTTTAAGCATAGAATAAAACCTAAGGAAAAAAAAAGAATTAATTTGGAGGTCAGCAATGTTAAGCACTGTTCAAATATTAACTCTTTTAATGTAAAAATTTATTTATTTATTAAAAAAGTAGATTTTACGAGAGGAGGAGAGACAGAGAAAGAGGTCTTGTATTCATTGGTTCACTCCCCAAATGGCCGCAATAGCCAGAGCTGATCTAATCCAAAGCCAGGAGCTACTTTCCAGCATCCCAAGCATGTGCAGGAGCCTAAGCAATGAGCTATCCTTCATGACTTTCCCATCCCACAGGCATGGAGCTGGATGGGAAGTGGAGCAACCCAGACACAAACTTGGAGCCCATGTAGGATGCTGGCATTGCGAGCAGAGGATTAGTGTGCCTAAGTCACCATATCAGCCCCCGAAAATCAAATCTTGAACTAAATATACTGTAGATGTTAAAAGACTTGAATTCACTGCTCTCTGATTATTTTCCCAGCTTATCATCTTTATGTGCTAAGGTGATTCTAACTAGGAACTATCATTGCCACCACATTTCCCATACAGGGTAATCTCAGAAATTAGAAACAAAGAAAATAACCTAAGAACAAAATCGGTATTTTTTGAAACTTGACTGTTAGCCAATTGTCTTTAATGAACAAGGTTACCAAAATTGCAATTAGAGTCTCTCCATCTCCAATATTTGAAAAAATAATCATACAGATGAGCAGCATGTTATACCTATTCTCCTTGACAATATCAAGTGTGATATTTAAAGAAACATCTGATTACTGAGAAACATTAGAAGAAATGCAATATACATTCTGATTTTGAAACTACGAAGTCTAAAATAAAATTTTCAGAGAAGAAATGGTTTAAAGAACTTATAGGAAATAGAGTTGAGGACCTTAGGCATAAAGAAGTGGAAAAAGTGATATTTGTGATAATAAAATGATGAAAAGCGTGGCTGTGGCTCAGAAATTTGACATTTTTTTCTAATCTATTCTAGGCTCTTGAATTCATGATGGCTCTTTTACAGTCGGGTAATATGTTGGAAACACTAAAAGTCTAGCAACAAAGATGAAAATATAACTCAAATGCTTCACAGCATCTTTATATTTTCTGAAGTTTGGGAATTTAACTTAGCAAGCAACTTCCCAGGTTGGTAGCATGGGAGTAATCATATCAGCAATTACAAAATTAAAAAGTGAACTTATTACAGCTATCTAGCAATGGAATGGACAGTTTTTGATTACTGTAGCCTGTTACCATAGCTCAATAAGACGACTCCATCAGCCTTCTATAGCAGTGACTGTCAATGCCCTTCACAATAGCCATTCCTGGGCTATTTCTTAGTATTATTTACACACTTTGCTTTAAATGAAGTGGGAAAGTCATGGAAAGAACTTCCATTTGCTGACTCACTTTTCACAACAGTCAGGGCTGGGTCAGAAGGAAGCTAAGGTCCTGGCATTACTTCCTGGACTTGATTGTCAATGGTAGGGGACCAATCCCTTGAGTGATCATCCAATGCCCCCTGATATGCATTAACTAACCAGAAGCTTGATTGGAAGGGACTGGAACTCAAACTGACATGCCAGTGTAGAACCTGGCCAGCCCAAGCTGATCCACCAAACCATCACCCATCTGTTTTCAAATGAAAGCAATTATGTATTCATTGTAGCTACCCAGATAAAGACCCAAAGTCCTTGGGTTTTCTTAAGCAGCACCATCTCTTGGGTATTAATATTCACATTTCTATCCAATGTGGTATAGACACGAAGTTGTTAGCACAGATTCCAGTTTATGAGTCAAAGACACAGGTTAAAGATGACAGAGAAAAAGATGAATAGGGAACTTAATCCTTTCTAGGAAATTTCCTTTTTTTCCAGGTAGTCTTATAACTAGGAGAACTTGCAGGTAATAAGACTATGTGTTCCAAGTTTACACTTGAAAACGTAGCATACATCACAGTTCTGTCAATACGTATTCCATTGGTGAATTCATTACACGTTCCCTCATTTCATTGATAATGTGCCCATGTTCTCTGCTGCATTGTGGGCTTGCTTACTCTCTCTCTCTCTCTCTCTCTCTCTCTGAAAGTGAGTTAAAAGAAAGAAAGTGAAATAGAAACAGAGCTTCTATCTGCTGATTCACTCCCCAGATGGCTGCAAGGACCATGCCTGGGCCAACCCAAAACCAGGAGTCAGGAGCTGCTTCAAATCTCCTCCATGGGTGACAGGGGCCCAAACACTTAGGCCATCTCTGCAGCTTTTCTGAGACCATTATGTGGGAGTTGGACTGGAAGTAAAGCAGCTGGGACATAAGCCAACCACCACATGGTATGCCCGAGTCACAGGAGGCAGTGTTTCCATTTTGCCACAATGCCGCCCCTACTTATCTCTTTCTCATCTGATGACAGCACCCTCGATGCTCTCCAGTGGGAATATGAAGTTCAGTTGCCACTAGTGGCCCTCTAGAAATTGTATCCCCTTTGAGATTTTAGTGGTATTTGCAGCTTAGACTGTGTGCATAAATTAGCTTCCAACATTTATGTTAAAGGCTTTACGATGTGTGTGACACAAGCAATGCTTAGCACGTCTCCCTTTCAGCAGATCCATATGAAAATGCAAATTGCTAATGTTCTTGAAGTCATGAAAATTAAAGCATGCTTTGAATCGGTTTTAGCGAACATTTCATAATTCAGATAGTTTGAAGCATTCTCACTCACATGAAGAGTTCCAAGGTTCTTTTTTTTTTTTCAATAGTATGACACTGTCAATGCTTATTTCTCCTAGTCTCCTAATTCTAAGGTTTGTTTTTATTTTTGTTTTATTTTGTACCACTTCAAAAGCCATTCTCTACAATGTAACTTTTACTGTGCAATGTTGTTGATGCTAGCATAACCTAGCTGGCTCCAAATCAACCTCAGTGACATTTTAGAGATGTCCAAACTCTTAAGATTAAAAATCCTGAGATACCTCTCTAACTTTAGAGATTGTGAATCTTTGTGGTTCTCAGCTTTATTTCTGTCTTCCAACATAAACTTTTGTTTACATGGGTATATTTTTATATCTGAAATCTGTTATATCGCTGATATTTATTTTTTTAAAGATTGATTTATTTTTTAAGATTTATTTATTTATTATTGGAAAGGCAGATATACAGACAGGAGGAGAGACAGAGAGGAAGATCTCCCATCTGATGATTCACTCCCCAGCTGAGCCACAATGGCCGGTGCTGTGGTGGTACAAAGCCAGGAGCCAGGAACTTCCTCCAGGTCTCCCACACTGATGCAGGGTCCCAAGGCCTTGGGCCGTCCTGGACTGCTTTCCCAGACCACAAGCAGGGAGTTGGATGGGAAGTGGAGCTTCTGGGATTAGAATTGGCACCCCTATGGGATCCCAGGGCATTTAAGGTGGGGACTTAAGCCGCTAGGCCACCACTCTGGGCCCTATATTGCTGATATTTAAGTACAATTTTAATGCGGCATACCTATCCTTAACAACCTTTCTTTCAGAATGGGTCTGAATGTATGGTCTCCACAGTGTTGGTAAGAATACTACACATAACTTCCGTTCAGTGTTGGTAATCATTTTGTATAATACTTAGAGGTATAAGATTATGATTTTCCTATAATTTCTAAAACTCTCTTGACCTCTTCCTTATAAACTTATACAGGCAGTCGACAACCGGTCCCCAACATGTCAATATTTCAAACAGAAAGATGAAAATTGAGTGAAAGGAGCAAACATCAAAAGTTCTCTCTCTCTACTTCATTTCTATCATGGGATAGAATCATGGGATTCTTGGCTGGAAGAGGCTGAGAGTTAACATTCAGTTTCCCCATCCTTACAGTACTAGAATGCAGGCAAGCAGGAAGTTGGATAGGCATGTCGAGTAAGTCACCCTAAGTATGTGCCACTTTGCTTTTCTGACTTCATTTCTGATCTCATTTTACAACTGTCCCTTATTTATCATTTTAAGTAGCTGCAAATCCACAAGCAGGAAGTCAGCTGAATAATATACTATTCTTAAAATGTGGACAATTCTAAATTTGATAGAAAAGGATGTGTGAGTCAGATGGTAGGGCTGACCTGAATGGTGGAATAATAGTTGCAATAAATCCTAATCCAGGAACTGGGGTCATGTACCTAGATGAATTTCATTATGTCTTTGCTCTAGTATTTGCTATTTGCCTAAAATTTCTATTTTTTGAATCACAGTGTCTGCTGTAGTCACTTACCCCTATTCCTGTCTCAACTTTGCAGGTCAGTTTTGGGCAGATAAGTTCTCCCTTAAGTTCAAAGTTCTTCCAGTTAGGAATAATCACACTGAAGAACTAGTAGAGTCAAAGAATTGTGGCTGTGGAACTTTGTTAATATTGGGTATAGATTTGAAGGATGGTTTAAACGGTCCTTTGTAGAGAGTGAGTGACTTTTGCATATGGAAAAAAAATATTTCATTGAAGGTGTAATATGAAATGTGACAGATTCTGTGTTCCAGAGAAGGCCACACCAATGTTTCTCATCATTCAAACAATTCTGCAGTATGATTTACTAATTGACTGTAAACAATGGAGTCCATCCCCTTGAATCTTGTCACATGTAGTCATTATATATGTGTGTGTGTATACACATATTGTATATGTTTTTATACATATTATATATGTGTATACATAAATGTGTTTATATATATATATATATATATATATATATATATATATATATAGTATATGTATGATTAGTTCAAAGCTGAAGGTAGGCCCCTTCTGACAGCACATCAACTGTCAGCCATATTCATGACTCCTCTTATATATCCAAGCCAACTTAGCCCAAGACTCCCTTGACCAACATAATACTGAAGATACTACTTGTCAGACAAAGCATAGCTTTGTTGAGCTGAGGCTCCTTAAAGAGATATGATGAAGTTCTAATCCCTCGAAATGTGACTTTATTTGGGTATAGGTCCCATATATCCAAACAAAGTAATAAATCATAATGAATTCATCATGTGGTCCCTAATCCAATATAATTGACATACCCATAAAAAGAGGAGATATAGTCAGAAACATACATGTGTAGAGAAAATGCCATGTGAACATGAATGGTAGAAGTGATATAGCTCACAAGATAAAAAGTGCCTCTGGCCAACAGAAGCCAGGAGGATACACCTTCAAAGAGACCATGGTGTGTGACAACTTTGTTTAGTAGTTACAGTTCACAAATGTGTGGCAATAAATATCTGTTGCTTTAAGCCACCCAATGTATGTTCAGATGTTACAGTTAGCCCTAAGAAATTAATGCAAGCCCTATTAACATGGTAGCTTCTGTGTTCTGCCTCGTAGTATGCTTACTTGAGACTGTGCCTCTCAGAACCACGCCAATTAAGTTGAAACATCCAAGCCATACGGAGAAGCCACATGTAGGCATTATTTAAGAACTGTCAGTTAAAAGCTGCGTTAAAACTCCTCTCTGACAGTGCATCAACTGCCAGTCATGTGCAGAAGCCTTTGGCTATCCAGAGCAGTCGAATCTTCAGAAAACTATGGTCATGACCTGACAGCAGTAGCATGAGAGATTTCAAAGAAAAATTGCCAACCAAGCCTAATAAAGCCACAGATTTCTGAGATATAATAATAACAAGAATTATTGAGGCCACTGAGCCTTGAGGTACTGTTTTACACAAGAAAAAAAAACTGATAATGAAAATCGTAAGCTTGACATTGAACTTCTAACATGTTACAAACTGTGGCTTAAAACTGAAAGCTGCATGTTTAAATGTGTGGGTGCTCTTGTTTGTTAAGACGAAGTATTTTATGTTCCAAAAGGCATCGTGAAGAACAGTGTCATCTAGTTTTTAATCAGAGACATTTCAACCAGGATTTTCAGCCATTAGAATTCAAGTTGTTTTTCGAATCCCAAATGTTGAAGGGAGGCTGACCTGAATAAATTAAATAACTGAAAAACAGAGCAGTATTAATGACGGCCCAATCATTTCTTCGGCATGGAATTGTGCTGCAGTGTCTATAAAAGTAATCTAGCGTGAATGTACTTGTCATGAAACTGTCCTTCATCACGTCACCATCTCACTAAAACTGAAAGGATGAAACTCAGGACATACCTTTCTTGCTAATCTGGTGAAAGGATCTTCTTTCCTTTCCTTAACCAGATTCTTTATAAGCTTTACTAGCTAATTGCCACACGCATCACCCTGCCCTACTAGGTTTGCTCAGCTCAAATCTTTTTTTTTTTTGACTGAAATTATATCATATGCAATAATGCAATTACATCATATGCAATAATGCAAATTTCCATACACATCTGTAATGGATTCTTGGTCAACCATTGATACCTGGTCAGCTGAGTTATCATTGCTTATGCTCTTAGGGGAAAATGAAGAAAGCAATAATGCTGACTTTAAAAAGTATGATAAAAATGATTCATAAAAAGCATAGTCCATTTTAACTCAGGGAATCATCTCAATCTACACTATAATTTTGTTTCCCATCATTGTTTTTTGTAATATGTCGATTTCAGGGACATTGAAAGAACTGTTTTCTCTGTCTCCTATACTGATTTTTAAAAATAATACTATAGATGCTACAGCTGTGATTTCACATTTTTTGGCAAAAATTATAGAACTTTAAGACCTATGATGTTATTTGTTTAAAAACATAAAGTGATCTTGCCTGTATTGCTCTGTTTCTGGTATGCCATGATAATGCTTCTGATATGAATATTCTGCCTTTGCCGATTTCTGAGTGCTCAGAAACACTGAACACCGCAACACTGAATCACTAGAGTAAAATTTCAGCATAGTCTCTTCTTCGTTTCACCAAAATGAATCTCACCATTTATTTCAACAATAATTAGTAACATCACCAATTTGGTGAATTTCATGAGTTTCACATGAATTTTCATCATTGATTCATAGTTCCAAATTCACCTATTACAGGTTCTTCATATTTAGAATCTTAAAGACCTAATTGATTTGGGTATTGCCTGTGCCAGTTTTATAATGCACACTCAGTCCATTTCATAAGTGGATAGCTGATTGAGAGACAGGTTGTGAGAAATTGCCCTCTCTGTAAACATCACTCTTAGTAAAAGAGTAATAGCAAAAGCATCAGCAAAGTCGGCCCTTAAGTATCCTTTGGAATGTACACAAGGCAGATAAAGGAAGCTAGGCGGTGACTAATAGAGGTAAAAGCATCACTCCCAATGGCCTAAAACTGGACACACTCCAGGTTTATACGCATGAGGATGAAAAACAAATGTATCTACATAATGAAACATTGTACAACAGAAAAATAAAAAAATAGACAACTGGTGTGTGTACTCGAGTGAATCACAAAAATATTTCTAGTGAAGAAGTTGGATACTCAATAAATATATAATGTAAAATTATATTTTTATAAGCTTCATAAACAGGGAAAACAACTCAAGTTTGAAAAGACATTTGGAAGACTGTTTCCAAAGTTGAGGCAATTCAGTGAAGCTAATGAAAGATTTTTAATTGTGACAAATCCAAAATCAAAGTGGGAGACATTAGCATAAGCAGAGAGGAAGCACTGTCGAAAGAAGACTATAAAATGAAAAGCAAATGTGATCCAACAGATATAAAAAGAATCCCCAGAGCAACAAATTGATGATTATCACTCCTCTGATGTTCATATGGAACATTCACAAAAGCTGACCTCATAAATTATATTTGAGGAATTTCGGAGCCTGCAAATCAACTGCTTTACAATAAACTCTGCATGAAACTATGTAAAGCATAGCCTTTGAACACAATGCAAATAATCACAACCAACCACCAAAGAATGGTTTTTTATGTATGTAAACAAGTAAGTTAGGCCCAGCAGCATGGCCTAGTGGCTAAAGTCCTCGCCTTCAACGTGCCGGGATACCATATGGGCGCCGGTTCTAGTCCCGGCAGCTCCACTTCCCATCCAGCTCCCTGCTTGTGGCCTGGGAAAGCAGTTGAGGACAGCCCAATGCATTGGGACCCTGCACCCGCGTGGGAGACCCGGAAGAGGTTCCAGGTTCCCGGCTTTGGATCGGCGTGCACCAGCCCGTTGCGGCTCATTTGGGGAGTGAATCATTGGACGGAAGATCTTCCTCTCTGTCTCTCCTCCTCTGTGTATATCTGACTGTAATAAAATGAATAAATCTTAAAAAAAAAAACAAGTAAGTTGATAAGCAGGAAGATACGTACATTCATTTAGATCTCATTCTTAGGTAATCAATGTGTTAAAAAAATTAAAGTAGAATTTTAAATGAAGAAATTTAAGAATAGAAACAAATATCAGAAACCGCCTTTTCGGCCTACCAGTTAAAGCATCCATGGTCCATGTCAGAGTGCATGGATTTGCCACCTGGCTCAGTCTCCTGTCTCCAGCTTTCTGCAATAACAGGACATGGCACCATAGCAATGATGAGCCAAATAACTACGCTCTTATCACACATGTTGGGAATCCAGCTCCTGTGTACTAACATGGCTGACACTGGGAGCCAGTTGGGAGCAAACTGCACATACTCTGACTGGGTTGTAAGATTTTATCATGTTCCAGAATGAATAATCCTTTTTTTTTCATAACCAGCTGCTATGTTGATTTAGTTTCTGAAGAAACCTAAGCCCTAAGCCCTTAACATAGAACCACAGAAACCCAATAAAAATCAGCCCACTTGTTCTACTAAAAGGCATTATAGTGACTAATTCAATACAATTTGTTTGCTCAATTCTGATTCTTTAGGGAACAAAATATGTTCCACACTGTGCTGTCTAGATTTGCCTTTGCAAATAGCTAGTTATTATGAACCAAAGTAAAATTCCAATTTCCTGTGACATATGCAGTAAATCTTGCAGAATGAGACAATAGCTGAAGTTCAGAGACAAAGTTAGAAAACACATTATTTTTTTTTGTCTTGTGTGCTCTTTTGACCATACCTAGGGTTAAACAAAGATAAAAAGCTGATTCATTTGACTTTTTCAATATATGCTTCTGATCTAACATACTGAAGTATGAAATTTATCAGTTTAATGTGATAGTCCCTTTCTTGTCAATGGACTTACTCTAATGAATTGAATGGAATCAATTTATGAATGAGTTCGAAATCACCATCGAAAGAGGACAGATAATGATTGTGAAAGTGCCCAAAATGTAACATATTCAAAATGCATCTCGTTTTAGAATTGCATAGATTTCAATGAATTTAAACGTAGTGTTGATCAATCATTGTAGAGTAGAACAATTCAAATACCTTCTTGGAACAAGGGGTTACTTCAGATGCCCTTTAGGAAAGTTGATAGGATTAATCAGGGAGGAGAAGGTAGGAGAAAATGCACACAGATGGAAATTGATCTGAAAAAGTATGAAACCAAAGCAAAACCACTGTGGCACTCAGTGGGAAAGCTGCCCATTTTAATATTTTAAATTATTCTTCAATATTTTAAACTATTAAATTTAAATATTTTAAATTATTAAATTTTACTTGACCATTTTATGTGTCACCTAAAATTTTTAAAGTTAAAACTGAAAGAACACATTCATCGTGGGGATTGAACAAATGGTATCATTTGTCAGGTGAAGGCTATTTGTTCATTTTCTTTAGACAGATGATACCTAATTTTTAAGAAGCAAAGAACATGTTGGAGTCAAAATTAAGGCTCTGGGATCAAATAAACGTGTTCCTATGTCTACTGGCATTGGTAGCTAGATGATTCCTAAGCAATTGCCTTGTGTTTCTATACCTCAGCTTCTAAGCATGTACTAACTGCAATGACAAAGAAAAACTTAGACAATTTGCCCTACAATCCAATAAACAAGAAAATCCAATGAGCTCCTCCAATACATATTGTTATTTTTATTTGTTTAGCATTATTATGATGATGGGATCAACCTGATCAGAGACAACAGCACCTTTCATAATGTGCTGAAGACCACGGAGTGAATATTAAGAAAAATGAAAATAAGGCAAATGTTACTGAAGAGTATTTGCATGGAGTTACTTCTTAGGAAACTAATTTTCAGTGAAAATAAATATGTTAAAACAGAAAAAAAAAGAGAGACTGAACTGTCGGATCTTTTTGGAGTAAGGCATCACATAAAGATTCAACACCAGACTTTTGTTCCCCTAACTAGCTGATCCGGCACATGTGAAACAAAAGATCTTAACACAGACATCTGCGGTCTTTGAACCCAGTCTGTCTCTGGTCGGTGCTCAGTCTCATAATTCACTCTGCTTCTCAATCCAGTGTACACCAGTATATCTAATACAGAATTACACATTTGGAGATTTATGGCTCATTCATTCTACACAAATAATGTGAAAACGCTGCTATCACCTTAGATGAAGCATTCCCAATTATGAAGGTTAAAGATCCAGATGTCAAGGTGTAATCACAACGCTATTTAAGAATTTTAAAGTTTTTTTTCCTAGTGTCACAGCTGGATTACAATGGAGGATAGGCTCAATGATGAAGAACAGCCAGCAGAACATTTCTTAGGTTCACTCTTCAAATTATTAACAGGAACGGTGATAGGAAAGCTCAGAGGGAAAATATGAATTAACATTCAAACTCACTGACTCAATATGCAGACCTAAGCCTACACTCTTCTTTTGAATTTCCAAGATATGGGATGATGAGTTTAATACAGCCATATTCACCAGTTATTGGCTAAGGAATCTCCCTGGTACATGACTGTGACTTGGTTGGAGGCAACATTTTCTTAGGCAAGAGGATTTAGAAAAGACAGCTGAGATCTGTGGGCTGTCTCCAACCAACCCACAGTAGGGAAATGAATCTTACATGGAGAGATCCCCAGCATACAATCACAGCATGCCTCAGAGAAAAACGGAAAATAAATATACCTATTGCTAAGCCTACATGCATACATATATATGTGCATATATATATATACAATATATAGTTTATATATAGATTAAATAACACTATCTTATCTATGGACATAAATATTTATGTTAGCAGAAGTTTGGCCAATAGAGGCTGCAGTATTGTAAAATATTCCAACCGAGTATTAATCTTTTCTCCCTATTAGGGGAGAAAACTTCATCAAAGAAGTAGTATCATTATAGATGAAAGTCAGAAACAATCAAATGTCGTTGCTATACTAGAATTCTTTTTCTATGAATCCTTATATGGCAAGTCGTTTAAAACAGTGAGATATGTACATATTTGATTATTTGCCAAAAAGCCCATCTGGCTAGCCAAAACTGTTCAGATAGATGGACAATCAGTACATAATCATACAATTGTAAAAAAAAAGTCAGTATCTACTCACAAAACAAAAAAGAAACTAAGAATAATTTATCCTAATACATGAGTTAAGTTAAAAAGTGCTATAAATGTGCCTGTTTCAGCTAAGAAGTTTAGGATGCATTTAGGCAAAAATCATCATGACCTTTCAAAGGTAATGACCCTAAGTTCAAAACCAAATCCAGGTTTGGTTTGGACAGCCATGAGTGCTACAGGATGAAATGTGGCAGCAGAATTGCTGAAAACGCAATGGTCTGATCTGGAAGCCAGCAAAGATCTGTACACATAAGCAGGACTTGCTTCTGTGGCAATACCTTCGGGGGTTTACCACGACTGGAAACTGATGAGCATGGTTCTCCAAGTTTCCTTGTACTAATCTCCTTTATTTTTCACCTGCAAAGACTCAGTAGGCAAGAAAAAGGGCTGACTTCTCAGTGTTTAAACTTGGGAATAGATTGCAGCAAGGGATCAGGATGTTCTGTGAGGATTGGAGAAATCAACAACCCAGCAGCCATTTGCATAGTAAGCATTGTCTTAAACTATAACAAGAGCCATAGCTAAAAATTTCCCAGACAAGATGAAAGGATGTCTTGATTAGATGTTTTAATTTTTGTAATCTTCTTTGATTTTTCTTCCATAGACAGAAGCATAAGTGATTTCCTAGGCAGTACAAAACAAGTTTTCTATAGAAAAGATTGATGCCACTTTCTCAGTGTAGTATTGGCTGGTTCTCTGCCACCAACCTTACTTATTTAGACACATCTATAATCAGTATATTCTGCTGCCTCTCTGCTTCACAGTAAATGTAAAATTCTTCATGCTCTCTAGTTGAAGCAGTGCCATTTATTATCAAGCGAAAGCCTGCACTGTGAGGGTGTTTGTCGTGTAGCCTTTTCTCACCTTTTAACCTCCCAGTTAGAAACATGTCCATTTATCTTTAGGTGGAACATTGCACTGAAAATTGTTTAGACTTAGCAGGTTTTTTTTTTGTTCCTGAAATCACAAAATCTCAAAACTTAATCATAGCGATAAGGAAAAAGTGATCTTATTAAAGAATGTGTCTCAACAGATGGAAAAGCCATCACATTCAAAAATGGCCCTGCCCTGGCCTCTGCTATTTGCTGAAGAAGTCATGCTGTTCTTGCAGTGCTTTAATCCATGGTGAAACTTATTGACACGTTGAGGAAGGCATTGAGCAGAATGTTTTGAATACATTTCAGTTCTAACTTATCTGTGGAAAGAACTTGTGTATAATGAAGCAACAGATGTAAAGTGAGAGATAGTTCATTTGAAAAAGGTTGATTTGGGGGACCAACTGAGCAACAACCTCTCTCCAGTTGAAGAAAGGAAACATTCTAGAACAAACAGTACAAGGCATACTCCTGCATTTGTCTGGGGTTTTGCAGCATAGCATTGGTCAACAGAGCTCAGGGTCAGGGGAGATTTTTCTTTATCCATGCATTGACACAAGTAAACGTTATGGATATTTCCAGAAGACAAGTAATAATAATCAGGAAAACAATCATTTTCCTTGTTGACAAAGATGTCAAATATTTCTGTACCAGATTTATTTTGAAGTCAGTGATACAGAAATTGAAGGATGGGGGAAGAGAGAGAGAGAGCGAGAGCGAGAGAGAGATCTTTCACCCACCGGGTTACTTCCTAGATGGCCACATTGGCCAAGGCTGAGCCAGAGGAAAGCCAGGAGCCAGGAGTCAGAAGCCAGGAACTTCATCTGTGTTTCCCCAGAGGACCAGTTACTTAAACAATCTCCTAGTGATTTTCCTAGGCCATTAACAGGGAGCTGGATAGGAAGTAGAGAAGCTGGGATACATTAACAATGATGAACTACACCTGGAATTTCTAAAAATTAGTATCATGTATCACTTTTGTTTATGAATTTTTAATATGCGTATGTCTAGAAATGCAAATATTTATCTAGTCAGAATTAGTGCTCTGTAATGCTGCATGTATAGTTTCTTGGAGTTTTACTTCAATTAATCTCTCTTGAGTAGTTATTGTTAACTAATATCAGTTGGACCCCGCACAGTAGCCTAGCAGCTAAAGTCCTCGCCTTTCATGCGCCAGGATCCCATATGGGCACCAGTTCATGTCACAGAGGCCATGCTTCCCATCCAGCTTCCTGATTGTGGCCTGGGAAAGCAGTGGAGGACGGCCCAAAGCCTTGGGACCCTGCACCTGTGTGGGAGACCTAGAAGAGGCTCTGGCTCCTGGCTCCTGGCTTCGGATTGCTCAGCTCCAGCCTCTGTGGCCAGCTGGGGAGTAAATCAGTGGATGGAAGATCTTCCTCTCTGTCTCTCCTCCCCTCTGTATATCTGACTTTCCAATAAAGAAATAAATCATTGTATTTTAAAAAATAAATATTAATTAATGGTTCCAATAATCAAAGATGACAAATTGCTTCAGTCATACATCAGCTCTCATCATGTCACAGATACTTGAGACCCCTTTAATCTGACGCAATAATCAGACTGTGTAATAGTCGCTTCTAGATGTCCTTCTTGGGCATAGTATAGATGAAATATTGGCACCATCCTAGTGAAATCAAGTGAATAACAAGAGACAGATCTGATTTACCAAAACAGATAAAATCAGTAAGAGAATTTGTGGGATCAGTGACTTATCCAAGTGAGGCAAATCAATTATCATTAGTTCAGTTTCATAGAAACCATGTAACATGCAATGAAATGACCCTTAGTAAATGGAAATTGGCCATTGTCCTTGAGATCTTTAGCAAATTTTCTACATTTTTAAAAAAAATAAAACCTTGCCTTCTGTATATATTGCAACAATACAGTTAAATGGAAATAATTCAAACCAACATGGGAAAAGATATAACAACATGGGAAAAAATAACAACAGCAAAACCACATTCTTCTGGCCTCACATGATCATGTTTGTTACAGTCACTTCAAATATCAAATCTAAGTTTTATGCAAAGACTGCCACTGAAAGCACATTGATATACGGATTCAATCATTCCTGTTAGGAAATGAACTCCAAAATAATAACTTTGTTCTGATACTCAAGAATTCACTGCAATTTTGGTCTCTACTACATTATAATATCAAATTCTGAACACTATTTGTTCTGTACTTACACATAATAACTGTTTTCACCCACTCTTTCCCATCACTGAACTGATATGAATCAGACTGTAATGTCAATCTTTTTGTTTGTTTTATTTTACTTGGTTCATACCAGTACATCCTATAACACACTCATTCTAACTTCACATGAACCCATAACTCCACATTTGTGATTATGAGATATGTATTCTACTGCAGCTATTCTTGAGATTTCCTTTCCACCAGTATATGGAAATCTAAAGGGTTACAGAAAAGGGTCATAGATTATTTGCAGCTGCAAAGAAATGAATGCTCAGAGACACAAAGAGGATGCTGGGGTATTGAAGCAGAGTTCTGAAATTAGTTGTTGATAAATGGTGGTATACATCTCATACCTCAGTTTGCCTCAGCCTGTAACAATGTCCCACAAACAAGGTGACTTCAACAGAGAAATCTCATGGTTCTGGAGACCATAAGTAATTTCAGTGTGAGCAGGATGGAGTCATTCCCAGAGATTTCAGAATCTATTCCATGTATTTTCCTTAGCTTCTGATGATTTGGCATTATGGCAACTTTTGGTTTGCTTGTCCTCTTTATATGTCATTCTTGTGTTTTTCCACATCTAAATTCTCCCATTGTATGAGGACAATAATCTTGTCAGTTTGGACTTACTGTAATGGCTGCACTTAAACTACTTACATTTATAATGAGCCCATATCCAGATAAGATCATATATTGAGACATTGGGCTTTAGTAACTTCGAAATGCAAAGTAGAACCTTCAGGACAGAATACAACCCATAATGTATCATTACCAACTGAGCAAGTTAAATGCTGATCTTACCTGAACTGTTAGGTGTTCCCATCTGCCAGGTCTGCGCTGTAAGACGACGATGTAAGCACACTGCGAAGTTTTTTCGTTGGCTCAAGTAGAGCTACCTGGAAAGAGTAGAAGCACAAATGTAGAGTGGTATAACCATGAGTTCATTTCCACCAAATTGTGTTGTGTGAAAATCTTAGAAGACATTCTCATGAATTTGTAATAGGAACAGTCCAACTTATAAACCTAGGAATAGAGTCAAATCTTCTGGAAATAATAATTTACAATAGAAGAATAGAGAAGCCTGGTTGTGTCTTGAAAATACCAAACACCAAAGTGAAAAGAGCATCTTTACTTTTGAATCCTGTACTTTTGAGGGAATATTACTGACACAAGTCCCCAAAGATGTGGGTTGGAATATATAAACAAGATCAACAGAAACAATAAAAAATGAACTCCTGATGAAACTGTTAAAAATATATGACAGTAGAATGCTGAATTTTCTGCCACTGTCTATACCAACAAAGTAATGATACACTTAAATAGAATAATGGACTTGTGACTGTTGTTAAAGAACTATATTATTGTGATAGTAAAGGGGGATTAGTGGGAGTAACAGGGAATGGAGAGTAGAAGGAGAAATTCCTAAGCCTTAAAAATTGTATCACAAAAAATAAATTTTTTCAAGAAAATGACCATTACAACATTATGTGAGCATCCCAACTCTGTTTCGAAGTATTATGAAAAAGCATTCAAATCAGGATCAATATTTTCTTGGAAAAAGCACTGAATCCTTTGCAGTCCAAAGCCAAAGAATGGTTTGAAATCTCTACAAACTAAAATATTTATGTTCTGATCACAATGAACAACCTGGGTTTGGAACTATTTGGAGTAATGATAATACAGTTGCATATAAACAAATGGACATTCAGACTCACAAAAATATGATTTTGGCATATCTTCTTGCTTATTATTTAATGTTGGTGATTTGTCAAATACTACTTTTACTAAGGTAACTGGCAGCTCTGATTGAGAAATAATACATCTTAATTAATGATTAAACTAGATTGAATGATTATACTTTGTGTAGATAAAGAAAAGCCACAGGTTTTTCAGATTTGACACTTGTACAAGTTTTAACTCAACACAGACTGAAGACAATGAAATAGAAGAGTGTAGCTGTATTAAATTTAGGTATGCTTAGAATTACCAAAGAGGGCCCAGCACGGTGGCCTAGTGGCTAAAGTGCTTGCCCTGAACGCGCCAGGATGCCATATGGGCGTCGGTTCTAATCCCGGCGGCCCCACTTCCCATCCAGCTCCCTGCTTGTGGCCTGGGAAAGCAGTCGAGTACGGCCCAAAGCCTTGGGACCCTGCACCCACATAGGAGACCTGTAGGTGGTTCCTGGCTCCTGGCTTTGGATCGGCACAACACCAGTCATTGCGGTCACTTGGGGAGTGAATCAATGGATGGAAGATCTTCCTCTCTGTCTCTCCTCCTCTCTGTACATCTGACTTTCCAATAAAAATAAATAAATCTTAAAAAAAAAAAGAATTACCAAAGAAGGTGGCAGTCAAATTGGCAAGAAAATGGAAGTACGACAAAAGCTCATGGTCACCAAAAGCGGAACTAATGAATGAAGTAAATCATACAGTCAGAAACAGAACAAGTGGCCAGAATGGTCCACTGAAAAATCAAGTAATAAATATTAACTCTGAAGTAGCTTCCATTTTATGTGGAGTAATTTTGGTGTACTTTTTGTTACAATGGTAATGAGTTCTAGCACATGAACAGCTCATGATTTTCCATTTAATGAGTATAAATTCAGAGAAATGCTCAGTGTGTTTTGCTGACAAGAAAGGAAAAAGTAAATTCAGTGCTCACCAACAAGAATCACTGTCTTTGTCAACTAAATATATAACAGGACAGATACGTATGTGCGTAGTGCAAACAGCATCTGGCTATGCATCATTCCCTTGACTTAGAGCTGAAATGCTCACCGGGTTCAGGTGGGAATGATGAATGCTACCCTAATTCTAACACTGCTCTCTGCATTAATCCTTCATTTGACAGCTGCCTTGACAGTCAGCAGGCTTGTGGTAAGCCAGATATCATAATCCACTTTTATTTGATAGAACTTGCTGAGAAAAACCCTATTTACATCTCTATGATTAATGAAGAGAGGCAAGCTCACAAAAATTTAGGGGAAGCATATTTATCTTTGAAATCCAGGAAAACATGTCCATGTAATTAAAGTTGATTGGCCTCCCAGAACACAAATGTCAAGGGATAAAGCAGTCATCAGTCATGATTGTACAAACTATTTAAAGGTTCTTACCCTTTATTAGTTACTTAAAATTTATTTCTGTGATTCCATTTGTTTTCTTTTACAAATTATTGCTATATAAAGCTAACAATTATATTATTAAGCCAATATGGTGACAAAGTCTTGAGTCCACGTATGATTACTTAAAAATGTATGAAAAACATAGATTATGTTACCATGATCATGGTAACCATAGATTATGCTGATGCATTTGTCAACCTAAAAATATTTTCTAGGTTCCAATGCCCATTGACAGGTATGAGAGCTAAATGGGCTGTGGGACAGAATGGACCAGTCTGCTGTAAACCAGGGCAGGAGTGGGACTGGTGGGGGTTTTGGGGATCGCTCCGACTAGGTTGTAGCTCTCACTGGTTTGCGTGGGGGCCGAATGTGCAGTGAGCAGGATCAGGCTGGGCTCCAACATTCATTGTTTTGTGTAGAAGACAGAGCTGGAGACAGAACCAACTTAGCAATTGTAACCACCGGTGTGCACGTAGGCTAATTTGGATGACAGACTATGCCAGACCCTGTACTGGCAAGCACACACAAGCATCAGGTCTGGGTTCACTTCAGGTGAAGCTTCTTTGGGGATCCTCCCAACTGAACTACTGTTCTCAGAACTATAACCATGGAAAGAATTACAGGTTTCATGGTCTGACCATAGAGTCCATGTGTCAGAGTTGGGCCTCTTCAATGGCTTAGATGCAACAGTGAACAGCATAACCAGTTGCACATGGAGGATATGACAATACATTTGAGTCTGCAGAGGACATCTGGCCACAACAGAGGATGGAGAACAAAACAAATTGGTCAACTACCCTAGCCAAGTATTGGCAGTGCATTGCTGGGCAAATGGAGACTCAAAGGTGGACTACGTCAGTCATTCAGTGGATTCTGGATGGATTTCATTGAGCTTGGAGTGGTGGGATTGACAGCAAGTCTGAACTGTTGAACTATCAAAACCACTTGAGCGAGAACATCAGTGTATGTCCCATATTGAGGACCCTGGAATGGCATCAGGTTCCTGTCCCCCATCCCAGGGTACAAAGGCGGTTGGGAGACTGGGTACGGTTTCTCTGCTTATCTCTCCTATTCACCCACACACAGTAAGAAAAAAAAGAGAATGTGGAAACAATGGTCTCACCCACTTTTCTCTAGCCTTTGATCCTTCCCACCCTAATAAACTATGTAAAAATCATCACTAATAAAATTAAATAAATAGATAATATTTTTAAGAATCTAGCATTGAGGTGTAGCTAGATTATGCCTTCGTCTACAGCACTGACATCCCATAAGGGTGTTGGTTCTAGTCCCAGTGGCTCCACTTTTGATCTACTTTGTAAATGTGCCTAGAAAAGCAGAAAGGATGCCGAGTTCTTGGGCCCCTGCACTCAGATGGGAGACCAGAGGAAGCTCTTCGCTCATAGTTTTGGCCTGGCCCAGTCCTGGCCAATGTGGCCATTTGGGGAAAAAAGGGCAGATGGAAGAACCCCACACCCCATCTCTTTGTGGGTGCCTTTCAATCTCCCTGAAACTCAGTTTTTCAAATAAATAAAAAAAAGGTATTTTCCAATATTCAAAAACTAAGTTGTTTTAAACATTAATGCCATAAAATGACTTCAGGCTTGCCAACAATGATTTCATTATGCTTACTGATTCCTTGATTCAATAACTTAGAAAAAGCAAAACTGAAATAATGCATCCATGTCCAACAATCTCTGAGTCTGGGAAACACTGCCAACTGGGTGGGCACAGCAGCCAGAGGATGGGATCATCTGAATGTTCACTCATCTAATTGGGTAACCGGGGAAGAATAGAGATTTATTTCACACTGTTTTGAGGCTGGGAATATCAAGTTGCTGGCAGATTCTGCTGTGTCAGTCAGTTATACTCTGCCTCCAAGAGGGTTCCTGTCTGCTGCAGCCTCAGACAGAGAATACTGGGTCTCAACAAACCAAGGACAGAAGAGCTAAAATTAATTCCCTCTGTCGATTCCTTCTGTGAAAGAACTTAACATCTATAACTCTCAAAAGTTCTTACTGCATTGGGGGTTGAATTTCAAAATGAATTTCAAAGGAGCCAAATGTACCCAAACTAGAGAACTCCTCCATATGGGCACCTGGTCCCAAGTTAAGAAAACCTGTAGACTAAAATTCAGCCTGGAGGGACTACCTGCGGCTTCTCCAGAGCAGTTTTGCTTCCTATGTGCATGATGGTTTCAAGGTACTCAAGTCTACTCAATAACTCAAAACTTCTGACTGCTGGGGTTCCAGTACACAAACAAGAAGTCTCCTTGCTGTAAAAGTGACCTTGGTTCATAATTTATTCAAGGTCACTTTTACAGCATCTCATTGATTATAAACAAGCAGTTACTCTCTCCAAAATCAGAAAAAGAGCATAGGCACTTTAATGAAAACAGTGTCACATGGAATTGAAATTATTGTGACCACCTTTGAAAAATATAACCTGACATTCTCTTTCTCTTACTTTCCTCCCTGTAACTCTTCATTTCAAATATATGTAAAAGTATAATCTGACAGAAAAGAATTCACTTAATATATTTGCTCTCATTTAAAATGTATTGCTTGTTTAGGGCCTTTTGTGCTTCAACTGTAGCTTAGTATTATAATGTGGACATTTTAACGATACTTTTTCTCCAAACACATGAACAAGGGATGTCTTCCATCTTTGTATGTTCCTCCATATGTGTTTAGTAATTTTCATGGTAGTGTTCTTTCACAATCTTCATTATAAATTCTTTATCAGTGATCTTATTATTGACATATAACACCCTACTGATTTTTGTGCACTGATTTGTTCCTGCAGCGTTGCTGAATTTATGTATTCATTCTAACAGTTTATTGATGGTCATTCTAGTTCCTCGTTGTATAGAAAAATCTGTCGTCCTCAAATAGTGATAATTTGCCATCTCCCTTTGCTGTTTTTGTTCCTTGGCCTCTCCTGGTCCTCTGGACTTCACTTCCAGCAATGTATTGAATAAGAGCACAGAGTGAACATCCAATTCTGGTTCCAGATATCCATTTTAATGTTTCCAGCTTTTCCTCATCCAATGTCTTGCTTATTTTAGGTTTGTTATATCTAATCTTTATGTGTTGAGGTATGCTCCTTCTGTATATAGTTCATTCAAGATATTTAAGATGAATGTGTTGCATTTCATGAAATAAGTACTCTGCATATACCAAGATGCTCACGATTTTTACCTTTTATTCTGTTGATGTGATTCATTACACTGATTTGTATATATTTAACCACCCCTACATCTCTTGGATAAGTCACACTTGTTTCTTTAATTATTTTTAGATTAAATTTTCTAGCATTGCATGGAGAAATTCTGCATTTCTATTTAGGGATGGTGAACTATAGTTTATTTATTTAGGAGTTTTCCTGTTTGGTTTTGGAAGTCAGGTGACAATGACCTAACAGAATGAATTTTGGAAGGGTTCTCTTCTTTTCAATGGTTTGGAATAATTTTGGAATAATAGGACTTATTCTTCTTTAAAAGATTGCTAGATATCACTAGAAAAACCATCTGGTGTGATCCCTCCCATGGAGATCTACCAAAGTGAGGAACTGGATCTGTATACCAGAACTGATGCTAAGAGCAGGATGTACTGATGCCAGGAGAGACTGCATGCATAAAGCACAGCCTATAGCCTGCCTCAGCATCCGAGGAGCAGCAGGAGTGGTGGGGAGGCCAGAAAGACCCTGCAGTTGGCCTCTGAGGGTGTCACTGGACCTCTCCAGTGCTTTGGCCTGACACAGCAGAGTACACATACCCTGGATGCCATGGGGCTGTTATCTCTGGGAGAAGCATGGAAGCCAGTGCTGTGCACAGGGATTGGTGTTGCACAGGAAGCTCTTACTAGAGCCACAAGTGAGTAGGAGTGCGTTGACTTGGGTGGGGTGCAGAAATCTGGCACTGTCCTTGGGAGAGACAGGATCTCAGAATGGCACACTGTGTTAAGCAGAGTCCAGAATCAGTGAGAAACCCAAGCTGAAGCTGTCTGCAGACTCTTTGTTGTACTACCATTAGGAGTTGGATACTAAAAGGCATGGTTCTTAATGCATCTAGTGTTTGGGGTGTGTGCCATATACCGAGCGAGTGCTGAAACTATACTATCCATCATTCTTAGAGTGCACACAGTGGGTGTATCACAGGGCTACAAGTGTTAAACTAGTGCCCTGGTGTCTATGGGTTCTAGTAGCAACTAGTAAATATAGAGTAGCCAGGGAGGTAGGGGAGTTGAGAAGCATATTCCACAAACATGAGGAAACCGAAAGTTCCTACTTCTGGGATCATACAGTCCAGACGTCTCAGATTCCTGGCACCCACTCGTCCCTAGGATACAGTGTGATACATGGATTAGTGTGCTGAAATGGTCTTGCTGTGTCAGGGCCTGCTGACATAAGGCTTTGGTGTTGCTTGGTAGAATTCTAGCATGTCTGTGGGGTCATTGGGATACAGCTTTGCAAGGGTTTCTGTCTCCTACTACAGTACGGATTCTGACAGTGACTCTTAAGATAGTGCCACGCTATTACAGCCTGGGATTAAAGAGCAGAGATAATGTGAGTTCCCTCTCTGAAGTCAAGCAGCCATATGTTCCTTAGGTAGCTCGCCTTGCTGCATTTGTAGCACATGGTAACTAAATTTCTGTCCAGTGAGGATTTCAAGCCTGAGGTGTTGCTGCAAATGGGCTCAGCCAAGGCTCTGCCACTCAACACTTCCCACTCTAAGTGGGGCCAGCAACGCAGCTGCCTGTCAGCTCCCACTCTATGCAGCCATCCCTGGCCTCTGTGTCCTTCTGGGATCCCAAGACTCCCTGACTGAGTTCCAGTGCTCTCTTCCTTGGGCACTGATCACAAGATGTACTTATTTGCAAGCTGTACCTACTTACCTGCTTCGTTGTATCTTCTTTAAGGAGGAAGAGACAAATGCTGCACATTATTATTAAATCATCTTCAATGTTGTTATGAAAGAACACTGTACTTTGAGTTGGTCAAATTTTCCTTACTTCGAACATATTTAGATGTAAAGAACTCCAAAACAAAATGAGTTGATTTACCTACAAAAACAAAAACCAACATACATATATATTTTATATATATATATATAAATATATATACATATATACACACATACATACATGACTCATAGTGAGGAGGACACAAATTCATCTCACGTCAGATTATTCATATGAATTTACTCACAGGCAAAGTGAACAACACTAAAAAGCCAAGCATGGATAGAGGTTGATTATGACAATGACCTGATTGTGAATACTTTAGGGTCCCAATTAAGCACATCCAAGTGAGAGCAGTTTGTTAGTTGGTATCTGTTAAGCCTTATTAAAAAAAAAAAACCTGTATGCTTTGAAACTTTTCTGCATTTTATGTGGAAGATGTTTCTTGAGTTTGTTTATATCACTGACTCTAGAGTTTTGTTGACTGGAAGGTCTAACCGGTTTAATATCTTCAGGATAATTTATATGAGTCAAACATATTCGAATATCCTTTTGTCAAAATAACTTATTTCCATTTAGATTATTTTTAAGATAAAGTGTAACATTAAATCAATTGCAGAAAGAGTTGTGGCCTCCAGCTGTGATATTTTATTAAACTTTAACACATCAAATGATTCAAACACTGCAGAACATCGTTTTAAAGATGTTAATCATCAATGGCCTTTAGCGATAGATGACTGCAACTTTGCTGTGTCTCCCCCTAAACTGGTTAGCAGTGCTTAACACAGTCAGAACTGTTTGGAAAGTGGTGCTGAAAGAGGCACAGAAACAGAAGAAATGGGGAGTGAACTCACAACCAAATCAAATTTACTAGTAATAAATTCAAAGAGGATGGTGGACTGCCAGGATGTAGATGGAGTGACCATGTGGCAGAGGCCAGCCAGTTCCTTCAGCAAGTTGAGCTTGTAGAGCTGGGATCTTGAGGGGTGTTTCTAGGGGTGGGGGAATTACAAAAAAATGAGAAGTGGATGGGGGATTTCTTTGTGGACATTCTAATCTTAATAGGTCTGGCTCCTTGGGAGCAAGAAAGTGGAAAGACAGGGGTGGGAGCAGGTAAGACTGGTCTTTTGAAATGGAGTGAAAGAGTTCTTAGTGGAAGATTCTTCTATTTATTTTCCTGAGGACATAAGATAGAAACTTCTGTTCTTGCTCCACTCATTTTGTAACAGGAATCATCCATAATATATGTAGACAGGCAAGCATTTGTCCTAACGGTTAGATCTGGTTAAATGTCTGCACCATTACTGAAGTGCCCAAGTTTGACATCCATCTCTGCCTCCTGATCCTCACTTCCTTAGGAAGCAATGCCAGCAGATCAAAGAGGTGTAATCACTTGGGAATGTCACCAAGTAAACCATTTCAAGTGAGTTGCTCAGAGGAAAGCTTTGTTTACTTGTGACAATCAAAGTTGACAACAGGCAGATGGAGCATCCTTAGAATTCACTGTTTGGGAAGCAATTTACTAGGACTTCTTTAGCAATTGGTACAGGAGTGTCCAGCATGTGAAACTCCTGCCATTGATGGTGGTGTCTAGGGTAGAATTATTCAGATTTTCAAAGGTGTCAGAATTGGGGCCTGGGCTTCAGTATTGCCATTTCCTTGCCGTTTTTCAGAAATCTTAAAAGTGTCCTGCAGAAGAGCCCTGTCTGCTTTCACTATCCATATGAGTCATAGAAAAGGGGAAACAGAATGATGCTCCCTCCTTAAACAAATCTACATCTTCATTCAAAAAATGTGACTCAGACTTGTTTCTCACAGTTTTCTTTATTTATGGTAATCTAGATGCCTCTGAGTATAATGTTGCAAAAAAATCTTTCCTGGAACCTGCTCTGCATACATAATTCTGATGAGTGAACTGTTTCAGATTCTCGGTTCATGTCCTGTGTCCCCTTTTTTCCCAAATTTTACAATCTAGGTTACAGCAGCATAAAAAGGCTCAACTGGATTAATATAATTTAGAGAAATACTCAGGTGCTTGGTGTAAAATGGGAAAAGTTTTAACCCCTTTCAAGGAACTTACACATTTCTTGAAGAAAACCAATCCAACAAAGTTGAGCTTGTAGCAGTTGATAACTGAATGCTCTACGTGGTGTACATCGTTGAACGTACACTAGGCATTCATGGATTTCAGAGGATGTAGGAAACATGAGCAGTGGTTCTTTTTTTATTTAAGTATTTTGAAAGACGGCCACACATTCATCTTGCAAATTCACACAATACAGTTCTTTTTTTCCTGCTAAGTGGTTACAGATTTTGCAGTAGGACACATCACAAGTATGCATGCACTAATAAATAAAATAGATGAAGAGATATTTCTCTTCTTTTACCAGTACGTATTTAGGATCTACACACACACACACACACACACACACACACACAGAGGCTAGCTTAGCTGTCACAGCTACTCTGAAAGCAGGAGCAGATAGAAATGGAACACTGATGACTACCCCTGCACCATCGCACGCCCTTTCATTCATGTATGCATTAAAGCTTTAACTGCATTTTTTCCCAAAAGTTATTGACTGCTTCACCATGTGCCAAGATTACAGGGAGTGAGGATACAGACAATACTAGATAAGTTAACATTAACATTAACCCACTAATATATTTCTCCCCCAAATTCACAGAAGATAGCTTTCAATAGTCTTCAATATCAGATCAGAACTATAACTAAGCCATGTAATTTTATACTTATAATTTAAAAACCCACAATGATTCCACAATTCTTCTTATCTACAGAGAATGAAGAAACTTCTCAAAATATTATAATGAGATATACACAACAGCATTTTTATTTTCTCAATATTTTATAAAATAATAATAGTCTAATATTAAATAATCAAGTTTAAAGAATTCTTCCATAATGGACTCTGGATAACCAAAATAACAACACTCCATTCTTGTTTTCAAACGAGATTTTTTCCTCAATTATATGTTTATGATAATACTAATGTTACGTCAAAAGTAACACCTTCAAATTTCTGATGTTTCTGAAGCATGTGGTACAATTTTCAGCAACTATATTAGCCATCTCTTACCTGCATCATTCACTTCAATAGTCTCAAATGTCTTCCTTACACTAAAATTATAGTTAGACTGATCACATTTATCTATCAAATAGTGTTGGAGGAACTGTTTTACTGAAACTTATTTAGATTCTTCTGTGCATGATCAAAACAAAATTTATAAGAATTTAAGACCCTAGGGGTTGGTGCTGCAGCGTAGCAGGTAAACACACTGCCTACAATGTCAGCATTCCATAGAGGTGCCTGCTCCAAGTCTGAAACACTCCCTGTTGATGTGCCTGGGAACGCAGCAGAAGAGAGCATGAGTACTTGGGCCCCTCCACCCACACAGGAGACCCAGACAGAACTTCTAGCTCCTGGCTTTAACCTAGCCCAATTCTGGCTTTTTTAAAATAACTATTTGGGGAGTAAACCACCACATGGAAGATCGCTATCTCTCTAGCTCCCTCTCTCTCTGTAACTGTCTTTCAAGTATAAGATAAATCTTTAAAAAATATATTGTAGATTAGAAATACCATTGTACAATCAGAAATATTTTAAAACGCTTATTTGCAAAGCTGAGGTATCATCTATATTTTAACTATATCTGTTTATATGAGGAGAAGAGGATAGAGAGAACGAATCACCTGATGATTTTCCCCCTTAAATGTCAAAATGGCTGGATAGAGCCAGTACCAGGAGAGGATCATGGAACCCAGCTCAGGTCTTCTATGAGGGTTGACTTGAAGCTAATCATTTGAATCACCACCATTGCCTACAGGCTATGCCATAGCAGAAAGCCAGAGGCACCAGAGGCCAGGGATCAAACCCAGGCATTCCGACAAGAGATACAAGTGATCTAACCAGGGTCTTAACCATTAGACTAATTTTCTTTCTGAAAATCGCAGTGTGCTGGCAGGGTCATCTGAGGCTATTAAGCCTGAAAAGTACACAAACAATGCCAGAAAATCACTTGTTTAAGTCAAAGCCCTCTTTAGAAAAATAATAAATTCTCCCCAGTGTTAAATTGTGAGAAACAATCAATTTTCTTCGTTACAAATGCAATTTTAAAATCTATGATGAGGTCATACTTTCCCATAGAGTTTTAAAACTAAATAGCAGCTTCTAGATTCTAAGTATACATGGAACTACATCAAAGATGGTAAAGTTATGCATGGACCCAGTCCAAGTTACACTAGTCCAAAGATTATCTCCAGTAAATACAGCTTTGTTCTCAAAAGCTGAAGTCAATTCTTCAGTTGCCTTGGATATCTGTCAAGCATATTTAAATTATCTTGTGATTTAAACAGAGTGTAATATATTTTTTTCCGTGAATGACAGCCATCTGCCCAGAATGAAAGATGAACACAGCAAACTATATTATGTTTCCTTTCACAACTGACCCACTCTCTGGCTTATGTGAGTGCCTGCAAGAATTGCAGATGTATAATTTACAAGGTGCATGAGCTAATGAGACATCTATTATTTTTGTGCATTGTGGAGGATGTACAACATATACAATTTTAAAGGCCTCTCTGATTGTTGTGGTTATACCCCAATGTTCAACTCCATCTGGTAATCTTTTTGTTTAAAACATAATTTGCAAAAGGAGTTTGATGCAATCAGAACAAAATGTCCTTTCATAACTGTAAAATTAATAACACATATTTAGATCAATTTAATTAAATATTCACATATTCAGAAAATAATGGAGACTACCATATTAAACATGTATAGACTCAGCCTTCATATTAAAAATCCCTTCAAAAATCTTTATCAAACATGACAGATATAAATTCTTTTCTACTTCTTCCAAAATTTAATACTCTCTCTTACTTTAGAAAACCACTATTATAAATGTGATGTTTCCTCACCATTAATGGTTTCATAGTGTGCATATATAGATACATTTGCATATATTTATATGCAATATTTATTATTTTACATGCCATTAAATTGATAACTATCTAATCAGACTAAATCTTGCTTATTCATTTCAGTGTAAGGTATTTGAGATATATTTTTTATTTAGTTGAGCTGCTTTCTGATTTTAAACCTTATGAATGTATTATAACAAATGACAGACCTTCCTGTTAATGAACAATTTTTATCAATCAGTGGTTATTTCAAGTAACAATTAGATCATAGTCTTGTTTATATACAAATATTCACTCTATGTTTTGAGTGGTATTTGTGTTCATGTGAAAACTGACGTGGGGATGGCATTTTGGCCTAGAAATAAAGGCACCACCAGCAACACAGTACCATATGTGGGAACCCATTTGTGTTTCACCTGTTCTACTTCAAATCCAGCTTGCTGGTAGTGTCCCAGGAAAGTCAGTGGAGGACGTTCCAGGTGCTTGGGTCCCTGACACGCCTATGGGAGATTCAAATGAAGCTCCTGGCACCTGGCTGCTGCTTACCCCAGTCCTGTTCATTGAAACAGCTAGAGTATAACCAGTCATAGAACTCTCTCAATCTCTCTCTCTCTCTCTCTCTTTCTCTCTCTCTCTGCTTCTCTTTCTCTATCTCTGTCTCTCCCTCTCTGTGTAATTAACTTTCACATAAATAAATCTTTTTTAAAAGAAAAAAATGGCTTGATACTACAAAACTGTTCTTCAAAGTGAATGTATGAATTTCAACAATCAGCACTTGCTGTGAATTCCTATTTCTCTAAATCTTTGCCTATTATTGGAATGGTTTTTCATGGTTCCACATCATTTTTAGAATTAGTTTAATATATTCCATAGAAATCCTTATTATCATGTAATTGAAATGACACTGGATTTTTTTTTTACATTATTTGTGGGAAAATGACATGCTAAGAGTATTGACATATCACTTAAAAAGTTTGCATGTCTCATAACTATTTCGATATTCTTCCATTTCCTTTAATACCATTTTGAAATATCTTTAAGATTTTTACACATTTAATCTGTTTCATGCTAACTATACTTTTTAAAAAGATGTATATATTTTTACTTGAACAACAGATTTTACAGAGAGAGAAGGATAGAGAAGCTCTTCTGTCAGCTAATTCACTTCCCAATCAACCAAAGCTGAGCAGATCTGAAGCTGGAAGCCAGAAGCTTCTTCTGGGCCTCTCACATAGGTGCAGAGTCCCAAGGACTTGAACCATCCTCCACTGCTTTCCCAGTCCATATGCAGAGAGCTGGATTACAAGGGAAACAGCCTGAACACGAGCTGGTGCCCATATAGTATGTTGGCACCAAAGAAGAGTGGATTACCTTGCTGTTCCATGACACCATCCTATAACTACACTTTTTAATTTATATATACATAGATACTCAAGTGTGATTCTTAATTCATAAGTCAATAAATGCCATAAATCACATCAATAAGATGAAAGAAAATTATGATCATTTCTATTAATGTAAAGAAATCATTTCTTTCATGATTAAATAAAAAACTTTTGCAAATTTGGTATGGGAGGAACATACCTCAAAATTACAAATATTTGCTATACAACCTCAACCAACAGCCAGTATCATACTGATACATAGATCTGAAGCAAAAGAAGGATTTCCAGTTCCACCATTCTAATTCAATATAATTTCAGAAGTTTTTACAAGAGTCATAATGGAGAAGAAATAAAGGTAATGAAAATTGGAAAGGAAGAAGTAAAAATAGGCCCAGTATGATGGTTTGGTGGCTAACTCCTCACCTAGCAAGTGCTGGGATCCTATATGGGCTGCGGTTCATGTCCTGGCTGCTCCACATCCCGTCCAGCTCCCTGCCTGTGATCTGAGAAAGTATTAAAGGATAGCTCAAAGCCTTGAACCCTATACCCATGTGGGAGACCTGAAAGAAGCTCCTGGCTCCTGTCTTCACTTCCCACATGCCTGAACAGCCAGGCATGTGCCAGGCTGAATGGCTGAAGCCAGGGATCTAGAACTTAGGCCACAATATGCTGTCTCCTAGCTTGCACATTAGCAGAAAACTGGATCAAAAGTGAAGGAGGGACTAAGTCTAGGCACACTGATTTGGAAAACATGGATTCCTAGCAGGGGTTAAGACACTCTACTACAGAGTCTACCCCTCTGTGCACTTTTGAAAGCATGCTATGTGTGAATTTATTTTCAGTAGCTTGTTCTTTTTATGAAAATATTTCATTTTTAGTAGCATTGTACTATTAGTAGTAAATAAAATATTTTATGACTTGGTGTAAGACATTACTTCCAAAAGCACATTAGAAATTAAAAATAAGTTCATTTTGGTACAACTTTTTAAATCTATTGATAATTTTTTCAGAATATTCTTGTTCCATTAGTACTTTTTTCCTCTTTATTTTGCATTTTCAATGATTAGCTAAAAGAAATTTTCACACATACAATAAAATAACATAAGAGATGTCATGTAAGTTTCAATACATGAACACAAATTGTATTATATCCAGTTTGAGCAAAAATACATATTTATTTTTTCTAATTTCTTTATGCTGGAAAAATTAAAAACCCTTAATGTTTGTTTGTTTTTATTAGTCAACTACTGTACAATAGAATGTTGGACTCTCCTATTCCTATGTAACTGGAATTCATATCCATCAGTTAACCTTCCCCAATCCCTCCTTCCTCTCATAAATTTCCTTACAATTCTAGTAAATATAATCATACTTTGAAATGCTGTAAAATCACTTGTGCTTCTGCACTCTACATATGAATGAATGCTCTCATGCAATATTTTTCTCTCTGCTTCACTTATTTCACGTACAGATATGACGTTCAGTATCATCTGTGTTGTTGCAAATGATAAGCTTCCATTATCTTTTTATGGCTCAAACTTATTTTTGTGTATATACATGCACATATACACACCATATTTTCTTTGTGAATATAAATTATTTAAGCATGAGCAAAAATGCTTTTAATTTCATCTTCACAAGCTTTTGGAGTGCACGTGTGTTGAAGTATAATGTTACAGAGTTATTTTAGTCTCTGATGCATTTCATTTCTGTTTTCTAAGAATTTTTTTGTAATCTTTATCTATTTATATCTGCTTGAAAATCACAGAGAGAGATTTGGTAATCTATCTGTTATCAACCCCCAAATGTCCACCTCAGCCAGAACTGTGCCAGGCCAAAGTGAGCTTGGAACTCCATCAAAACAACCTACATGTGAGGCAAGGACCCAAACACTTCAGTTATTCTCTGTTATTCTCTGTTATCTTCCGGGGTATTAGCAGGAGGGCTCCTATCTCCAGAATCTGAGCAGGTAGGGCTCAAATGGGCATTCCCTTGTGCGATGCAGAAATCTTAAGTGTTGACTTAATGCGTATTACCAAAATGCCTGCATGCATTTTTTTTCAGATTTTTACTTTTATGTTACGTTTTTGTCCTTAATTTTCATGTTAAAGACTTTGTTCAAAAGTGTAATAGATTCATGTTTTGACTTAAAAAAATTCCTTCCCTTCCTTTTCGCTGAAATGCATTTAATGTTGAACATTTTCAGAAGACAGAGGCTGGTCTTGTGGTATAATGGGTTAGACTGCTTTTTTGGCTAGTCCACATTCCATGTTGAGGGTGGCTGTCCTGGTCTCAGCTACTCTCTTTGCAATCCTTGCATTCAGTTTCCTGATTATGCAGAAGCAGCAGAAGATGACCCAAGTACTTGATCCCCTGACATTCACATGGAGGACATGGGGGATTCCTGTTTCTGGCTTTGGACTGGCCTAGCACCACCCTTGTTGGCCATCTGGGGAGTGAACCAGCATATGGAAGATCTCTATTTCTCTCTCTTTCTGCCCATGTATGTGCGTTCTATGTGTATGTGTTAGTATGTACTTTGGCAGTTCAAAAGAGTAAATAAAACTTAAAAATAAATTTAAAAATAAAAACTAAAGACAGCAACTTCTAGGCATTATCTTTCTGAGTAACAGGGTTTAACAATAAAAATTGAGCCATGAAATGGAATCTGCCCATAGTTTTAGGGGAGCACTAATTCTAAGCTATCTAGGCAAGCTGGGTTAAATAGCACTCTCAGTTTTAGAAAGGCAGGCATTAGGTCTAGCCCAGAAGGGTTTGCTTAGGATGTTGTGGCTTTCATCGCAGTGCTTGGGTCCAACTCCAGTTTCTGTCTCCTGATTCCACCTTTCTGATGGTGCAGACTCCGAGCATCCTCCGTGAGGTGTGAGGTAATTGTGTTCTGGCTATCTACATGGTATAACAGAATTAAGCTCCTGGCTTCAGGACACTAGCCATTGTAGACGTTTTTTTAAAGATTTATTTATTTTTATTGGAAAAGCAGATATTAAGAGAGAAGGAGAGAAAGAGAGAAAGATCTTCTCTCTGTGGCCACCAAGTGACCACAATGGTCAGAGCTGAGTCCTTCTGAACCCAGAAGACAGGAGCTTCTTCCAGATTTCCAACACTGGTACAGGGTCCCAAGGCTTTGGGCCATCCTCAACTGCCTTCCCATGCCACATGTAGGGAAGAGGAAGAGGAGAAGCTGGTACATGAACCAGCACTCATAAGGGATCTTAGCCACTAAGCCATTGCCCTGGCCCTCTCTTTCAGATTCCAGTACAAGTATTGTATCTATTTCTTCCTTGTATGTTAGGATCATCAACAAAATAAACAAGTTAGAGGGAATTATATTTCATAATTTGGGTATCCTTTGGTTTACTCCCTAAATGATCACAATAACCAGGGCTGGACCAAGTTGAAGCCAGGAGCCAGCAGCTTATTCTGGGTCTCTCATATGCATGCAGGACCATCAACTTGGGCCATCTTCAGCTGCTTTCCCAGGTGCATTAGCAGGAAACTAAATAAAAAGTGGATTAGCTAGATTTGAACAGATGTCCAAATCGGATGCTGGCATTATAGACAATGGCTTAAACCCACTTCGTCACAGTGCTAGTTCCACTTGAAGTTCATGAAAATATTTGCTTCCCATAGAAGGAATGGACTTTTCCTTCCACCAGGCAGTAAAGCTCTGCTTTGGTATTGACAAAGATTCCTCAAGGCAAGTTGGACCTAGACTTTGACCAACATTTGTCTTAGGCCACTCAAACTGCTCACAGAAAATACATTAGAATTGGTCGTGTATAAACAAACAAAAAATCTATGCATTGTGGTTTTGGAAACTGGCTAGTTCAACATCAGAGTGACAGCACATGCACTTTACCTGGTGTGAATCTCAGGACAATTTTTTGCTTCTGCATCCTCATGTGGCGTAAGCAACAAGCATGCACCATGCAATCTCTTGTTATGGCATTTATCTCATCCCAAACCCACCACTATCACCAGTGGAGACTAGGTTTTTTCAAAAACTACTACCTAAAATTCTGGGATGTTTACCAAAGGAGCATGCATCTTAGTGGATTCTGATCTCTAGTTTCTGCCCCTTATCCAGTGAATCTATAAAATGGTTACTCACGCTCTTTATCTCACAGTTTCAACCTAAGTTGGCAAAATATTCAAGAGGAAGCATGTCATTAAACAGCAGACTCCCTTTTCTTACATCCCTTGGTACACCATGTTCCTGAAGCCTTGGTTGCTTTCCAATTGGTTCCATCATTTTATTTTTATGGTATCATTTTTTATGCACCATGTGCATGAAGATTGCAGTGCACCAAGCTAATCAGCCATTGACAGAAATAAACATATCTTCCTCTTTTTAAGTTTTTAACTTCACCAAATTTGTTGTACATGGTTTTCTAACTCTTCTTCAGCCACACATGTCTAATCCTGTCTAGACTTTGGAGCTCTGTGGGGTTGCAAGAAACAATCTTTGTGAAGGAGGTTTGGGAATAGAGGTCGGGACCTAAAGAGATGAATTATTTTCGTTCAATGCTACCCCTTCCCACACTGTTTCCAAAGGTTTCAGATTTCCCCACCTGAAGCTTTGTTGTGGCTGGTAGCCTGAATCAGAGTACTTGTTTCTGTTTCCTCCTGGGAATTTCATTTTCTTTTCATTTCTTGTTAGTTGTTATATCACATTCCGCTCCCCTTTTCCCTTCAAACTCTTTACACTTCAACTCTACTCGTTACATAATCTTCTTCAAAATAGAGTATGTGACTCTGTTGTTCATTGACCTTGTCTTTCAGTAATTGTCAAAATGAGAAGTGGTTTAAAAAAAAAAAAAAAAAAAAAAAAGACGGGGGAGAGGGATTGAATCTGCTAGTTTAAGAAATGTCCCAAAATATATCTTGCCTGTACACTTGCATGAAAAAAGTCTAAAGATATAGCTTTCCTAACAAGTCAGAGGTCTTTTCCTTTACTGAGTTTTGTTTATCTAATTAGGAAGCTTGATCATAAAATTTGTTCTCTGTTGGAAAGATACATCATTCTGTTTCACCTGGAGTTTTATGTGTGTAGAACACAGTTGGGGCCATTTTATCCTCCACCCATTATCCCAAAGACATTTTAAAGAGAACTTTACTTTGAGAGTAAACTTCTCTGAGCAGCTTTTTTCATATTTCTTCTCCATATAGTGGTGCTCATTCCAATTTGTCTATTATGATTGAATCTACTTCCCATTTTCCAGATGCTTGTATCTCCAATCCACCGAAATCCCAACTTCTAGTCTGTGTTATCTTTAACTCCTTTAATTTTTCAATTAATGTTTAGAGGAAAGGGAAGTAGAGATATGCTCATTCTAAAATTAATTTATGACTTATTCCAGTGCTAGCAAAGGCCCCATTGCTGGCATTCAAGGCTTTTGGTTTTGAATTTATTTTAACAGGAAGAGAACAGATTTTATGTATTTGTTAAGCATAGTTCCAAAAGGACAATCATGCTTTCCTTACTTCCTTGATCCCCTCAATATCCTTCCATGCCTGCTCTCTCTTTATCAGTTTTGGCAAAGGCATGATTTAAATCTACCCTTTTTTACAAGCCTAATCTACCACTAATCATAATATTCAACAAGAAAAAAATAGAAGGACTACAGTTCCACAGGATTATAAACACAATTTAAAAATGACAATCATGGGGCCCAGCTGCGTGGCCTAGCGGCTAAAGTCCTAGCCTTGAAAGCCCCGGGATCACATATGGGCGCCGGTTCTGATCCCGGCAGCTCCACTTCCCATCCAGCTCCCTGCTTGTGGCCTGGGAAAGCAGTTGAGGACGGCCCAATGCATTGGGACCCTGCACCCGCGTGGGAGACCCAGAAGAGATTCCAGGTTCCCGGCTTCGGATCGGCCCGTTGCAGCTCACTTGGGGAGTGAATCATCGGACGGAAGATCTTCCTCTCTGTCTCTCCTCCTCTGTGTGTATCTGACTGTAATAAAATGAATAAATCTTTAAAAAAACTGACAATCATGGGGCCAGTACCATGGCACAGAAGGCTAAGCCTCTGTGTATGGTACTGGCTTCCTATATGGGCAACAGTTTCACTTCCAGATGCTCCACTTTTGATCCAGCCCCATGCTTATACCCTGGAAAAGCAGAGAAGCATGGTTTAGGTCCTTGCCTCAGCACCCATGTGGAAGACCCAGAGGAAGTTCTTGGCATAGTCTGTTTCAGGGGTTGAAACATTTGGGGAGTGAACCAGTAGAAGAAGGATCTCTCTCACTCTCTCTTTTTCTCTACCCCCCCTCTTCTATAACTCTGCATTTCTGATAAAAATAAAATAAATTTATAAAAAATGATAATAATATCTTAAAGTGACCATTTCATTCCTATACGTCTTTTGTTTATAAGGATAATGTGGTGTATATACACTACAGAAAAATATGCAACCATGAAAAATGAAGGTAATCCTGTCTTTTGAAGCAAAATGGATGCAACTAGAAACTATGATACTTATTGAAATAAACCTGTTTTTAAAAGATACAGGAACCAGATCTGGGGGGTCAGACCAGTGGGGGTTATTGGCGGTTGCTCTGACTGGGCTGCAGCTCCCCCTGGTGTGTGTGAGGCCGAGCAAGTATTGGGCAGGGCTGGACTGGGCTGCAGCACCCTTTGGTTTGCTGAGGATGGAGGGCAGAACAAACTGATCAACTACCCCAGGGAAACTTGACAGCTAATTGTTGGGCTTAAGGAGACTCAAGGGCAGATTGTAACAGTCAATCAACCTCGGAAAGATGTCCTCATCTGTGGAGTAGCGAGCAGCAGCATCTCAGAACTATCAAAAACACATGAACAGAAATCCCCAGAAAATGCTCTACAATGGAGAGCTTGGGATGGCACAGAGTGACAGTTCCCCAATCCCTGGGGAGATGCAGTGGTTTGGAAGCCTGGGCGTGGCTTCTCCTCTTGTGTCACTCTCTCCCCCATATTCAGGAAGAAGAAAATGTATTAACAAGGGTCTCACCCACTACCCCTGATCCTTGACCCTTCCCACTGTGATCAATTACATAAACATCATAACTAACACATTTTTTTAAGATTTTATTATTATTATTGGAAATCTGGATATACAGAGAGGAGGAGAGACAGAGAGGAAGATCTTCCATCTGATGTTTTCACTCCCCAAGTGAGCCGCAACGGGCCGGTGCACGCCGATCCAAAGCTGGGAACCTGGAACCTCTTCCGGGTCTCCCACGCGAGTGCAGGGTCCCAATGCATTGGGCCGTCCTCAACTGCTTTCCCAGGCCACAAGCAGGGAGCTGGATGGGAAGTGGAGCTGCCAGGATTAGAACCGGTGCCCATATGGGATCCTGGGGCTTTCAAGGCGAGGACTTTAGCCGCTAGGCCACGCAGCCGGGCCCATAACTAATAAATTTTTTAAAAAGACAAATAGCTTATGTTTTCTCTGATATGTGGCAGCTAATATTGGATTTACTTCTGACATTTAGCTTCCTAAGCATTTGAAATTAATGCAGTGCACTCTAAAAAGTAAAGCTCTACATTTTTTATGTATGACTAAATAAAAAAAATGGTTTGTGACCTTAGGGAATAATTCAAATTTTCTCATGCTAACCTGGATAATCATCTTTTAAATGTAATCCACTCTCAGGACATTTAGCAACATTATCTTTCATTTATTGTGTCAACCTTTAGATTTGGATCACATATTAGCATTTTTCATAATCATGGATCTGATCACCTAAACCAAGTATCCTTTGTGTAGATATCTTCTGTAGTTCACACATGCTTCTCCACTGTGTGGAATTCTGATTTGTGTGCTTGAAATAAAACTGTTCAAAGCAGTTATAGAAGATATCTCAGGCTTTCAGCAGGGAGGAGACTAAGATGTTAGAGGCAAATGTGACTTAGCTAATGTCCCACAGTCAGTTACTGCAGCAGTTGGTGCTAAAGCCACAAATACCAGAAACCATTTCAGGTAATCTCTCCATCGTTTCCTGCAATGTAACCTGTTCACTCCATCAAGTGGGCACTAAATTCTAGAAAGTTATTATAGGCATGTGTCTTCCCAGGTGCTTGAAGAATATACTCAGAGAAGTAAAATCGCATTGTTCATGCAGTTTTCATAAAATCCAAAGCTCTTCTTTAAGAAAAAGGAAAAAAAGAGAGAGACTACCAAATATTATGGACCTACACATTATATGTGTGTTATGCTTTAAGCAAGGATATTATATACCATCAAATGGGTAATTTATTTTGCTCAATGCACTGGAGATAATTGACTGATCTCATTAACAGAATCATTTAGAAGCCCCTGGACATTTTATCTATGTGAACTAAAAACCTGGAAGGTGAACTAAAATTCTAGAGGGTAGCAGGGTTAATGTTAATTTGAATGCGGTGGCTGGCACTCTTAAAAGTAAAACCAATTAATGAATATTTTGAATAAAACATGGCAATCTTGGCAGCACTATGAAATTCATTTCTAAATGTGGTCACACTCCAAATGCATGCTTATCATCCATAGAAACTACATGTTTTTATTAACCCCACAACATGGCAATACTTGAGTCAAAAATTCTGTATTTCCAGATCTCTACTCTACTCCTAGACTAGTTGAGCTTCTTTTGTGTATCAGCGTTTTAGAGACTTCATCAACATTTTAAAAAAATATTTTATTTACTGATAAGAAACAAAATGATTCTAAGAAAGTTTCATGTGCCATTAGTTTTAAGATGTATCTCAATTTCAAATCAATCGAATTATTAAAATTGAAGAAAAACGACAAGACTGAGAAATAAAGCACAGGGAAAACTCCTCTGTGATTGTCCAACTACTATCAATTACCTGTATGCACTTTTTGAGATAACAAGATCTTAATACTTAGGACTAGAAGTAGTGGTTGTCTACCCAGCACAGCTTGATTGCCACATGGCTTTCCATCAAGAAGTCCAACATCATGGACACACATAATAGATGGTTTGCCTTCTGAAGGAAGTTGAGTGGTGAGGAAGCCCCACAACATAGAAGTAAAACCCAGCCTCTTATCTATCTATTTTAACACAAAAGTTTCCTTGCCTACTCTTTAGCAAAAGGAGTTCAGTGACTTAAGAGTGTTATCCAACTGGCTGTACAGGCTTCTAATTACCAGAGTCAAAGAAATCAATCACTTCCCCAAATGATTATTCTGGACTGACTTTCATAGGGGAATTATAGGTCTGGGCAGAATGTAACTGCTATATGCACCATAACCTTTAGACCAATCAGAGCCCACCTGGCCAGTCACAGATTCCTTCGAGAGTGCATCACTGACCAATCATTGTAAAATCACAAGCTCCACTGACCAACCAGGAACTTGGACATGAGCTGATCCCACAATCTTCAGACCCAATTCCAATGTATAAGAACCTTCACACTGAACTCCTAGGGGAGCCCAGGAGTTTAGTGATTGCTGCCTGGCTCCTTGCTCTGCTCTCTGCAGTAAAAGCCTATTTTCTTCCAACACTCTCATCTCAGTGATTGGCTTTTTGCGCGTTGGGCAAGCAGACCCAGTTTGGGGGTTCTATAGCAATGCCTCCAACCATTTAGGATATTGTTTAACAACAGAAGTGTTTAGTCTTTGAAAGACAGTAGTAGAAGAAACACACACTACTAAAATTCAAAAATAAGGAAAAAATGTGCCAATCAAAAATAGATAAAGATATATCTTGATTTGAACATTATTCAGGCTTACTGTTGTGGCTTCAGGCAGCTAGTTCAGAGTCATGAGCTTGAATGCCACAACTCCCCACCTATGTGGTCCTTTCAGCCTACCTGTGACATTCATCCATCATTACCTGGAACCTGAGAGGGGACAGTGCTGTGTTGGTGTGTAACCACTCCCTTTGCAAGTCCCCATGAAGGTCCATGACAGGGAAGGACTCTCTGACTCTTGGCCTTGCCCAGAACCCACTTGCTCTTTAACTTCCCACAGACAGCCTCCATGGACAAGTAATGTCTGAACGTGACCCCTGTATATCTGTATTTCTCACCCTCTGTTCACTGCTTGAGTGAGTCAGTGAAAATGCAAATGCCAAAATATTTCTTTATTTCTAATTTGTGTACTTTTAAGGGTTCCAGAAAGGTGAGACCTAGCAGTAATGGAATACAGACATATAAGCCAGAAACATAACTATGTTTTGTAAGTGTGTCCAAGTTGCTCATTGCATGGCTTTTAGGATAATTTATATTTTGGGGAAGTTGGAACATAGGTCTTCAGTTTAATGGGTGGATTTCACAGTAATGACCATTTGTTTACTTAGGGTTTCGATTCAGACTGGATTGTCATGGTGACTTTATTTGCTAATTTCTAGTGGACCCTACCATCACCAAGTTTGATTAATAAAGACTCCTTGACACATCCTAGACTTCTTTGGCATAATCTCTTGCACCCTGCAGCATTACATGTATTAAAACATCACCTGGAGCCCTATACATGTGCACACTTTTATTTAAAGTTTTAATTTAAAAGAGTTTTAAATGAAAAAAAATATAGACTTACTGGAGCTCATCAGGAAAAGATCTATGCAGCATGGGATGCAATAAGAATCGCAGGAACTTACTGGGCACTACCACATGACACTGTCTGCAGTTAGCAAAGCCAAGCCCTAGGCCACACCTGGTGATAAAGTCTGTGGCTGGCAAAAGTCGATCACAGGGAGGCAGACACTCTCAACTTCGGTACCCAGAAGCATATCCTATCTCTCCCCTCCCTTCTCCTCTTCAGTGATCTCCTGATGGCCCTGAAGACAAGTCAGCATTTAATGTTTAACTAGCTTTCCAGAGAACAAAAGCTGCAGGGTGCTGCCCAGTTGGCATTCCTCCCCACACATTCAGAAGAAGCCTTCCGGCCCCTGTTTTTAACCCTATTTCCTTTTCTTAGTTGTGGTACTCCCTCTTCAATTCTGTTCATACCACACAGGCAAGACCAAAACATCATGAAAGCGGAAGAGATGGAGGAGGCTTCTTTATTTATTTTGAAAGAGTTACAGAGAGTAAGCAAGAGATAGACACATCTTTCATTCGCTGTTCACTTAGTACTTGGAAAAAGCCAGTAGCTTTTCCTGGATCCCACAGGGATGGCAAGGGGCCAAACACTTGTGCTATTTCAACTGCTGTTCTAAGGCCATTAGCAGAGAGCCAAATTGGCAGTGGAACAATCAGGACACAAACTGGCACCCATTTGGTATGCCACCTCATAGTCAGAGGGTTTACCTGCTAGCCATGACAATGGTCTCAGATTCTTTTTAAACACACTTACTGGAATATATCAAACAAGGGCAGGAGTCACCCGAGAAAAGATTTTAATGGGCAAAGCAAAACAATCTGAAAAACAAAACATGTCAAGTCTTATAGGTTCATGCTTCAAAGTGCAAAATAAATATGGTAACAATTTTTCCATGTGACATAAATAAACAATGACATAGGTTAGTGATAGTGGAAGAGAGGTATTCCATGAAGAAAAAATTCCGAAAGAATTTTTATAGATACTTCGACCTCAGGCAGAGGAACATATAGGCCTTAGGCGTGTCTAGTAACACCCTTCCAAGGACTTCCTGATGGAAAGCTGGAGTAGGGAGGATTTTATCACAATATGGCTAGCTGGTGAACAGAAACTGCCAGACGATGCTCAGGTTAGCAGAATCTACCCTTGATAAGACTGAGGAAAGCAGTTCTTCAGCTCTGCTCTTCCTTCGAAAAACATAGAAGCCTGAGCTCGTCATAAACAAACCATCAGAGAAACCCAGACAGAGGGATATTTTGCAAACTATGTGATCAGCGCTCTCCAGACAGGCATTAATTATAAAGAAAAGTCTGAGAAGCTGCCCGAAGAGACCTGACGACTAATTTAATATGGGATCTTGACTGGGATTCTGGACCAGACAAATGACTATAAACTAAGAAGACAGTAATCATGTCTGAACTATAGTTACAAATAACTAATCACTATTGGTTCATTAATTCTAAAAAATGTACCACAGTAATGTGAGATATTAATAATAAAGAAAACCGAGTGTGAGACATAGGGAAATTCTTTGAAGCACCTTCTCTTTTGTTCTGTATATTTAAGATTGTTTTTTAAAAAGGCTAATCTTTCCCTCTGTATCTCCTTTAGTCTGTATTTCTGCCTTTTCAATTAAAAATACTAAAATAAGTCTTCAAGAAGAAGAGGCTATTTTTTTTAAGATTTATTCTTATTTTTATTACAAAGTCAGATATACTGAGAGGAGGAGAGATAGAGAGGAAGTGGAGCTGCCGGGATTAGAACCAGCGGCCATATGGGATCAAGGCAAGGACCTTAGCCACTAGGCCACACTGCCGAGCCCAAAGAGGCTATTTTTAAATGGGCAAAAAACAAATATTGTTCTCTATTTCTCTCTAAACACACACACACATATACACACGTATGGCAGTTATAATCTAGCAAGATATAGGACACCATTAATCATGATAAAATTAAAATTACAGTAAGATACTACTATGTGCCTTAAAAATAGGAGAGAAATATGGAAAGATGGGGGGAACAAGTAAAGGGGTGAAAGGAATGGAGGAAGAAGAAAAGAGGATAAAATTGAAGTTTAAAGAAATTAAAATCAACAGCAAAACCATACCAGTAGTAACAACTGGGGAAATGAGAGAAGTGATTGGGCCTTTCATGAGCTGCTACTGAGAGAGCAAAATGAACAGCTGCTGTGGCTGCATGAAAGTTTTCTATCAAATCAGTAATACAGTAAGTATAAATTTCAGTGATCAATTTTAAGTATTAAGTTAAAAAATGAAAATGTATGCTCACTTAATAACCCATATGTGAATAGCTTTACATATAATTGGTAGAGTTGGGAACAATCCCCAAATCCCTGAAGTCAGAATAAACCAAAGGTTTGCTGTGCACATGAAGCAACACTCAGCAAAAAAAGGAAGAAATTCTTGATATGTATATGAACATGAATGAATTTTAAGTACATAATGCTCTGTGTAACAGGAGGAACTCAAAAGATCAGACACCTGGAGGACTACAAAAATTGGCTACAAAAGAATTTGGAAATGTGAAGGAATAATTCTACATCTTGGTTGTTGTACAAGTTGAATAATTCTACACATCTATCAAAACTTACAGAACTATACACCAGGCAAAATATTTTTATAATGTAAGTTAAAAGCTCAAAAACAAAGAAATGGAACCAAAACTTTGCAAGTATTAAGAAAGCTTCTGCTTTTTTTTCCTGGTTAAAAATGATCATGGATTGGAAATAGTATGATCACTTCATATAAATCATCAATATTCTGAGCCTTATAATTACTTAGAATAATTGTGCTGTTCCCTTCCTTCTAAGCTAGTGGTGGACTGTGTACATACTATGAGCTCATAATCAATTTGATTAGCACTTGCTTTAATATTTGAATGTTTAACAAATCACTAAATAGAACTTCAGAAGAATAAGTAAAACCACTCATTTTTCAGATATTTCTATTCTTAGCAAGGTAAAAAACAATTTAAATGGAAGAAATATCCTGAGTCCTCAAATGTTTTCATTGACTAATTCAGACAAGTATAAATACATCCTACTCGTAAAACTCATAGATTTGTCCCCCATGGAAACCTGTGTTTAAGTCATTTCTGAATTGTGCTAATTTTTCTCACTACTACTATGGATATCTCTTACTAAGCTAATGAATGAAGATTTAAAGTTTTCTGCCATTCAGAAAAAAAAAAAAAAAACCAATATCTACTAGCCACACCAAGCTGCAAAAATGCCCTTGATGACTTCCTTAAATTTCAATTTCTCTACAAATGCAAACCCTGAAAATCCAATTAAAACTAAAGATTATGCTACGTTGATCTCAATTATAAGAGGTAAAACTTTAATCAGACTTTCAAATTAGCCAGAAAATGCGACCTAGTGAACTCAGAAATCACTTAGTTTACCAAGGAAGATAGAGATTTATTACTGATCTACCTATTTCTAATTGTCATGAGATGCCTGAATTGGGTAATAAGGACCGCAATTAGGTCTTAACTCTGTACTTAGTCCCAGAGGGCTTTTCCCTTCCTTGCTACCATCTTGAGGCAAATGTGACTCATCTGAACCACATGCCTCCTCTGTCCTAGCGAATGTTATCCCTGTACCAGAGCTAGGTAATAAATCAGAACACCGCTTCTCCCCCTATGGTTTTTTCTTAATTAAACCCAATTTCTAGATTGGTTACTAGTCACCTGGAATAAAGATTACATTTCCAAATCATCTTTGCAGTTAGTTATGCACATGGACTAGTTTGGGGTGATGTAATGAAAGTATTTTTAAAGAAAATGGAAAATCCTTTCTCTGCTTTCCTCATGGTGGCTGCATTGAGAACATGATGACAAACTTGAATAGTGATCTAGGACTATGAGTGGGAAACCAAAGCTAAGCATGGTCGGGCCAGCAATAAATAAATAAATATTTTACAAACTTCTGTAACAAATATAAAATTTTTGGCCTTGTTAAGCATATTATCTTTGTGCCAAGTACTCAAGTCTTACTGATAAGAGAGTACCATAGACAATATGGAAATGAGAAAGGTTATGTACAAATAAAATAAATTAATAACAAAAATGAATTTCTGTCTTGCGATCTTTTATAAAACAACCTGTTATACTTAGTCAAAATAAATGATAACTGAGAATATAAGTGGATTCCACACTGTAGAAAACAGTTTGAAAATTCCTCAGAAAGGTAAAACAAAATGACCTGTTGCCAAACAATATTCCAAACTGACTGGAGGAACTGTTGTAGAATTGGGTCCTCTCGTCCAATGTGTAGAAAGCCAATTACTGACATAGGGTGGTGGAAAAAAGCAGATCTTTATTGCAAAGTGCAGAGCAAGGAGCCAGGATTTAGCTTTTGCTTACTTCACAGGCTTCCGGAGAAGTCAGGGGTGAAGGTTATGGACATAAATTGGGGCTAAGAAGTATGTGTGTTGAAGTTCCAGGTTGGTCAGTGGAGCTTGTGCCCTTCCTTTGATTGGTCAGTAATGCTGTGCTCTTCAGGGAATTTGTGATTACCCTGTGGGGCTCCAGTTGGTGTAAGGATTATAGGAAAGTGGCATTTACATTCTGCCTAGCCCTGGAATTCTCCTGCACAAATCATTCCAAGGCAATACTGACCATTGAACTATCTATTGGAGAACCAAACAACTCCTTGTGTCCAGGGATAAGAATCTTGTAGTGTCAGCTGGATCACTCCCTTAAGTCAGTGAATTCATTTTGATAAATGGCAGGCAACGGCATTCTGTGCCAAGGGAGACAGGCAGGAGACTGGGTCCTGCTCTCACAATACCGGGGTTTAATTTTATATCCAGCATTTTCACACCTAAGCATGTATATAGAATAATATAAACTGATAATGAAACCACTCATATATTGTGTGCATATTGAGGTTCGTCCATGTGCTAATTATGCCATATATGTATAATTGACTCTTATTCAGACATAAAATGGAGTAACATGCTGATACAGGCTACAATATGAATTTTACTTGAAAACATTACGCTAAATACCAGAAGCTAGATACAAAGAGATCACACATTGTATGATACCATTTATACAACATGTCTGCGATAGGTAAATTGTTACAAATAGGAAGCAGATTAATGGTTTCCACGGGCAGAATAGGAGAGTATAACTTCAGAGGGAAGTATAACTGCTTAGTAAGGGGGAAAATTAATTTGGAAATACAGACACAATATGGAATTTGATTTTAGTGATTGTCTAATAGTAAGAGTGCGCTAACTGCCATTGATTTGTTCATTTTAAAATGGTCAATTTTATGTTGTGTGAATTTTTATCAATAAAAATAAATAAACAGAAGTAAAAAAATAATGAATCTTAACCAACATCCTCCAATCTCTTTTTATAGTGTGATGCACAACTCTATACCTCCTCATAATGTTCTGGTATCAAACATACTTTAATTTTGTCAGTTAATTGATACTTACCTGCTTCATATAACCATGGAAATGCTGCTTCCTGTCTCTGTAATACTTCTCCCATCAGCTGTCCTTAGAACATATTTATTCTTTATTATCCACTCAACATTGACATATCATTTCCACATCCTACTAGTAATTCTAACTTGCTTTCAATAGCTAAATTTCTATGACTCCTCCTGTCACATTGTGCTGTGATTAAACTTTGAACGTGATAATTTTCATATTAAACTGGAGAACTACACAAGAAGAATAACAAATTTATTAGTCTTGGCATTTCTGACATCGATTGTTCCTTCATTGTACTAACTGTAAATGCTGGAATACATTTGTTGAATTTATGAATGAATCAACCTACACATTCTTATTTCACTAGGGACTAGACGTTATAGAAAAAAACAAACAGATAGGTGTTATCACCTGTAAGTTGAGTAGGAAATTGGATTTGTGAAATTGCACAGCAAAGAAAACTCTTTTTAAAAGAAACAACAAAACTATCTCCTAGTACAATTAAAACATTTGGCTTTTAGTTTCACAAAGAAACTTCTGAAGATCATAATAAAAAATGGAGCTAGAATACAAGATTCTGTGAGAAAAAATTAAAATCCATGCATAGTTTTTTTTAAATAGTTTACATTTTCTTTCCTGAGTTCCTTCATAAAATCTGTTCCTAGTTTTGGTACCAAGCAACTAGGAAACCGAAATAAATTTAAACATGTCAGGACTTTTCCTTCTGGCTCTTTGACCTCACTGGTTTGATAGTACATCTACTCTTGATATATTTTTTAAATCTATGAAGCAAATTAATCACATATTCATGATAAAATATGATAAATAATGCATCTATTGACATGCATCTATAGCATTTCATAATTTACTAATATGATTGCTATTATGGAACTACCTATTTTCATTACTAACATCACTGTTAAAAATCTTCTTTCAGGACAGCACAGTAATCAACAGGCTAATATTTCACCTGCAAGTGTCAGCATCCCAAATGGGCTCCACTTCTAGGAGGAAGCTCCTTACTCCCAGCCTTCAAACAGCTCATCTCTTGCCATTTCAGCTATTCTGGGGGATGTACCAGTGGATGGAAGACCTCTTTCTCTGTCTCTCTATAGCTAGCTAGCTAGCTAGCTAGATAGATAGATAGACAGACTTTTTTTTTAATCTGCTTGGTCATTTTCCAAAAAGTCTGCAACAGCCAGTACTGGGTCAGGCTGCATCCAGTAAGCTAGGATTAATCTTGGTCTCCTATCAGTGCCAGGGATCCAATCATTTGAATCATGGTCTTCTGACTCTAAGAGTACATCATCAGAAAGCTAGATCACAAGCGGAGAAGCCAGGATCCCAACCAGCAGAATATTGATGTAGATATCCCAAGCAATGGATCAATTTGCTAAGACACAGCACCTATCCTTATATCTTTGTTTTGCTATTGGATAATATCCAATATAGATCATGAAAACAATTTGTATGTTATCATAAGATCAATAGAAATGTATGTGAATATTTGAATGAGGAGTGAATTGCCTGACTTAGTTTCAGCTGTAACCTTCGTTCCTGTAAGCATCACTAGTATCACGACAAACAAGTTTTGAGGGACAAAGAAAAGCTGAGAAGGTCTTGTGATGAAGCTGAGAGATAACGTTGATTTCAGTGCCTTAAGATGATTTTAGTTGAATCAACACACACAAAAAGAAGCAAGTAGTCCATCTGAGATGGCTTAAAGTTTTGACTCTGTGCCTTTGAGAATGACACAGTTTTTATTTACTCCTCAGTTTTTCAAGCTGAAAAAAAATGGCATAGAATTCTTCCACCATCACTTTTCCACCATTCAGCACTCAACACTCAGATAAACCATCTATTATTTTATTTTGTCAAGAGTGGCATGCTCAAGCCTCCAGGGGGCCCCCAGGAGCTTTATTTCTTCTCAGTTTCAGTCTAATCTTCTGTTTTGACTTCATCACTCCATATGTTATACTGGAGGATTATTATTGATTTACTTATCTGGCTTTACCAGAGGATGGGGACATAGGAAAAAAAATTAAAATTTCTGTGTCTGTCCAAAATCTGTATTTCCTGATGACAGGAATATGTTGAATAAAGACCAAAATGAAGTGCTCAAGTATTTGCATTGCATTTGTAGTATGATAAGCGAGACTTAATGAAACTGGGTAAAAAAATAAAGAAAAAAAAATCATCCTGAAATACATTGGGTGGGGTGGAGGCAGTTGAAATCCTGACACGGATGTGTCTTATATCCTTGACTGTTGTGACAAATGGACAATTCCAAACAAGAGGTTCCGCTGAGCTAGTATAAAGAACAAATGATTATAGAAAGGTTTTATACGCAGCAGACATTCCCAAGGATAAAAGAAAATATACATCGATACCAGGCCAGGTAGCTCAGACAGGAACTGGATTGTGCAGAGACACAATGTGAATGTAATGTTAGGACAGTGTCAAGAAATCAGCGATAGATGTGGAAATCACTTGTTTACAACCATGGAGCTCTAAGAAGTATCAAAGACTGCACAGTCAAAGGAGGCAGATGTGAGGTAGCCAATTATTACTTAAGATAGACATGTTTTTTTTTTTCTCTCCTAAAAAGCAAGAAGCAGTACAATTGGCAATCCACCTAAGAACAATAACTTCTTGGCAAGGATGACTCTAAGCAGCAAATATCATAATGGAATTGGGGGATCAAGCAAGTGGATCCTCAAGAAACTGGTGATGGGAAAGAATGGGCTCAAAAGATGCATCGCAAACATGGTAGTGATGTCATGGGAGCAGGAGATCTGTGTCCAGTGGAAAAGAAAGCAGCTTTCAAACCCAAGGCACAGAGTAAGTGAGCTGCATCAGCGGGTACCCTGAAAGTCGGATTCAAAGGGAAGTCACTTAAGTGCCAGTTAATTACGACAGTAATTTTAGGCTCACTATGAACTTCTCCTATGATTTTGAAAAATTGGGGCCTTCTTTGTGTGTTTTACTTTTGACTAGATGAGACTGTTTGACTCAATAGGAGTTGAACCTTAACTAAGTGACAGTGTTCCTAGTTTATAAGTTCTTTGAGGACACAAAGTTTCAATGTGCTTGATTTCATGGGAGCCGTGCCTTTCTATAGTTCCTGGAATATAGCAAGATGGTCATCAAGAAGGGAAGATGGCAGTTACTTTTGGTTTCATTCAATATGCTTGCTTTTAATCAGGTCCTTGCATGATAGTCTAGTAATTCAATCCTCACCTTGTATGTGCTAGGATCCCTTATGGACACCAGCTACTCCACTTCTCATCCAGCTCCCTGCTTGTGGCCTGAGAATGCACTGGACGATTGCTCAAATCCTTGGGACACTGAACCTGCCGGGAGACCAGGAAGAAGCTCCTGGCTTTGGATCAGATTAGCCCTGGCCATTGCAGCCATTAGAATGTGAATCAGTGGATGGATGATCATTCTCTTTGTATCTCCATATCTCTGTATATCTACCTTTTCAACAAAAATAAATAAATATTTTTTTTAAAAAAGAATTCATAATCAAAAGGTTACAAGTAGAACTAACCCTCAGTTCTGACTTTGATTTTAAGGGGTATGTGAAATCCCTTCTCTCCACTACTTAAGAGTTCAGAGAAACTGTTCTTCAAGACCTCATGGTAGCTGTAGCCCCCACTGGCCTGAGCTGGAACTGGGGGCAGTGCCAGGCCAGACCAAGCTAAGCACCCACTGGCAAATGCCAAGGTGAGACAGGCCATGTCAGACTGAGCCGCAGCACCCAACCAGCACATGTGAGACCAAGGAGGTGAGGGAACAAAGCCGGTAGAGGGCTGCATGGGGCTCCCCTGCTGGGCCACCACTCCCACTGGTGAGTGTGAGAGTTGGAATAGAGGCAGACCAGGCTGGCCAGGGCTACAACACCTGTTGGTCTCATATGAGCTGGATCAGGGGAAAGTCAGGCTGGGTTGACTATTCCTACTGATCCACACATAAGCCAGAGTGGCTGTGGGTTGTTTGGGCATTACCACAGCATCAGCTGGCAGGTGCTGGCATGGGGAGCAAATTTTGTCAATTTAAACTGCAGAACCACCTGGAAAGTACATGATCCAGGAGTGGGAGTGGGCCCAGGAGGGAAACAGCGGGCACCTCCCTCTTGGGTTGCCATTCCAGTGGGTGAGCATGAAACTCAGAACTGGGGCAGGCAAAGATAGACAGAGAGTGGTAGCCCCTGGCACATAAGTGCACTGGATAGTGAGGCTGGTTGAACTAGGCTTCAATGCCCATTGACACGTATGAAAGCTGAATGGGATGTTGGACAGATAGAGTCAGTTTGCTGTACATACTGACAAGCATGGGAATCAGGGCAGGAGGCAGGCCTGGTAGGGGTTATTGAAGATCGCTTCGACTAGGCTGCAGTTCCTCCTGGTTTGCGTGAGGGCCAAGTGTGTGGTGGGCAGGATCGGCTGGGCTTCAACACCCATTGGTTTGTGTAGAAGACAGACATGGAGACAGAACTAACCCAGCAATTGCAACCACCAGCATGTGCATAACCTGATTGGGGGGACAGATGTGCTGGACCCTGTATTGGCAAGCATACACAAGAATCAGGTCTGGGATCACTTGAGATGAAGTTTCTTTGGGGTTCCTCCCAACTGTACTACTGGACTCAGAACCCCAACCATGGAGAGAATTGTAGGTTCTATGGTCTGACCGTGGAGTATATGTGTCAGAGTTGGGCCTTCTCAATGGTTTAGACAGAGCAGCAGACAGCATATCCAGATGCACTTGGTGGATATGGCAGTACACTGGAGTATGCAAAGGACACCTGGTTTCATAACAGAGGATGGACAACAGAACAAGTCAATTACCCCAGCCAAGAGTTGGCAGTGATTATCTGGGCAAACGGAGACTCTAAGGTGAACTAAGTCAACTAGTGGATTCTGGAGAGATTTCATCTTGCTTGGAGTGGTGGGGTCAGCAGTAATTCAGAACTGTTGAACTATTAAAACCTCTTGAGCAGGACTCTTGGAGCATGCCCCACATTGGGGACTATGAGGTGGTGTCGGGTGACTGTCCTCCATCCCAGGGTACAAAGGCATTTGAGAGGCTTTGTATGGCTTCTCCCTTTATCTCCGCCTTTCAACCAGATACAGAAGGAAAGAATAAAAGAATGTAGAAATAATGGTGTCATCCAACTTCCTGCAGCTATTGATCCTTAGCATCCTAATTAACAATGTAAAAATCAAATAAATAAATAAATAAATCTTAAAAAAAGACCTCATGGTGAGATTTTTGTCTGGATATTTCTGAAACCAATGACCATATGAAGAAAACGTTTTATCGCAAAGTCAGATGTACAGAGAGGAGGAGAGACAAAGAGGAAGATCTTCCGTCCGATGATTCACTCCCCAACTGACCACAACAGCCAGTGCTGTGTCAATTCGAAGCCAGGAGCCAGGAACTTCCTCCCAGTCTCCCATGAGGATGCAGGGTCCCAAGGCTTTGGGCCGTCCTCAGCTGCTTTCCCAAGCCACAAGCAGGGACCTGGATGGGAAGTGGAGCTGCTGGGAATAGAACTGGCGTCCATATGGGATCCCGGTGCATTCAAGGCGAGAACTTTAGCCGCTAGGCCAATGCGCTGGGCCCAGACTGTAGTTTAACATGTTCAGAATGTACAGTCGACTGATAATAATAGTGCCTCTTGCTGGGGATGTTCACATAAGTTCAAGAAAGCATTAAAAGAAGAAAAAGAATATGCTCCTTAGACCCTCAGTCTAGTCAATGTCCTATTTTGCTTATTCAATTCCCAAAATTACTTTTCTGACAAAAACCTCACAAGACAGTAATCATTCTATACAACTACTAATAACCGGTTCCGGTTGTGCATATGTTGTACACTTCCCTCAATGCCATGTCAACATGCTCTGTCATAATTCAATCAAATCTTAACCTGCTGCTTACTTCAAAACTGATTGGTGTAATAAAACATAAGTGTAATCATAACTAGTATGTGCCAAGCATAATGCCTAATACTCAGTACACACATTAAAATGCAACGCTACTTATAAAGGAATATATAATTATCACCATGTTCTTCAGAAAAGTAAAAATTTGCTGCATGTTTCTAATGTTCTCTGCCTTACGTATTTTACATTTGCATCTAAAGAACATACGAAAAACTAGAATTCCATTGGGTGTTTTGAAAAACTTTACAAATACTTTATTATGTAATAATGTAATTTGTAAAGAGGGAAAATTCATAACAATCACAAATCTTAATATCTAACCCTTTACTACCAGATCACATAGCAAATTCCATATTGCATTCCCCTGAATGAGAGATAAATGAGCACAAACCCAGCCTTTCTCATTGGGCTGTAGGGAAGGGCCTATCTTTCTTGGAATGGCAAGAAGAGAGAGTTAAATAGAAACTCTAGAGGTGAAAAAAAAGGTATTAATGGCATCTGTACGTGATTCTATGCCAAATGGGCTTCAGCTTTTATCTCTTTTTCTAATGTCTTCAATACAGAACTGCAAGATTATTTTTCCAAAAAACAATTCAAATCATGCATCTTTCCTACTCAAAATCTGAGTCAGCCTTCAGAGATGACAGAAGGAACCTTCAACCACAGAATTAAAGGTACAGTTTCCTTGCCTCTCCACAGGGATTTAGTCACCCCATGGATTATTTGACATGCAAATTATATGTGTTTGTGCAATGCCTTGTATCCTAGGGACCAATCAAGACCCTGCTGTTCTGTTTACTTGCTTGTATTTCTTACAAAGTCTCCAGTATTTTTGTTTTATTTTGTTTTTTCAAAAAATATTTCTCCTGGCTGCTGTTGAAGAGTCACAAAAAATAAAACGAAATCCTCTTTTCCATATATGATAGATTAATAGCTTAGATAACCTGGATCTTCTAAACTTCATCTCTACTTTTAATTTAGGTACATATTCTGCCAATTTCTATTCCTGCAGTCCCCACCCACATTGCAAGACTTATTCTCATATGGCTTTTTTCCATAATCCTCTCCATCCATCTTCCCAGAGATAAACAATGCCTCTCCTATCCTCACTCCATGAATGCAGCATGCCACTATACTGTTCATTTCTCAGTACCTTAATTTGTAAAAAGTTTTCAAAATACGCTCCACCCATAGTATTCTCTCATTATCAATTACTTAGACAGGAGGCACAAAAACAAGTGCATGTTTATTTTCTATATATAAAGCAGATGTTTGTTACACAGGTTCCTCAGAGTACTAAGAGGATTTTGATTGTGTGAATTTTCACGAATGAATGTAGAGTATGTTGTGTATTTTTGCAAACCACACTGTCCTACAGCCCTGATTTCATTCAGTTAGATTTCTCAGGCAGACTCTTCAGCAACTTTTAATAATAGTTATGTGTAACAATGTCTCATGTCACTTACTTGAATTGAAAGTTATTAATAGTTTGGCATCTACCTTATTTATCTTCATAATGGCTACAGTAGCTTCTATGATGCCAGATACATGGCAAAAATTAAGAAATCTGAACAAATTATTAATTCATAAGCTAAAAATGAAATTTTCCTTTTTATAAATATTTTATAGATATAAAACTAATTATTATTTTTTTATTTTTCAAAATTGTACTTTGGGGAAACAGAAAGAGTACTTTCATCATTTCATTCAATCCCCATATGCCAACAACTGCCAGGACAAGCCTAGGACAAAGTTAACAGCCACAATGCAATTCAAGGCTCCCATGTGTGGCACAATGACCCCATTTCTTGAGTCATCATTGCTGCCTCCTAGGGTGTTTTAGGAGGAATGATGAATCAGGAGCTGCACCCAGGAATGGAACCAGGAACTCCGATTAGGAACATTGACACTTTTACTGCTAGGCCAAACAGTCACTACTAACCCTCTACTTAATCTTGTTTTATTTTCCTATGTTTTCTTGGTCTTCTATCATCACACTACCATTTGGGGTGGGGGGGGGCAACAAATATTTGAGTACCTACTATGTGACAAAAGTTGCATGCAATTTTTTCTATGTATTATACTTCTAACACAAGTAATAGTTCTGTACTACACGGGGATTATTATACTCAATTACATGTGAAAAAAACTTTGGCTCAAAGAAGTTAAGTGAATTCTCTGTGCTCTACAACTAATAAATACCATGCACAGGATCCAAAATATGAGGCACTAAAATCCGAATTTTATGCACCTTCCTGAAAAACCATTCCAATGGAGAAGGCAACCATTGTGTGTGTGTGTGTATGTGGATGATAGAATTCTGGATCATCAGACTGTAAGAGGTGAAAATATCAAACTATTCCTAAAATTGGTTTTTCCTTTGAGAAATCCCACTGATACCAAATGAGAAGTCATGTGGAATTTTGTAAATGAAGGGATTTTTCTGCCAAATGAATTCTTCTGGTTTGTCAGATACTCTCAGATAAATGGTAAATGCATGAGAATGCTGCCTGACCCTCGTCACTAGATAACTGTCTATTAGCAACAAATCCCTTGTTCTAGGGAAATGGCTGTAGTTCATGAACTCTTAAAGGAATGTATATTTATAAATTACATCGTACAATATCCAATCAGGATAAAAATAGTTATGTCCTCAAAAATTTGATAGATCTTTATTGATCTGTCAAATTTGAAAATTCAAAGCATCAAAATCCTTTTAGGTTTTGATAGAGAAATACACGATTCGTTATCAACTCCAGAGTTTCTTGCCTGTTTAGATTTACACAGTACCGCTTAACCAACCTTCTCCCGCATCCCATCACCTTCCCTTCTCGTCTCAGCTCCGATCAATATGATTCTCTTAATTCTCTTAATTTCTGTAATGTCACCTTTTTCATGGAATCTACATTTAGAGAAATAATGTGATAATTTCATTTATGTGATTAGCACATAATGACTTCCAGTTTCATCCAGGTTGTTGCAAATGAAAAGATTCCAGCCTTCTTATGGCTAAATAGTGTCCCATTCTGTGCATATAACACACTCTTTCTCTATCTGAATGTTAGTCGGCCACTTGTCTAATCTGCATAGAAATCCTGTTTGTTGATACTACTAATTAAATAATTTAGCAAGTATATTAATGATTTAGTTCAATGTATCTTCCTTCTAGAGTACATTTGTGAAGTATCCACACATCCGCTGACACATGCTTATAAGCATGAATGTACCTCAAAAAAGCTTATGAAAAATGAAATAAAAAGATAACAAAATCCCTGGAAAATACACACATGAAAAATTATATGAGGGAGTTAAAATATGGTGACAGGGTTTGTTTTCACTATTCAATTCCTGAAGGAATGTTTATTTGTATAATTTTATCTTTCAAGAAAACAAAACTGAATGTTTAGGTAGAAAAAATGTATCTTTTACAAAGAATAGAATATATGTGCTCATATTTCAAAGGTGTACAAAAATATAATATAATATAATATAATATAATATAATATAACATAATGCTTTTGTGAACATTTTGAAGTACGTGTGTGTGTGTGTGTGTGCATGTGTGTGTGTAAAAAGGACAGAGAAAAAAGGACTGCATTGCCTTTTCATGGAGAGAGCAGGTAGGCAGGCTGGGAAGTAGTTCAGGGGAAATAATTTACTTTCTTTTTTTTAAAGATTTATTTATGTTTTATTGGAAAGACAGATGCCCGGATCGAAGAGATACAAAGAAAAAAATCCAGCCACTGGTTCACTTCGCAAGTGGCTGCAAAGGTTGGAGTTGAGCCCACCTGAAGTTAGGAACCAGGAGTTTCTTCTGACTCTCCGTGTGGGTACAGGGTCGCAAGACTTTGGGCCATTCTCTACAAAGTTCCCAGGCCACAAGCAGGGAGCTGGGTGGGAGGTGGAGCAAGCAGGACACGAACCCCTGCCCATGTGGGATCCCAGAACATACAAGGTGAGGATTTAGCCACTAGGTCATTACACCAGCCTGACAGCTTGCTTTTCTTTAGAAAAGGCCCACACTGTGTTGATGGGTACTGTGGGGTGCTTGTCTTCTGCCAGTGGCTGAGCAGTAACTAGAGCAATCGAGGTGATACAGGAGGGAAGGGAATGCCACTGGGAACTGCGGCTGATGTGACTCAAAGTTGTCAGGCCAAGTAGAGTTTCTGCAGATTTATTGATTTTCTTTTTGAAATATCATTTGAAAGAATTCTCTCAAGTTTGTGAGGACATTTTTAAACACGGCTGTGGTAAAGACATGTTTATGGTAGACAATGTGTCATTTCCCTGTTTATGGTACCTGCTTGGGGAATATGTTTATACCCTTCTTAGTGCTGGCATTTACCAAGCTCAGATGACACTTGGAGCTGGTGATTTATCTTCTACACCATTGTATTTGAAAGACTTTCAGGTTACAGGAAGCCTTTAAAGTTAGAGCCCAGGATTTTTAAGATTAATAACAGTAATTAAAGGGCTGTGTTACAGCAGCAAAAGCTCTAGCTTGTTTGGGAGATTGAATATGAAAGTTACCTGGTCCAAGGGAATAATAAAAGCTTGTTCTTTCAGCAAGGACAGTGAGGCAGTAACAGGAAGACACTGTCTCCCTGGAAAATGCAAGGGGGGAGGTGGTAAACGTTAAAGTTTTCATGAAGCTCTGATGATCCTTGGTAACCTAGCCCTGAAGATTGATTCAGGTCATAATCACTTTTGTTTGATCCATTTTCTTTTGTTGCTCGATGCCAACACTCACCTGGGAAATTAAGATTGTTTTGACCCTTTCTCCTCAGCCACATACTTCATCGTTTGCTGTGATTTAAAATGTTCCCTTTGTACCTGCAGCTGACAGACCCACAATCTGGTTAGGGAGCAATTTTAGGGACATTCATTTCTCTTGATGATGAGTCACCAGAATTCTGCACGCGGTGGATGGCCTGTTTTGAGTCTACTTGCAACGCTCTCCTCAAAAATTATTTGGTCAGTTATAATTAAGTGAATGGCTAAGTTAAAAATAGCTTTAATGATTTCCTCCCATGAAAGTAACATGTAGTGGGGAAGGGCTTTTGGAAAAGGGGACATTTCTGGGTAGATAAAACAAATGGGGCTCCAAAAAATACTGGGAATTGGGCTAAAACATGTGGGTTGTTGTGCAAGGATATAGAAAAATACAGGAATAAAGGTAAGAAATGTTCGGAAAGAACAGAGAATTGTGGGAGAAAACAGAGGCAAACATAGAATATGGAGAAAGGAACCAAAATCCGTGGCCAAAATTTGGAACTATTTCTTGTTTCCCACCATCCTCTTTATTATAAAGAAGGACTAGATATTCATCCTGAAACACAGAACCAGAGGTTGTGTAAATCATGCTTTTTAATCAGAAAAGATGCATTTGGAACCATAGGAACAGAAAACTCCTGCATGATACTGCTCCTTGAGATATCCAAGAATGATATTAATGCATGGTTCCAGGAGCAGAAGGGCCTCAGGAGGGTGAGCTTTGGGAGGTCACCCAGCACAGACCATCTCTGGAGCATGTGGTAGGTGGTCACTGCCTAAGGAGACTCTGAAATTCCTCCCTGGGTACTGCCACATTTCCCTATTCCTGCCCTCACCCTCGCCATTGTTCATTTTAGCCACGCCATTTAATTTCCTGCTCCCTCACTTTCCTTTTTTTTTTTTTAATCTGTTATGTTAAATTGTGATTCCCAATTCCTTCCTTCCCCATTTCCAAACCTATAGATCATTAATCAGATATTTAAAAATATGAGACCAATGTGAAACTGATCCATCTGTTTTTCAGGGAAGAAGAAAGCTAAATCAATTGAAGTAAAAAAAAATCATTAAAGCTAATTATGATCTGAATGGCATCTCCCTCAAATTCACATATTGAATTGTAAACCACTATGTCCTCAAATGGGACCATAGTTGAAAACAGAATCGGTATAAAAAGTTAGTAGGGAAGTATCATTATATGCTTAAGATTTTACTATGAATGAAATTTATTCTCTTCATGCTAACACCGCACTAACTTGAGGATTGTTTGTAGTAATTGTGTTGTAGTAATTGTCATACATTTGCTGTGACCCTGAGGATCTAATGTATTAATAGATTCCTTAAAACATTTTTAAAATGCAATATAGATAAAATAAGGTCATTAGGGTAGACTCAAATGCAAGATTGATATTCTTATAACAAAAGGAAAATAGGATGCTGTTAAGATTACATGAAGACACAGGGCAAAGATCATTATTTGCATACCAAAGAAATAGCTTCAAAATTAACTAACCCTGCTCATACCTTGATTTTAAACTTCTAGAACCTGTAACTGTGAAAAAAATGAGCTTACTGTTTAAATGCTACACTCTGTACAACTATATTATGGCAGCCTTAGCAAACTAATGCTGATTTAAAGCAGATACAGACAAAATCTCAACTATACTCTAATTTTTTGAGCATTATTTATACCACATTATAATTCTCCCCAGTTTCACTTTTTAATAAATTGATTTTCTAGTTTAAAAAAAAAAGCAATTGGATAAACTGAAGGATAAGACAAAAGAACTTTGCAATAAAATAGTGAAAAAATGCCTTGCAGAAATTATTATTTCTGGATGGCATCAAGTCAAATGCTGCATTTAAACTAATATAAGCATCAGTTAATAACTATAAATGTACACAGTTAATGTAGACCATTTAATGCAGATTGTAAAAACTGCAAGTATTATTTAAATTCTGGACTAGATCCCAGCATGAATGAATCTTGTAGGGTTTAGGAAATCATTACTAGAAGGTAAAAGATAAAGAAGTTCATAAATCACAATGAAACAAATGAAGTATGGTGGATTTTATGTTCGATACTCAGGGTACTACTGAAGCACTGAACCTATACAGACAAGAAAGCTCTTCATACTGACAGTGGTATTGTAGGACCTCTGCTTGCTTTACAACCCCATGATATTTCCCTATTCCCACAGGCCAGTGTTTGTACCTTACAACGTACCATACCATGTCGTCCGTCTTGACTCACGGCTATCAGATGATGAGTAAAGCGGAGTTCGATGGATGCACCAGAGAGCAACTTGATAAGTAGCTGTTCCCACTCAGTGCCTCTCTTGTGAAAGTGAAGTGATGATGTGAACCCACTTGTATTTTGACATTTACAGCTACTGTCCAACTCTGCTAAGTATGTTGCTGCAGGCAACCTCACCTTCATAGGCCTTCTGTGACCATTATTTTTGAAATTAAGATTTCATACAAATTATTTGTAGCTTGAAATGCCATTTCAGATTAAATAAACACAAATGGTTTTGGGGGCTAACGCAATAGCTCAGATGGCTAATCCTCCACCTCCAAGCGCCAGTATCCCATATTGGCACACATTCATGTCCCAGCAGCTCCACTTCATTTCCAGCTCCCTGATCCTGACCTGGGAAAGCAGAGGAAGATGGCACAAAGTCTTAGGGTCATGCACCTGAATGGCAGGCCTGGGGTAATTTGCTGGTTCCTGGCTTTGGATGAGCTCAGCTCCAGCCATTGCAGCCATTTGAGGAGTGAGCCAACAGACTGAAGATGTTTCTCTCTCTCTCTCCTTCTCTCTGTGGATCACCTTTCTAATTTTCACTAGAAAATTATTCTTAAGAAAAAAAAATAAATGGCTTTTACCTCACAAACAGCTTTGATCCTTTACTAACATACTAACATACTGATACTACAGAACTCTCATCATGTAAAAAGAATTTCTTTTAATACTTTTGTATATAATGTTAAAACTTACTAGTGTCTACTAAAATGAACATTATCTAACATAAAGAAATATTCATTATTTTTTGAGACCCTGGACTACACAACATATAAATGATACAAATAACTGTTTAAGTTCACAGATATAGTTCTAAAAGACAGTTGAAATCCCTACAACTTATTCAGTCTTAAGTCTTACAGGCAACATATAGAATTTGGTAATGTACTGAGATTCATTATTTTCATGTTGAAAAATATTGGAATTGTAAAACTCAGAATTTGAAGTGAAAATGGTTCTGAAGCTTCTCTGATAGTTGTTTGAGTTCCTTCCTCTCCATGGTTCATGCCATGCACTGCGATGGTAATTCACGCTATGATCTCCCAGAGAACCAGGAACGGAGGAATCTGAACTTCACTGAGAAACCAACTTCACTTTAAGTGAATTTGTTAGAAAAGTACTCAAAAGTATAGATATCCATTGCATTACAAAAATCAATATACTAAATATTTCCATTCAGTGTTCATGAAAATGTTGCTTAAACATTTTTTAAATTTTTTATTTGAAAGACAGTTATACAGAGACAAGAAGAGAGAGATCTTTCATCTGCCTATTCACTCCCCAATTCTGTCAATGACCAGAGCTGAGCTGTTTCAAAGCTGGAATCCAGGAGCTTCTTCCAGGCCTCCCACATGGGTGCAGGGTCCCAAGGATTCAGGCCATCTTCTACTGTCCTTACCAGTCATAGCAGAGAGCTACACTGAAAATGGAATAGCCAAGACACCAACTATATCCCCTATGGGATGCTCTTCTGTAGGCAGAGGATTAACGTACGATGTCTAAAATGCCTAAAAACATTTTCTAAAATAGCGTATCCATAACAATATTTCAGCAATAGTATTATTTTTAAATTGTTTCTTTATAAGTAAATTTTATGGGAGACTGGCAGTTGGTCTACAACTTTCAGGACCTCACGAGATGTTTCATTTTCATGTTTGGTCTTGCATCAGCATATGTACCAAGGTAATAATATCCTTAAATAAAAAGATTCATTTGCCTTAGCTTATTTTCATTTTTGAAAAAAAAAAGTCAAGGAACATTAGAATCAATCCAATACACAAGAGAGGAAAAACTGATATAAACATTTATAAAAACAATGGCATGGAAAATTTCTGACATTATAACCACCACTGAAAACCAAATAAGCACTAGAGAAATCCAAATAGCTCTTATTTAGCTTTATTTTAATTAAATCACCCCCATTTTATTATAGATATAAACATTACTATAAGCAAAATTACAATAAAACTTGCTTTTGTAAGAAAAGCCTGTTGGTATTGGCTTAGTTTGCTTCAATTACATTTTCCCAGAGTAGAGACTCCTGGAAATACTCTGTTGTATATGCCATAGGACTCAGTAAAGATCTGAGTAGCTAAGAGAACCAGGTTCAATTAGTTTAATGTCAACTACCGGAAAGATGAATGGCCCCTCCGCCTTCTTAAACATGGCTGGTCATCCTATGATTAGTCACCCCATCCCTGGTGTATTTCCTTTTAATTACCCAATCTCCAGTTAACCATTTTTTAACATCCACTTCTACAAAGGATTTTTGTATGTTTGTTTGGTTTGGTCTGGTTTGGTTTGGGTTTTTTTGTTTCATTTTGTTTTGTTTTTTGTTTGTTTTTTTGAGCAGTAGGGAGAGGGAAAGATCTTAATCTAGATCTTTTCATCTTGGAGGCAGCAAGCTGGACATGCGGAACATCACTGCTGTCTCACCGGATCTGCTTTAGCAGAAAGCTGGATTCAAAAGTCAGAGCCTAGAGTTGAAACTAGTTACTTGGATATAAAATGTGCAAATTGTCACTGGCATTTTAGCTGCTAGAAAAAATGTCTACCCCTTACACAAGGTAATTTTTACATTACACATGTGAGTGAGACATTAAATTTAAAGTCTGAAAATATGAAACTGCTAAAATATAGGGTAAGTGTTAAATAATATTGGACTATATATATATGATATATATATGGTATATATATATATATATATTATATGAAGTCCTTATATATATACAAGGGATTACAGGCACAAAAAAAAACACAAAGAAAAATGGCAAAGGGGGTTGCATCACATAAAAACTTACGCACAACAAAGGAAACAATGAGAGTGAAGAGATAAGCAGCAGAGTGAGAGAAAATAGTTTCAAATTATACATCTGATAAGAGATTAATATCTAGGATATATAAAGTAAAAACAACCCTCAATACCCCAAACCAGATTGCCTATTTTAAAATAAGCAGGAGACTGGATAAATATTTTTTTTAAAAGAAGAAATAATGATAGCTACAGGTATATGCAAAAGTTCACAATATCACCAATAGGGAACTCAAAATCACAATTAGAAAAAAAGAAAGAAAAAGGCAGGTGAGTAGGAGGGAAACGTGAACAAGAGCGAGGGTAGAGTGGGAAGTATCCCTGTCCTCCTAAATCTGTGTTGTGAAATTTAATCACTTTAATTTAATATTTAGGAAAATCACAGATGTCATCTAACTCAAATTGTAGTGTACCGTATAAGACAAAAGGTAAGCGTTGGTGCAGACATGCAGAAAACAGTTCCCTTACACGTTGTAGGGAGGAATATGTTCATATAGTCATTACAGAAAACATCATTAAATTTACTCAATAATTTAATTAATACAGAGGTGCCTAGTGATCCCACTGCAAGATATATACTCAAAAAATGAAATAAGCATTAGTAGAGACACCTGCACTTTCATAATTATTGGGGCACTGTGCACAATATCCAACATTTGGGAATCAACCTAAATGTCCATGAATGGATGCACGGATAAAGACATATTTGTATGTGTGTGTGACAGGATACTATTCAACTCTGAAAAATATGAAATTCTCTCATTGCTACAACACTTGCAGTTTATTATAGTAAATAAATAATCCAGATAAAAAAAGACTAAAGTGCTTAATCTGATTCAAGATTGGAGATGTTGGAAAGCACCCAATAGACATGTATATTCTTCACAAGAATAATGATTTAAGAAGCTAAAATCAGTATATTATTCTTTGATTTTATCTGCATGTTTTAAATCCATTACACAGTTGGTAAAATATAAATATTTAAGTGGTTTAGCTATATACCTACCTAACTAATAGGCCATTCTTATTCTCGAACATTACAGAAAAAAAAAAATAGCAGCACATCAGGGCCTATAATCATCCATCCATTTCCTTGGACCCCAATAGCTTAAAATTGTAATTAGGGAAGCAAAGTTAAATTGTTGTAATGAAGATTTTTTTTTTTACTACACTATGCTTTTAAATCACTCAAAACTGAGGTAACTGTGCATACTTGCTTTAAAGGGAAAATCACATAATACGGGTAATGCTTAGAGCAGCTCAATTCAAACCGCAATTCATTCAAATGGAATTATTCCATAAGCATTCCTAAGGTAGTGCCATCCTAGTGAGCTCTCTCACACTAGCAAGCTTAACCTGACAACATGTTTTCTCCCTCCTTCCCCTGTCTTTGCAGGCACAGGAGGAAGCTCCACACAGTCTTCCACAAACTCACACTTATTTGCCATTTTAGAGGTCCAAAGAGCATAATGACCTTCAAAGAGTTGTTGAGCCCATTTTTAATGTTCCCCTTTGAAAACTGCTACAGGCACACATTCCAGTTGTTCTTATGAATCATTTCAAACATATACAAATGTAGTAATAATAAAAAGCATTGTGAATCCCCATGACCTCTACCAACCTTCTTCACAGGATAGCAATAACACATGGTCAGATTCAGTGGAGCTGTCCCTGCCTTTTTCCTCACTGGACACATTGCTTCATCCATAAATTCCTCCCTGTGTATCCAGATTAGTTTTCCACTGAAGTCTCACACAGTACCTTTCAGGTATTACCTTAAAACATTTTCCATTTACGATCTCACAGCTCTGAGCGTTGGAAGTCTAAGGCAGCTTTACCAGTTCTCAGCTTGGGATCTTAAAGACTGAAATAAAAGTTCTGGTGGACTGGGCTTTGTAATCCAGACACTTCTTGGAAAATCCATTTCCAAAGTTCAAACAAAACATTCAGCAGGGCCCGGCGGCGTGGCCTAGCGGCTAAAGTCCTCGCCTTGAAAGCCCCGGGATCCCATATGGGCGCAGGTTCTGATCCCGGCAGCTCCACTTCCCATCCAGCTCCCTGCTTGTGGCCTGGGAAAGCAGTTGAGGACGGCCCAATGCATTGGGACCCTGCACTCACGTGGGAGACCCGGAAGAGGTTCCAGGTTCCCGGCATCGGATCGGCGCGCACTGGCCCGTTGCGGCTCACTTGGGGAGTGAATGATCGGCCGGAAGATCTTCCTCTCTGTCTCTCCTCCTCTCTGTATATCTGACTGTAATAAAATAAATAAATATTTAAAAAAAAAAAACATTCAGCAGACTCCAATTGCTTACAGGTCTAGGTTTGAGGTCCCCACTTCCTTGCTGGCCGGCAATGTATGCTCACTTTGCGTCTGAAGAATGCCTGCATGCCTCATGGGTCCACTGCTTTCACACCGTCCAGGGCATCCTTCTCATGCTTCATGAGTATAGACACACTTCATGTCTAACCTTCGTTTTTCTTCCTTGTTTTGCCTGGTAGCTGCAGAAGGATCTCTGCTTGCATAGCCACCTGCGATTGCATTTGAATCACACAGCTCAACTAAGAAAATACCCTTATCGCGAACTTGTCAGTAGTTTCTACTGCTTGTATCTATAAAGTCTCTTACGAGAGTGAAATAATATATTCATGAGTATTAGCTCTTCTATTCTCAAGATGTGGGATTAGGGAAAGCTACCTTGGCAAAACGATTTTAGAAATTCTGAGTGCCACATAAGCCAGCAACAACAAAAAAACAAAGGAAGCCCGTGCTCTGCTCTTAGGCCTAACTTCAGATATGCCCAGCCAACATTTCTGAGAGAATATCCTTTATAATTGAATAGAGAAAAAGAATGGATTGGCATAGTATACATTTTTATTTGAGATGGAAAGGCAGAGAAGAGAGAAAAGAAAAGTCAAACTAAGGCAAGACCCTCTCTACCTACAAAAATGATTTTTCCTTCTGCACTAACTCGAAACTTAACTTTTAAGCATTTTATCTATATGGTATGGTTACAGCTCTGCAACAGATCTGTGCTGAGTAGCCAAACATGAATATAGCTTATCACAAGCCTTTGGAGTAGTGAAATATTTCTGTGCTGATACAATGACATCCGTGGAAGAATGTTATCCTGCTGTTTTGCTGTTTTTCTCATTGCTGTATTCCTTCCCCATTTCACAGCAGTTTCCTAAGCAAAACGAGTCTCAAATTTATTCACACCATTGAACTGAAGTATTTGTGGTGAACCGAAAAGTTTGATCTTTTCTAACCCTTTCTCTTTCAGCAACTATCTAGCCGCCAGGTGATCACACACCTGTTTCTCTAAGAAAGACCCTGGGCCATAGTTCATTCACCCTCTCTAAACCTAGTCTGTGTCCCCAGGCTTCAAATAGATTTTCTTGGCATATCTAGTCATTAATTCAAGTGACTGATAATGGTTGACTATGCTGCTTATTATTTACACCTCTGGTGCCATTAATGCTTTAATAAGGAGCCAGCAATGCCATAATCCAAGTTGGAAACAAACAAGGAAATGCCAGCCTTTCTAGAAAGCAGACATGGGAAATACATTGGGCAGGGATTTCATCATCTCTCTTCTTATTTAAATCAAATCTGATGAAGGATGCTTTCTTTTTTCCCTGGGATGAGCATTTGATGTAGCAGTTAAGATACTCACAGCTCCTGCTGGAGTGTCTGAGTTCAAGTCTCAACTAAGATACCAATTTCAGCTTTCCGCTAATGCACATCCTGGGAGACAACAGATGAAAGCTTAAGTGCACGAGTCCCTACAAACGCAGGTGGCAGATTTTAATTAAGTTACTAATGCTTAACTCCTAATAGCCTGACCCCAGCTGTTGGGTCACTTGGGGAGTAAACTAATGGATAGTTTTCTGGCTGCCTGCTTGTTTCTTGCTCGCTCTGCCTTTCAAATAAGTTAAAACATTTTTGAGTGCATTTTCATTAACTTATTAAATAAGGGGGAATCAGGGATTTTCATGCTGAATTAACTATAGTGTATCTTTCTGTTTTTCTTCTTTAAGATTTCATTTTAAAAGGAATAAAGTGTCTTGTGTTGGACAGACACCTACAGGCATGAAAAAAAAGAAATTATCTGAACCCTAGGAATGTACACGTGAAAAAGCAAACATATCAGCCCAATATAGGCTGATACACAGAATTTTGAGATTAAGAGCCCCAGGTCCTCTGTCTGAGTAGGATTTTCAAAATACGGTTGTTCAGTGCTATAGATTTATGACATGGACTGCGTGGGAAGCAGATAGTTTTCTCTAGTCTCCAAGTCCTATTCACACTAAAGAAAGAAAGGATATTCAATTTTCCCCTTTCTGTCAGATTCCCATTTCTTGCACTGTAGTGTTGATTAAATTCAATATTTGGAAACCACAGAAAATATTTAAATAAAAGGGGCCATACCATAGATTATTGTAGGTGATTCCAACGCTAATACATTTGCCTCACTTTCTGTATTCCTTTTTCCTATCAAGTTAAATTATGACCTCTGTGAATATTGTTTGGAATACTCACACAGTGTGTTTCCTGTTCGACTTCACTTTCTTATTACTTTTCAGATGGACTTTGTTAGCAGATTTCTCATAGTTGCATCCTGACAGACAAATATCTGGTCCGCTATTTTCTCAGGTAGATTTTGAAATGTTTTCACTACAATCTCCAGAAAAGAAGCTTCTTTACAGAAATAAGGCTGCCTTCCCTAACCCTCTCTTTGATCAGTGTCTGCCCAAGAGCTCAAACAAACAAGCAAAAACTAAGAAACAAAAGTTGTTAGTCATTAGTCTGTAAAGAAACAGAGAAATGAGAACTCCAGAATTTCTTTTAAAATATTTTATAGAAATAAAGGAAACTTACTTATGAGGCACCCATATTTTAATAAAAAAATCAATGTATTAAAGATCTGCCTACATGATACTAAGAGAAAGTATATGAAAAGATGGAAAGAGGAACAAATACCTGTCCTAGAGGGTCTTAAATTGGATTTGGAATTACCAACAGAGGTTATAAAGGAAGAGGGAGATAAAATCGACCCAGCATCAGAAAGATGCTATAGGAACAGGTGTCCATGAGGTGATAGGATGCCTATTTTCTTATTTGGAGCAAGTATGTGAAGTTTCATGATCAAATGTAAACATGAAATGCACAATTCCCATACATGAGATACTATGCAAAGCATTGACTATACACTAAGTCAACACTATAATCATGGAATTATCAAGAAAAAAAGATTGTGATCTGGCTAAAACAGATACTGAATTCTAAAAACTGCTCAAAATTTATAATTAACCACTAGTGTGTTAGGTGTCATTAACACATTATGTTCTTTTTTTTTAAAGATTTATTTATTTTATTACAGTCAGATATACACAGAGGAGGAGAGACAGAGAGGAAGATCTTCCATCCGATGATTCACTCCCCAAGTAGTCGCAAAGGGCCAGTGCGCGCCGATCCGATGCCGGGAACCTGGAACCTCTTCCAGGTTTCCCACACGGGTGCAGGGTCCCAAAGCATTGGGCCGTCCTCAACTGCTTTCCCAGGCCACAAGCAGAGAGCTGGATGGGAAGTGGAGCTGCTGGGATTAGAACCGGCAGCCCATATGGGATCCCGGGGCTTTCAAGGTGAGGACTTTAGCAGCTAGGCCACGCCGCCGGGCCCAACACGTTATGTTCTAAGTCTTTAATTCTGCTAATTCAAGGAATCAGGGACTGCATGGAGCTGTGCACTGTTTTAAAACTGAAGTCAGGCCCGGCGCTGTGGCCTAGTGGCTAAAGTCCTCGCCTTGAATGCACAGGGATTCCATATGGATTCTGGTTCTAATCCCAGCTGCCCCGCTTCCCATCCAGCTCCCTGTTTGTGACCTGGGAAGGCAGTTGAGGACAGCCCAAAGCCTTGGGACCCTGTACCTGTGTGGGAGACCTGGAGGAAGTTCCTGAATCCTGGCTTTGTTTTTTTTTTTTTTTTCCTACTTATTTTTATTTTTTTCCAGTTTTTTTAAGATTTATTTTTATTTTGAATTTTGAATTATGTAGTGCAATTTTGTATAGGCTGGGATTTGCACCCCAAACTCCCATCCCCCGTCAGATTTTTACCATTTTGTTACTATAGTGTAGTCCTTCATAAGGAATCATAATTCTATCTGTCTCTTATTTAAGTGTACCCCGACATTGTTGGTACAGACAATGTCAGACTGTTCAGCATTCCGTTGTCTACACTTGTCAAACAGTTTCATTGGGAATCCATCTTTCATTTGGATACAGGGATGCATGTTCCGTTATACCCCAATGTCTGTATAAGATAGACCCCAGTATTCCATCACTATTCATTATCATAAGTGAGAAGTCATGAAACAAGGTCAACAACTGGTATGAGTTGGAACAGCCACAACAACAACATCAACATCAACAACATCAACAACAAATTATAGTACCATGAAAAAAAATGCGCCACTGAGTAACCAACACATGAGTGACAAAAAAGGAAACACAGAATCATCATCATTTCTCTTGGGAAAAATGATGCCATCATATAATTCATGAGTCCCTGATGAATTAGACTAAAGAGATTATTTGGATTGAACCAAAGTGAAATAAAAACATCAATTTTTAAAAGTTTCATTAGTTAGAATTAATATAAAAGTACATATTTTATGTTCCCATTTTAAAGTTTTTACATATGCTGAATTTTGATACATATCAACAGAGTCAAGGTAATAAATACATCTATTACCTCCAAAATTTTCTTTGTGCTCTTTGTATATTAGGAGGTCTGTATTTGTCTTTTATTGTTGCTTTTTACTTTTGGTTTTTGTACCAAGGATGCTTAACCTTAGATATATCCTATTAACATGCTCAATAGTATATACACCTTTAGCAACAATTTTCTATTTCTTCTTCCTTCCAGCCCCTGCTAACCAAGGGTATACTCACTACTGTTGCCATCCCCTAGTCTGGACTAAGATCTAAGATTTCAACTCTTCTAACTGATTCTACTACCAGGGACTGTGAGAATGATTTTTTTTTTTTTTTTTTTTTTTTTACTTTCCTCATGGTTTGGACAGTCCCAGAGATCTGCTTTGGTCCTAATGGCCCATGCTCCTTCTTCGGTAAAATGTCAATGTGATATTTTCAAATTTTTAGTTACTAGAAACAATAGTTCTTCATTCCAGGAAAGTTCCTATTTTAGTTGATCATGTGAATGCTGATAGTATAGCTTATAAGTAGAATTATGTTCTGATAGCCCCTCTTTTTACTCACCAAATAAAACACAGCAGGAAATTTGAAATGTATGGGGTGAATGTACGATGTTTGCTTTGTCTTTGCAAACTATAGTAATCACAATTCTTGTAAGACTATTGCGGCAGATTTTAAGTTAGATGAACATGTATGACAGACTGAAAAACATACAATGGAGAAACCATATTTATGGTAGAAATTCAACCCATTAACTGTATAGCAGCCATTAAAATTTAGAAAAGACTCAACTTCTGCATGAAAAGAATCTAGTGAGCTTATGACTTGGTCAAACCATCAGCTTTCAGGGCATAGCCACCTAATACGTCACCTACATTGGCAGCATCCCATATGGATACCGGTTTGAGCTCCAGCTGCTCCATTTTCAATCCAACTCCCTATTGTGTTCTGTGAAAACAACAGAGGGTGGTCCAAGGCCTTGGGCTCCTACACCTACTGGGAAGACCTGGGAAAAGCTCCTGCTCCCAGCTTTGGATCAGCCCAGCTCTGGCCATTGCAGGCATTTGGGGAATGAACCAGTAGATGGATGATCTCCGTTTCTCCATCTCTCTATAACTCTTTCAGGTAAGTGCCCATCAGCTTTTTTTTCACTAATTTAAATTTAGGACCAAACAATGAGAGCCAAAAATAGCTTTGAAACCATTCATAAAAGACAACCCTACTTCTAGTTAGCCAGCTTTCAGCTTTGCATGCCAGTAGTCCTTATTAGGGCATGGTGAATGAAGCTTTTTCTTTTCCACTGTAAGTCTTTCTTACTCTCGTGCTTGCTTTAGAATTTCTGACAGTTGAAGAGATGGCGCCTGATTCCCTTGCTGTAGGAGGCTCTGAATAAATATGCTGTGCTTCATATCATCCTGGTTGTCTTCAATTATTTCCACCATATTTTAAGGGGAAAAAATTCAGATCTGATTTATGTGTTTTCTGCTGTGCTTTTGCTTTCTGTGATGTGCTAATGAACATGGCATCTGTCAGTTTGAAAATAGTCATTTTTTCTTCTCTTCCCTGGGAGATAGGTGTGAAATGTATGTATGCTTTTGGGTATCATTAAATGACATTTACTGAAAGCTCAGAAACTGTGAGTAGATGGTGAAATATTGCCGGAGTCTGGCAAAAAAGTGATAATAAGATATGAGGAGACATTTCTTCATCGTGTCCATAATGCCATACATTTCATCATCTTGCCAGTGGCTTTTATTTCCCACGTGAACTGTTGTGTTTATGTATCTTTTTAAAAAGCTGTATTAATATAAGGAGATCAGATTTCATGTATTTTATAGATACAATTTTAGTAATATAATCAAACTTCCTTCCATCTTCTCTTATTTCAATTCCCTCTCCTTCCTTTCTCTTTTTCCCATTACTTTCTGCAAAAACCATAGTTTCAATGTACTTTATAATCACAAGCTTAATGTACCATTAACCATATGCTCAACAAATGAAAAGCAGAAGACCACTATTATATTGGAATATAGACAAGAGCTGTAAGCAAAAATCAAATAATAAGATGTCAGTTCCATTCATACACATTGCACTTTTGCAACAAGATAGATGTAACTAGAGACCATTAGGCTTGCTATAGTCAGTCCAAAACAGACACATGCCATAATTTATGTTTATCTTGCTTTAAAAGTCCTTCCTGAATCCTTCTGGGGTTGAAAATAAGCGTTTCATGCAGTAATGACAAATTATAAGTCCAGAAATTGAATATAAATCAGTATACAGAATCCAGCTGAAAATATGCTAATAGAAACATTTTAACTATTGAGTTGGATATTTGAATTTACATTATTGCAATTCTTGTCTTGCTCAGAATTTGTATGCTGTTGTATGTTGCATGAGCAAGAAAGCAAAACCCTGAAATTTCTTAAAGATTGCTTGAGAGAAGCTATATACATGCCTCATGGATGATAAGGTGCTCACAAAGGCTGTGTAACATGAATAGCACACCAACAACATATTAAAGATCTCATAATCTTTCTTCAATGAGTCCTACTGTGATAATAGCTCTCTAAGATACGCCATAATTCATGATGAAAACTATTATTCAAGTTATGATGATAGCATGTTTTTCATGCAAAATAAATAATTACACTTACACATACATTCAAACATTCATGAAGTTTCTGGATTATTAAGACTTTCCACTTAACTAAACCCAAACCAAAATGTGTCTTCACTATTCTGTCAAAATAACCTTGTCAATCCTTGTAAAAAGAAGTTGAAGTACCAATGTAGTCCTTTGTGTAACTTATACATGGATTGGGACATCTGTGAGAGAGATCTGCTGCTTGCAACATTGCTTCAGTTCAGTTATGTGCAAAACTAACTCCAACCGCACCTGAATGATAGCTTAGATTTCCATTTCACCATCACTGAAAATATTTCAACAAAGCTGCATGAATATATGAGAGAGATCATACATACAAAAGAACACGGAATTAACATAGCAAGGAAGAGTTACTTCAGGAAGGAAATCAAATCTCATTCCCTAGAAGAAAACAATCCCTTGTTTAAGTATTACTTGCATATTACTGCAATAATTTTTGCAAACAAATACAGCATAGGGACATAAAAGAAAATACAACAGGTATTAGAAACCTTTTTTACATTAAGACACTTAGTGTTTTCTGGCAGATGCATGAAAAGCCCATTTTGGATCAAGCATTTCCACTTGTCACACAGTGAAGAGATTGCTAAGGCAACTAAACTTGACCAATCAAAAGCTATCAGTGGTCATTCTAAGGAGAACCATTTAATTGTCAGTAATGCATAGTTCAAACTGAGAAAAAAAAATATTTTCCTCAAACTAGATGTGTGGATACAATCTTAATCTTCATCTTGCCACAAAATTATTGCTTATTTTATTAGAATTTTATAAATCACAATTGCAAGTCAACTGTCATTATGTTTCCATGTGTAGTGGCCCAACCATTATGTTTCCATGCATAGCAGTATAGACCCAGAGTTAATTATTTTTTTTGTTTTATTTGATTTGTCTGAAAAACAGAGTTGGTAAGAGAGAGAGGGAGAGACACAACAGAGAGAGAGAAAGAGAGGCTTTCTATCTGATGTTTCAATCCCCAAATACCCATAATGGCCAAAGTTGTTGCAGGCCAAAGACAGGAACCAGGAGCTTCCTCTGGAATTCCCGTGTGTGAATAGAGGTCCAAACGCTGAAATCATGGTCTGTTTCTTTCCTGGGCATGTTGGCAGGGTGTTAGATTGGAAATAAAACAGGGCGGAATCAAATTGGTACTCATGAGGTATGCTGGCATTGCAGGTAGTGGCTTTACCTGTTATACCATGAGGTTGGCTCCAGTTTACTTTGTTTTACAAATTGAATGTAAAGAATTATTAGCTTGTGACTAGTTCTTCATCTAAGACCATGTTAAAAAACCAATTTCCACTTCTAAACTATGCCACTAGGAATTTGACGGAAATCATGTTAAAATCGTAAATGAAAATGAAGATATTGTACCAATACATTATTATGCTTAGAATCTAATATCGGAAATATATGTATATTTAGATTTCAAAGGTATTATTTATATATTTATATATTTCAAAAGTATTGTTTATATATTATTTCAAAGATATATATGTCAAAGCTATTATGTGTATGTCTATGTATGTCTGCATATACATATAAGTATATATACATATATGTATTTATATTTCAGAGGTATATTATTCGTAAAGCCAGGTAGGGTGCCCAGACACCTGCCTGAGAGCACAAGACTGACATCACACAGCAGGATAAGGCATCTGATGCTAAGCCATCTCAGACCTCCCATCACTTCAGGAGGCAATGACACATCCATTACTCATACAAGGTCTGACTCCCAGGACAAAGTTCTTCACACTGTTATGCTGGGTCATCATTCCTTCATCAAGCTGTCACTGCAGAAGAGTAATAATGGTGTCAGTAGAACTGGGTCACAGCCAGCTCTAAATACAATTTTGGAAACAACAAAATTTATTTAGCAAAACACAGTCAATGTCATTTTCACCTGCGATGTGTCGCATTCTGAATACTCCTGGAGCACACAGCTACCTGGAGTGAGTTTTTAACGAGACCTTGTGTTGATCTCCATTACAGGTCACAATGCAGCATAAAACTACCATTCTTAAAAGTCTGCTCCATCTTTAGACAGGGTCCTGCCCAAACAGAAGGGGTCAGAGAGGTGAACAGAAGAGAACTCAGGTCATCTTGGTTTGCATAACATTGTTTACCAGGTTAAAAAAAATCAGCATATTGTGCCTCTGATTAGTCAAAATACACACACATACACACAAAAGTTTTTGGCACACTGTGCCCCATTTGCAAAGAGAAAGAAAGAAAGAAAGAAAGAAAGAAAGAAAGAAAGAAAGAAAGAAAGAAAGAAAGAAAGAAAGAAAGAAAGAAAGAAAGAAAGAAAGAAAGAAAGAAAAGAAAAGAAAAGAAAAGAAAAAGTTCTGTCTACTGCAGTTTTGATTCAGGTGATAAAAGCTAGTCAGAGAGGATAAACTTAAGCAGGAGTCCCACTTCTTCCAGCTACAGGCTGGAAAACCATGCACAATACCTGCTCTAGGTTACAATGCTCCATCGCCCAAACCATTTAAGGAAAAGTGAGCTGCTTGGCTCCCACAGTGACTCTGCATTGAAGATAGAAGAAGATAAAAACAATAGCCACCATGATGACCATCCCTGCCCACTAATCACAGAACTGAGTATTATCATTATATAGACAACAAATTCAGTGGTTCCAAGTTAAAGTATTGTCGAGTTCCCAATCCCTCACCATTTCTAGTCAAGGCCTGTATTATTCACCAACCTTTTCTTCTCAAAATTGCCTATGGAAAACACTGATCCTATTGTTTCATGGGTTTGCCTATTTTGGACATTTTTAGATATGGGATAATGCTATAAGTGAATATTGTATCTGGCTTCTGCCACTTGAGCTAATATTTTTACAATAAATTGATTTGTAGCATGTATCATGTACCACATTTTGTTTATTCATCCATCAATTGATGGATATACAAGGTCTTTTCACTTTTGAAGCATTATGCATAAGGTTGTTGTGAACATTGATGTATAAGTTTTTGCTTGAATGTCTGCTTCAATTCACTTGAATTTACAGCTAGGAGAAGAATTGCTAAGTCTTATAGTAATTCCATGCTTAATATATACAGTAACCACCAAGCTGTTTTTCACAGTAGCACACTATAGCACATTTACAAGTAGTGTATTGGGGTTCCAATTTCTATATATCCTCATCAACACTTGTAATCTAATCATTTTAGTGACTGAATTGGTGGCTCATCTTGGTTTTCCCTGAACTTGAACATCTTTTCATGTGGTTACTGGTCACTTGTGCTTCTTTGGAAGAAAATATTTACTTGAGCCCTTTGCCCATTTTTTTCTGCTGTACAGATTACAATTTTGACATTGAGTTTTTGGTGGGCTTAAGACACTAGACTATTGTCACAATTTGTGACTCATCTGCTCTCTTTCTTGATAGTGTTCCTTGATGTGCAAAAATTGTGAGCTCCAAAACCACTCCAATTTATCTTTGCATTTGCTTTTTGCATGTATTGTATCTTAACCATTGAATTGCTCCAAGTTCAGGAAGTGCATCCTAGGTCTTCTTTGAAAAGCTTTATTAGCTTTGGCCTTTTATTTGGGCTTTCTATCTACCTTGTGTCCATTTCCTATGTGGTGTGAGATGAGGCAGCATCTTCATTCTTCCTCAAGTGGTTGCCAGTTGCAGCGCCACTTCCCCAGATGATTCTTTCCCTGTTATGTGATCATGGCACCCCTATAGAGAATCAATTGACCGTGCATTGTTTGCTGCTGGATTTTCAGTTCTATTTATTTATGTATATCCCAATTAAATCCAGTATATCCTCTTCCTGCAGTGCTGGCATAATATTGCAGTCCTGTCTGCTCCACTTCTGATCCAGCTCCTTGCTTGTGGTCTGGGTAGCAGCAAAGCATGGCCCAAGGCCTTGGGTCCCTGCACCCGTGTGGGAGAGCCAAAGGTAGCTGTTGGCTCCCAGTTTCAGTTCTGGCTGATGTAATCATTTGGAGAGCGAACCAGCAGATGGAAGACCTTGTTCTCTGTCTTTCCTTCTCTCTGTCCATAACTCTTTCAAGTACAATACATAAATGTTGTAAAATATTAAATATTTTAGTGCTTGAACATGTTTTCCATTTATTTATGTATTTCCTAATTTATTTTAACAGTGTTTTGTGTATGTAGTGTACCAGTCTTATATACTTATTCTTGGCTAATTTTTTCCCCAAGTACTTTATCTTTTAATGCTACTTTAAATGCTATGGTTTCCTTTTATTTGGGATTATTATTTGTTAATATATAATAATACAAGCAATTTAGGTGTATTGCTATTGTTCTAACAAGTTAGAGCAAATTAGTATTTTCTACATACAAAATCATGGCATTTGCAAATAGTGATAGCTTTGGATGTATTTTATTTATTTTCCTTGCTTAATGTACTCACTACAGCTTACAGTATGATGCTGAATTGAAATGGCAAAATCAGAAATGCTTATTTTATCCTAACCTAGGAGGTGAACTGTCAGTCTTTTAATACTTACCTTAATGTCGGCTATGCTTTTTATTTTTCATTATTGTTTTTTAAATTATTTATTCATTCATTCATTGGGAGGCAAAAAGATGTAGTACTTGATGTGGGTTATTAAAAATAAATACTTTTGGGGGCAGGATCATTGATTCAACTGGCCAATTCTTCACCTCCAAGTGCCAGAATCCCATATGGGCTGCTGTTTGTGTCCTGGCTGTTTAACTGCTAAACTAACTCTCTGCTTCTGGTCTGGGAAAGTACTGCAGGATGACCCATTGCCTTGGGACTGGCACTCAAGGGAGAGACCCAGAGGAGGCTCCTGGCTCCTGTCTTCTGGGTTTGGATTGGATCAGCTCTGGCAGTTGTGGTCATTAAGGAAGTAAATCAACAGACAGAGGAGTTTTCTCTGTCTCTCCTTCTCTCTGTAAAACTGCTATTCCAATAAAAACAAATAAATATTAATAAATATTTTCTTCTGGTGCTATTTTGTTGACAAATTTTGCATCTTTGGAAGTAGGATCATCCTGTTCCTTTTTTTCCCCTTTAGAATTATGGAACTGCTTACCTCATAGATTGAGTTAGAAATCATTGCTTTTTCTTTCTTTCTTTCTTTCTTTTTTTTTTTGGAAGAGATCGAGTAGGCTTTTTTTTCTAATATGTCTAAGCATTTGGTCTATTCAAATGTGTTAACTTTAGGGTTAATTTCATTCTTTTTTATCATTCCTTAAGGTGGAAGTTCAGGTTACTGACATGACGTCTTTCTTCTTTTGCAGAGTAGAGGGCTCACAATTATGATCTCTGAATCGTGCCCTCTATATATCTCATATAATTTGGTGTATTATGCCTTTATTCTCACTCATTTAAATAATTTTCAAATTTGCTTTGTGAAGGGAAAAATACCTTTTGTTTGACCTCTCAATTCTTTAAAAACTGCTATTTTAATTTCTGTATATTCATTAGTTTTCAACTTATGTTATTAATATTTAATTTCACTCAACTGTGTGAATAGATCTTTCTATGATGTGAATATTTAAAAGTAATTGTTAAAATGGGTTTTGTGCCCTAACATTTGCTATACTCTGTAAAATGTCCCATGAGAATAAACAAAAAGTATATTCTGCAGTTTCTAAGTGGAGCATTCCATAAATGCATGTTGATTCTAGTTAGTTTATACTGTTGCATTGATCTACTTACTCACTTATTTTTATTCTACTTATTAAAATTCAAGTACTAACAGTCTGGTGATTATAACTGAAATAACTATTTGTTCCTAGATTCTATCAGTTTTTGCATCATATACTTTGGAATTGTTTACTTTTTAACAATTTAATTGTTTATTTAAAAGGCAGAAAGAGATATAAAAGGAGAGAATGTTTGCCATTTGCTTATTTATTCCCAAAATGGCAGCAGTGACAAGCACTGGTCCACGCTGACACCAGTAATTCACAACTCCATCTAGGCTTGCCGTGGGGTGGCAGAGACCCAAGCCCTTGAGTCATCTGCTACTCCCATCCCAGGTGCATGAGCAGGCAGCTGGATGGGAACCAGACAGCCAGTACTTGAATCAGCATTCTGGTATGGGATGCTTGCACTGCAACTGAAGTCACTGCACCATCACAACAGCTCAGTGGGCTCTTCTGTATGATACAGGCAACCAATTTTTGTTTAAGCAGAACTGTTAAGTGGAAAGGTCTCATGTTTGAACACTGGCATGGGTTGAAGACTCTGAAGAGGCACCAAGTATCCTCACACTTTCCTAAGCTATTTTTACGCTTCTCATTTTTTGTGTAAGCCCAGATTACAGAGGTATAGTTACTTTATTGAAAATTCTTTGACACCTGAATTTACATGCATTTTATATATATGTATAATGTATTTTAGAAAACAAGAATAGTGAAAATTAATCTTTAAAACATATATAAAATTAATTGTATGATTCTATACCTATGTAGAAATATTAAAAGTCTTTTGGACTCTGTCTAAACAGTGCAGGTTTTAATAAAGCAAGTTTGCCTTAAGACAGAATCTGAATAAAGTTTCAGATAGAATAATCTTGCTGTAGGGAGATGGTTTTTAGAATGAAGAACATAACCAAATACAGAGAGAAAGACAAGACAACCAGCTTCTATAATCCAACAGAAGACCTCCCCACCAAGTACCTCCTCAACAGATGAGGAAAAAGAGCAAATAGCACAGCACTTCAAGCCAAGATCTACAAAAAACACCTAAGCCTGTGGATGTGAATGACTTAGAACAAGTTATGGTTACCCAGTTTGCTTGGGCAGTTCTAGCCCAGTTCCAGCCATTACAGTGAACTACAAGACAAGTACACTTTCTTTTGCTCTCAACAAATTTTTAATTAATTAATTAATTAATTAATGGGAGGGGGAGAAGCACGTGTTTTGCTCAACCCTGACTGGAGGTAATTACGTATCTTTTCCTGGAAGGTCTCCAGTGAAAGGGAGCCGTCCTGCTAGCAGCAGGCTTCACACACAGCAGTCTTGGAGTAAGCCGTAGTCAAGGATCGACATCTCTCTGGTTGGCCATGTTCCTAGATGTTTGTGTTCCTAGCCTAGGCGCTTCCATTTCAAAATTTTTTCCTCATGTGCCTTTGTGGAGGCCTCTTTAGGAGTAGCAAGGAAGAAAAGCTTGAAAATGACTGTCTCCACTCTGATTCTGTATTCATGATATTCAATACTGTTCTATTCTTTGCCCCTCACTCAACCGTCTCCTCTCTCCTTCCCTGCCACTCCAGGGTTAGATCTCTTGGAATGAAATGTGATGTTCTAGCCAACTAAAAAGAGTGACTGAAGGTAAATCTTATCAACAAAGACAGCGTGATAAAGGCTTTCAAAATAGAATTGTGAAATTCTCACACCTTATAATTATTTATTACAGAGTACAGTTCTGCACCTCCCTACTATCTCTATTCATGGAAGAGACTAGATTGTACTGGAGACATTACCTGCTACCTCCCATGCTTCACAATAGCAGGAACCTGGATCAGAAATGGAGATAAAGATATGGGAACTAGATAATCAGATATAGGAAACAGGAAACAGCATCTGAAGTAGTGATTAACCACTGTATCTAAGGCCCACATTTATAAAACATTCGAAGAAAATAATTAGAGATGCAAAACAAAGATAATTTTAAGCCAAGTAGTTAATCCCAAAGCTTATTGATTGGTCAAGGAAAATAAAAGGCAATATATTTAGAAATAATATTCTGAAAACATAAAAGGACCAGGATGGGCATGACACAGAGATCAGGGAGATCAGCGAGTGTGGGTCAGTGCAATAACCCTGACTTCTTGATCCTATTCTCTTATTTTCTAAGTGTGTGGAAATCAGACATAAACATCTTGTATTTCTGGACTCCTCTAATCAAACGTTCTTACCACTGGGTATGAAATGACTTTTTTTTTCTCTTTACCAGATTCCTTTCCTTCTCATTTCTTTGTTTACAGAGCTACACACACACACACACACACACACACACACACACACACACTTATTATAAGGTACCTGAAATGATGGCTTCACCCATTTATTACAACTTTAATCTATTACTTGGGATGAAATAAAGCACTAAAAATAAAAAAAAGAGAAAAAGTAAAACCTAATAACCACCCCTCAAAAGGGACAAATATTGTCTACAACTTGGTTGAATCTGAATGTCAGTTTCCATCACACTTCTGTCTCAGATACATTTTGGACAGTGAGTAAAGTCTGAGTGAGGCTGATGCCCATAACATTAATTCCTTCTATTTTCTGGTTGAAGATGTATGGACCTAACACCAGTACAAACACTGACATGAATTTTGAAATGTTTCATTTCGTGAGCCACCTACCACTTCCAGGCAGCTAACCAAAACAATGAAATCTGGGTTTCAACATAAAATTCAGAGTGACAATTTTAACATGGCATATAAGATAGGTCCATATGGGAAGATCACAAAACATTTTGATGTATTCCCTCAGTTTATTCAGTACAGTGAAGAAACCTTCAAAAAAATCTAACTTGGAACAAACTACACATCCAGACCCCACATTTTCTTGACAACTTTCTGTGCATCAGTCACCATGGACACAGGAATAAGGAAAAAATTCTGAATATTTGAAAAAGCAATGTTTTGTGAGGGAATCAGACATATAAAACAATGATAGAGCAGTGGTAGCAACTTAAACTTGAACTTGCATGTTAGGATATAGATATGTCTGAGGAACCTCAGGGGTAGATGGTCAGCATGCCTACTGTTTTGAGAAAAACTCACTGAAGAAGTTTAAACTGAAAACAATGGATCAACCTCTGGAGAAAGGGCCATTTTAAATGTAAGTCTTGGTTGTCAGAATACAGCAGAGACACATGGGAGAATTCCACAGCAAGGTGATAAACTAAATCATCGTCTTAGAAAGTGTTGTGACCATCTCTCCTGTGCTGGGCTCTCTGCTATGTATTGTGGAGGCACAGAAAGCAACAATTGACAAAGCACATACTAAGGAATGACAAAGGGACATACTAAGAATGCTGCAAACTGGTCCTCCAGAAATTAGTAAAAGCATTCTATACCAACAAATTCTTTCGGCCTGAAGACATAAGGCAACAGTTCCAGTTCTGAAGGAAATGGTGACTGTCACAGTACTATCCGTGTGACTGATGTTCTAATCTGGTTCGTGGTGCATTTTGACACCACTACTTACATAGGCCTCCACACTGGTCCATAGGTACTTTCCTGTGCATTACCTTTGACCTTGCTTATGATAATCTCTGTTGTAAAGAAAGGAAAACTTTAGTGGCATCATTGCCTCTGAGAAGCAACACAGGTCCACAGGTCTTATTTTGTAACAGTGTGATTATGTAAATGTCTCCAAATGGTGACCATGAATCTATCATGATAGGATGTTTGTCTCTATGCTATCCAACACCAATCTCACTGGAAATCCCCAAACCTTCAACTACCATCCTTCTTGCAAGCCCATAGATGAGCAGTTCTGGGATTCTTGGTAAGTGAGGATGCATTTCCCAAAAGCTGACAAATATCATTGCCATTGTGAAACAAAAATTCATAAAAATAACTCTAAAGAAGCAATGGTAATCCCATGAGGTGTTAAGGATACAAAGAACAATGAACCTCCCATCCTCCTGCCACCATATCCATGTCAGGAAAGCAAACGCTTTCATTGGGAATTGGATAAAACGTAAATTGACATAGGCGTCAGTAAGAGTTTGTAAAGCTTGGAAACAACAAAAATGTCATCAATAGTGATGCAATTTTAAAAACACAGTTTTAGTCATTTAATGAAATATTATGATGAGCTCGGAAAGTATGAATTAAGTATGCAAAAATGATAAGAAATAAGTTCAAGATTTATTGTTACAGATAAAGAGTGTACATGAAACTATCCACGTTGTCTGATGCAAGAGAAGTGGAATATTTTTGTGAAGAGTCACAGGCGTCCTGGGGAAGAGCTGACTCTACAGAGGAATGAGGGCACAGGGCCCTGGGAACGGGGACTACCACTTTCCATACACTGCACCTGAGTGCTGCTGATATTCCATCACAAGCACAGATTACTTTCCTAATTAAAACGAAGTTACTTAAAACTCAGCATGGGTTATTTGCTACAGCCAGGAAATGCTAAAATGATTTTTATGATGCCAGGAACATTTTGTGGGTTTGTAAAACACTTCAGATAAAAACAAACAGGACAATAACAGAAAAGGCTTTAAGAAACCTGGATTCGAAAAAAAAAAAAAACTGAATGTAAAGAAGAACCAGTACTAACATAATATTCTCCCCTTACACTCAGCAATGGTCTGCACAGTTTCAGCTACTCAGTCAGCTGCAATTCAAACTATTAAATGGAAAATTCCACAAATAACCAATTCATAAAATTTTATTTGCACACTGGTATGCATAGTGTGACAAAAGCCCATCTCATTCTCTTCTGCCCGGGACATGTATCAGCTCTTTATCTAGCGGTATAAACACTGTATGTATTACCTGCCCAGTAGTTATATAGTAATCCCTCCAAAACTCCCTGTATTTTGCAGTGCTTGCATTCACATAACTCTTGGTTTATATAAAAAGGGTTGTGTACTACAAGAAAGGACCACTGTTGTAATGTCTGCAACTGGAAAATACATAAAAAGACAGTAAAGTGGTTCCTTTAAGTGAAATGGTGAAATCTTTCAATTTAACAAAGTAAGAATAATATTACTTGCTGAGATTGCAAAGAACTAAAGAGTAAATATTCTATCTGCTAAATTTTGAGCAAGCCCTGCACAGTACCCAGTGGCTAAAGTCATCGTCTTGCATCCACCAGGATCCCATATGGATGCTGGTTCTAATCCTGGCTGCTCCACTTCCCATCCAGCTCCCTGCTTGTGGCCTGGGAAAGCAGTCGAGGACGGCCCAAGGCTTTGGGACCCTGCACCCATGTGGGAGACCCGGAAGAACTTCCTGGCTCCTGGCTTCGGATCAGCTTAGCTCCAGCCATTGCAGCCACTTGGTGAAGGACAGAAGATCTTCCTCTCTGTATCTTTTTCTCTCTGTAAATCTGACTTTCCAATAAAAACAAACAAATAAACAAATAAATCTAAAAATAGAAATTGTAATTAAGCAAAAAGAACTTCCTCCTAATTTTGCTATCACATCTCAAATTGTCGAAGTTATAAACAGTGTGGGTTTAGTGCTTCATTAAGACAGTAAAGGCATTAAATTTGAATATGTGTGTATAGGAAAAAAGAAGATAAATAAATTGGGCAATATTGAGTCCTGGAGGTCTTGGGATGTGCATCCAGTCGGTAAGGGAGAACCATGGTGAGACCTGCTACTTCTGGGGTCTCCTCCTTTATTCTATAAACACACCTGATCCCTTTACCACTAGGCTCCGTTCACACTGGACAGTGGATATAGAGCAGAGGTGTATTTCTCTAAGAGAGTGGTATGTGGCACATTATGGGAAGGAGGGTCACTCTGCTGGTAGTGGAGCTGATTATTGGTGACAAGACCATCATCAGTTTAGAGAAGATGATGATGGTCATAGTTTGATGATGGAATCGTAGGAACTATCACAAAGCAAAAGACTTTGCTATGTATGTCTGTAAGAGACACGCTGAATACCCACTAAAACAGTATAGCTAGGGCATAGAAAAGGTAAAATGATCATATTTTATATATATTTTTTCAGATAGGACTGCTAAAACGTGGCATTTAATTTTTATCACAAATAAAGCTGTTTTCTAACTTTATGGGATTGTACGGGATTTGCACCATGGTATAGTAGGTTAAGCCTCCACCTATAATGCCATGGTGCCCAAATGGTCACAGGTTCAAATTAAGGCTGCTCCACTTCTGATCCACATCCCTGTTAATGCACCTGGGAAAGCAGGAAATGATGGTCCAAGTCGTGGAACCCTGCAGCCTTGTGGGAGACCTGAAAGAAACACTGTGCTCCTTGTTGTAGACTGACCCAGCTCTGGCTATTGTGGCCATTTGGGGAGTGAACCAGTGGGTGGAAGATCTCTTTTTATCCTTCTTTCTCCATAAATATTTCTTTTAAAAAAAGATTTATTCACTTTTATTACAAAGTCAGATATACAGAGAGGAGGAGAGACAGAGAGGATCTTCCGTCTGATGATTCACTCCCCAAGTGACCACAACGGCCGGTGCTGCGCCGATCTGAAGCCGGGAACCAGGAACCTCTTCTGGGTCTCCCATGCGGGTGCAGGGTCCCAAGGCTTTGGGCCATCCTCCACTGCCTTCCCAGGCCACAGGCAGGGAGCTGGATGGGAAGTGGAGCTGCCAGGATTAGAACCGGTGCCCATTTGGGATCCCAGAGTATTCAAGCCAAGGACTTTAGCCGCTAGGCCACGCCGCCAGGCCCCCATAAATATTCCTTTACAATCCTAAAAACAAATAAATAAACCCTGAAAAGCATTTTGTAAGAAAACTGGAGTATATAGACTACAGAATAGTATTCAGCTATAAGAAATAATGAAATTCTGTCTTTTGTAATAAATTGAATGCAACTGCAAACTATTATGCTTAGTGAAACAAACTATTCCAAAAAGAACAAATATATGCTTTCTCTGATACGCAGTTGTTTATACAGAAAACAAACATTATATGTAGGAAAGAAATGGACATCTTCTGATTGTTTTTAACCTTTGTTTATACCCTTGTGAAATTGTGGTCTTTCTGCTTTTTACTTGTTGAATACTACAGTTAGTAGTACAGGAAATCTTTGATTAGAGAGTAGATTGAAATTATGTTTTTGCAAAAATCAAAGAAAAACGGAAGAAAGGCACATATGAATGAGAATGACTGAGGGAAGAAAGTACGGTTACTTTTTGAAATGTACCTATGAAATAATATGATAAGACAGATGATAGAGAAGGTTTAGGGATACAGAGAAAATTTATATTTCATATTTGTGGTAGCACAAGGAAAAATATTTTTTTCTGTTCTCCTTCTCTATTGCTTTATTTATCTATTCTCCTTCCCTGCCACCCTCACTTCCCCTCTATCTCTCATTTGGCTTCAACTTGGATGTGAAGGAAAGCAATTAAATGTCAAAAAAAGGCCCAAGCGTTATAAGCTATTGTTACAGTCTTATTTTGCACAGTGATAAACAGAGAAAAGTAAAATTGACTTAAGTTTAAATATAGGCTGATTTAACTTCTGAAAGGAATCTACTGATTTTTTTTTTCCCACAAAGGCAGTTGATGTACAAAGTCATGCTGCCTCAGGAAATGAAATAACTCAGAAATACCAGAGTCCTCAGGGATCACGTCCATGGTTCAGACCTAAGTAATTAACAGTTTAGATAAGTAAATGGCCAGTATTCTGAAGCAGATTTCACATAGTGCTTATATCCCAAGACGAACATTCTGGATGGAAATATGGTTAAGATACTCTTAAGCTATTAAATTACGCTGTCATTGGAAGCCTGATGCCCTGGGCATTCCCAGAACATATGGCAAAGTAATATCTTGTCAAGAATTGCATTGCCAGCATCAATCTGCAGCTTTGAGAGTTACAGCTGCCATGCTGGATAGGATCCAGGAATGTCTCAGGACTGCCTGTTCTTGAACGAGATGGATGGAAAGGTTGGGGTTTGGTCCCAAAACATTGCTTTCATCTTGCAACTAGCAGCATGGATCACAACTAACAGGCTGATGCCTTGTTTGCCTGGACCTTCCGTTTCACCTTCCTAGCAGAAATGAAAGAAAGACACTCTGACCAAAGACCATAGGTGGAGGAATACATGTGGATTTTACAGAAGCTAAATTTCTTGGTCCTGGCCTCATTTATAGTGAAATATTTGGAAATAAGTAAGCTAATAAGCACAATTCAAAGTTTTGCTTTGGTGGAACAACCCTGGACGCTGGATTAGATTTGGCAATCCTTTTGTGGAAAGGTATTGAAAAAATAGAAAGCGTTAAGTGAAACTTGGAGGAATCATAGAAATATAGGAAGTAAGCACTTAGCTAAAATCATGAAACAAAGAATCATGCAGAATGACTAGCTCTGGATTTACTTGCAATGAAGAGTGCACATTTGATCCACAGGGTAGCCCTAAATGTCAGCCATCACATTAACTTGTGGTTTGAAATTAAGTCATTAATCTATTAACCCTCTGTTAAAATGATAACACACTCTTTGTCAGGAATACTGTTTTGTGACTTTTTTTTCTTCCTTAATTTGCTGTTGTCTCTTTTCATGGAGAAAAGTTTTATTGTTCTGGCCTCCCCTTTGACTTTAGATTTTATGTACTGACCAGAAAGGCATACATACTCCTGTCAACCATTAAATGGCAACCAGTTGAGGTAGTTAAATTAGCCTCTTTATCAAAACAATAAATGGATCAGAAAAATGACTGCAGCTTTCTTCTGGCATCAGGGATATTTGAATGGAAAATACAGCACGTTGAAAAATCCCAGATCCAGAAACCCCCATCCTAGGATGTGCAGTGACTAGAATGGGGCTACATACCAGCAGGGCTACACGCACACACACAGAAAAGATAAAGATGTTAAAGATTGCCTTCACCTTCCCTTAATGCCCAGCAAAGTGCAGAGGTTCAGGAAAAGTCAGTCAAATTCAGCTCTCAGGGTAGGCTTTTGATGTAGCGGTTTAAGTACCACTTGGGACACCTACCTCCCACTTGAACATCCATTCACCTGAGGACCAGCTCTGCTTCTCATTCTACATTGCTACTGATACACAACCTGGGACACAGCGGGTGGTGATGCAGGTACCTGAGAAACCTGAGTGGAATCGTTCTTGGCTTTGACATGACTTAACCTCAGCTGTTGTGGGCATTTGTAGAATCACTGAAACTGATTCTAATGCACTGTTAGGAACAACATGGATAAAATAGAAAAATCAGCTCTGAGGAGGACCCATCAGAGTGAGGGGACAATCCGGGTTCATGCTGGTTCCAACATAGAGCATAACATATGCAAAACTATTTATGTATAGTCAACAAAAACATGACTAAATGACCGAATATTGAGAAATTCCAGATAATGTAAATAATATTCATAACAGAGCAGAAATAATACAACATGAATAAATAATGTGAACCACTTTAAGTGCTTTTGTTCCTAACCCATCAAACTCTCCACAATAAGTCAGTGACGACCTCTATCAAAACAATTACAAAACCATACCACAGTAACATGAAATTTCAGGAGCAGTGGTGTGGGATAGTTAATTTCCAGTTGGGATGCCTGCATCCCTTATAGGCATTCCTGGGTCACATGTACCAATGTACAACCTCGAAAGATGATGATGATGGTCAAGAATTTAGGAGTGTGTCACTTACATGGGAGATTTGTACTAAATTCTGAGCTCCTAGTTTTGTCCTGAGTAACCCTGGTTGATTCAGACATCTGGACAAAAATTAGTGAATAAAGATCTCTCTCTCTCTCTCCTTCCCTCTCTCTCTCTCTCATCTATTTAACCCCTGCTTCCAAGGAGAATGAAAATAAAATCTAAACAATTTTAAGTGGTATTTTAGTAATTCTTATCCAAACGAGTCAAAAGTAAAAGCAAAAATGATCTAGCCTTGAGTTTTGTCATTGTTAGCAACTACCACATCCTAAGTTTTAGTTTATAATTTATGAAATGAAGTTTCATGGCTGAAGCTATCAGTTGTCATAAATTACATTCACTAAAGAATGTGTACCTATTAAATTGTTCTTGAAACAAATGGATGTATATTTTATTGCTTAAGCTCATGGCTTCACAAAGGATGACCACTTAAAGATAGATTGTGGGGCCCAGCGGCGTGGCTTAGCTGCTAAAGTCCTCACCTTGAACACCCCGGGATCCCATATGGGCGCCAGTTCTAATCCCGGCAGCTCCACTTCCCATCCAGCTCCCTGCTTGTGGCCTGGGAAAGCAGTCGAGGATGGCCCAAAGCTTTGGGACCCTGCACCCGTGTGGGAGACCCGGATGAAGTTCCTGGTTCCCAGCTTTGGATCGGCACAGCACCGACCGTTGGGGACACTTGGGGAGTGAATCATCAGACGGAAGATCTTCCTGTCTGTCTCTCCTCCTCTCTGTACATCTGACTTTGTAATGAAAATAAATAAATCTTTAAAAAAAAAGATAGATTGTGGCCCTGGGAAGCATTTTCCAATACTTCAATCTTAAACCATCCATAAAGAATAAGAAACCAGGGGAAAAATGTTTCCTGCCTAACTCCAAAATAACCTTCCCCATGAAACCAAAATCATCCAACAAAGGTTAATTTCCAAAAGTTTACTTTGTTATACTCACTTTATTTCTTTTTTTTCCTTCTTTATAATTTCAATGGTAATTATGGCATTTTGAAATGTCTCTAAAGGAACACATCTAACTACCTGCCTTTGCTTATAATTTTAATGAAGTCATGACATTGCCCATGTCACTTTTCAGAATGTAAAATGAATATATCACCATGAATCAGTACAATCAAATTGAATAATGCTGTTAGAGCTTGCAAGTTTTACTTTGGTTGCATGCAAATGCTCAATGAAAATATGACTAATATGTCTTCATTATTTCTAAATTTTTCATTTGATCTTTCCTATGAGACATCAGACTCCATTCAGAAGTGATTAAAAGGAAAAACTAGAACTCATTTCCTTGAAACACAGTTTGTGCTGGACTGATTTGGACTCCCCTTCCCACTCCCTCATTGCCCCAAAACAAGTGTGCACTTCATAGCCTGGTCTCAGAGTCAACCTGGTCCACATTAACAAAGATAGACATGAAAGCGTGGTCACCCCAGTGGGCAGAGTGTTCCACTAGAATCCCATGAGTAAAATAATGGAGGAAATGTTTCACAAGCAGTAAAAATAGTGATTTTTAGATTCTGAAACAGCATGTACATGCCACAGAGTAAGTGAGAAACAGGAGCTGATTTAGAAACCAGTATGAATAGAGACCCTGGGGAGCCTACCTCTGGCCTCCTGCTTTAACAAATGTGAAGATAAAACTCAACCCCAAAGAGTGTAGGGAGGAGGTCAGAAAAAATGAAAATGATTGGACACTAACAAGACATTTATTAAAATTCACAGAATTTGTGAGGTTGTCTTTATGTAGTCTTCATAGTTCTCCTATAGGAGGCTCAGGGTCCTTCTTAGACATTAATTCATCCACCACAGGTTGTTTCTGGTTCTACCACAATTTTGTTCCTCAATATGCTAGCCCCAAGGTTAAGTCTGTTTCTCCAGGTTGAATACCAAAGTAGAGCTCCCTTTTTCCTACTCAGACCCTAGAAAACTCCTTGAATTATCAAGAAATTAACAGTGGTTTCCTTTAGAAATTACAACACATAACTTCATATTGTTTTTTAATGTTTGATTTTTCTTTTATGAGAACTCAGTATATTAAATATTTTGCTTCTATCATTTGATATCTTTCCTTTTTAAGTTTCACCTGGTGTTTATTAGGCAATTAAATTTTAATATGTAAGTCATTCATATTTTCTTATTGACATATTCTGCATTAAATAAAAAATAAAGGTGGAAAAATACCATATAAGGCACTGAGGGAAACAGAAAGTATGTCTGTGAAATGAGCATTCTACTTTCTGTGGCTGAAGTGGTCAGATGAAAGCACTTCAGCCCTTGTTCTAAAGACCATCTGATCTCCCTGTCTTTCCTCAAATAGCAAAGGATTTTCCCCCTTTATTATTATTAACATTTTATGATACAGTTCCATAGGACCTGGGGTTTCCCTTACCCCCTTCCTAAATTCCCTTTCCCCCAAAGAGGTCCCCTATATTATTACTATGGTATAGTTCTTCATAAGCAATCATAACATCTTCATTGTGGGCCTGGACAATGGCGGAGAGTCCAGCATCCTATTGTCAAGAGATCTTTAACAGTTTCATTGAAAGTATGAAACTTGGTGAATTTGCTCCCAGCTCAGCGTATGCATAGCTCACTATCATTCCTGCAGTCTCAAAACCTTTGCTGCCTTGTACAAAATGATGTCTGATGTGCCGCTGCTAGAGTTCTTGATCTGTTGCCCATTAGATCTGAGGACTACCTGGACCTATTTGGGGTAGAACTCCTCAGATGCGATGTAGTTGCAATTCATTGAGCCTGAAAGGAGTCTGCTCCCAGCTTTGTGCATGTGCAGTCCTGTCTATAGCCTTTGCCTCCCTACATAAATGGTACGTGATTTGGCTGTAGGGAGCCATCTGGTGAAATCCTCCCTGTCCCCACACCCTCTGTTTGGGATCTGCTGCTCTGTTTCTGCTCTTGGTCAAGTCAAATAAACAAGCAGGACAGATAGTTCTTTATCTGGGTTTACTTCCTGAACTCCCCCTGAACTCTCCTTCCCACATGGCTGCCGCTGGATTTCTGGCCACGGGTGGGGTTCAGATCGCTGCTCCCTGAATGCGACTGGGGTATCTGGTCACTGGAATAGCACACATTGTGTCTGCTGCTTTCCTGTGTCCATCAGGCTCCAAGTTCCCCTCTGCTGTCGGTCTGTCCTCTCCTATTTCCTATAATGTGCCCTCTCTGCTTCACCTTGGCTACTGTTTCTCCATCTGTTTAAATATGTCCTTACCCTATTCTGTGAACTTGATTAAAAAAAAAATAGCAAGTGTTTTAAAAGCAGCTTAGAAAAATGCAAAGAAAAAGAGGAGGAAAAACAAAGGAGAAGAGATGAAAGAAGAGAGGAGAAAAGAGTAAGGGGGATGGGAGGGCAAGGGAGAGGAAGGGAAAGAAAAGAGGGCAGGAAGGAGAAGAAAGGCTTACGGCATATTTTTCTAGCTAGAATTTTACAATGCATTATTCTACAAAGTGCTTTGCAGTACCAAAAAGTATGAGAAAAGCTGACTCTAAAAGTAAATTATTTATCACATAAACATGCTCTAAATGACCTACTATATTATTGTAATTTGTGACTGTCAAACAAGGGTATATCTACACAGACGTTCATTGCTTCACTATAATTCCAGAGTTCCGGGTGATACCCTTCTTGGTCCAAAGAAAACAATTTTAGAAACTTCCTGTCTAGAGTATTTGTGGTCATGAGAAGTGAATACAAATTTAACTTCATGTCCGTGAAAAACTTTTCAGTGCAAAAATGTAGTGATTTTTTTCTAAGGTTTATTTTCTTTGAAGAACAGAATTTACAGACAGAGGGGAGAATAGACAAAATACAGAGAGGTTTTCCATCTGTTGGTTTAGTCTCCAAATGGTCACAATGGCTGTGGTTGGGTCAGGCTGTCGCCAGGAGCCAGGAGCTTCATGTAGGTCTCTCACATGATGGCAGTGTCCCAAGGACCTGAGCCATAGTTTCCTGCCTTTCCAGATATTTTAGCAGATAGCTGAATCAGAAGTGCCGCGAGCAGAACTCAAACTCACACCCAGGTGGTCTGCTGGCACTGCAGGTCGTTGTTTAAAGTGCTATACCACAGCAGTGTCTGTGATGTTTTTAGAGAGAAGTACACTTGCCCAGTATTGAAATGACTAAAATCCATTACAGTAAGTACTAAATTTCATTGTTTGAAAGTTCAATAATTTCTCTTCAACACATTCTCTCTGTTCCTACTTCAGTGTTGACAAATGAGCAGCAGAAAATCTCACAATGCTGAAGATGGTTCATCACATTTCCTGGTCTCCAGCATCAGTGTCAGAGTAACCATCATTTAACCCAAATGTATTCTTTCAACCTCCTCAAATCTGTGGAGATTATTCACTGTTCTTACCAAGTGACCCTGACTGAAAGTAAATTGAGTCCTCTATTCCGACCTCTTTAAGTTTCTTTACTTTTCATTTTTCTTTTCACCTCTTTTTTCCCTTTCTTTATATAAAGGGAACATTTCATGTGTGTGTATATATATGTGTGTGTATACATACACACACATATACACATATATAATGTATGTTATATATTATATAAATATATTATATTATATGTGAATTATGAATGTTATGTTATTGTATATTATATGTATTATATATTATAAATTATTATAAATATTATGTATTTTTTTAGGATAATGATACTTCCCATCTTCTCTCACTGCCTTGCCTCCACCCTCCCATTCTTGCTTTTTCTTCAATTGTTGAAATGACATACCTTCACTTTTAATCACAAGTTTAATCTTCCATTAAATAAAGAATTCAGCAAACACTATATAGAAAGATTACTGTTCCTCAAGGGTTTAAACAAGGGCTATAACAACAATCAAGTCTTAATATATCAATTTCACTCACACATTTTTTTTATACCATGTACTATTTACCACAAATCACAGTAAACACATTTGTCTTTTGGAGTTGGCTTACTTCACTAATAATAACTGCAATTACATTCATTTTGCTGTGAAAGATGGGATTTCATTCATTTTAACTGCTAAGTAATATTCGAATATGTATGAATACTACATACTACATTTAATTTATGAATACCATAAATTAAATCTTAACCATAAACAAGAATTTTACCTTTTAAAATGTTTCTCACAGAAAGAGAATAGTTCTATTTTGATTCTTATATGACTTTCTATTGATTCTTTTTTTAAAGATTTATTTTTATTGGAAAGGCAGATATATAGAGAGGAGGAGAGACAGACAGTAAGATCTTCCATCTGTTGATTCACTCCCCAAGTGGCTGCACTGGTCTGAGCTGAACTGATCCAAAGCCAGGAGCTCAGTGTTTGTTTCGTGTCTCCCACATGGGTGCAGGGTCCCAGGGCTTTGGTCCATTTTCAACTGCCTTCCCAAGCCACAAGCAGGGAGATGGATGGAAAGCAAGGCCACCAGGATTAAAATTGGCATCCATATGGGATCCTGGCGTATGCAAGGTGAGGACTTTAGCTGCTAGACCACCGCACCAGGCCCTCTACTGATTTTTTCTTAATAATTTATACATGCTTAACGATATTACCTACTGGTGAGACACAGTTCTCCTAGCCAAGCCCTCTACCCATGGTTTCTTCAATTATTTGAGAATATTTAAAATATTTAAGATATTGGACCAGTCTTCAAGACAGTCTACAGGCAGCTGCAGTCGAAACAGCCTGGTATCCCAAGATCACAGCTTTAATTCATTTCTGAAGATCATGCCCCATGATCTAATCATCCTTAAATGTACCACATCCAAACATGGTTTTGATTAGAATCAAATTTCACTATGATTTTTGGAGGGGCCTTCAAAACATTGCATGTATTCATAAGCAGAACATAATAAGACTGACAGCTCTGCTGATGTTCTGTCATCATTCTGTACTATATCATACATAGTCACAAATTTACATAAAACAATGATTTTCAGGAACAATTGGTTAACACAAGCTTTTCATAAAAGGTGAAAACTAGAGATTTGAGTTTAATATTGTCTGTGTAAATTTGAAATGCATATTATATGTTTTCAGCTAAAGCAAATTCATACAGGAACAATCACCTGTGTGGTGGACAGTTTTTTTTCAAGATTTATTATTATTGGATAATCAGATATAGAGATAGTAGGAGAGACAGAGAAAGATTTTCCATCTGAGGGTTAATACCCCAAATGGCCTTAATAGCCAGAGCTGTGCCAATCTGAAGCCAGGAGCCAGGAGCTTCCTCCATGTCTCCCATGTGGATGCAGGGTCTCAAGGCTTTTGGGACATCCTAGACTGCTTTTCTAGGCTACAAGCAAGGAGCCAGATGGGAAGTGGAGCTGCTGGGACTAGAACTGGCGCCCATAAGGAACATCGTGTGTGCAAGGAGAGGACTTTAGCCATTATGCCTCTGTGCTGGGCCGTGGACGGAGTTTCGAAATTACAGTCTGACTGTGACGTGTTAACTGCATGGATGACTTTTCTCCTGAACAGAGAAGTTGGCTAATGAGATATTTACGACTACAAAGGACAAAAATATTCCTCAGAGGAGCATATAGAGATCCATCTAAGACATGAGACATAATGACAATTCTTTTAAACATTCCATGCTATTTAAACTGAAATTCTTTTCACATGGGAAATTTCATGCAGGCATCATCAGTCACTCATGAAACAATGAAGAACAATCATCTAAAAATTACAGTAGGCAGAAAGAGTAGCGGTAAGGATCATGAGCACAGAACTCACTTAATGTATCAAATACACCAATTTCTGGTTTAATTACCTGGAGCAAATGGCCTAATTTTATGTATCCGAGTCTTCTTATACTTGAGGAAATTATAACATTTCTATAGCTCTTTAAGTCAGGCACTGGATTAAATGCTTTCCATGTGTTACCTTAGTTAATTCTCATATCAGTTCTATGAGGTGGGTGCTATTTCACAAATGAGGGAACTGAAAAACAAAGAAGTGTCTTGGCTATGACTATAAACTACAGTCAGAATTCAACCCAGATGTGATGACCCCAAAGTATACCCTGTGATGTTCTGAGTTATCATTCCTAAGTGGTAGTGATCATGTAACAATATACCTTCAAGAATTATTGTGGTATTTTAATCGAATAATGTAGACATAATAACAATAACAATACTAATGTCTCCAAAAAAAGAAAGAAAAAAAAACTCTTACCTTATCTAATTTTAAGAAATGCTGTTTTCCAAGGAATTCTCCCAGCTATATTGATTTCAGATACTCGAGACCAACAATTATGTACATCATCATTGGAAAATCTTGTTACCTTCTATTTTTATTATTATCATTGTTTTGTTGAGGGTGGTGGTGGCAAGGGGCTGGGGAGGGCTGCGATATCAACAATTTTCCAGCATCACCCACTGGGAAGGACAGAGCTAGAATTGTCCCTGTAAGGCTTACAATGCATATTCAGGGAGAAAAATGTGTGTTACTATGAGTTTAAGCATATAAATTTAGGTATTTCCTAAATTCAGCAACCTTTGATAACCAGCAGGTTAATGGCATTTCTAAAATCTGTGACAAACACATTCACAGAAAAAAAAAAAGTTAACATTCAGTTTAGCCAAAAAGGAAAAGAATGTTGTGGTTACTTGGGCCCAATGCCTTTGAATGTGACATACCAGAAATGCTATTCTGGCCCTACTGCTTACTAGCATGAACTCTTGAGCAAGTTCGCTAATCTGTCTGGAAATAAAATGCTCTCGTTTATAAAAGGGTAAAGTAAAATGCATTTTAAATTGCTCTTGTGAAAATCAAGCTAGACAATTCATGAAGTTCTACAGTTCTTCACGCATGGTAAGAAATTAGTGTTACTTAGACTTGACAGAAAACAAGTGAGCACTGAATACTAGCAAAAAGAAAAAGTAGCATGAGGCCAAGACTTCCCGCAACAGAAGTCAATACAAAATCTTCACCTGACTTGGATTATTTTCTGCATTTCTGTTGCTCCCTTTGCCTTCTGATTCTAATCCTTTGTTCTTACTGCCAGCAATAACACCTCATGTCACCGACTCAGTTTGTAGCTACACCCTATTGTACAACTTAACTGACATGTATTTCTGCCCAAGAAACATTTTTGTATCTTTTTTTGTAATGTATTGTTTTAATATCAGTTAATTTAAAGAGAAATAGCTAAAGACTTTAAAAATGAACATTATGCAGATTTAAGCAATTTGGGTGGAAATGTTCTTTAAGTAGTTCCATAAAAGAACATTTTCACCTACCTGCCAATGTAAGCAAATTACTAGCAATCTTCAAATAATTAAAAAAATGCTTACTGCAGCATAAAATGTTTTTAATGGAAAACAGTTATTCCTACTCACATTCTGATATACACATGTGCATGTAATCCTAAACTCAGCTATAAAAGAAAAAGAAAAAAAATCTTTCCTTATATAAAGGAGGATTCAAATGGCAATAATTTAACCCCTAATTTTCCAGACAGAATAGACTTAAGAATAAAGTGTTAAGTTAAATGTGGGTTTACCAAAGTAGATCCTATTAAGCATAAAGGTGTTGGTATTGGACTGTCCGTTTACCAGTTGTTTTCTTGATACCCTAAACTCATTATGTTTCCCTGTTCTTTCATACTTTAATAATAATACTGATCATATTTTTAAGGCCCCCCTTTTTTAGAAGAGCTGGTGGGATTGGTTATGCAGGGGCAGAGGGAAAAGACAGGGAAGACAAATGAAAGTACTACAATATGAACACACACAGACCAAGGAATAGTTCACCTGCAGAATGAATAGCTGAACCTGAGACCATCATACCATAGCACCTGAATATAAATGTTCTGATTCCAAGCCCCTGCAGCATTTATTTATTGCTTTATATACTTATATACGTATGTGTATACTTATAGATGCTTTGCCAGCATTTCTACATTCCCATTTTTTTCTAATGCATATGACTTCCAAGACTACCAGTCAGGAGGGCTGATTTGAGCTATATCTCCTGAACTTTTAACTGGCCAGCAACTAAAGCCCTTCTATTCTCAAAATATACATGCTCCAGCTGATTCTTATGGGCACTGGGTAGAAAAACCACCTCTTTCAGGAACAGAGTAAAATGGAATTCTTCAACTTCAGTACTATAGATATTTGGAACTAAATCACTTTTTCACGGAGGGCTATCCATGCATTGTAGGATGCTTAGCTTCATTTGTTGCCTTTATTCATCAGGTGTCAATAATTCTTCTCCACAGTTCTGACAAGTGAAAATACCTCCTAACATTTCTTCTTGGGTTGAGGAGGGTAAATGATTATGCCTTCTTTAAACAAAACAAAGCAAAACTTCTGTCTACTGGGCAATATTCAAAAAGTAAGTCACTCTTGGGATAGATTTCCCACTGAAGTTTTTAACTCAAACCTTTTGTTACTAATGTAAATTAATGCACACACAGATTCTAGTTTCTGTTTAACACCCATTTCAAAAGTTGTACAGATTCAGGCTGCTCTTCCTGCATAGTCCATCTCAGTAAAACATGCTGGGCAGTATTTCCATCTGATTGCACCTGCCTGAGTGCTGAGATTAATGCTAGTTGTGTTTCTATCCATTATTAAACGATGGTTTTCATTAGCATTCCCTTTTTTATATGATGCAAATGGACTGCTGCAGAACTTGCAGGGGCTGACTTGAATTTTTCAGAGCCAGTAATGGAAAACCCCTCAGGTATGGTCAGCAACAGTTCTATTTTTCTCTAGTGCATACATGCCATGTAGAATCAATTGAATTATATTGATCCAATATGAAGAGGATTTTGAACACAATTTGAAAATAGAAATAAAAATAGCAAGGGTTGCTTTGGTTGCAATCCCCGCTCATTTTTGTGGCATGAGCTAGGCTACTTCCCTACATCAATGTCATAAAAGCCACTTTTGGAGGTCTTTTAGAAGTCATTTAGCATTTCCTTTAAATCTAGGCCTCTGAGATGTACAGGCCATAAACAGAAATGAAAAATTTAAACTTTTTTCTGTTAAAACTATTCCCTAAGAGTTACATCAGCTCCAAATTTGCACAACTTTTGTGGTCAGGCAATACTTCACTTGTGTTTATAAGTTCACCTCAATTCCAGAAGAATTAAGTTCATATGGGAGAGGTTATTGAAATCAGGTGTGACAACTAAGGTGGCTTTCTAGATGCTCTCCAGGGAAACCACTGAAATTTAGCTAGAGAGCAAACTTGGGACAAACCAGGCATCCGGCATAGTAACGAAGATGCCGCATCCCACTTCAGGGTACTTGAGTTCAGTTTTCTGCTTTGACTCCTGGTACCAGCTTCCTATCCATGCAAACTCTGGGAGGCAGTGATGATGACTCAGATAACTGGGTTTCTGTCATCCATATAAGAGTTGTAAATTGTGATCCCAGCAACCAGCTTCAGTTCCATCCCAGCTCCAGCTATTAGAGACACTTAGGGAGTGAACCAGAAAAAGAAAACTCTCTTAGTCTTTCTTTTTTTGTCAATATTCCTCTCTCTGTTTCATAGGTGAATGAAAACAACACATCTAAAATTTTAAAAACAGCAAAAATCACTAGGAACATACAGCAAAAGAAATACCGTGTATATACTAAGTCCCCATTGCACCATTGTATCTTAGATGTATGTAATTTGTTTTTGATTTCACAAGATCTCATAACTAAGGCAGCCTGCACTGAGTCTAAGATGAGACACTGAATTTTAGACTTACAAATTAATGTAAGATTAAATTAGGACTACTCAATGGAATGCTACATGGCCATTAAAAAGAATGTATTTAATATGATAACAATTTGTGTGCTGTGAATTGCATGAAGAGTTAGGTAGGGCAGAGATGATGCCTACTAAATGTACAAAATAGATTGATGAGATTGGCCAGTTAAATCTTTTCACCAGTAAGGCACTCAACAGCCAATGAGATATTTATTAAAAATGTCAAGTAAATCCTCTTATTTTTGTATCATAGTGTCAAATAGCAGTAAAATAAACATGTTAAGATCCTTAATCTACTGCTATGTTTCACTGTAAAATTTACCTTTGTTAAAATTTGCTTCTGTTCAAATTTGTTGAGATCGCACGTAAAAGTATCCTAATATTACTTTGGCTGGTATTTTCTAATTACTGTATAATATTTTGGGAATGTAAATTTTATTTAAATGTCAACTACAGTTAAGCATGTGCCGTTTGTTTTTCTTGCTCAGGTTTTGTAATTTGATTGAATGTTTTTATTATAGTTTAATAAATGTTTGCTTTATTTAAAAAAAAAAGAATGCAATTCTACCATTTGCAACAAAATGGTAAAAACTAGACCATTATGCTCCATGAAATATGCCAGCGCCAAAAGAAAAAATACTATAGGTTCTCTTTGTTATAAGGCAGGCAACCTTCCCATAAAAATGTAAAACAAATAGGTATACAGATGAGCAAATGCATACATATGTTCTCAAAGATGAACTGCTTAGTGGAGACTTTCATACCAGGAAATGAAAATATACTCCAGCTTGCATCTAAACTCCCAAATAAAAGACTCCCAATGAAACAGTCAATTATTACTTAACAATATGGTACTAGGTTTTCAACCAAGCAGTCAGAAATATTATGTGCAAATTCCAGACCTGAGTAGCACAAATGATCCCATATACCCAGCTTGGTCTCCTAGACAAACATACTTTCTCCAAGAAAGAAGTTTGAAATCTATCTCCTCCAAGAAGTTTGATACAGATCAATGTACACATTTTGTGGATGTTTTGTGTGCATGTGTGTATATATTTATATATTTGTACTCATAGTCTTATCTTCAACAAACCTTCACAGACTAGATAAATTTTACTTTGAAGACATATAAATTGATACAAATGGGCAAGAAAAAGAGGATGTAACCAAATGCTTTTCACCAGCCAAAAGCTATAGCTGCATCTTTTCGTATGTGAAAGTGGTCGCTTAACAGTCAGTGACTGAAATAACATGTCTTCAACTCTATTGATTCTTGCCAGTCTAGACGATTTTTCTCAAGCAAGAATACTAGTTTGTATCGGTCATTATGTGCTTCTGAACAAAGAAGTGGACAAAGAAGTGAACAGAAGAAACAATTTTTTTTTTTATTTTTTAAAGAACCCATCTGATGAAAATTTAAACTTCAAATAACTGAACACGTGTTTGTTTTTGCCTACCAGAGTGAAAAATTATGGTATGCTTAATTTAGAATTTCAGAGCTTACAAAGAGAAAATTTAGCTAAGGAGTCACCTAAAATTTAGTTATTGAAAACCAGTTACACAGGTTTCAGCACTGTATAAGCCCAACAGAACTGCTGCCTGCCATGCTGGCACTGCATATAAGTGCTTGTTTGATTCTCTGATGCCAATCCAGCTCCATGATATTGTACCTAGGAAAACAGCTGAACATGGCCCAAGTGCTTGAGCCCCTGCCACCTGCATGGGAGACTTGAAAGGAGTTCTATGCTCTTGTTCTCAGCCTGCTCCAATGCAATCTATTGGGACCATTTAAGGAGTGAACCATCAAATGGAGAATCTTTCTCTCTTCTTCTTTCCTTCACTCACTCCTTGTAATTCTGTTTTTCAAATAAATAAACTAATCATTTTTAATGGAAAAATAATTTCTCTGGGTAGGAGGAACTCTTTCTGTGTGTCAAGTAGAATTAAAGCTGCTATGCTGTAGGTAGCTTTTGGGTTAATTTGGTATCTGTGACATCAGCTTCCCATATGAACTCTGTTATGTCAGGTTCACATTCAACAGCTCCTCTTTATATCTAACTCTGAGCTAATACAACTAGGAACTCAGTGCAAGAAAATAAATGGCCCAAGGGCGTGGAATTCTGCCACCCTCTTGCAGTTTCAGGTTCCTGTCTTCAGCCCAGTCCCAGCCACGGCAGCCACTTGAAAAGTAATCAGCAGATGGAAGATTTCTTCCCACCCCCTACTCTCTGTCTCTCCTCATCTTCCCCCCTCCATATTTATAACTCTTTCAAGTAAACAAATGGTCTAAAAAAGCCTGCCACCCCGTGCTTGAATGCCAACAAAGTTAAAAAAGAAAAGTCTCTGAGTTATGGTTGTTTGCTTTCATTTCCCAGGAAGAACAGGCATTCATTCTAGTTACATGTAATTTTACCAAGGATCCAAGCAGCTCCAAGTTATTAAGACATGTACTGCTGATAAATTGAGTTTTGTCAGCATCTATAGCTGGAGATCCACATAGTTAGAGAACATTAGATGTTGGAACCATAAGGATGTATTCTATCAGAATGATAAAAGCCTCCTTATGGGTACATGTGCAGCTTAACTCAGTGATGAAGTTCAGTAGAGCTTGAGTCCTGAGGAGTTATTTGCAATAAATGACCCAATTCACTGTCTGGAATTACACAGGTTTCACGTGTCCTATGAATATCTACTGTGACTTCCAAGAGTCAAAAATCTTCTGTAGACATGAATTCCGAAGTTAATCGGAAAAGACATTCTTAGGACCACCAGGAGCAATACAAAAGAAACCGCTCCGGCAGCTTTCAGCATGGCTGGTATGTTTATACTTAGCACTGTACCTGCCACAGAAACATGTAAAATACTCAGCGGAGCAAACCTCATATTCTCCATGGGGTGTGCGTCTCTCCATTTTAGATCACCTCATTCCTTACTACACAAAGTAGAGCTTTGGGTCTTAATTCTTTTCAAAATCACTTGAATCTCTTCTGTTCCCTCACTTTGCCTCTCATTGGCAGGGTTACATCACATCTCTGAACAACTCTAAGCTCTTCTCTCTAACAGTGTTTGAATCTGTGATTACATTCTAAATTGCATATTAATTATTTATCCTTTTCTGCCAAGTGTAGTTAAAAGAATAATAATAATAAAAACTTGTCAGTGCCTGAAACACACTTTTTTTCCTCATCTGATCAACTAACAAGGACACGTGACAATTGACCAATAAATGTAGATTAATCAGATGGTCCAAAAATTTGGTCTTCTTTATTCATTCACATTTTATTAGCAATTATAGTTTTAGCTGAATAGCATAGTCCAAATAGGAACAGCTATACTTTAAGAATATTCACTATCTAATTAGAATTCTTTCTCACTCCAACCAGTGGCATAAATGTCATCTCTTCATATTTAATATCCCTATTTATTTTCTGCATGTGCCCATACATAATTTCTCTAATAAATGTGATATATCTCATGGTGCAAAGTGTAACTATTTCTAATTAGTTTGATCAAAGATTCTATAGTCAGTGCTGAGTAATGGAAATTATGCCAATAAAAATTCTATTGCTTCTGACAGGGGGAAAAATGGCCACCCATTGATTCAGCCCTCCCAGCCTTCCAGAAAAACATTTATATGTGATGTATTTATAAGGGCACATAAATGTATATATAGTACCAGTTTGTAATATTCCTAAAGGCCCTGCAGCCAAAGCAGCAGGACAGCCAGATAATTCTGCTGACTCTTTAATTCTCTCCACTTTTTCCAAGACCTGGTCTCTTGTGTCTTTAACTCTTTCACTCCCTGAGATGTTGAAAGAGGCAAACAAAGAAGTAAACTCACCATAAAGACATCCTGTAATGCTGTGTCATGTTATGCTTCTATGCCTGAAACTCTGATGACTGGTTAAATATAGTATCGTTTTCAAAATAATGAGCCAATGCGTATTTGCTTAACATTTTTAAATGATTAAAATCTGTATAGAAGTCAGTTGACAATGAACTGATGAAGACTGGGCTGGAAAACACTAATTTCTCCAGAGTACAAGAGACTGAGAGGCAGATACAGTAAGGAAGTTGGTATGGAAAATACTCAGGCAACTAAAATTTCAACTACCATATGACCCAGCAATCCCACTCCTAGGAAAATATCCAAAGAACTGATACATATGCATAAAAAAGCAACCTGCCCCTTTGTATTTATTGTAGCACAACTAACTGTTACAAAACCATGGAAACAACCTAGATGCCCATCGAAGGAGAACTGGATAAAGAAACTCTACTACATCTATTTCATGGAATACTACTCAGCTATTAAAAAGAACGAAATTTTATCATTTGCAACCAATTGGTCCTAATTTTAGACCATTATACTCATTGAAGTGATCCAATCCCTAAAGGACAAATATCATATATTCACTCATATAAGAAAACCTCCATTGAAAATACAAGATAAAAATATAGGTAAATAAATACACACTTGTAATCTCACAAACTAAGGATATAAATGAGACTAGAGTACCAGGAATCAAAGAAAAATGACAGAATGTGTCTCTACTACTGAATAAAACTGAGCCCCCAATGAAAAAAACCTACACAACAAAATATTAAACTTTCTACCATTGCCTATAACAACAGTGTCAAGACTCACGAAAAGAGCACAAAGTTGGAATCAAGACTGCACCTGATAGACTATTTTACTATAAAACATTGGGACAATGGGAGAGAGCAAGGGGGAGGGGGAGGGGGAGGGAAGAGGGAGGACTCCCATTGCCTGCAAAATTGTAAAGCAGAAAATAATAATTAAAAAAAGGAATTGCAGTACCAAGAGGAGGGGAAACACAGTGTAACGATTGCAAAAGATGCTACTTGGTGACCTGGCATAGAAGCCAGACAAATGAGAACAAGTTCTGGGAGAATGTGAGGAGTCTATCAGCCTTGCAGGTTACATTTGAATCCATAACTATCAGAGTTCAAGTCTTGTCACCCTATCAGGTATCATGGTATCTTAATTAAGATCCAGGCATATGAGAAATGTTCTTCAGATGAAAGATATTTCCTCTTTTTCCCTCGTATTCATCTGTTCTTTAGTTCACTCAATGAATAATTAATGGCGACAAACTAAGTCAGTGGAAATGGGCATATAGGAAAAAGCACTTCAAATATTATCTCTTCTTAGATGAATCTTAGAGTCTAAAAATTAAGTTACAAATTGGCAATATAACCAGCATGTAAATATTGAGATATAATTCTTATGACATATTAAAAGCAAAATACAGAGTACTGTTAAATAGACCTACATGTAAATTTTCAAAGATTTCCTTATGGAGTAACATTTAGGGCAAAATATGAGCCTAACTAGTACCAAGCAAAGAAAAACAGAAATAAAAGTCTGTAAACAATGTGAGATTCCAAGGGATTTTGTCAGGTCTTAGGACTAGATAGGAGGTCAGGTTAGATGAACATAGAAAAGCAGCAATTAAAAGCATAAGACAAGGCAACAACGGTAGACAGATTGTGTGTGTATTAGGTACATAACTTTAATAATTATGCTCAAAACTGCTAGATTTATCCTGATTGTAATCTGAAGGTTCAAAGGTTCTAAAAGAAATTAGACCAGAAAATGAAGTGATTATGAATTCTTCAAAGCAGATCATTCAGATTACACTTATGTAATTATAAAAGCTTAAACAGGGATCAGAGGAAATTTGTTAGATGGCTTTTTTAGCTTTTCAGATTTATTTCATTCTAAAAACAGACATACCTTTCAACGCATTAAGACTTTCAATCAGCAATGTAATTTTTCAAGTCCTTTGCAAAAGATCAGTTTAAATATATTTTTGAAGTCCTTACTAAAAAAACTTTGCACATGCTATTGTTATTTCCATTGGTGAAATAACAAATGACAGATGAATTTTTATATTTAATGCTACAGTAATTTAACAGAATGGCAGAAGATGAAGTGAAGGGCTGGAAGGATGGTGTAACAGACTGATCCTCTGCCTTCAGTGCTGTCACGCTATATGGGTGCAGGTTCTTGTCCTGGCTACTCTGCTACTGAGCTCACGCCTTGCTTAGGGCCTGCGGAGGCAGTGGAAGACGCCTCAAATCCACAACCTCCTGCACCCATGTAGGACATCCAGAAGAAGCTCCTGGCTTCCAGCTTTGGCTCAGCTCAGCTCTAACTGCTGTGGCTTTTTGTGCAGTAAACCAGAAAATAGAAAACCTTCATTTTCTCAAGTAAAAAATTAATTAATTAATTAATTAATTAATACATATTTTTAAAAATAAAGTGAAAATCCCTATGTCATTCTGACAACATTTGTAGAAAGGAAACTTGAAGGATTTATATTTGATTGGGTTTGGAGGTTGTTGTGGGAAGGAAGTGGAAGCCACAGCCATAGATGAGTGAGAAAAGTCACTGTGAGGGGATCCAGGAAGTGGACCACAACTAGCAGAACATGCAGAGACCACGAGTCTTGATATGCTTTTAGCTGTTTCTGCAGTGGACAGCAGGAAGCCTCTCTCCGGGTTGGTAGACACGTAAATGTATGTTCAAGATGTAGGAGCTCTAAGATTTAACTGACAAAGGTTTTCAAAAAGGCAAGAGGTACGATTCCAAATACAAGAAAGGTTTGCAGATTATTCACTTGAACAGAGGAGGACGTAGATTTAAAAAAGGGGGTAAATGTAAAGATGTAAGAGCAGGTAGATATTTAAGTTTTGGTTGAGCTGAGAATAAAGAAGAAAAGGAAAGGCTTAAATCATTTGAAGAATGAGAGAGAACTCAAAGGAATATTTTAAGAGAATCAAGAAACAAACATTCTAGAGAACTGACATGATCTCAAAGCAACATTCAGTAATCTTATCTAAATGTTGGTACTTAATTTAAAGTAGGATCATTCTGTGGGGCTCATTAGGGTAAAAACCTGCTGGGAGATGTTTTCAATTTTTCATGGATTTAAGATAGTCTGAATGAGGTAATAATTATGGCGGGTCATATACACAAAGAGGGTAGTCAGGATATGAGAAATGTAATAGAGTTAATAGTTTTGATGAATATGATTTGTGGTTACCAACAAAGTTAAGATAATGGAAGATATGTGACAGTATACTTTGAAATGTAAAGTTGAGAATCAGATTTTGGGCCCGGCGCCATAGAGTAGTGGCTAAAGTACTTGCCTCAAACACGCTGGGATCCCATATGGGCGCCGGTTCTAGGTCCCGACAGCTCTGCTTCCCATCCAGCTCCCTGCTTGTGGCCTGGGAAAGGAGTTGAGGACAGCCCAAAGCCTTGGGACCCTGTACCTGTGTGGGAGACCCAGAGGAGCTCCTGGCTCCTGGCTTCAGATTGATTCAGCTCCAGCCATTGCGGCCACATGGGAGTGGGCTATCGGATGGAAGATCTTCCTCTCTGTCTCTCCTCCTCTCTGTATATCCTCCTTTCCAACAAAAATAAATCTTAAAAAAAAATCAGATTTCATAACCAGTGTTTTCCTGTTGATGATAGACCAGAATGTGACTATGAAAACATAGGAAATGCCATTGAGGTGAGATATCTATGTCACTGGAAGGTCAAGGTGTAAAAATGTAGAAAATCAACACATGGAGAACACATGGAGCCTACAGGAGTTTCACAGCAGCAAAGAAAAAGAGGGCATTGATTTCAAACAAATCTGTGGGGAAAGACACAAGATGGCCATTTAACTTCTCCTGGAAAATACACTACCCAACATTATTGACAAACCACTATACCTCCATCCTTTGAACTGATAAATCCATGAAAACTGAAAAAAAATTATTCACGAACTAATTGCTTCTTAGAAACGATACACCCTAATCTACTTCATGTTACAATGGAAAGATTGATTTCTGGAAAAGTAAAGTGCTTTGCAAGGTTGCACTTTAAATTGATAGAAACTTCAGACTCAATGCTCAGTCCAGCTGTCTTGCTCCATCACCAAAATTAATGTATTACTTTCCTATCCTGTAAGGTAAGTGTTCAGGATTTTCAAAAAAAGTCAATACATATTAATTTCCTTTTTCTCAGATTCTGAACAAGGGGGCAAACAACACAAATAGTAATGAAATAAAATGAAAAGAAACAGTCATCTCCATATGCACATATATTAAAAGCACAAACCGATTTTTTGGGAAGCATTTATATAAATTCAGTATCAAGGACGAAGACTCACCAGCTCTGGAATCTCTATTTCATTGTTAAGAGTTTTAAGTCAATATCCCAACTTAAAATGAAATGACCCACTTGGAATCCTTTCTTTTTTTTTTTTTTTTTTTTTTGTATCTACTTTGTACTTTTTTGTGATAAAATTCCATGGACTCAGGGACTTCCCCTCCCCATTTTTGCTCCCCCACTGATTTCCCCTATATTATCATAATAGTATAGTCCTTCAGAAACAGTCACAAATCCATCATTCTGCTATTTAAGTGTATCCTGACATTGTAGGTATAGGCAATGATAGGAAGATCCAATTGGAATTCTTTAGGCCCTTCCCATGCTTCTTTATCTGAAAAATCCTTTTTCCTTTCAATGTATTTTCCTTTTTCTCATTTCTACCACCAACAGGTATAAAAGCATGCCACTTGGGGAGAGAGGAATTTTCAGAGATTGCGTGGACCACTGCCAGTCTTGTATTTACACACACCATAAAAAGAAATTAGGAGCAAAATTATCCCTGTGAAATTTTCTGAATCAGTTCTGGCACACAACGTTTCCACTTTTTGCAAGGTGTAATTTGTTTCTATTCATTATGAAGTGAAGATTAAGTCATAACAATGTGCCTGTATAGGGAGAAATCAATTACCAACAGACTGCTTTAAAGGCTGTAAGGAAGACAGTGGAAGAAACTATGTGTATATTTCTGTGCTTGATGGTAAAACGGTGAAGCATGAGTTAGACAGCCCCTAGGCTTATGATCATTCTTTTTTTATTATTAATTACATTGCATTATGTGACACTGTTTCACAGGCTCTGGGATTCCCCCAACCCTTCCCCATACTCTCCCCCATGGTGGATTCCTCCACCTTGGTGCAGTATTACAGTTCTTTATACTTGATGCATCCAGAACTCTGGAACTTTAGAGAGAACAGTAAAACCCCCAGAGAATCTAGCCTGGTGTGGAATGGCAAACACATTTCCATTCACTATGAATAATTTTTCACTGATTAATGATCTAGGGAAGCCTCCAAGATTCAGGTACAGGCTGTTTTGCAAGAGTCAGGGACAGCATGAGAGGACTTAGGGTCCCAGGAGCCTCAGGATCAGAGCAATGGAGACACTCCATCATTCCTGCCTTGTATCAGATGTGTCCTCCAGACACACAGCATGGCTATCTCAGAGGCTATGCAGCCAGCTGAAAAGTAGTAGTGGGAATTTATAGTTTAAGTCAATTACTCGCAGAAGTCATGTTTCCAAGCTATCAGTGTGGAACAAAACATAGGGACAGAATACTTGCTGTGTACAAGTCAGTGGGCTGATTGACAATGCAGCAACTCCACCCCTCCAAAATCACTTCATATATAAGTGTGTATATATACATATATATGAATGTACATATATAATTACATTGCACTGCAAATGCTGTACTCAACATAATTACTAATTAGACTAATAAATATACCTAAGCAAAAAGCAGTGTCCTATTACATTTTCATTACAAGAGAAGATATTTACTTACAAGTAGAAGTTTGGTCAGTTGTAACAGAGCAATAAAAATCACTTCTTTGAACTCTAAGTCTGCTTTCTAGTTCTATTAAGGTAATAAAAAGAATCTAAAGTAAGTCATAATGGATAAATGAAGTTTTCTATAATTATGATTAATATATGAATGTCAGGTAACAATTCCAACCTTTTACCCTAAACTAACAATACTAGTCACGGGTCATTTCTCTCACTGCAGAGACTTAGACCTGTCACTGTCACTCTAGGACAGGCAAGTGAATGCTACCCAAAACCATGACACCAGTCTCTTTCTGTTCCCTTTCTTGATTGTTTCCACTGCGGCAAGAGAAGGAAGAGCACCAGCCTACTGCATGTTCTACTTCAAAAACTAGAGCCACTTTTCATTGTGTCTTAAATAAAACTCATCACCAGAACATGCCTAACTTCAAGCAGAGAACGAATTGTAACTCTTCATAAACCCCAAATAAATGAGAATCAGAAAGTGATGCATAACATTAAACATTATGTGTAATAATTACCCGAATTTGCTTTTCTGCTCATTTTACATACATATAATTTTCATATTATATATATAATATAAATCATTTCATAAAATATATATGTATTATTTTCATATTTTCTCCAAGTAAGATATTCCAAAAGTCCATGTAATTCACTTGATTTATGTGTGACTCTTGTTGATTAGAGAATTATTAAGTAAAAAGCAAGCTCTGTGTAATCCTCAGTGTACACTGGTGAAAATAGAATTAGGTAAAAACAATCAATGTTCATTTCAAAAAGAATAATGAAGACACACAATAGTCATTGTCTCAGCTATTGAAATTCTATTGAGTAAACATTGTCAAGCTTCTTCTACTAGGAAAAAAATAAATGCACGTTTCTCTGTTTTTCTTTCCTTTATCTCTCTTTGACTATGACCCTTCTGTGCAAGCTGTTGTTTGCTTTTTTTTGTTTTCATTTTCAGGCTTGACTGAAACATCTCACATAGGTTATGATTTCCTATGAGGCATCTTCAGTATCATCATAAGATATGTACCAGAATAGCAGGGAAATTAGCCACTGACAGGATAATATTTGGTAAATGTCTAACAGGAAAAATGAAAAGAACCTTCTTCTCTTCCCTTTGTTGATACCAACTCCCAAGACTGACTTTTGCAGAAATACTTTAAAGAGAAGAAAGATGGGTCAAGTATGTTTGATTTTCTTCTTTCTTCCTATTGATAACATATATACCGAACTACTTAGTCAGCAAAACATTGTCAAATAATGGTGATGAAATGCATCAGACATTCAGCACAGTGATTAATGCACCGTTTGGAATTCCTGCATGCCCTATCCGAGTGGACTTGATGTACAGTGCCACTCCTGCCTCATAATGGGGGATTTCTGGAAGCAACAGTGAAGACTTTCTTGGGATCCTGCTACCCATGTGGGAGATCTGGATCAGGTTCCTAGCTCTTAGGTTTAATTCAAGCCAATCTCTGCTGTAGTGAGCAATTAGTTGTTGAACCAAAGAGAGAGATGAGTCTCCCTCTCTGTCTTTCTCTCTCTTTCATCCCTACCAGCCCTGTCTCTTTGCCTATCAATCAATCAATCAGTCAAGCTTCAATTAGGAAGAGCCATTTTTCCTCTCAGATTTCACTGCTCGGAATGAATAACATGGTCACAATTTCCAGGGTTAAGTAGTTCCAGTCATCCATGTACTGAGAAGAAAAGGCAATGTCAGGGGACACGAGTAGTGTCTGTCACAGTCAGCTACTGCGTCAGATTCTGCAGGCAAATCATCAAGGTCTTTCTCTACATGAGGCACTATGTGCACGTGAGCCACAGCCTCCACAGCCCAGGGATTCCCTTAAGCTACTTTACAACATTCATGAAGCTAAACCCTCTCCACACCCCACTTTCCTTTAATACTTGGATTACGGACTCTTGGGAAACTAAGGCTCACTCATGAAAATATTAAGAGGCTTCCACAAATAATGGACTCAAGAAAATATCTGTAATGCATACTTTTGACAGAGATGAGCCCAAGCACTTTCAAAAAGTAGAACAAAATATAATAGCACACAGCAGTCATACTTTTAGAAGTGGGAAAAATACATAGTTTGAAGTCCAACAAACCTGTGTTCTATTTCTGATTCCTATATTATTTCCCAAAACACAATATTTGGGAGCTCAAATTTCTTAAGTATGAATTTTAACCCACTTGCTTACAGAATTTTTTTTTAAATAAGAAATGTTTCAAAAGGTTTTAATGATAATCTATACAGCTACAGATCCATACTATAACAATAAATGATTGCTATTTAGTTCTCTTGACTTCCAACTAAATGGGTACAAATTATAGGAAATAATTATTCTAGTACACAATTTGGTTTCAGGTTCTCAACTTTATTTAGTCTAAAATGTGTAACTTACTATAGAAAACTTAGAAAAACATGTTTATATTACTATTGCCATTTTTTCTTTTTTTTTCTCCTGATGAAAGATTTCAGCTGAGCTTAGAATACTTCCTAAGATTTTTATTTTTTGACTACTGTTACACAACCAGATGAAAAATATATGAAAAATGTTTACTTATGTATATTTGTCATTCCCTGTCATGTGATGCTTTAGATCTATATGATTTATTCACACATAAAAACACATTATCTCTTCTAATTTTTGAAATATTTAATTACTAGCACAGGAATGAACAAAACGTAAATCATCTGGGTTATTTGGTGCTCTAAGATACAAATGATATGTGTCAAATTCAAGACAAACTAAGGTTTTACAAGACTCCAAAGGAAGAACTTAAATTTCTGCTTTTTTTTTGTTCTGCTTTTAAAAAAAAATTAAAAAGCCCTTTCAAATCATTTTAACAGGTATGCAAAAATTCGTACATGTTCATGGGGTGCATGTTGTATCTTGTGTCTGTGTTTAAGTAAGAAAAGTGCAGAGTACAAAGTCATGGTGGGGAAGAAAAGTCCAGAGAATTTTTTCTTGATAACTTTAATAACAATTTGGATAGAGAAAATATAGTCACCCTCATTTTTTTTTAAAAGCAAAATCTGAGGCATTTAGCTTACAAGTTACGATATAACCTGACACATCTGCATGCAACAGTGGACTCCTTGGGTTGAAGGTACACCTCTGTTCTCAGTTTCAGCTTCTCATTAATACACATCCTTGAAGGCAGCAGTCTGTGACTCAAGCAGGTGGTCATGTCACTCCCACAGAAGATCCAGATGGAGTTCCCTAGATCCTGGCATTGGCCTGTCTCAGCCCTGACTATTCCGTGCATTTGGGTAGTAAACCAGCAGTTGAAAGATTCTCCCTCTCTCTCAATCTCATTTTCTATCTCTCTTGCTCTTCTGGTGTGTGTGTGTGTGTGTGTGTGTGTGTGTGTGTGTGCATGCTCGTATGCTTCTCTGTTTTTCAAATTAAGAAATAAAAATTTTAAAATAAAATTTAAAAATGTAACATAGGGTTTATGAGTAAATGCAGAAAAACCGCAGTATTTGAAAGATTCACAAAATTTGTGAAACAGACATGGAGGAAGGTAATAAACTTAAGATACGGCATAAAATATTAAAAGTTCCATTCTTGTAGAAGGTGGAAAGCATTTTGAAGTCAAGGACCATGCAGACAAAGCAATAAACATTGCCAAACATACTGTTCAGTTTTTGGTAGATGCAATTTCGACAACAAGATGCTAGTCACTTTGGCTGTCCTTCACAAAAAAAGGGCTATGCAATACAATGTCCACAGATGACATTTTAGTTTGGACTTTATGTATAAAATTATTTCATGCATAAAAAGTCCTACCAAAGACAGTCTTCCTCACTGCATCCTTCCATAGGCCCAAATCTGTCCTCCAGAGGAAGAGGGATAATTTTTGCTTCTAGTATGCTATTTCTCTTGTTTATTTCTCCGCAAATGTTTCAGAGGATTTATCAAGAATGTAGGAATACACTGCCAAGCAATGACCATGTTGAACAACATACCATCCTCCCGGTTGATTTGCCCACAGGGATTATCTTCTCACATCCCTCTGTCCTTTGGGAACTTGTTTGGTTTACATCAGCCTTACATTGCCTTTGGTCCATTGAACAACAGTGTTGGAGAACCATCCCTCCCAATCTGTGTTGGAACCACTGACATAGCTTTCTTTTTATTTTTCTTTTTGGGTTTGAATTACACCAAAAGTCCTCTTGATTTAATATACAAGTCTAAGTAAAAACAAATCATCTTTTGAAGAGCACGGTGTCATGTGTACTCAAGCCTCTCAGAATACTTCTGATTTAAATACTAACTAAAAACTTGTTCATTTCTAAAACCTTTATCTTATTCTCTGATTGTTTTTAGTATCTTTTTTTAAAACAGATGTGGTGACTTATTTTATCTCTCTAAAACTGAGGATTATCTCTCTGCGATTATAAGATATTTTAAGTTTCTGTATTTATATGTAGAGTATCTCCTTGACTATTTTTATTCCATAGTGGAGCATTATATGTGCAAGGAAACTCCTTGTCTATTAGGCTTCACTGGTAGCATACCAGGCAAAAAGCATAATGCTAGTCATTTATTGTCCATATGAATCATTAATAGATACTGTGGGGTGGTGAATTAAGGCACCATTTGCAGAGTTGGCATCCCACATGGGTACCTATTCAGCTCCCAATTGTTCCACTTCTAATCCAGGTTCCTGCTAATGTGCCTAGGAAATCAATAGAAGATGGTCCGAGTACTTGGGTCCCAGCACCCACAGGCAAGACACAGAAGCACTCCCAGCTCCTGTCTTCCACTTGACCCATCCCTGGTCATTGCATCAACTTGCAAAATGAGCCAGTGGATGGACGATCTCTGTCTCTGTCCCTCTCTCCTCCACAAGCTTTCTCCTCTTGGTACTTCTGCCTTTCAAATAAATAAACAAATCCTGGAAGAAAAAGGAAAAAAGAAACAGAGAGAGAGAAAGGAAAGAAGGAAGAAAGAAAAAGAGGGAGGGAGTGATGGAGGGATGAAGAGAAAGAAAAAAATCAAGGAAGGGAGAGAGGAAGAAAGAGAGAAAGAAAGAAAGAAAGAAAGAAAGAAAGAAAGAAAGAAAGAAAGAAAGAAAGAAAGAAAGAAAGAAAGAAAGAAAGAAGGAAAGAAAGGGGAGGAAGAAAGGAAGGAGAAGAAGAAGAAGATAAAGAAAAAGAAAGAAAGAAAGAAACAAAGAAAGAAAGAAACAAAGAAAGAAAGAAAGAAAGAGAGAAAGAAAGAGAGAAAGAAAGAAGAAAAAAGGGAAAGAAAAGAAGGAAGAAAAAGGCAGGCAGGCATCCTCCCAGCTCTTGCATGAGGGTTTTTATTTACCTACCAGAATTGTCAGAGTAGAATGAGGTTTTCAATATTTAGCATAAGCTTTTCATTTGAAAAGCTCCAATTTTCACTCTCCCATCTCATATTCAAAAGCTATGTACCTGCTGGGTACAGGACTACAGCATTTTTTGTTTCATGTTGCCAAAAAATATACCACTGAGGCTGGATTATATTGGGAGAAATGTAGTTAATAATAATCTTTTGGAAATCCTGATGAAACGCTCTAATCTTTGTTGTTATTTATATATTTTTAGGCTCACTTTCTGAGTTCCATAGGGACTCCCATTTCAGTCTTTGGTGAATCTTCAAGTGAAACTATAGTCAAGCATTGCTTAATAAATGGATGGTGAGAAGTGTGTTACTAGGTAATCTCTACTACAGTGTGAATGTTACAGGGTCTGATTACACTGATCAAAATGCTGCAGTGTTCCTAAGTAATAGCATTCTGTGAGACCATTATTAATCAGAACATGAATATGCTGCTTGTAACTCTAACTTTGCTCTGCATTTATGTCATCTGATTCCAGTTCACTCTTTCCCCCCTTCACGTTACCATCTTCCAGAATTGTGATGACATCTATTCAGTTGTATTATGCTTTTATAATTTTTTTAATCTTGTAAAGCTATGAATTTTAAATTACTTTTTCATCATTTGCTGTTTGCTCAGAAATATAATTAGTGACTTAATCTAATTAGTGATTTAAAGTTTCTTTTTTCTTATTGGAAAGGCAAATTTACAGCAAAGGAGAGACAGAAATATCTTCTGTCTGCTGATTCACTCCACAAATAGCCATAACATCCGGAGCTGAGCTGATCTTAAGCTAGGCACTTCCTCCAGGTCTCCCATGTAGAGTGCAGGTTCCCAAGGCTGTAGGGCATTTTCCACTGGTTTACCAGGCCTTAAACAAGGAGCTGGATGGGAAGTGAAGTAGCTGGGACACAAACCAGCATTCATATGGGATGTAGCAATTGCAGACAGAGGATTAGCCAATTGTCCCCCAAAACTCTTTTTAACAGGAAACAATTGAAAGAAAAGACCCTAGTGGTTAGAAATCATTTCTTCTTCAACCTCACCTGTGTTTTCATTCCCCACAGAGCACACTGGCCTGACTACTAAAATATTTCCATAATGGATTCATCCCAATTATTACCATGAATAGATGCTAGGTGTATAGGTAATGTATGCAACTCATTCAGCAAGCAGAAAAAAAATTATATAATCTTTATAATCGTTTGGGGAAACAGAAAAGATATTTTCAGGGATGAAATTTTAGAATAGGCTTTGGTTGAGAGACAGAAAAGTGTTCCTGGTATCTGTAATAATAGGTTGGTCTGTTCAGTCTTCTGTTCCTTGATATACACAAGTACTTATTTTATGAGTTTCTGCATGAAATTATAGAATCCCATCCAACATCTGTACAAGGAAAAATGGCCCCACTGAACTTCAACTGAGCCTCTTAGGCAAGCAATTTAATCTGCATTGATCCTCAAATCCTCTTTTGGAACATGAAACATTGCATTAAAATGTATTTCTGTGAGTTGTTTATTGCATTGAATTAATTATTTCTTCAGGAATATAGTCATTTTAGCTGTTACGAGTACATAATTTCAATCAAATAACTGGTTAAATATTTATAACAGAAAAGTCCAAGTGATTGTTTTTCTCACATAAGACAATTTGTCAGGCTTATTTAGTCACTACTACTTTTCAAGGCTCATTGGCATATCTTATTAAATTATCAAGCACACATGAGAAAATAATACAAATTAGAATATTGTGTATACGAGTTTTACCCTTTAGTGGATTCAATGAAATACAATTTGTAAAACAAATGAATGAAAATATTTACTTAACTCTGTTGCTTATTTCATATAAGATGTGTAGCCAAGGAAAGAAATGTACACTAGGATTTGTTATTTGTACTACATTATCCATTAAAATCCATTTATTTGGTGAACAATGACTAGAATTACAACAGTCTAAAATTCTTTCTGAAAACATTTCAAGGAATGATCAGGTTCATTGGATATCTATCAAAAATTAAAAGAGAAGTAGGAAATCATTTGAATATTTTCAAATCACAGAAGAAATGGTTTTGTTCTTTAGTGAGATTTTTGATGGAATCTCAGCAAATGCTATAGGATAGATTACACAGCATACAAGAACTAACTTTCACTTAGCTTATTCATAGGAATAATAGAAATATGAACCAAATAATGAGAAGTGGAGAAACCACAATACAGATTGAATGACATGTTAATAATCTTATGTGTTTTCAACATGTTGTCTCCAACACTAAATAGTACAGTGTAATTGCATGCACAGGAAAAAATGCTCTAAAATGACAACTGATATAAATCCTATGCTTGGAATTCATGAATCCACTGAATACGGTAAAGTTAATCACAGCTCTTGTGATAATGAAAAGGTTTTGGCAGCCATCCTTGGATGAATAAATGAAACCCACAACACCATTTGTAGTACCAGATGGGCTTCAGGAGTTAAACGTCTTTCCTTTTGGACCAAAGAATTCAAATGTCTTTTCTAAAATACTGGTTTCTGGTTTGTTAACAGGTTAGGGTCTCAACACTGCTATTATACAGGTATGTAGCCAGATTATTGCAAATGATCATGATGACCCTTGAAATTTGGGATTGGACTTATGTTCAATCTTACCATATAGTAATGAGGACATTCATAGATGTATTATTTTGTGACAAAAAAGAATCATAAATATCTGTGGGTTAAGATTTATAGAGATTTGCAAACTTTTTAAACAAATAAGAAAGTCAGGAAAAATAGAAAATTCAGAAACAAAGATCACAGCTACTTTTCCCTAACCCTTGACCCACCCCACTCTGATCAACAATGTTAACATCATTTAAAAGAAAATAACTATTTTAAAAAGCAAGAAATTCCGGAATTTAATTCAACAACATTTGTTAAGCTCTTAATCTCTATCAGACAGTGTATCATATTTGCTTCACAATAATTAAGACTAAGCTTGATCCACCAATTGATTTCTAACTGAACCGAAACTCAGGAAAAGGAATCTGTCCCTTAAATACTAGATGTACGTATATGGCAAGATATGTTACTGTTCCAGATTTTCTGATGAAATGTATCATTACAGGACTACTGTCATGCTCCATTCATTTTACTGGCATTCTTAAACCCTGTCCCAACCATCAAGTAACAAATTGCTGCTTGCTTTGCCCTGTAGTGTCAGTGTACCCTGGAATTAATGTCTGTTATCTGATAAGCACCTCTAAGCTCCCGACTGTTTCCCCGGGTTCAGCAGTAACATCTCTCACCCAGGAACCGTTCTTCATCACTGCATTAAGGACTTGCCTGATGGAGCTGACATGAGCTGCACACTGCTTCTCAGGGAACCTGTGACAGAAGCTGCACTATCCAAAGGTGAGCCAGGAGAAGTCAGTTCACACAAAGCTTCTCAAGCAAAGCTTGCCCCAGATGATCTGTGTCAGAACTCTCCTTTCCTACAAATTAACATACACATGTTTTCCTGCAATGTCACACTTTTCCCAGAATTAACCTGGATTTCTCCATAGGTACAAGTTCCTTAATACAAAAATAATCATAAATTTAACATCTGACCTCCCCTTCATTCCCAGCACAACTGATTTTACTTATAATATTATGTAACCTCTGGAAAAACACACACCTGAGTTATAGGTCAGGTTTCATACAGCACTTTCCTAAGACATGAGCCTAAATTCACTAATAGATACTCAGTTAATAATCACTAACTAATGGTTGCCTTAGGCATTGTTAAATAGGGGTAAATTTCCTCACTTAAATTTCTCCCCTGTCTTCCTTGTCATTGACCCAGCTATCACCATCATTTTCATCCCTTGTGGTTTTATGTGTCATATAAATCAGAGACAGAATGTTCCACCTTGGTGATGACAGATATTGTACTAGAGTTCTCAAAAGGAACAGAACCAGCAGAACATACAGAAATATGTATGAGAGATTTCTTATGAAATTTGGCTTGCATAATTACAGAAGTGGAGAGGTCTCACAACCTGCTGTCTTAGATCCAAGTTGAAGATTTAGGAAGGTCAATGGTAGAATTCAGCATGATCCCAGAAGTCTAAGCATCAAGGCTTTAAGTTCCTGAATCAAGAAGCCTTAACATCCAGTTCCAGAAGCAAGGGCCAGCTCTTTCTTCTTCCATCTTTGTGTTCTATCCAAGTCCTTAACAGATTGGATGCTACCTGCTCATGTTAGTGAATGGTCATGCTGCCACTTCCAAATGATACTAGCTTTAAAGAACCATGAAAACACAAGGCAAAACATAAAATATTCAGTTACCCAGAAACAAGTATAAATTTGGGCAGCAGGGGGAGGGAATTTGTTAACCTATTGTTTAGTGTCTAAATTTTTTTTTCTGTTCTTCAAGCTTGAGGGCAGGGATTTTGTTTTTAAACCCTCTTCTGTGTTTAGTCCATAGCACTTGCCTGGGTGCCTCGTCATCACTAGTGTCCAGGGAAAACTCTTTGACTTGATTATCAATGGAATATTTTTGTTAAGATAATTCCTTAGCATCAAAATTGCAGAATGGACTTGCACCACTCAGTGCAGGGTCTGGTTCAGTTCATCACCTCTATCAGCCTATGCTCACACTGGTGATTGCATACACCAGTAAACTGACCAGATACCTGATCAGTTTCACTCCCAACTCCATCTCCAATGCTAATTGAGAGTGTGACGGGCTAGACCAATCCAGCCCACCACAAACATGGCCTTTACACACACAAGCAGGAACTGCAGCCTAGCCAGAACAACACCCAATAACCCCCATCATGTCCGTTCCTGTGCATATCAATATGTGCTGCAGCTTAGCTGAGTCCATCCAGCATCCCTGCTGCCATACACAACTATGGATGCTGCAGCTTAGTTCAGCTGGACCAAACACCCTAACCCAGCCCACACATATGCTGATAAGCTGCTGTTGCTGCCTTGTTCAGCCTAGTCAACCCCCAACACTGGTTCTCACACTCATCAGGGGAGCTGTAATCTAGCAGAGGGGTGCCCAAACTTCCCCTACTAGGCCTGCTCCCAGCTCTAGATCTTGCGCTTGCCAGGGGGCACTGCTGCCCAGCCTAATGTGGCTTATATTCAGTGTTGGCACCATTCAGTGGTTGCTGTGGCAAAGCCAATCCGGTCTACACTTCTCCTAGCTCTTGCATATGCCAGTGGATATGGTGGCCTAACCCAGCCCAGCCCTCCCTCAAAACCAGCTCAAATGTAGGTGTTGCAGCCCCACCAAGTCCAGTTTGTCTCTAGCCACACCTCTCCTGCTCACTAGTGGGAGCAGTGGCCTAGCAGAGGAGTCACTAAACCTCCTCCCCCAACCTCACCCCTAGCCCAGGGTCTTGTGTATGTTGGTGATTGCTGTGATCCAGTACACATGGCTTGTCTTGCTTCAGCATTTGCTGGCAAGTGGTATAGTCTAGCCCAGCCCAGCCAATCACCAGATATGGCCCTCATGTGAACTTGCAAGTATGGTAGCACAACCTGGCCTGGCCTGTACCCTTGTCTTGACTCCTGCACCTGGCAGCAGGTACTAAAGACTAGACCAGCCCAGTCTGCCCCAGATCTGACCAACACATATGCCAAAGGATATTGTAGCCTAGCTTAGCCTGGGCTCCCCTCAGCCTCAGTTCTCACACTCATCAGGAGGAGTTGCATCTTCACAGGGGAGTTCCCCAAATCCCCTTATCAGACTAGCTCCCAGTCATAGATCTTGCATGCACAGGCTAGTATCAGAGCCAGACTGACATGGCCCATCTCCAGTCCCTGCATTCACTGGTGGATACAACAGCCCTGACAAATGGGCCCACAGCGATTTCAGCCCTCACCAGTGGGGCTACAGCCCAGACCTGCCTGGGCTAACTCCAGATTTAATTCTTATGTGGCCCTGCCCATCCTGCACCCACTCTGGGTCTCGCAAGTGCCAGGTGTGCCCCTGGAGCCAGCCCACCACATGCCAAGGGATACTGCAGGTATGATCAGCTTGGTCTGCCCCCGAACCTCGTGTTCACCAGTGGGTCACCCTTTTTATAAAGAAATTCAATAAAATCACAAAACCAATCATGAAGTCCATGTATGACCACAGACTTATCTAACTATAAGTTTCTATGAGAGGTTAAGTCTCTGTCTTTCCTTGTTTCTTGACCTTTGGGTCCCGTTTGTTATAATATAATCAGAAATTGATAATTGGGGACAGAGGAAACAGAGAAGATGTCTACTTATAGAAGGCAGATTATCCAAATAAGAACCTAGAAGGAGAGACAGACTGAGCTGACAAGGTTTTCATCATAAATGTCCATGTTTTTGCTTTATTTTCCTGAGGATTAGTTCAAGGAAATGTTCTACTTGGCTACTCCAAGCAAATTCAATATTTCAAAATATATGCCACATCTTAACTGGCCTATGACATCATGTCTGAGACAGAACTGCATATAGCTAGATTGCAGTCACAATATGAGTAATGATATCTTCATAGTTTATATATTTTTTCAAGCAAGATAGTCAATTAGTGATTATGACGGAAGAAATATCTTGGCAGTTTCCCCTGCCTCCCTCTGCTGCCTCCAAGCAGTCGCAAAGACTTCTGGGAATCCTTCCTTCACAAATCCATGAAAGACATGTGTTTGTTACTGAGGCATTACAGCCATGCTTCACAAACTCAAGGAAAGCAAATACTGTGGTTCCAAAAAGCACAAGTTACAGCTGATCCAGTCATGTGGTTATGGCCAACATATATTGCATGCTTTAGAGGGCAGAAAGAATCGTGGAACAACTGCTCAATAACGAAAAAAAAAATTCAGTTCCCTTCTTCAGCATTTAACGGGCCTTCAGCACTAGAGTTTATGACAAAACATCTTTGAGTACTGTATCACATGCTTACTACATATACTGCCTTGGCACATAGTGAAAATGATCATAATTTTCTTCTTTGTTATTTAAAAGAAAGAGGGAAGAAGTACAGAGAGAATATCTTCCATCTGCTTGTTTACAACAAGCCCAACAGCAGCCTATGCTGAGAGAACTAAAGCCAGGAGCTAAGAACTTAATTCAGGTCCACAAAGTAGGTGGCTATAACCCATCTACTTAGCTATCATCTACTGTTTCTCAGGATGTCCCTTAGCTGTAAGTGGAGTAGGGACTTCAATGGAGAAATTTTGATATGGGATGCAGGAATTCCAAGTGACTTCTTCAGTGCTACTCCAAACTCCTGCCCATCCACCCTTGCACCATATATACATTCTTGAAATTAAAAAGGTAAAACACTAAAGATGTTGCAGAGAAGTCTGAGTTTTTCATGAGGTCCTCCCATATAATGATACTTATCATGCATACTTTCAAGCAAATTAAATGGAAATGAATTTCAGTAAAGACACTAAAATTATCTTGTTTAAGGCTGCTTTGTAGAGCCAGGAGTCCATACAATGTTCTTGCTAAATTCTGTCTTTAGAAAAATAAATATTTTTATCATTCTTGGGAAGGTCTTCCAGGGGTAAGATATGGAGACATTATAGGATAAGATTATACAATGGAAGAGCTCCAAGGAGCTCTGTTCAGATCCCCCCCCCTTTTTTTTTTTTACCACTTTTTGTGTACCAGTGCCCCTGCTTAAAATGGTCCCACTTTATGACTCTGCATCTGAAATTATTGCAGGTTACTGAAACTGGGGATGCCATCTAGGTCATGTGTTCTTGGAATACCCAGCAAAGAGTAGCTGACATTTCACATAAGGTGGGAACACTATCTGAGAATAAGCACAATTCCATGATTGGTTATCTCAATAAATTTTATTTATCACAAAGATGAAACATAATTGATAAAGAAATGGTAGCTATATATTTTGGCCATCAGAGGGAGGGAGATCTGTGGTATTTTGTGGATAGCAACATAACCCTGTTTTTGCTTATAGTTAGCCAAAGTTATCAGGTGATTTTGCTTACTCTAATTTTATCATGGTTCTCAAAAGACCTTGACTGAGGTGGCAATCAGTGAGATTGTCTGTGTCTAATCACATGGCTTTGCTATGAGTACCAGGTTAGCTTGCAAATGCTACAAATGCTAGAAGGCTTCCTTCCTTCCTTTCTTCCTTTCTTTCTTCCTTCCTTCCTTCCTTCCTCCCTTCCTTCCTTCCTTCTTTCCTTTCTCTTTTCAATATGTAAATAAAATGCATTTAACTTGGCATCACATGGTTCATAACATTATGCATTATGTGCTTTTAATGTATTTTTTAAACCTTGACATAATTTCATCAGACTGTTGTAGGGCCACTAAAGAGTCTTTAGGAATATGAGATTAATGACTGCATACTATTTTGTAACGAAATTTACTGTTTTCATTCTCTGTTTTTGCATGCATAATTATTCCAAAACATGAAGCAACAAGAAACTATTATGGCCCAATCTCTGATTAGTGGAATTAAAGGAGCTAGTGGATGTGGGGGTTCTGATTCTGGGTTTCATAGAAAGGGCAGTCAAGTTGTCGCCCAGAGCCAGACCATGAACTTCTGAGTTCACGTGCCTGACTCATGTCTGAATCTTCAGGTTTTCACCACATGAGTTATTCCTTGGAGCTTTACCCAACATGGCTCTGCAAGAGTGGGTAACTAGAAAAGACCAGGGGAGATACCCTGGGATGGAATAATGCTGACTTTTATGACCTTCCTATGCAGTCACATACCATGATTCCCATTACACGTGAAATATCAGAAACAAGGTACTAAAGTCAACCCATGCTCTATGAGGAGATGTTACTCAAATGTATCAGCACCGGATACAAGGATCAACAAAGCCATCTTGGAGTACCATCGGGTCACCTGGTTACCACATATATCTTAAAATGTGTGTAACGTTATATAACTCTCTACATAACTTTGGATGTAACTGTATATTACTTTGTCTCTGTGTATTTAGAATTATTTGTGGCATTAATTTTCTATCCAAAGGTGTATGATAACATGCCTGCAAGGCACAAATTCTGAAACAAGCGTGCTTTAAATGCTGAATAAAATTGAAAAGAAACAACCTGTGATTAGAATCTTCGGAAACAAATCTTTCTTCTCATAACCTATCAACATTTTATTAAGATGGAGTCCTAGAAGTGGGAATATTGAAATAAATGTATATGCAAATACATAAATGTAAATGTATATGAAATAAAACATACATTTAGATATTTGATAGACAAGTTGCTTATTTTACAGAGAATGTACTTTTCTGTTTTGTTATGTTCAGTTTACATAATATTACAAAGTTGAGTCCCTTAACAACTTCACTAGGCTGGCCTTATTCCTACCTTCATTTTATAAAAGATGGATAAAATAATTTTATAAATCACAGTATTTTTCCTTTCCTATGAACTGAATATGGATAGATTCAACATAGCAACTCTGGGTCTCCTGGGACTGCAGTCTGTTCTATTAGACCCAATCTAATAGATACATTTCCTACCATACGTTTTTTACTCTGGAATAGGATATACAGTAGTGCTTTTTAGAAAAACTGAGCAAGTGTGACTTTATAACTTGGAAGTGGCTTATAGAACAAAAACTTCTGTTATATTCTTTTGATTAACTTTTGTTTCTTGATACTTTAACCTAGTCTCTCATAACCTAGTAGTTAATTTCACTAAATCCTTCAGCAAATTGTTATTACACAGTAATTTTGGGGGGCTGTAAGGTTATTCAATATTATGTTGTTATAATCTTTATGGACTAATGTTTCATTATGGTAGCAACAGAATAAAATGAAAAGAATAATTAAGTATATGATTTCAAATTACAAATAATGCTGTGGAGGAAATTCAGAGCTTGAAATGGTAAACAATAAAAACGATGGTTCTGTGTACAGAGAAGTCAGGAAAATGCCTCTTATTTCCCACCAGTTGAGACGATTTTCTAATCTCAGATCTAAGTAACATGAAGAACCAATCCCATGAGAAGGATTATCAGCCATGTTTTATATCCTGTGGCAATTACATGGTGATTGTATAAAATAGGCAGTAGATAAGTGGACTAGACCAGTCTGCTGCACACGCTGGCATGCACAAGAATGGGGACTGGGGTGGGGCCTGCTGCGAGTTATTGGGGGTCACTCCAACTGGGATGCAGTTCCCACTGGTGTACCTGAGGGCCAAGTGTGTGGTGGGCATGGTTAGGCTGGGCTGCAGCATTCATTGGTTTGTGTATGAAACATGGCTGGGGACAGAAACTGGCCAGGTGACTGTTAAATATATCTTGACAATAGGATCCTGGACTCTCTGACATTATCCATACCTACAATGTCAGGATAAATTTAAATAACAGAAGGATGTGCTAATGATTATGAAGGACTATTCTATTGTAATGATACAGGGGAAACAGTGGGGTGGTGTGGATTTGGAGAGGGGGAAGGAAATCCCAGAGCCTAAAAAAAAAAAAAATTTAGCAAGTAGAAAATAGGAAGACCACTATTCTACAGGACTGCAGATAATCATAGTCCTTAAAGAAATAACCATTTTAAGTAACACTCTTACAATACCAATATCAAAGATATGAAATATCATAGTTTGTCCTGTAATATTTAATCTTAGAGGGCATTTAGTAAGATTATGTTGTCTTTTTTTTATTTTTTGGTAGAGAACAGTAAAGAACCCTATCACTTAAACATATTCCTATCAGAGTTAGGATAATAAACCTGAAACTTTTTTTCCTTGTCAGGTTTTCTTATTTTAAATTCACCCAGTGCCTAATGCAATCAGGCTCAGTGAGACACTTGGCAGTTAGTCTCACAAGGCAGGCACTGGGATCAATTCTAGAGGCATGTTGGAAAGGTGAGCATCGTTTTACATGGTTCTTGACAGATTAGGTTGCTTTACAAAAAACAATATTGGTATAGTATTGTCACTGTAAAAGTCAATAAGAGGAGTAATGGAGTGTCAAGACAAATACTGCACAAATACGCATAAAAGACTAATTAGAAATGGTTGAATATAAATACTATGCGTTACAGCATTTAACCGGCTGAATTGTGGGAGTTTCTGCTGATAAAAGTAAATGAGCTATAATGATGTCTGCAGGATGTTTCCAAAAATTTGAAAAGCAAGATAATCAAAGGCGCCACAAGCCACTGTGCTGCAATATTATATAACTCCACCACTGGAGGATTACAGGGGCTGGCACTATGGCAAGGCGGGCAAACCACAGTCAGCATACTCACATTCCATACAGATACTTCTTTCCCTGTGAATGTGCCAGGGAAAGCAAACGATGGACAACAGCTTGGGCTCCTGTAGCCACGTGGGAGACCCAGAAGAAGTAGCTCTGTGTGTGTGCGCATCACTCTCTTTCTCTGAAAACCCTGCCTTTCAAATAAATAAAATAAAGCAGAGAGAGGATTACAAACAATATCAATTGTTCATTAAAATAGCTATATGTCATTCGCATCATATTTGTAATTTTATAACCAAACTGAAAAAGCCAAAAAGTAAAACCCACTGATTACAAATGGAATTTCATTTGCAGCTGTGGCTTAACTGTTTTCAGAAGTAGAAGATGCACCGTTATTCATGTAGCCCCAAAGTGCTTCCTAAGCTTAGAAATAGAATAGCATCTGCAAATAAATAAACACCAATGCTGTGAAATAACTGACTCAGCAAAGAAACTAAGGAGGCTAAGTATTAATACAACTTATTTATACAACTTACTGGATCTCTGGTGCATCAGTTACCTTGTATGCAAGAGCAGAAACAATGCACATTTCATAGAAATGCTATAAACAGGACTTGTCAGCTTCCTGTTACTTTCAACTATACTACCTAAGAGGAGCTTCTTAGGAAACCACAGGTTTATCTCAGCTCACAGTTTGTAGGATACATTTTAGGATCAGGTAGCCCCTCTGGCCAGCGTCTGTGGAAGGCAGTCATAGCAATCACATGGGAGCCAGGAAGCAGGAAGCTGGACAGAACTAGAACTCACATCAACCCCCCATGCAAGAACCACCCTGCATGGGTATGCCTTCAATAATTAAAGACTCCCACCAACTCCATCTCTCAGTTGCCAGAACTAGATCAATTTTCCACCCTTAACCTATCAACCATTAAGATATTAGAGCTTAAATATATGTGACAGTTTCGGGTAGAAAACTCCTTCTCAAGCTATATTACTGCTACAATGCACTGATGTGATTTCCTCAAACACTGACCTAATGATACATTTAAAGTCCTCAGCCTGCTGTTTAACTTCCTGTGAGTGGTTTCTTTAATCTCTTCTCTGCCAAAAATAAATAATGCAATTGGTAAAGGAAAACACAAGCCACATAGTGGGAACAGATATTATAAAAAATAGACACTTGACTAGAACATGTCTGAGAAACACAGTTTAAAAACATCACAGAAGTGAGAAAGAACGTCTGGCAAGGATAGCGCTGGTGGGTGTGTTTGTGAGATGATGCAGACAAATTCCAAAAACACAGGATGCAGCACATCTTCCCTTTCTCTCTAAGGTCCAGTAGAGTGCTCTGATCTCGTTAGCCCTGGTTTGACATGGGTTACTAATTTTAGAAAACAAAGCTAAATGTCTGAAAAAACAAAACCACCCTACTCTAGCGTGATAATGAACGTGAATCACTGCTTTCTTCCTAATAAAAATGAGTGGGATAATATGATATATTACAACATCTACTAAAATAGTTTTTTTTCACACAAGACAGGCAAAAATGAATGTGTTTTAGAGCCAGGATACGTGCTCAGCTATAAGCAACTTATCATTTCAAAAACTATCCAACAACTAATATTGACTATGGGAGAAAAAAATATCCCTATGAGAAATTTCTAGTATGTGGTTTATTCAAGTCTGAAGTGAATTACACAAAATTATACTAACAGGGAAAATGAGGCAGTTTTACTTCCTCTGTTATATTACTATGATGAATTTTAGAAACAAATGATCTATATAGACCAAAGAAAATTCACAGAAATCATATTGAAAGTTCCAATTTCTATGTCATTGTAAAAGGTTTGAGAAATAAGCTGTTTGAGATTTATTGAATTAAGCTGTGAATGACACACATCACTCCAAAGGGATGTTTTTTATTCACTTTTGTGCTTTGATCCCCGAAAACCCGAGTAACTTCCCTTTGGTGTACCTCATGTCTATGTTTTTGCTGCCTGCATTGCTTAAGAACTAAGGAGATACTTCCCAAAGTTTTATGTATTGTATAAGATACTCTTAAAGCAGCAGTCATGGCAGATAAGTGCTTGGTCTCGAAGTTAATGCCAGAAACCTCTGTGTTTGGCAGAATAATGGTCCCTAAAGAAATCCACACCCTGAACTCCGAAAGCTGTGATGAATATGCCAATTTACATGGTTACAGGCGCATTGCAGATGTGAATCAAGTGAAGGATCTCAAAGTGGAGAAGTTGTCTTGAAAATCTGAATAAGCCCAATCTAAGCAGCTGAGTGTACTTCAACAAAACAAATGGCTAAATACTAAAATGAAATAGACACGAGACAGCTGAATGGTACCTTATAGCCATTTTAAGGTATATAGCAGCCAGTCCTGTATATAAACTAAAATTGAAATGTCAATGAGCTAATCATAGGTTGTGGTTAGGACTTGCTTTTTTTCTTTTAACATATTGGTTACTCAAAACCATGTCAATTCCATAATGTTGCAAATTGCTGTTGATGTTATATTGGGACTCTTAATTGACTGTGATGATATTCGACCAGCTCTAACTTCGGACCAGAAATGGTCTCCCCAAGAAACTGTTCAACCCATCTGGACAATAAGTAGCTGGACTCTATGCTTGGTATATGTTTGCAAGGAAAGAATCTTGATTGAATTTGAACTGTAATACTGCACCAAGGTGGAGGAATCCACCAGGGGGGAGGGGCGTGGGGAGGGGTGGGGGGATTTCCAGAACCTATGAAACTGTCACATAATGCAAAATAATTAATAAAAATATATATATATATATATAAAAGAAGGTGGTCACAAAAAGGTGGGTGAGCCAAATTTTGACATGAGAAGGATTGTACCCTCTTAAGATTGGCAATGTAGGGGGCAAGAAACAGAGAGGTGCTCCAGGAAGTAACGGAGGCCCCATCTGACAGCCACCAAGCAGGGAGCCACCTTAGTCTTGTAAACACCTAGATCTCAATTTTGCCAATACTAAAATAAACAAGAAACAGAGCCTTCCTCTAGTCCTCCAGGACAAAGTGCTGCCCTAACTGAGCTCACATAAATGTGCAGTGTAATACATTCTATGATTTTTGAACCACTGACTTTGTGGTAGTTATTGGAACAGCAAAGAAAAACCAATACAAATTCAAATTCTGCCCATTCACAACTTACTCCTTCTGGCCTTGGGCAAATGACTAAATCTCTTTAAACCTCTACTAATCCATAAAATGATAATAACAACACATATCTTGGGTAACTATGAGTACAAAATTAGAAAATATACAAAACACATCATATAATGTTCAATATGTATTAAGAATAATTGCTATCATCCATGAATTTCCATTAAATGGCACCAATATTTTTAAGACAAGATTAAAAAGTATGTTGATTTAGAATTCTGAGAAATGCCAGATTAGCTTCTTTCACAGCTCTATTGAGGTAAAATTGATGCACAAAACAACAGCGCACAAATGACATACACATTTTTTACGAGTTTCAACATACATCTGGACTGGTAATGTACCAATTACCGAAATCAAGATAGCAGACATGGGGTTCACCTCCTTACAGCAACCCCCTCAGATCACATACCTTTTGAAGTTCCAAGAAGACATAATACTCTGCGGTGTTTTCAGAGCTCTTAATTAGAAAATTACATTTCCCAATAGTCATTTTTGTACTGCCGGGAACAAACTGTGAAATAATGGGCTGAATTCTGAGGGCTGTCATTATTATGAGCTGAAGCTTTGCAAACTTCCCAAATTCATATGTTAAATTGATAAATCGTCAGGTGGTGGGCATAGAAACCAACTGAGATAAGGGACTAAAGTCTGAGCATTGAGAGGTGGAGTCTTCAGGAGGATATTAGATTCAGTGTGGTTAGGAGAGTGTAAACCCCATAATGGCACTAGTGCCTCATAAGGAAAAGCAGCAACTCCTACAGCCTTTTCTCTCTCCACCAGGTAAGGACCTAACAAGAAGGAAAACCTATTCAAACCAGGAGGACCTTCACCAGGAACATCACTGAATTCTAAACTTCCCAACCTCTGAAACTGCGACAAACAAATGCAGTGTTGTGTAGGTCACACTAGTCTGTCATATTTGCTCATGGCAAACTGAGGAGACTAATACTGATAAATGCAAATACTTTGTGGAAAGGCTAACATGTGAAAACACTTACTGTTAATATTGTTGATATAAGAACACAAAGATTTTACTAAGTTATAATTGTATGCTGTTTTTGTGGGAAAGCTTTTCTGTAATTTCCTTCATGGTAAAGGCATGGGTAACAGTTGTGATTACATAACACCAGTTAATGCCAAAACTAATGTAAAGGATTGCTACCTGGCAAGACCTCATGGATAGCTGCAGACTAAAAACTGCTTTGCTGTCAAGTTCGAAAGACTAAGAGGGACAATTTTATCTGTAAGAATCTCAGACTTAAAGATACAGGTAATAGCCCTCCCACCCCCAAAAAAAAGAAAGAGAAATAGTTTCTTGCTTTACAAAATCTTCTTTCTCAAAATATGTTGATGATAGAAAATAGGTTATAAACATTCCTGGAAGCAGCAGGCAAAAGAGCTTATAGTGCAAACTTCCAATCGTGCAAGACTAGAATTGCCTTCTTAAACAAAAAATGCTTATATTTGGAGTCAATACAATCCCTAATGGCATCATTTAGTTACTGTGTAACCCTGAGAAAGATATCAATAACATGCAGCCTCAATTTATTAACTTATAAGTAGATAAATATATCATTTCATCAAGCCGTTGTAAAAATGAAATAGAGATATATACCGAGCACAGAAGTCTGTGCTGATGAATTAAACACATAAACACCAAATAAAATATAAAATAACAACAATGAAAGGTAAATACCCATAGTTAAGTCTGCAAAAACAAATTCTTACATGATAACAACAAGAATTGAAATCAGTAAAGCAGCAACTGATTCTAAAATGTCTGTGAAACGAAAGAGAGGCCTTACTGTGTGGAGGATGAATCTCTCCGGCTTTCAGGAACAGATTTCAGGCCTCCAGGTTTTGTCAAGAGGGAGGTACATTCAAAAAACCTGCGCAGAGAAAACACCACAAATCACTCTCTTGATGTGAAGAAAGGATCGGAAAACTGAGTTCACATCAACTTAAGTACATGAGTTGCCATGCAGCTTATTTAAACATCTGTGAAAGACCAGAACACCATAGCTGCAGCACACAGATAGAAAGGGCAGCATGTGCACACTGCCCAACCAGACACCAAGAGGCTGACAGAACGACGGAGCATCTAGAGAAGAGTGCAGGCCCCGCAGGATCAGATCAGGAGCAGGCCTGTGACTGCACGACTGCCTGGGCAGGGCAAATATTACTCCCACAGAAAGCAAACTCATAAGAAATGAAAGAAACTTATAAATGTGAGTGCTGAAAAAGCATGGTGTAAGAAAAGAGGGGAAAAAACTTGAACATTGAGAAATCAATCAAACAAGTCAAATAAAAATTGTGTATACATTCACACACGCACATACACCATGAAATGAACAAAATGCAATGTTCTATAGTTAACAGTGAATTAGACAAATTCCAAAATAAAAAAATGAAAAGCGGAGGTCTCAGGGATCATAGATATTATAGCACATGCTGATGGAAAATCAATGATACTAAGACAAAAAACTCCAAAGTATGACTAAAACCATAAATAGAGTAAGAGTGAGATGATATCTGAAGAGTGACTATTAATCTTCAATAGATGAGATGCATGAGTAGAGTTTCTAGAAAAAGAAAACCAAGGAATGTCAGACTGAGTGCGGTGAGAGCTAAATGTTTAAACTTTTACAGCAGAGCGATAATACTTGTTAAAGATGGAGAGATGAATTCTGAGAGCCTACTATTCAGATGAGACTAAGTAAGATATTTAAATTTAATAAGCCAAGCAAATAAAACACATGAGGCATTCAGCATGAATCTAACAGTCATACTTGAATTTTTAAAAAGCAATATTGTTATTTTATTCAGTGTATTGCAGGCACAGAAAGCAAGAATGTGGCAAACACCAGGAAGTTTTTAATAAAAGCTTATTAAAAACATACAGATTCAGTGGCATTGTGGCATGTAGTTAAGTGCCAACCTTGAGTGTACATCCCTGTGTGTCCATCTCTCAGCTGCTCCACTTCTGCTCCAGCTTCCTACCAATGGGCCTGGCAAAGCACTGAAAGGTGTCTTAAGTATCTGGGGAGTTGCCATCCCTGTGAGAGAGCCACAGAAGTTGCGGTTTCTGGCTATAGTATGGCCACGCCCCCAATTGTTAGGACATTCTGGGAGTGAATCAGCCAAAAGGTCTTTCTTTGTATCTTTTCTCTCACTCTGTCTTTTAATTAAATATATAAAGACTTTTAATTAAATAAATAAATAAGAGACAGGGAAAGATAGTATAATTGTGGTCATCAGAGGTTGGGGAAAGGTGAAGGGAAGGACTGTGGAAAAATTAAACAATTAAGCTATGGCTAGACATAAGTCAGAAGTTTTTGGTATTTGAGTGCACAGTAGCATAAGAAAGATAGTGCAAGTACTGTACATATATTTTTGTAAATAAGGCATAGTATTTTAGATGTTTTCAATGTGAATACATATCCAACTGAAATATCACAAACTATCTCATAAATGTGTACTCTTTGTATGACTTTTTAAATGTTTTAATTTTTCATCAAAAAATTAAAAGCATGAACATGTATATTTGCCACAGAAAGTAACTAGACAAATGAAAAATGAGAGTGATCACGTGACCATCAAGTAGCAGTATTCCAGAAAAAATAACAAGACTTCAGAAACCATATAATGGAAATGTTGATAACGCAGAGGCTCAAATTTGAGTCACTGAGAAATGAAGATTAGAATAAAAACTGAAGTGAGTTACTAAAACAACATTATGCTTGGACTTTGTTAATTCTTTTCCAACAGTGCAAGAGTGCTTCTTTGTTTATCTTTATTTATTTGTGTAGATTTAAGATTTTGTACAGATTTAATAATAGCAGCTCCCCTCCCGCCTTTCCTCCCTCCCTCAATCCCACTTCTAGTTCTCCTTCCTTTCTTTTTTGTTTAATATCTATTCTATAAAGACATATTTTCAGGTTACTTTATAATCAAGCTTGAGATTCGATTACTGCTTACAACCCTTACCTGTACACCAGAGGTACAGTTGTCTTTCTATTTACTAATGAATCCTGCATTTAGTGGAGGCGTGAGCTTGTGACTTTGCTATTTTTGGTGGAATATAGGATTAACAACGGGAGAGAGGAAGGGCAGGAGAAACAGTTATCAAGTTTAAGAATCCTGATGTTTGGTACAGAGGTAATTATAGCAATGCATCGTATGTTTTAAAAGTATATATAAAATACTCCCTAACAAAGCACTAGTCAAGAAACAAAATCTAATAATTACATTAAAGTACACCTGTAATTAGCTATTAGGATGCGATTTGGTGTTTCCAAAAGGATTTTTATTAAAAACATTAAATTTCATGAGCTTAGATGATTTTAAACTGAATTGAATATGTGTTGCTAGATTTTTTAAACAGTAAAATAAAACTCCACACAAATGGATGAAGTTTTATTTTCCACTGGGGTCCTGCACAGAGTAAGATCAAAGGCATTGGGCCAGTTGAAAATTTCCTTAGAAAAATCGTAAGATGAGAATTATCAATAACAGAAATAAAGATTAGAATTTATTGCAAATTTAGCTTCGGAGTATAGCAACATAAGGCATTCAAACTAAACATTAGGAATACTAATTAGGGCTCAATTTAGCCAGACAAGAAAAAATACAAACAATTTCAATTGCTTTAACTGATCAAAAAAAGCAGCTACAATCTGAGTGATACAAGCAGAAGTGTGAAAAATTTATATTTCTCTCATCTGCTTATATTTTATTTATAGAAGGAGAAAAAGTTGAATGTATTTCTTTTAAAAATTATTTTTATTATTTTTCAATATATATTTTAAGGGTATTGAGATCCCCCTTTGCCTTCCCTCTCTATTTCCCTTCTTTTCCCTGACCTTATCATAGCAGTGTAGCCCTATAGCAACAGTGACAAGTTTAACATTTTGTTATTTAAATATGTCATAGAATTATAGATATAGACAGATAGAATATATATATATATTTGAAACCTTACTCCCTGCTTCTATACTTCCTCCATCATTTCTTATATTTATCTAATTTTTACATGTTACATTTTTAATTTACTCTATAATCAATCACAAGTTTAACCTTCCACTAAATAAAGAATTCAACGAACAGTAAGTAGAAAGCCCACTATAAATGAATACCATACACAGAGCAATGCACAGCAATCAAATCTCAAAACGTCAGTTTCACAAGCATTACACTTTTATAATCTGTGTATAAAATGTTTACTAGAGCAAACTCTTAGCTATCCAAAAACAACTCATTAAACTTCATTTAATTCAATAATAGCTAAATAATATTGTTATTCATTGTGCATGGGGGTTAGTAAGGGAATTGCTTCATCCCCAGGTGAGCCGCCTAAGACAATTGACTAATTACCACATGGATGACAAATAACAGATAAATCGCTTCACAGAAAATGAATATAAAACACAGTCCTATTCTGTTCCAAATGCATGCACAGCCACACATCTCATACTATTACTCTGAACTACAGATAGGAGCTTTGATAATAGGTGCTTGATCAAAATAGAAATATGTTTGAAGCAGATCTTAAGCATATCACTACTCTATGTTTGCAAGCAGGCAAAAAGTATAAAACAAAAGTTGAAATTATGCAGACACCAAAAATCATAAAGTTATTGTGCGTTAATGCTTTGTATTCATAACTGTGGGGCATTTTTGAGTGAAATTAAAGAAGATCTTACAAAATAGAGGGTCATAGCAGTTTATGGATTGGAAGACTGAATATCAGATAGCAATTAAATCTGTCCAAATAGATCTATAGCTAATGAGATTCTAATAAAAATTCCAGCAATCATTGCCTGGTACATAAATTGCTAAAGGAAGTTAAAATTTATATGAAAAAAATAAAATGGGAACTGTAAGACAAATATAAAGTATTAGAAAAAGAGAATTTGAACTACCAAAATAGAAACTTACTCTAGATAAATCTACACTAATTAAATATGGCATTGTCTAAGACAAAACAAATCCATAATTTTATAATTATGCATGATAATGAACCCAGAGACAACAGGAGAAATATTCGTCATGATTTATAATGATCAGTTAACTGGCTTTCTCTATAGAAATGTTAGTACCGCATCCATTGTCACACTAAAGACAAAGTTCAATTTCAGATGTTAAAGATATAAAATATAAAATAATCATGTTAAAGTCACAAAAGAAAACTGTCATTAACAGTATAATCAGATAATGGGGGGAGTTACTAAATTAAAGTTGTAAAAATAATCCATAATGTTGATTAACATTTCTTAGGCTCTTATAAATCTGAGATTCGTTTCTGACATATAGACTATTATCATGCTGGCATTAAAAAAATTATATACACATATAAGCATACAAAGGGCTTAAAAGTTTATATTAAATTTTGGTGAGGGCATATGCATCTTAAATTCCAAAGAACCTTCAGGATCCCAACAGCAGAATTATTATTCCAGAGCATGAAAGCATTCTTATATTGGTTCTCATTGATTTTGTCAGATGAGCATACAGATAAGGCACCAGGTGAATACAAACTGAGCGCATACAAACAAACCATGAGCCTCATTCGTATGCCAAAATGAATAATTGACCTAAATGCCCTTTAGACTCCAAATGATTATCTCATATTCTTATAAAAAATGGACAGGAAATTTCCAACTTAGTCATCTTGGTCACTCTAATTAACATCATCATCCAGTTAATAGACACTCCATAAAAGAGTAAAAGAGAAGCAGCCTCTCTGAATTAAACAAAACTTGCAACACAGAATGACCACAAAGCCCTAATTCAGTAATACATTATATATTTTTGCACAATGCTGCATCATATATAGCACACAGATGGGGCAAATACTTGATGGACACATTTTTTTTTCTTCTTTTAAAGGGCATAGCTACAGAGAGAAGGAGAGACAGAGAGAAGTCTTCCAGTCACTGATTCACTCCCCAAAGAAGCCACAACAGCAAGAGCTGGGCTTATCCAAAGCCGGGAGCTTCTTCCCTGTCTCCCAGGTGGACGTAGGGGCCCAGCCATCCTCTACTGTTTGTCCAGGCCGTAAGCAGGGAGCTGAATCCGAAGTGGAGCTGCCGGGATGACACCCAGTTTATGTTGACCATTATACTGGATGCAGGTGCCATACAGGTAGAGACTTAGCATACTTCACCACGGCGCCAGCCCAGACACCATCTTTCTTTCTTTTTATTAATATGCATTTTATTTATTTGAAAGGCAAAGTTGGCAGGGTAGAGGGAAGGAGATACAGAGCAAGAGACAGAGAAAACATTTTGTCTGCTGGTACACTCCCCAAGCAGTCATAAATCTTTCAACTTTGCTTTTCCTCAAAATTACTTAAACTATGCTAGATCCCTTGCATTAGCACATGAATATTCAAATCAGTCTGCTAATTTACTGGAAAAAATAGCTAAAATAAATTGTTTTAGACCAATTTTGGCATAATTATCATCTTAATAATGTTATCTTGTGAATGTTTGCATTTATGTCAACTTTACTTCTTTCAAAAACACCTTACAGATGTCATTGTATATGAATTTACTTTGTTTTTCTTTGTCGTTATCACAAGTGGAATGTTTTCTTACATAATTTAGACAATGAAGTACTGGACTTCGCAGCAGAGGGAATCTATAGAAGAGTTTGGACTTAGTATGCTATCTTTTATAGAACATGTGTAGTTACCATTAGACCATTAGCAATATTAAGTTTGTGTTTTGCCTTTGATTCTATACGCAGCATTTTCTATAGTTCTTGGAATGTATTTTTTTTAAAGATTTATTTATTTTAATTGGAAGTCAGACTTAGAGGGAGAGACACACGCAGACAGATTCCATCCCCAAATGGCAGCAACAGCCAGAGCCAGACTGATCTGCAGCTGGATGCCAGGAACTTCTTCCAGGTTGCCCCACATGGATGCAGGGGCTCGGTGCTTTGGGGCAACCTCCACTACCCTTCCAGGCCAATAACAGGGAGCTGAACAGGAAGTGAAGCATCTGGGACACCAGCCAGTGCCCATGTGGGATTGTGGTGCCATAGATAGAGGCTTAACTTGATATGCCACCATGCTGGCCTGCTTTGAATCATTTTTATGGTTTTATATTTAAAAACTTACTTATAGTCTTTAAATAAATCCAAAATCTGGCTCCGTTCAGGGATATTTTTTTCTTTAGCTCCTTTTCTCTGCAGATATGTATATATCTTCCTGTTTCTTCTCCTCTTCTGTACTGTGTGTATGTGTGTGTGTTACAATGAGAGTTCTTTTTAACAACTCCAGTATGGGGTTGCTCCATCACATACAAAACCACTGTCTGAATGAGTGATTCAAACAGCTGCTTGAGAAGAGCAAATCTCCCGGGAGCCGAAATTTCAAGTGAAATGCCAACTTTGCACTGGGGATGGTGCTTTTAAATGGAACTCAAAGATCAGCCTGCTCCTTCCTGGGTTTGCAATATTTCTGCCTGAACCACCATCTAACTGGGGAGGGCAGTGTGATGAGAATAATCCTAAATTAAAACATCACAAATCTCACTGACTTGAAAAGTTAAGTAGCTTTCCGTGGAGAGATAATTTTCAGTTAATTATCTGACATTATTTAATTGCCGGCATTCTGTAGTGGTTGCTTTTAGTTGCTTTTTATTTTTTTGTTTTGGTTTACAGGAGGCAGTAAGTTTCTTGATGCTTTCATTCTGCTGCTTTATAAATCGACCCTCTGATTCACATCTATTTTAAATGTATGTATACATGCAAGTGTCTTAGCAGTCATAGTGCAATGTTCACCAACTAGAGGACGGAATTGAATCTAATGCGGATATTTTTGGAAAAGCCTTACTCTTTTAGAAATGAGAGAGGACATTTGAACAGCTAAGTGGTATAGTTAACAAAGAAGCAGCAAAGATACATGAAGAAAATTTCCTCTCTTTTAATGGTGTCCTGTTAATCTCCATAAAAAGAAATGAATAGGTCTTAAAAAGAGAAATTACGTGCTAACTCCAAATAAGATTTATCAGATGGAGGAGCCAGCAGCCACTTCTGTATCTTAACTTACTTCACAATTTTACAATTCATAAAATTCTCACCAAGGCATGGCACAAGTTTGGAGTTCAAGCACAGTGCACTTTATGTTGCAGAATCCATTAAAAGCAATAATTTGTACTATCCTCAATAGGAATACGTACATTTTTTTTTCTTCAAGGAACACTTCAAAGAGCAAGGCAAGATCCCCTGAATCCAATTTTATGTAAAACTTAATCCTCTTTTTATCTGTGGCCTTTTCTCTCCTGTGAGCATCACTGAAGTGGGAAGACTATGAACAGAATCAACAGCAACTTCCATTGCAACAGTTGTAACGCACAAGTATGATCTGGCTTTCCCCCTTTTCACCAGAGGCAAGAGCAGAGAAGACTTTGTGAACTCATCTTGTTCCATGCCCTCTTCCTGTGGAAATTTCTTTTACCTACTTGGGTGAAGCACAGACTATGAACATGACTACTAGGTGAAATTTACTTATCAGACATGTTTGCCCTTCTACCAGTTCTTCCTTGAAAGCAGGGATTCTAATACCAAAAAAGGCAGTGTCAGAATCCTGGATTTGGAAATACAGGATCCAATTGGCAAGGCCTATGTTTCTTTTCCAGTTCTACCTCTGAACATCGCTGTTTTCATCTGTAAACCAGAGGTCACCTCCTTCTTTCACATGATTTTTAACAGGTCATCAAATGAAATAATATATGGTTTAAAACAAATCACTGTTAAATATAACGTTGGATGCAAATATAAGATGTTGTGAATGTTGGTGGAATTAGCACACTTCCATTAGAAAAACCCTGAAAACATGAAACTCAATCTTTGCATTAAAATTCCATATGCCATAAGGCACTTGTTCTAGACACTAAACTTTTTATACAGAATGATCACAGTTTGCCATCTTGTTTTTTATGTTTACCTTACTTACTGTAAGTTTACACTATATTTACCCTAAAACATAGAGCATAGTTTTGTAAAAACCCAAGTATAATATCAATATGTAAATGTCACAAAGTGTGACTGACTTATGGGAGACTTAAAGTATGAAGCTTGAATGAATTTCACCCTCCCAGAGTCTTATCATGGTGGCAGAGGGTGGAGATACATAAAAAGTTGATATTTTATGTACAATTCTTTAAAAGAGAGATAAAAAATTACCTTTGTTCTAGATAGTTTTAAGCTAATAAATTATAGGCAAAGAGCCTACTTTATAGTTTATAAACAATTAAATGGAGACAAAGAATCAGCCAAAAACAAACAACTGAAAGAAAAAATCATGCATGTTGTACCTATAATTTTTTTGTGTTCCCCATATCTTTGCCCAGGATAAGGAATGACAACACTATGCTACTTTTTTAGATTATGTACATTTTGAGAAAGGATATGTAGCCATAAGATTCTTATTCCTAGGGTTGGGCTACAATTTTTCTGATATTCGTGGAACTTTTGCAGTATTTCATATACTTCAAGGGAGCAAAACAAAGCTTAGAGTAGCGCAATATCAAGGATGAAGGGATGAGCTCTCTGGGTCATGTCTGTTGTTCCCAAACATAAAACTGTGCTGGCTACAAATGCCCAGTTATTTTCATATTAAGCAACAGTAGAGCTATTTGAAATAAATAAGCCAAATTCCCAACATGCAACAGATATAATTCAGATATTCTTCTGAGATGAAGCCCCCGCCAGCTTCTGTTCTCTCTGCACTACATTCTGCTTCAGATGAAACCAGAAATGCTTCACTTCCCTTCAGATTTCCTAAGCATCTTAGCCTTCTCGTAATCCTTATCCTGGTTCTTTGCCTTCTGTTAAAATTATTTGTGTGTATGTTTTCTAACCTCCTAGTTTCTTGTAATCTCCTAGAGGGCAGGGTGCATTTCTAATTCCATTCCTATGACATATTATATATACATGATGTATTATATACCTGCGTGATTTTTCCTCTCATGACAGTTGGAATAATGCCTGGATCAAAACAGGTGCTCAGTTTTCAATCTAATAAATGATTACATGATGTCAGGCTAAATTGAAGTATAATGCATATATGAATATATGATGTATTTTAGTGCCCTTGGAACATCCAGAGACTAGAATATTGACTTAGGGGTTCTAAAATATCTATGTTTTTCTTCCATAAATAAAAATCAGAAAAAAAGTATATGGCTTTTCTGAGTTCCAGATGCAAGTAACTATCCAAAAGCATCTGATAAATTCAGCTGAAGTGGGAAAATACTTCAGAAAGCAGCACTGCTACCGGGAGAATGACTTCCTTTTGTGAAATTTAAATCTATGGACAAGATCTGAGGCACCATAGCTCTTATGTGCATATTAGTGTTGAGTAACTATGAAAAATTTTTAAAACTAAAATTAGCATATATTACCACACTTTGAATGATCTGTAATTATTTTTGACGTTTACTGTATATGACTGAGTGGGACATCTTTTCATTTGATTAATGTTTACAGCTCTCGTCTGTAGTCCCACTGAACTATGTCATTTTTGCTTTAAAAGAAAAAAAAAACTACAAGCAAACTTGCCATATAATCCAGCAAGCCCTCTACTTAATATATAGCCAACCCAAGAATTTCTAACAGAGGTTTTTTTTGTTGCAAGTTAGGGTCACTAAATTAGCTAGTACCTGAATTTGTCAGCTGATTTGAATCTATTGAATTAGTTGTTAGACAACTTACTCTTTCTTTTGATCTTTCATTTAGCACAGTCTGTTACTGCTTTATTTTTTGTCTCACAGCCCACCTTTTGCTGCCTATAATTGAAATTTGAAACTCTGTTCTACCTGGCAACCACAGTCAAAGTGAGCAACATCAACTCCAAGTGAGCCCCAAATCCTTCAAACTGTATATTCCAAAGCCTCAAATGGCACAACCTCTGTCTGCTACAGTTCTGGATGAACACATGGAGTTCAGCAGGATGAGAGGTGTTACCTATGTAAGAGAATGGATGGTAGCAGCAATAGCAGAAGGGTAACCTGCAATGTTTCTTTTCTATGTATTTATTTGACCATGATCCTAATTCACTGATTTCTCACTGTGAGAGAAAAGATTCACACATACACAAAAATTAAAACTATTAGGAAAGTCCTGCGATATTGTAGTTTGGAATTGTAATAAAGAATATTGGCATCCCAACAGTACTGAGCATATCTAACACCTACATTTTGGTTTTTAAATATCAATATTTCCTTTAAAAAATAAATTGAAGTTGCTTATATAAATGGTTGACCTTAAGGCTGAGGCAATATGAAATGATATTGGAACATATTGCTTTGCCAGAAATTAAGAAATAACTTAAAGATTATAATGAAACAGTAACACATTGACTCAAACACAAAATCAAGTGTTTAATTTGGAGCACTCCTACATTTATGTAAACATTGCAAATAATGCTTATTTTGTCACATGATAAAATCATTGGATAAATAATGCAAAATTCTATAAGAAACAAGATGATTAAGTGTTTTTAAAAAATCCTTCATTTCATAATTAGAAAAAAATAGTAACTCAACAATGGGAAAGCCTGGATGACTCCAGTTGAGTCAAATGTTAAAAGTGTATATTGGAATGAACATTTGACACAACTCTGCAGAGGCCTCCTTGGGTACCCACATTCCGTGTTGAAGTACCTGGTCGGAGTCTCAGCTCCACTCTTAATTCTAAGTTCCTGCTAATGTTCTGCCTGAGAGCAGCATGTGATGGCTCCCTTTCATTCAAATGGGAGGCTTGGACTCAGTTCCTGACTCTTAGCCTTAACCTGGTCCACTTCTGGTTAATGTGGCATCAAGGAGGTGAACTGTTGGATGCTAGATAAGTGAACATGATCAGTTACAGCACAAATTAAAATTGAGTACCTATGAACAAAGGATCCTTCCTGATCTGGATAGGTAAAGACAAATATACCTATTTGTGGGAAACATACACTAATCAATTCAGAGTAATGACAACAATGCATCGACAAACCAACTGCTCCGTAAATGTATGATTGCTCCCCAAACAAAAATAACAAATAAAATAAAAATCAAATTGAACACATGCATTCTTTGACTATTGCCATCTATAGAAATCTACGGAGATAATCAAGCAAGAGTATGAAGATATCTATATAAATATATTCACAGAAATGCTATTCATTATATTATAATTCCCAGCAGTGGAAGGAGTTTTAAATTATGGTAGGTTCATGCCATAAATATAGAATTATCATAAACACATTGATCTGTATGAGTAGGCCCAGAAATTATTCAGGACATATTGCTGAGTGAAAAAAAATGCAATACTCACAACAATATATAAAGTATATAAATATATAAAGCATTCTCTTTAGAAGCTCTTAAGCAAAAGAAGCTATAAGATATAAGGTATATAACCATTTATGCCTTGGCAATTCTGAGCTATTCTTTTATTTTATTTGTATCCCAGCTTATTCCAAAAATAAATTGCATTGTAAAGTTATTTAGCAAAAACAATTTAGGGTTTGACTGGATGTTTATTCAAATTGCAAATCAAATGATCTTTTCACGTCAGCATGATCAGCAAATACTACTTTGTCTGCAATCCAAGAACAAAAGCATTATCCTCTTAACCACAACTTCAGAGCTGTCTTAGGAGGACACATCCACCCATTTTAGCTTCCCATTTTTATGATGAGTTCCCTATCCTTACATCGTTCCTTTACTATTTTTTGCTCTCTCTCTCTCTTTGCCTGCACATAAATGTATCTTCAAAAGGAAAATATTGTTGGCATATCTTGTGTTTTTCTTCTTTTTTTTCCTTTAAAAGTGTAGTCTATATCCAACCACAGTGTTGTATTCATTTCAAAGTTCAGTACCTGAGATAGGACCTTTCAAATTTTATGAAAATGGAAATGGTCCTCACAGAATTTTACACACCATCGCCAAACATTTTCAGGCTCAGAAGATAATTTACAAACTCAAGGCTTCTAAGCCACATCTTAAGAATGTCACATGGAATGTCACATCAGCTATTCTCTTTCGGTGGGCTAAGTCTCATGATGCCCAGAGAAGCATTTCACCCCTGGGTCCATTAGGCTTGTCAGGTTGACCATGCTCCCCTTTGTGGTCATGGGAATGTGCAGCACAAACCTAATGACCCCCTTACCACGCCAATCTGTAGACCTTTACCTTACCCATTCACTCTCCTACCCACTCTGCAAAAACCCACATTCACAAGGTAAGCGTGTTTACTACATTAAAATAATCATCACATACCAAATTTTAAAATAGGGACAAAAGACAATTACACAGTACAGTTTACCTCTTACTGATGAGCAGCCAAAGGCTCAAGAACAGATATTGTGTCAATAAATTATGCTTTTTCTATATCTAAAGAATATAAAAATCAAAATAATATAACTCATTCACAAGAGATATCAAATAAGTGTGCATTTTTGCTTTTGACATGCCAGAAACAATTCTAGTGTGTTTAGGATAGAAGGAAGGAAAAACAAAAATTTATTGCCAGACACAATTTAGTGCTTACTTAAAGAGAAGGAAATAAACAAAAATTAATCATCTAGTATACTTCAGATATTATCCTAATATCTAATTTTAAATAACACACTGCTAAATAATCATTCAAACAGAAAATCAGTAGAAAATTTTAAGAATAGCATGAAATGAAGGAAAACAAAACATACAAAACTATGGGATGCAGGAAATCTATTATTAAGAGTGAAAGTTAACACGTGACTTTGTTAAAAATTATGTCAAAGAAACTAACTGTAAAGACTAAAAAACAAAAGAAAAAGAGAAGCAAATTAAGCCCACAGATAGCAAAATAAGGGTGATAAAGACTAAATCAGAAGTAGTTAGACTAATAAAAGCCAAAAACGCAAGAAAACGGATTCAATGTTTTGTAAATATAAATAAGTCTAACAATTTTTAACTAAATAGGAAAAAAGAAGACAGAATTGATGTGCATCTAAAATAAATGAGGAACTGACAGAGTTTATCAGCAAAACAGATAACTCGATTAAAATGAGTAAAGGGGCCCAGCGGCGTGGCCTGGCGGCTAAAGTCCTCGCCTTGAATGCCCCGGGATCCCATATAGGCGCCTGTTCTAATCCCGGCAGCTCCACTTCCCATCCAGCTCCCTGCTTGTGGCCTGGGAAAGCAGTCGAGGACGGCCCAAAGCTTTGGGACCCTGCACCCGCGTGGGAGACCCGGAAGAGGTTCCAGGTTCCCAGCATCGGATCGGCACAGCACCGGCCCGTTGCGGCTCACTTGGGGAGTGAATCATCGGACGGAAGGTCTTCCTCTCTGTCTCTCCTCCTCTCTGTATATCTGACTTTGTAATAAGAATAAATCTTTTTTAAAAATGAGCAAAGGGACTAAATATTTCCAAAAGAAATAGCCAACATGTATTTGAAAAAATTTCTGAATTAGTAAACCAAGGAAATGTGAAACACAACTAAGAGGGAATGTTACTAGTACCTATTAGAATCAGTGTTTTCAAAATTAAGAGATAACAAGTGCTAATGGAAGGTAAAACATCATTAAGATCCCTTGAAAATAAAAAATAGAACCGTATTTTACCATATGAGCCAGCAAATCCCACTACTGGTTGTATATACTGAAATCAGTATTTCTGAGCTCTCACGTTGCAGTGTTGTAAGTTGGTAACACAAACCAGAATACCCAAAGATAACTGAACACACACACACACACACAGAGACATCATTCATTGTTAAAAATATAAGTTAATTCCACTTTTTACAACAATATGGTGATCCTGAGAATACCCTGCTACATGAAATAAGCCTTACATAAAGAAAATAAAAATTACAGTATAATCTCATTTATACATGAAATCTAAACTAGTCTGGCTATAAAATAGTGTTCACCTGTTGTTCAGATTAACAGCATAAGATGTTGGACAAAGGGTACAAATATTGATCTAATTTGTAGTTTTGTAAATAAAGTTAACAATATCAAAAATTTGCAAAAATTTGAAGGATTCTCAGAGTAAATAAAATGATTTAAAAAGAGAAAAGAAGATGGTAACTTTGAGATACTGGATATATTAATCAGTTTCAATGTGGAGCTCATTTCAAAATGCAAAGGTGCATCAAAATATCAAGTTGTAAAGCATAGATATATATGATTTCATATGCCAGTTGCACTTCAATAAAGCTAAAAGTATAGTCATGTTTAAAACTGTGCTGTGCTCTGGGTGCTATGCAAGTATTTGCTCTCAGAGATTGAACGGAAAGAAGATTGCAAAGAACACCTAAGGATCACCAGGAAGTAATTTCAAACAATAGCAATATACAGGGAAGGAGCTGAACATGATGAAATCTGTCATTTATCTAAGGCTTAATTTGTAGTCCGATGTTAATCACACAAAAATGAATAAAAAATCAAATTTTATATGACACAATAAATCAGCAATATGAAGAAAGTTTATTGTACCAAGTGCCTACATCAAAAAGCTGGAAAGATACCAAATTAACCAACCTTGTATCTCAAGGATCTAGAGGGAAAAAAAAAAACTAATCCATCTAGTAGATGGAAAAAATAACAAAAATCTTGGATTAATGAAAAATGCTTTTTAATGTAAAGGATTAATGAAGAGTTAGTTTTTAAAGACAATGTTAGCCAATTTAAAAAAAAAGAAAAAACCTTATAATAAATTCAGAGATGAACAAGGGGATATTACAACTGATGTTATAACAAAAACACAAAGGTTCACTGGGAACTATCATGAACAAACATAAGCCAATAAATTGGAAAATCTTTAGAAAAAGTAAGTTCCTGTATGTTTATAGCTAGCTAAAGTTTAATTTTGAAAGCAACCAAATCTGAACTGACTGACAAATAATGCTGTTACTGATGTAATATTAAACTGTCCCAGCATAAAGAAGTTCAAGACCTGAGGGCTTCACCATTAAATTCAGCAAACTTTCAAGGAACAATGAGCATTATTCTTAACATAACATATTTTTAAGAGGGGAGGGAACATTTCCAAACTCAGTCTGCATGGCTAACACTACTGTGATGTCAGAACCACACAATGATGCCACAAGTAAAGAAAACTACAAAACATGGTAAAAATTTCCCAAAACATTGTAGTGAATCAAGTTCAGCAGTACACTAATAATATCATTCACCTGAAGATTTATCTCAGTGATATCAAATGGTTCAACATACATGAATCAATAATAACAATGTTTCACATGAACAGAAGGAAGCAAAAAATATTATGACCTCAATAAATACAATACAAGCATTTAATAAAACACAGCACCTGTTATGATCCAACTAAAATTATCCCTGTTGGCAAGTAGCGTGATTCTACAAATGGGGTTGGCAGACGTCACTCACAGACTGTTAGGACTGAAAAACCAATGCAAAAAAGTTGCAAAACACAGAACTCAATACAGAGTAACACATAACGTTGTTACACTGATAATGAACTGATTGAGAAAGAATTTACAAATGCAATCCTATTCACCACAGTCACCAGAAAATATTGCCATAAAGTTAACAAGGGATGTCAAAGTCTTCTCTAATAATAATGACAAAACAAAAATGAAAGAAATTAATGAAGCCACAAAAAGGTGAAAATATCTTCCATGTTCATGGATTGAAGAAATTAGGGTTATTCAAATGCCAACACTGTATCCAAGGTCTTTGCAGAGTCAATTAATCCCCATCAAGATACCAAAGAATCACTAATTAGAAAAAATTCCACGTGGGGATAAAAATACTCTAAAATAACAAAGTGAAGGCATCACAATATCAGCTGTGAACACTTACTACAGAGCTGTTGTAACCAAACCAACTGGATACCAGCACAACAGTAGACACATATACCAATGGGACAGAATGGAAATACCAGAAATAAATCTATACTATGATTGCAATTTATCTTTGACAGTGCTACTAATAGCACTCCCTGGAGAAGCGACAGTCTCTTCAGGAAATGGCACTGGGAAAATTGGATGTCAACATGTAGAAGTTTGAAAAAGACCCTTAAAACTCACCTTATAAAAATTCTCTCAAAAGTGGGTCAAAGAGCTAAATGTAATATGCGGAACTATGCAACTACTAGTACAAAACATAGAGGAAACACCAGGACATAGGAGATCACTGTGTTCAGTGAAGTAAGCCAGACACAGAAAGACAAATAACATATCTCTTCTCATACGTGAAAATATCAAAAATTATGTATAAATGATTGACACAAATCTAAAGTAATAGTTACTAGAGCTTGGGAAAGGTGGAGGCATAAAGGAGTTCAGATAAACAGTATGAAAGCATAACTGATGGAAGGTAGTGTGCTCTGAATTCCCATATTTCCTTGAAAACAGGAAATGAAACAGTTAATTTGTTATATTGGTTTATGCTGTCTATCTATCAAAATTTGATCACGTGTCCCCATAAAGTTGTGCAGGCATTTCATTCTGACTTAGAATTCAAAAACAAATTAATTAGTTAACAAAAGTAGAAATAAGCACTTTTGATTGCCTAGTATAAGTCGGGTACTATTTTACTGAAATCAGGAAAGAAATGTAGAAGAAACTTTTAATATATATAAGGCACTATTCTCAAATAACATCACTTGTATATAGTTGGTAGGAAATATATTAATACCTTGAACATCTATTATATGACAGGCATTCTCTAGTTTTAATTTTCTTAAAAGGAAATAAATAGAAATACATGTATAATAGTAGAGTACTATTCAAATTCAATCACACATACACAGGAAAATAGGAAATTTTCATGCCTTCAAACCTTAGTATAGGCCAGATCTTATTTACTGTGAAATTATTATCACTTGATGAGGATAAAAAAGCTGTTATTCAGGCCTTATTATCTGTCAGGTAGTATTCTTCCATAAACTAACACTGAAATGAAAAGAAATGAGAATGCTTGGGGCATCCATTATTTGTGAGGCAGGCCAAATTCTTTGATCACATGTAGTGGAAAACAAATAGGAATGCATTAACCTATTCACAAACAGCAGGTAAATTATTCAAATGCAAGAGGGAATAAATGAAGATCCATTAAATGTCTTTAAAGCCAGTAAATCCAGTACCAAAGTTTTTGCATATGGTACAGCAAAGTAAGCAAGGAGTGAAAACCAAGAATATACTACCAACTATTGCAACACAACATTACTCACACAGGTGGAAAGAAGCAGGAACGCAAAGTGCATCAAGTGTGTGTCAGATGTCTTTCTATTAAATGCTTGTTGCCGCATGGGAGGAAAAGGGCGTGAATTGAACATCCAGCATGTATCAGGACACTATTACAGTACAACAGCATTCACAAGAAGAAAACCACTCATTGGGTGCCCAGTATGTGCCAAGCATTATTCTAGCACACTATTCTACATATGAAAAAGAATTGATAATGCTTTCAGAGCTCAGAATAAACGAGGTATTATTCTAAACTATTCTTTTTTATAAGCAGGGACAGAAGATAAGTATACGTTGTACAACTAGAGTTTGCCTGGCAACATCCTATGATAACATTAAACCCCAGTAAGGGAGAAAAAGTAGGCTTCTATTCAGCCCCTAATATTAGGAAAGCACAAGCATAATTACACATTTAGGGGGAAAAAGTATGGGAATTTAGCACTTAATCTATGCTGGTACTGCATGTATACTAGTACAACAGTAGTCACAAATTGAGTTAGGAAACACCCATGTATTAAGATTTTCATATATGGGAGACACTAATCTGTTACAAAAACAAAGTGGAAATAAAAGAAATGTACAAGAAGCATCACATAAATGCTGTCCAGTGTTGTGCTAAATGATGCACGCAGGCAGAACTAAACAAGCACATTTGAAGGGCTATCAGATATCAGATGTTTTTGTAGTGCTAGCTGAGCCACATAAGGAGTGAAAAACAAGATTGACTAGTAAATTCAGAGTACTATTCAGGCACGAGTCAAGTATCCATCATGTATTATTCTCATACACTGATAGTCACACAGAGGGAACAAATAATGAGTGGGACATCTAGTGTATTGTAAGCTCTATTCCATATCTTACACACAGGTGAAGGAAGTGAACATGCATGTCATTTAGAACACACATCAATTAAAATGCCAGTAAAAACTACTTACACATAAATGAAGATGAGAAGCATGCATGAAAAAGCAAGTGTATGACGGTCCAAGTTCTCATCTAATTTCATTTGTAGATACAGAATGGATGAGGCTCTTACTATATTCCTGGCATTATTCTCTTTTAACATTATTAAAGAGTGGAAAATTAGGCATGCTTTAGCTACTCAGAATAGGTTAGGCATTGTCTGGTATGGCATTATGCAAACTTAAGGAAAAGACGCTAGCATATTTGAATGCTTAGCATACAACAGTCATTATTCTAACCAGGTACATACACATAAGGCAGAATAAATGGCCAGCATTAAATCACTAACACATACCAGTTACTGTTACATGACAATATTAGAAACATACATAGAAGGAAACAAATGTTACTGAGAGTTTATTGTATGTCACAGATTGTTGTAATGTGTTTTTTGCATCCACTGAGGACAAAGTCGGCTTGGAAGATCTAGTACAGGCCAGGCATTATTGTGGCATAGCGTTATTTGCACAAAGGAATAAAGATAAAAGCTTCTGTAGTTACCTTATGTGCCAGATACTATTCCATTAAAATGTATAAATACAGGAAGAAATGAGCATCTAGTCATGCACAAATACATGCAGTGCTATGTTATTATCCAATAGTAAAACATTACATGGTATACACACTTATAAAATGCTACCATAAATTTAGATCTGGGTTTAGATTAAACACTGTTCTTGCTTAAGACTTTAGTAATTAAGGAAAAGTCAAGTGTACACTGAACATCCAAAACATACTAGACATTATTTTAACTTAAATTTTACTCACTCGTGGGGATAAAAAAAAATCACCCAGTACATCACAGGTACCATTTTGGTGTAATATTATTTACATATAGGGGAAGAAATATATGCACACATTAAGTGTCTAGTGTATGCTAAGTACTAGTATAGGATAATAAGAGAAAGAATGCATTGCATAAACAGTTTAGCCCAGGAACTACTGTAACATCATTATTTACATTTGGGAAGGGAGATAGTACATTAACTGGCTGGTGTATTTCAGGTCTTATTTTATCACAAACTTACTTGAAGATATGGGAATAAAACACTGATACATGAAACACCCAATGTATGCCAGGAAGAATTATAGCAAACCATAACTCACAAAGGCAGGCAAGATATTAGCATGTTTTAAACACCTATTGTAGGCTAAGCCATATTCTAACATTCTAATAAAACATTACTCACACATAAGGAAACAAGATTACATAAAGTACATTTTATAAACAAGTCACCAGTCTAATACAGTGTTACTCAACACAGGTCAAAGATTTGCTTTGATTATCTTGTAAGTACAAAGTACTGTAGTGCATTTTTCACACATAGAAGAAGAAAACATGCTATGAGTACATGCAAGGTGCTCTTTGTATTCAGTTTTGTCTCATTCAAAATGAAGGATGAATGTGCCTGGCATATCCAGCACACCCACTAGTGAACTAGCACAATATTTCCTACCATTAAAAGAAAATCAGCAAGCATGTACTAAGTGCCAATAAATGCCAGCAAGTATTCCCAGCACTTTTTAGAACAAAGGTCAAAAGAGTATAATGGGTATCGAAAAGTGGCCATCCACAATTCCAGTACAACACTGCTCACACGTACAGAGAAGGAGACATTACTGCCTGAAATGCCTTGAAAATGCCATGCCCAACATTGCTCACAACAGAGTAGAAGAATAAATCATCCAGCTGTACATTTTAACAGGGAAGGGAGCATTTTCTCACAAATTTACTCACACACAGCGAAGGTGGGAAGCTATGAACGTAGCCTATTGTATGTTCTTGACACTATTATTATCCAACAAAACTCACACAATGAAAAGAAGAAAGTGAGGATGATTTAATTGTCTAGTACATGCCAGACAATAACTTAATCAAATAATGCTTTAACATGGGGGGGATTTAACTAGAATGAAAGGAATGTCAGATATAAACCAGGCAACATTTTAACAAAGCATTACACTAAAACAAAAGAAATACACATCCATTAAGTGGCTACAGTATGTCAAATTATACACTAGAATGTCATCCTCTCATGGTGACATGAAATATGCATGCATCCATTAGGTGATAAGCCAATGCCAGAAAACTTTCTAGTACAATATCGCTCACCAATAAGAGGAAGAATTCAGTCATGCACTGGATGGATATTATTTGTCAGACACGATTCTTGTAAAATGCTACTTAAACATAAAGGAGGGAAAATCTGGCTATTTTGAATGTCTAACCACTTTTCTATTAAACTTTAGTCACATGTCAATCAAATGAGAAAGAAATCAATGAGATCCTAGTATACATGAGGCACATATAAATATAATACTGCTGACATACAGGGATGTAAAACAATCAGGCAATAAATGCCTACCATATGCCAACTACTATCACAATATAGCATTATGCACTACCATTTCCCTGATATACATGCCAGGCGGTATTTCAGGGCACAATTATTCATAAATATGATTTGTTTTCTGATTTGAAAGTAATGTTTAGTAGAATAGTATCTGAAGTATATTGTAGCCCTATTCTATTATTGCTCACGCATAGTAGAAGTGACACAATCATGCATAAGGCAGGTTCAAGATATGCCACACACTTATGAAGGAAAAACAAACTGCAGAAGTACCTAATACACATTGGTTTTCATTCTAACTCTGCTCATAGGTGAGTTAATGGACAAGACCATACTTACAATGTCATTCATAGTTAGAACAATGCTATTTGTACATAAAGGAAGATAATGAGTTTGCCTGATTTATTTAGTTGGCCAGGAGATACTGAAGAATAGCATTGCCCATACTTAGTAAAATTAAGTAGAAATGTATTGAGTCCTACCATACACAAGGTACTATTCATTAGAAATTTAGTCATAGTGAAATTGCTTTTTAAATATTTACTTATTTATCTATTCATTTAGAAGGCACAATGGTAAATAAAAAGGGAGAGCCAAAAGAGATTGCTTAATTCACTGCTCACTCTGCTAACGGCCTCAATGCCGGACTGAAACCCCATCCCAGTCTTCCTAGTACAATGAGAGGAAGCCAAGTACAAATGCATTAACAGGAAGTTTCATAGGAAGTGGAGAAGCAGAACCTAACCAGCACTCCAATATGGGAAGTACTTTTGCAAGTGGTGTTTTAACCCTCTATGAAAACAACAATGTCATCCATAGCAGGATGCCCATAGAGGGATGAGCCCTGGGGCATAGTGGATAAAGCTGCCACTTGTGACACCATATGGTGCCGGTTTGAATTCCCAATTGCTCCACTTCTGATCCAGCTCCCTGCTAGTGCATCTGAGAAAGCAAAAAAAAAAAAAAAAAATGATAGTCCAAAGGCACTCATTTGGGCTTCTGGAAGAAACTTTTGGCTCCTGGCCTCAGACTGGCTCAGTTTTCTTCATTGCAACCATGTAGGGAGTGAACCAGAGAAGATCTCTTTCTCTTTTATTTCTCTCTCTGTCTTCTCTCTCTTTCTCTCTCTCCCTGCTTACGTCTCTGTAACTCTTTCAAATAAATATATAAATCTTAAACAGAAAAAAACTGTACGTACAACAGGCACCTAGTAAATTCTAGTCCTTATTTAACATCATACATTAAGAAATTTCATATCCCATACACACTAATTTCTTCAAAATATTTATAAAAAATGCATACTCTAGAAAGATTATGCATGGATTTCAAATATTTTGCTGCACAATAAACTTATCACTTTGTTATTTGTTCTATAAACTTTTAAAACATGTGTGTGTGCATGTGTGTGTTATTAGTTCTATTTGTTCCCACAAAAATCCCTGGCTAATTTAAGTACCTTAAATTACATGCCTAATATTATTTAATTTATTTATACATACATGCCAAATATATGCTAAAGTAACTACTCATATAGGTGGGAATTAAACCACCATACATTGAGCACTTTGTGCATGTCAGGCAATATTCATACATTATTCATATATTTGAAGAGCAACTGTTTTTTCTGAAAGCCTTATACATGGCACTTTCATAGAACAAACTTATTCTCATTTAGGCAGGTGAGACTAAGCATGCACTGAGCCTTCAACAATTACTGGGTACTGTTCTGTGGTAGTAGCAGCCACGGTACCATGAAGGAACTAAGGATCACAGAATGCAAAGCGTGCCTTACAATGCCTATGTTCCATATCCACATACTTGAGTTGTATTCCCAGCTGAAGCTTTCTGCCAGTGCAAATTCTGTGAGTCAGCAGGTGACTATCCAGTACATTAGTCATGGTCATACACACCAGAGACTTGGGTTGTATTTCTGGCTCCTGCTTCCAGCCTTGGCCTACCTCCAAACAGCAATGGAAGCCCGTCTCTCTCTGCCCATCTTCTGCCTCTCAAATAAACCTTTAATTTTTTTTAAAAGCATGGACTGAACTCTGAGTATACATGCCATGTACTTGCCTTTACATGGTGGAAAGGAAACAGACACTGAGTTATTCTATCCTGTGTGATTTTATACATGCAAATACAAGAAAGCAGCATTAGAGTACCTATGTCCTGACAGGTGCTGTTCTCTTCCAAATGCCAATACATTTAGATAAAAGGAAATAAAGTTGAATTGAGGACCATGTGTAGAGTGAACTCATGACCATCTGTTGATGCCTGAAGTCCTGTCTCTCCATTAAACCTTTCATGACCACATTCACTCAGAGGGGAGAGGCAAATCGTTACATGTTTGGTGTGGAAGCCCAGGCTCACCATACACTGCATCCAGGGGAGAAGAAATCCTACCACTTGCTGACTTACTTTTGCATCACTCTGGTGACAATGCGTGGTGGCCTTGTGGCAGCATTATTAGAGAGGAATTCCCGGCTCACTGCTCGACCTGGTGTAGGCTGAGATGAGCACTAGGGCTGTTGTGTCCTTGTGGTTTTAACTGCAGCAGAGCAGCTATTGTACCAAAGTGTTCTGTCTTGATAGGTGGCTCATACCTGATCAGGCCCTAAAGAGGATGCTTTGTTAGGGCGTTTTCTGTTTGTAGCTTTTAGGACCCTGCTGGCATTTTTGAGTTAACGGATTCTTCAGCTCCAAGTCTAGGTTAAAAGTCAACAAAGTGAAATGTTTATAGTTGCATTGTTTCTTGGATCCTGAAGCCTTTAGCATTCTTCCTTCCCTCCTTCCTTTTTCCCGTCCTTCCTTCGTTCCTTTTCTTTTCTTTTCTTTCTTTGTTTCTCTCTCTCTCTTTCATTTGTATGTTTCTTCTTACGTTTTCTTTAGCTCTAATGCCCAAGGTTTTTAGTTTTATACCATCACAATAATCATTTTAATACATTGTATACTCATCCCTCATTCTCTTCCAATGTTTTTGTCATTTCATTTCTAACATATTAGTGTGTTGTGTGCTTTAATTTTTTTTTTTAGAAACACCTACCCTTATACTTAAAAACCTGCTCCTGGGATGGCATGATGGCTCAATTGGCTAATGCTCCAAATGCAAGTGCCAGCACTCCACACGGGTGACAGTTCGTGTCCTGGCTACTCTACTTCCCTTCCAGCTCCCTGGGAAAGCATTGGAGAATGACCCAAAGCCTTGGGAACCCTGCACCCACATGGGAGACCCAGAAGAAGCTCCTGGTTACTGTCTTAGGATCAGTTAGCTCTAGCATTTGCAGCCATTTGAGGAATGAATCAGCAGATGGATGATCTTTCTTTCCTTCTCTCCTTTTTCTACAAATCTACCTTCTCAATAAAGGTAAATATATGTATATATTTTTTAAAGATGTATTTATTTGTATTGGAAAGGCAGCTATGCAGAGAAGAGGAGAGATAGAGAGGAAGATCTTCCGTCTGATGGTTCACTCCCCAAGCGGCCGCAACGGCTGGAGCTCAGCCAATCCGAAGCTCTCAGGAGCTTCTTCTGGGTCTCCCACATTGTGCAGGGCCCAAAGACTTTGGGCTGTCCTCAACTGCTGCCCCAGGCCACAAGCAGGGAGCTGGATGGGAAGCAGAGGCTGCCGGGATTAGAACCAGCAACCAAAGGGATCCCAGGCGTGCAAGGCGAGGACTTTAACCACTATGCTAGCGTGCCGGGCCCAAATAAAAGTAGATAGATTTTTTAAAGAAACCTATTGCTCCTATATTTAAGTCTATGCTAAACCCATGTAAATTACTGTGTACAAAATATTGACTGAACTGAAATCCTATCTGGCTGCAATTCTCTTCTGGACAGGGAAACTTATTAACCTGGTGTTTTTACCGACAAAAATCTATATCATTATTCTTATATTGTATCTAATCCTCTATGACAGATATCCTTTCAGAATGTGTCAATAGCCTCTGACAACTGAAAATTATTTGGATTGCAATTTTTTTAACTTTTTAAAAATTTTTAAAGTTTATTTTTGTGGAGTTCAGCACAGTGGCCTAGTGGCTAAAGTCCTCGCCTTGAATGCGCCAGGATCCCATATGGGTGCTGGTTCTAATCCCAGCAGTCTTGCTTCCCATCCAGCTTCCTGCTTGTGGCATGGGAAAGCAGTTGAAGACAGCCCAAAGCCTTGGGATCCTACATCCGCATGGGAGACCTGGAATGAAGTTCCTGGCTCCTAGCTTCAGATTGGCGCAGCACCAGCCATTGTGATCACTTGGGGAGTGAATCATTGGAGGGAAGATCTTCCTTTCTGTCTCTCCTCCTCTCTGTACATCTGATTTTGCAATAAAAATAAATAAATATATATTTTTTAAATGTTTATTTTTGTGAACAGCAGAGTAATGACACAGAGAAGATCTCCCATCTTCTACTTCACCCTCCAAATGCCCAGGATAGCCACGGCTAAAGGCTGAAGCCAGAAGCTTGGCACTCTGTCGGATTTCCCATGTGACAGGCAGGAATCAGAGCACCTGAAGCACCCTCTGCTGCCTGCCAGGCACATTAGCACAAAGCTGGTTTAGAAGTGGTGTCAGCACTTGTTTCCAACACTCTAACATTAAAGGTGTGCATTCTAATTGACAGCTTAACATGCAGAGCCACAACAGCCAATCCTGTGTTATAAATCTTTATATTTAGTCTGTTTAACCGCATTTATGAATTAATGTGGATCCTGAATGCTTTTAATTCGTTGCTTCTCTTAAATTCGCTTCCCCTCTACTCTGACTGCTCTCATCCTAACCCACTCTGTTCAACAGTATTTCTGTGTGTTTTGTAAATATTTCTGGGAGGTTTATAACATGATATAATGTAAATGTAATTTGGTATCATGACAGCATAACCAGATGACTTTTTTTAACCCATTGATATGACTGGATGTGTTTGCTTTTCTCTTTCTTCTTAACTTGTCCTGCCTTATCTCTCTCTTGGGAAGCATTCCTGCCAACCACTTTCATTTAGTAGAAGCTAGATTCTCTCAACTATTTTTCTTTGGACAATTTGTCTTTGTTTTATTTTCTGTTAACTTTTATGACCATCTGAATCCATCTTCGTTGTCTTTCCAATTGATTTTTTAAATCTCAGTTGACTGTATTTTTTTTCTAACTTACCAGGGTAACTAACAACATTGATTTCAACAGATCATTAGGCTGGCTTTCTTACTGAGTTACTTCTTTAATTCTGGCATAAATCAGACAGAGTCCTTTAAAAGAATCTACTCCAATTTATAGAATGGGATTTGGGTATGAAATGTTTGATTAATCAGAAACAAAATGATTTTCATAGAAATTTAAAATTTGTTTCACAGTTTCAAACTCATTCTTCAGTTTCTAAAATAACATGAACCAAAGAAAACTAATTTGCTTGGTTGAAGTTGGTTTTTTGGGGGTTTAAGTAAACTTGAATGGGTTCAAATTAAAGTAAACTAATGAAAATAACACTGGGTAGGCCAGAAAGATTTAAATTAGTTAGAATCTATGTGAACATAATGAGATATCTGTATAAAACAGGTGCATTTGTGCAACATTCGTCCATGTTGACCACCCCAAATGATTGCAACTGATTTAGCTATTCAAAAGAATGCTATTTTTATGTTATGACAGTCATTAGCTATATATGTGAACTGTTGAATTCTTGATTAATCAAAGTTGATCTGGCTGTGAAATCAGAGGTTTGTATTTAATGAATTACCACAATTTCTCCTTTATTTCTTGCTCTTCTGTGTTTGGCATATTTCCCAAATGAATTCACTTTCTGAGTAACTCTTAAGGAATTAATCTCAGATATCTGAATTGCAAACATGTTTGGCTTCATCCTGAAAAATTGCATGTGTTCTGACCTCACAGAATCTATAAAGTGGAGGTCATTACCATCAAAGTGAATTTTCCCATGTCTGAAGGGAATGGTGTTCTACAAATAGGCTAAAATTGCTAAAGAAATTTCTAGGAAAAAAGTTCCAGGATAATCATGTTACTTGTTACCTCACACCAACATCTCAAGGATCTTGTGCTGGGCTACAACTGGGATGCAGCATATTAAACTGCTGCTTGCAACTCCAGCACACCACTGGAGTTAGAGTCCACCTACTCTGCCTCCAATCCAGCTTCCTGTTACTGAACCCGGAAGGGAACAGAAGGCAGTCCAAGAATGTGGGTCCCAGCCACCAATGTGAGAGATCTGGATGATGTTTTAGGCTCCCAGCTTCAGGCTGGTACTGGACATTGTCGGCATATGAACAGTGAATCAGTGAATGGAAACGGCTCTCTCTTCTCTCCTCACTCCTCTCCCTTTCCCTCACTCCCTCGCTCTGTGCTGCTCTCTGCCACTCTCCCTTTAACCCTTTAAAATAAATAAAATCTTGTTTAAAAAAAAATAAACATGAAGTACCTTTGACACTGCCTCAGGTCCCAAGAAAAGAATCATTCCCAAAAAATATGTGTTGAAATTATTTGTTTCTTAGGAAGTCATAGTTTCCGTCACTACTATTCTAGGATGCATTTTTGTAGTTCCATTGTTATTGAAATCACTGTATCCTAATATAGTTATCTGCTTACTTTCACTACTCCATTTGGATATGGTTGATTTTTTTAAAGTTGTGGGGAACCAAGCATCTGGCCTGTGAGTTCAGTTGCAGGTTAAGATGCTCAAATTGCACATCAAACTGCCTAAGTTTCATGCTCCACTCCAGTTTTAGACTTATAAGAATCGCTGTCTTCCTGTCACTTACACAGGAAATCTGCACTGACAGCCTAGCTTCCACCTTTATCCTCCCTGGCCATTTTGGGCATTTGAGGAGCAATCCACTAATAACTGGGAGATCTTAGTCTCTCTTACTCCCATTAGCCTTTCAAATACATATATTTTATTTATTCTTTTAAATTCACTATAGTTTTATTTGGAAGGTAGAATTTTATTTGAAAGGAGGGACAGAGAGAAGTCTTCTATCAGCTGACTCACTCCCCAAATGTCTGCAATGCACAGAGCTGGGCTGATCCAAAACCAGGAGTCGGGTGTTTCCTGTGGGTCTCCCACATGGGTTCAGGGACTCAAGGACTTGAACCATCCTCCCTTGCCTTCCCAGGTCATAAACAGAAAGTCAGATTGGAAGTGGAGCAGCTAGGCTACATACTGGCATCCATATTGAATGCTGGGACCTCAGGTGGTGGAAGGGAGTTGAGGACGGACAGGGGCAGGGGTGCAGGGTAGTCTATATGCCAGGGCAAGAGCCCCATATTTTATCTTTAAAAGCTATGGATATTTAATGGTTACAACTTGGTTGGCTTGAGATATATGTATACACATAAAACCATCATCACAACCAATGCCATAAATCATCTTCAAACAATTAATTATTTGCCTGGTCTATGCATAACTCTGGAGAATTCATCTTCCCGCCAGGGAGCACTTCCACTCTCATGACTACATAACCAGGTATGTTTTACAGTAGAATACAAAATTTGTTATTTTTTTTAAATAGCTCAATTTGAGACTCCAAAATAATGTTCTTATTTTTGAGGATGATTTTGAGCTGGTCTCTTGCATTTTGGTAAGGTTGCATGATTTTTCCTCCTCTACCTTCGGAAAATATTGGCTAACTCTGTATGGGTCTTTGAATGTTGATACTGTCTTTCACTGGCTAGATTTTACTTCTTTTGTTTTGTTTTTCAGGTCAGATTTCATTAAGATCAAACTACCCTTGGAGATCCTTCCATGAGCAAATAAAACAATATGACTTAATTGTTAAGAGCATTTGCATTGGAGTAAAACAGAACTTAAGCTTCAGTTTGATTATGCAACAACTTGTGTGCTCTGGACGTATAAAATAAATATGGGACATACAAGAATTAGCTGAAAGTTCCTATGTAGAATTCTTGACCTGGCCAGAATAAAGGCACAATAAATATTAGCTACTACTACGACTCTGCCAAGGAACTTCAGGAAATTTAGGAAAAACACAATGGGAAGGTCAGTTTTTTGAAATCCATACATATTTTTTTCATGATGTGTATTTTCTACAAACTTTTCAAAAAGCTTTTGTACACAACAATAACATTACCTGTATTAATACCTAGGTACTGCAACCTCCATTTACACAGTTAACTAATGCACACTGGTATTTGAATACATGATACACTAATAACACTATCTTTAAATACACATACCAAGGTGGTATCCCAGAACATGTGAATAAACAATATAGGAGGTCCTATCACGTGAGAAAGAACAAAAATTGGTGAAATTTGGAGAAACAGTGTCGGTTATACTGTCAGTAATGACAAAGGAACTAACACTAAGCAAGGAAAGTCAGCATGGCACAGGTGAGAAAATCAGCTTTGGCTGACTTTACTGCTCTAAAAAATTCCACTTGCTGTAAAGAGTTGTGGCACCAATAGCTTACCAAGCTATATGTTTTTCATGACTACAGAGGTAAATGTCATTGGTAAGAGAGGGCTTCCAAGATGAAAGCTGTAGTTGAAACACAAATGGCTAAAATAAATTTATACCAACAAGTTTCCCTGTCAATATATTATATGACATGAGAGATACAGCTCAAGGGCCTGCTTTGTATTTTTTATTAGACATGAAAATGTTATATATAGAATATATATGTCTACATATATGTATGTATATGTGTATATATTTATATGTGTATATGTATATATGTATATATGTATATGTGTATTCATATATGTATACATATGTATATGTATATATACACATGTGTGTATGTATGACTGTGTGCATATGTACACATATGTACATATATGTGTTATCATTTATAGATATGCTTTTAATTAGTTTGTTAAAAATATTTTCCAAAGGTGCAAGATATAAAGGGAACCTAGAAAGCTGAAGAGCTGAACAAATATCCTGTCCTTCCCCAAGGGAAACCCTGAGAGACCAAATAGAACTGAAAAAACAGGAAACTGTAATGAGACAATGCCATTGGCTCATGGCCAGTAGATCATAACCTAGTAGGTACTGATGAAAAAACTTCAGAAGCCTAGAAATAGTTATGAAGAGGAAATTAATCTCACAGATGATTGACTTGGGGGTGAAAGAGTCACTTCTTAGAGCTAGCTGAATTCCTTGTGATCCAGGACCAGGCCAACACTTTGCAAATTTGTGTTCCATATAACCCTATTTCATAGGACTTAATTTAAAAGTTGCAATTTTACAAACTATTCTGGATTCATATGAATCCCAGAATTCTGGGTTAACAAAATTAAACAAGTACATTTTTCTCTCTTAAGGGTATTTTGTCATCTTGTCACTAAAAAGAATATTTAGATGGCCTAATTATGAAGGAAGAAAGTTTCTTTTGAATAGTGGTTTTGAAGGTTCACATTCCAACGAAGTATTTACCCCACTAGTTCAGCATCTGATGATGGCATTCTTGCTAGCAGAGTCCCAAGGTGGGACAGATCATCACATAACAAAAAGGTACATGAATCTCCCTGTGTTCTTCTTTATAAAGACCCCATGATTTGGTCATGCGGAATCCACCCTAAACCTTGACCAATTCAATCAATTCCCAAAGTCTCTGCCACAACTGGTTTCAATTTTGACTCTAGCAGCATTAACATAAGACCTTGGGGATCAAGTCTTTATTTAACTCATGGGCCCTTAGGAGATAGTCAGCATTCAGACATAGCAGAATTATGTTACAGCAACATCCTGACTATAGCAGAACGAGTCTCTGGGCCTATAAAATACTAATACACAACCTATTTCTCCAACAGAAAGGCGTTTGAAATCGCTATGAAGTGCGTTACTACATACATTTACATATAATACATAAACTACATTATATTAATTTTTAATTTAAAAAAGTATATGGGGGTTGGTGTGGAGGCTCAATAGGCCAATCCTCCAGCTTGCAGCACGGGCATCCCATCACAGCACTGGGTTGTGCCCTGGCTGTTCCACTTCCCATACAGCCTCCTGCTTATGACCTGGGAAAGCAGTGGAACATAGCCCAAGCCCTTGTGTTTGCTCGTGGCCAATCCAAAGGAGGCTCCTGGCTCCTAACTTCAGATTGGCTCAGCTATAGCCATGTGGCCATTTGGAGAGTGAGCCAGCAGATGGAAGATCTTTCTCTTGTATCTCCTTCTCTCTATGTAAATCTACCTTTCCAATAAAAGTGAATGAAATATATTTTTTTTAAAATTAGGATGCATGCCACTGAACCTGTCTCTCATCAAATAAAGCTGTATTAATAAATTTACTATTTGATGAGCCAAAGATGTAAGTTGACCAAGACGTGAAAGATTTGGAGTCCCAGCACTTGCTCAACATCTGAAATGATGACTCTTCATGCACTTCTGAAACTACAAACTGAATTCTGAACATTATAGATGTAAAATTTGGAGTATTGGAAATGTATACATCTACTGATTTTTTTTCAAGCAGTTGACTAGTCTGCTACATTAGTCCAGTTTTAAAAATCCATACCTGTGTAACTAAGAAGAATCACAGTCCATTTTGTTATGAGCATTATGTGCTTTTTGCAATTGATGCACAGGTGTTGAGACTGTGCCTTGCACATAGCTTTGGCAACAGCTTACTTCAGAGTGCTTCCTAAAATTAATGCTTAAGCTAATGGACTGCAGAATCAATTGATCAACTAATAAAAGTACAACATATAAATCATTAACCATGTGTCAGATAATGTGCTGATTACTTCGTTTTGTATCATTTAATTTTAAAAGCATATTATACCTTATGTATAATATGTTACAGTATGCATATCTACTTACAAATTAAAGGAAGAGTCTCAGTGAATCAGTTAAATATATCTTGACAGTGTGATACTAGATTTTCTACCTTTGTCTATACTTAAAATGTCATGTTAAACTTGTAACTGAAGGACTATACTACTGTGACAATATAGGGGTAAATGGTGGGAGAGGGGAAAAAGTAGAGGAAAAAAAAAAAAGGAATGGAGAGAAGAAATCCTAAATGCCCACGAACTACATCAAAGAAAATAAAAAATAACAATTAAAAAATAATCATACTTTGATATTATTTTAATTCTAACTATTATGAAAATAAAGTATTAGATATATAACTTACCAAATGCACATTGCTAAAAAGTTTAAAATCCAGAATTTCAGGCTGAGCATTATGAATCCAAAATTTGTTACCATTAAGTCATTCACTTGCACCAATGATCTGTGACTACATAACTGACAATTTCCTATTCACTTAATTTGGGTAAATAGCCTTGCTAACATAGAAAATGAAAGAATTCCCATTTTACACCAAATGTCATATTTTCCAACATTTTAAGAAAATCCCAGGCTTCATTCCCAAGTCAATATATAACCGCATTAATTGCATTTATCAATAGCTTAAAGATCATACCAATTATCAAATGCACACTTAACAGGGAGTTTACAAATCTTTCGTGAGCCAAAATTCAATAAAAGAGACAACTAAAGAGATTTCTATAATTTGCCGCAAACTTTTGTTGTTGTTCTCTTTTCTGCCTACTCTTAGACCCCTTTATCCTGTGAGTCATCCTAAGACTAGAACAAGTTCAGCCTTGGTCTCCTCCCTGCCTTCATTTTCACTCTCTGTTTGACAGGGCTTTTGTGTACATCCTTGGAGAGTCTTAGGTGTTTGCTCACAAAGCCTCAGGCAGAGGAAAAGATTTTCAAACAAACACACTTAAAAATTAAGACAATGCCCTTTGGCATCCCTCGGCTGCTTCTCTTATAGTTCTGTCAAGAACAGAAAGCTTCACATTTTAGAACTTCAGATGGGACAGAATCTGCAACTTAACTCTAGGTACCTACGATACATTTGTTATGATTTTCTATATCTCGTCTTTTACCAGTTGCTTCTTGGTACACAGGGATGATGGTATTTACTGCTTTGTAGAATTATAATGAAGATAATATCAGATTTGAGTGTTCAATGCAAGGAATTAGAAGGGGAATTTTAAATGGCCTTAATTGAAGAATTAGGGAAGTAAAGGGTGTTTGCTTAAATTCTCCATAAGAAGATTCCTTGTATGACTCCATAAGAATAATTAGAGTGTCTTTACCCAATTTTGTAGGCTATGGAGATTTCAAGTTATACAATACAGGAAAATCTTCATTATAAGCATTTCATCTTCACTCCTATACATAAGCATCCTTGAGTGTCACCATCATAAAGGATTCCTATTAGCAAAGCAACACTGCCATATTTATCAACTTTTAAAAACCATTTCACATGGAATTAGTGATTCTTTCTTTAAATAACAAAGAAATAAAAACAACACTCAAGACAGAATGGCAGGGTAAAGCCAACAGGATTCGTGAAAGTTTGACTTGGCATGTGTGTTTGAGAGAAAGTTAATGTCATTTTTGAGAACTGAGGGGTAACAAAAGATTGAGAAAATAGCTGAAAGGAGGAGTATATTTTAAAAGATTTATTGTATTTCATTGGAAAGTCAGATATACAGCGAGGAATAGAGACAGAAAGGAAGATCTTCGGTCTGCTGTTTTATTCTCCAAGTGGCCACAATGGCCAGAACAGAGCCAATCCGAAGCCAGAAGCCAGGAGCTTTTTCCAGGTCTCCCATATGGGTACAGGGTCCCAAGGCTTTGGACTGTCCTTGACTGCTTTCCCAGGCCATAATCAGAGAGCTACATAGGAAGAAGCAGGACCACCGGTTCACAAATCAACGCCCATATGGGATCCCGGCACATGCAAGGCGAGGATTTTAGCTGCTAGGCTACAACGCCAGGCCTAGAAGCAGGAGTATTTTTAAAACATCACATACTTGGCATAGCTCCATCAGTTTTGTACTCATTTGCTCAATAACAGAATCATCATCTAGCCCTCAGCATCCTACAGCTTGACCTTTAACTGGGTCCTTCCTTCCTCATGAGTGTTTCAGTATCTGTCCTTACCAACCCTTTTTTCTGTATTTAATTTAATCATTATTAGAACCACCACCAAGTTTAATAATCTCTATTTACAGCAGTAGATAGTCAACCATTATTTATTCAAAGGTGACGAATCTTTACCACTTTCAAGCCAATGGTCTCTTGCCACCCACTTATCTTGATTTCTAAGCTGATAACTTCAAGTTCATGTTTCCCATGACTTTCAGTATTACTCCTACATGTCACTTTCCATTTTTCTACTCATAGTTCCAAGCCCCGGAAGGAAGTTGCTGAATGCCTCATAGCAGTAGGTCTAACTGATCATAGCTGCAATATTAACAGTCCCAAACTGACCCAAACAAGGCCCAAGATGTGGCCCAACGCTAGTGTGGATGTTCTTGCACAGGCATGGACTGCATCTTTGAATCCTGTATCTACTCTGCAGGCCTAGCTTTTGCAATGCACCACTCTATGTTCATTTCACAGCTACAATTATATTTGTTCTATTTCGAAATTTCTCATTATATTTTCTGAACCAGTTGAGTTAGCTCACCATGATGCTTAGCAAATATACTGTTAAGAAACTATGTGAACTGGAGAGAAGATTCTTTGCTTGATGTATACAGGGCACTTCAAAAAGGGGTTTATATTATGATGCAACTATGAATGGCTTTCAAAAAATTTATGTCAAAATGAACTTTTTAATTCAATTTTTCCATGATCTATCAGCATAAACATCACTTATTTTCCAAGACAGTGCTTTACAATGAAGAAAACGGGAAGGAATAAAATTCAAAGAGCATTTCCATTTTAATCATCAAGTGAATTAAATGAGAACAGTCTATTTTGAAGAACTAAAGCCAAATATAACAGCAAAACAAGCTATGTTAATTTGAATGAGACTCTACAATTACTGATAGAGTGAACGTGTTTTGCTTAAGAAAAGAACAATGTGTTGAAATTATTTGAAAGGCAGAGAGAGGGAAACAAGATAGAGAAGGAGAGAGAGAGAGAAGACTGCCTTTTCTCTGCTTCACTCCTCAAATGCTCAAATTGGGAACTTCCAAGAGGGTGACAAGGGCCCAAATACCTAAGCCATGCCACCATGGCTGCCTCACAGGGTGTGGATGAATAAGAACCTGGAGTCAGGAAGAGAGCCACAACTGAAATCCAACAATCCAAAATGGCACCTACTTTCCCCTAGCAGTGTCCGAACTATGGCTTTAAATTCCCACTGCAAGAAAAATGTTAACTTCATGGAAATCAAATTGCGTGAAATTATTAAAGCCTATCAATGATAACTTGGCTTACTCTGTTTCTTTTTTTTATTATGGTCTGGCTACATAAATAGAAGCTATAAGTGCTGACATTATTCTTTTGCTGACTTTATTCTTTATTCTTTTATTCTCTTCTAACTTTTCTGAAAACATTCTGAAACACAATTCATGTAAATCTGCCTTTTCTCCATAGTCTCTAAACATTCCGCATTTGCCTTGGGTTATTTCAATCTTTTTTCACCCAACGTCAGTGTGTAATACAGCTATATTAATGAATAATTTATATCACTAATAGGAAAACAAATCTGTTACAAATAATGATAAGCCTGAGGTAAGAAAAACCAGTGATTCTGGTTTACCTTTAGTTTCCAAAAAAAAAAAAAAAAGAGAGAGAGAGAGAGAGATAAAGATAAAAAGAAAGTCAGAGGACTGACAAAAAATATTGCACTGCAAATTAAAAATTCATGCAAGGGATGAATGTTTTGGTGTAGTGGTCAAACTGTTGTTTGGAAACTGGGATTGCGTTCTTGCCTTGCTTCTCTCTCTCTCTCTCTCTCTCTCTCTCTCTCTCTCTCTCTCCCTCTCTCCCTCTTTCTCTCTCTCTCTCTCTTTCTCTCTCTCCATTTCTATCTCAGACACTCCCACTCCACGTCTTCCTTGAAAAAATGGATATCTTTTAAGTTACCCTATTATGGCAATTGTGGCTTATCTTATGTAGTGTCACAAAAACTAAACTGTCTTTACACATGATCTTTCAATTGGATGTATTAGATATTTATTCATGTTTTAATTCACATAATATTTCATTAGATCTCATGGTTTTTGTTTACACAACCATGAGGGCACTCTAAAAGCAGATGTCACATAGACTTAAACTGTATAGTGTATATTCAAAATTACTTAAGCAATAAAATGTCTACATTATAGGCCATTAACTATTACTAAATCCCATACTGCTTTAATTACATAAGGGAAATTAAAAGCCAAAAAGGTATTTTTAATATTTCTCTTTTGCTTTCCTTTTCAGTTGAAGAGTGGAAAGCCTACTATAATTAGTCCTAGTAATGTTATTTGAACGTGATAGAAGGAAGAGCTAGAGGTCTTTGCACTGCAAATGCGGATATCAACCCCAGAACAATCATTTTGCAACTGTTATCCTCAAGAACTGCGCAGGAAGCAAGAGACAAGTTAAGCTGACCACGGAGAAGAGCCCTTGCCTCAGCTTTTCTCATGCTCTTCATATGGGACACTGATGCAAAAGATATCAGAAATCTAAAGATGGCCTCCACACTGAGTTAGGGGGATAAGCCTGCGTGAAGTATTGAGAAATCTTCCTCCATATCTGTGTAGCTGTGGGCAAACAATTCATCCTCCTTGGGACAGACTTATGCGTTTATTTAAAAAAATGGAGATTTTATTAAATCTGTTTAATTCTATATTGATTAAAAGTTTCGGAAAGTGTTAAGTACCTGGGGAAAAACACGTAGGTGAAGAATCTAGAACGGAAGCAGAGCAGACCACAACTGGAATGTTAGGATGCTCATCATCCCGCTGAGCGTCATCCATCACATGTCTCCCTCCATTAACTGAGAATCCCCAGCCCCCTCACCAGCTGCACTCATCTCTTCTGGAACCAGCATCTCAGTCACGCCCGTCCTATCTCGGCCAGCTTAACAGACTCCAAGAAATGCCATTTGACTGCTACAAGTGTTAGGTGATGCACAATCCTTCACATGGATGCTCATAAACACTATAATTATGAATAAACCTCAAAAACCTATAGACCTATTGCATCCTATAAGCCTATAGGATGCAATCATATATGCATAAAACCTATAGGATGCAATCACATATGCTATAGCACCTTATTTAAATTATCCTGCCTATGAAGATGAAGAAAGCAGGTAGTTCTGCTGAGTGATGGCCGTGGAGGCCAGCAATACCACCCTCACCACACCCTTCACCAAATTCCACCACCCAGGACATATTCAAAACCTCTAGTTCTGGGCCCAGCACACTGGCCTAGTGGCTAAAGTCCTCACCTTGAATGCGCTGGGATCCCATATGGATGCCGGTGCTAATCCCGGCAGCTCCATTTCCCGTCCAGCTCCCTGCTTGTGGCCTGAGAAAGCAGTCAAGGCCTTGGGACCCTACAGCCGCATGGGAGACCCGGAAGACCCCCTGGCTCTTGGCTTCGGATTGGCTCAGCTCCAGCCATTGCAGCTGCTTGGGGAGTGAACCATCGGACGAAAGATTTTCCTCTCTGTCTCTCCTCCTCTCTGTGCATCCGCCTTTTGAATAAAAATAAATAAATCTTAAAAAAAAAACCTTTAGTTCTGAGGAACAAGGTCTTCAGAGGAATAGTACTACATATTCAAACACATGTGTACAATTATTGTCTTAGTTTTTAGAATGTCCACCTCGTTTTTGCTGCAAAAATCAGGAAATTTAAAAACTCAGTCCTGTAAGAAAACATCCATACAAATCTTCACTTTTACGTAGAACTTGAATTTGTTCTGAACATGATCTAAGAATTTGATTCTGGGCAGCTCTTCTCTGTATCATTTTCCCTGTGAAAAACAGGGATTAGAAGCTAGATTGAATCTTAGAGTCTTACATGTAGATAATAAAAACACCCAGTTATCAGTTATTTTTATAGAGTGTGATAAATTTCACTTGCATGTAACGCAGGGAAAAAAAGCCAAATTAAAAAAAAAAACCTTTCTTCAGAACATGAGACAAAATCTTTTTATGTGTTTATTCCTAAGCCCTCAACACTTGTTTTGTGGCAAGAAATTAAAAGTTTGCAGTTTTGGCAAAAAAACATGCTTACATGAAATGCGCAAAAACCAAACCATCTCTCCTCATCCACCAAGTAAAATAGATTTACTAAAGTGGTAATAAGAGGAGGGGAGGAAGGAATGGAATGCTAACTCTGCCAAGAGAACTGACTCCCAGAGAGACAAGAGTCAGATGACATCAGGGATAATGACATAAAGATGTAGCACTGCCAGGCAGAGTTAGAAATGAGCAGCTGGAAGGAATCACAATTCCCTCCTCTAGTTGTAAATCCAAGGATCCAGGTTTCTCACTGGAGCCACTCAAGACCATTCATTTTGTGACTTAACTTGTGGTTAACATATCTTGATAAAACGGGAGCTTGAATAAACCAGAAAAGTCTAGCATATTCCACATATCCTGAGAACCCAAAGGTATTGCAGCCCAAAGGTATGCAAATGTCAATGACAATTGTCAATCATGAGCATCATGACCACATCACCAGCCAACATCCTTAAACTTTAGGAATAAAACTCCCAATCCAGGAAGCAAGGGTGCCACACCTTCTTTTAAATGGTCCATTTTTTTCCTTGGGATATACTTTATTAAAAGGATTTTTTATTTTCATTTGAAAAGCAGATTCACAGAGAGAAGGAGGGAGAGAGAGAGAGAGAGAGAGAGAGAGAGAGAGATCTTCCAGCTGCTTGTTCACTCCCCAAATGGCCATGATGCTGGAGCTGAGCCTATCTGAAAACAGGAGCCAGGAGCCTCTTCCATGTCTCCTACCCGGGTGCAGAGTCCCACGGCTTTGGGCCATCCTCAGCTGCTTTCCCAGGCATAAGAAGACAGCTGGATCAGAAGCAGAGTAGCTGGGACTAGAAGTGGCACCCATTTGAGATAGTGTTTCTACAGGCAGAGGATCAGCTCCTGAACCACTGTGCCAGCCCTGGGATGCATGCTAACGAACCTTGCTTTCCTCCCCCTATGTCATCTCTCTGAACGTCACTCATTATTCTGTCAGTGAAAAGGAATTAAGGCAAGCCCACCACCATAGGTGACAATAGCATTAAACTGAAGAAAGGAAAGGGAAAGAAGTTAAAATGAATTCCAGGAATATCCATTTCCAGAGAATAAAAATTGACATGGAAGACAGGACAAGTGTGTAATAGGAAGAATCCAAAATGCGATGCTAAATATTGCAACTAAGGTACTGCATTCCTTAAGAGATGGCAGTGTGTAAAAATAGACAAATTAGGTTACCTTAAAAAAAAATCAGTGAAGTGCCATGTTTTCAGTAGGTGAGAACCATCTCTCCTTCTACTGCAGCAATGTTTTATGATGTCCTGGAAGACATAAGGCAAGCCTCTGGGCCTGCACCCCTGTACAATCTCAGCTACACCGCTGCTTGGTGACATGTCTGTGAGTACCGTATGCAGTCCGAGCCAGCAGCTTTCTGTATCTTTACCAAGTCTATTCTAGTCTCTGAAACACTCAAAACTCATTTCTGGGGGCTAGCTTGTGGCAAATCAGGTAAAGTCACTGTCTGTGATGCCAGTAACCCACATGTCCAGTTGATTCAAGTCACAACGTCCCCATTTCTGACCCAGTTCCTTGATAACGGTCTGGGAAAAGCAGTGGAAGACAGTCCAAATACTTGGGTCTTGTTACCCATGTGGGAGTTCCAAATGAAGTTCCCAACTCCTGGTTTCAGCCTGGTCCAACCCCTGGATCACCTGGAGAGTGAATCAACAAACTGAAAATCTCACTCTCTGCATCCCTTTGTAACTCTTTCAAATAAATAAATATCTTAAAAGGAAATTACTTAGAAAGAAGAAGGTCTTTAAGGAAGGCTCATCTCCAGCCTCTGAGTTCAAGCGATATCATCAGACACACTACCTCGGGCTGTCCTGCATTCATGTCAACATTATCATTTCTTTGCCTGCTCTCCTCGTTTCCCCCAAGTACATGATAACCATTGCTCTATTACCCATGGGCATTTAGGATAGCTCTGGCTTTATTCTTGAACAGGTAGTACAGGCAACACTGGAAGACAGAGATACAAGCATTTTTTCAGGAATATTTGTAAAAACATGAACGCAACCTTTCCATTTAAGGACAATGTCCTCAGCCATTACACCATCAAGAGTGTTATTTAGAGTCAAGCACCTCCAAATATCTAGTCAGGAAAGTGAGAGAAAGGGATTTATAATATCAAGGCTGTCTAAAACGTCAAAGTCTAGAAATGCCTCAGAAAACATATTTACAGCTTGTTCTAAATGTCCTGAATGATCACGCATTTATCCGGTGTCTTAAAAATATATTTTAGACTGTAACTTCAGGTGGTCACAAAGTCTCCAAATTTCCTACATAAAAACTCTTTCTGAAAGTCCCTCTTAGCTCAAGATGGGCAGGACCAAGTATGTGTTCATCATACCAATATCGAAAGGTCCTATTTGTCTTTTCTTTTTTAATTTGGTGTCAGAAAATAAGAGCTAAAAGATAATTTTATGTAGGTGTAAAAACTTTTGAAATCCATGAACATCTTTTCCATAATATATACTTTTCTTGAACATTTTGAAGTACCTTTGTGTGTCACATACAAAATTCTGAGATTACTTATTGCTTTCCCATATTTTGTAATTCTCTATACCTGACTTTGAAGAATGTTGCAACCAAGTCTGCATATTAGATTCCTCGAGGATTTTTAAAATGAGATTTAATTGGTCTGAACTGGGACCTGAATATCAGTTGTCAGCTTTTTAAATTCCCCGAGGAGGATCAGCACTGAGGTGTAGCAAGCTACTCTACTTTCTGGCTGCTCCTCTTTCAATCCAGCTCCCCACTAACTGCACCTAGGAAAAAAGCATTAGAGAATGATCCAAGTGCTTTGGTCCCTGTACTCACATGGGTGACTTGGAAGGACCTCCATGTTCTTAACTTCAAACCAGCCCAGCTCTAACCCTTGTGGCCTTGTGTCTCCATTTGGAAAGTGAACCTGTAGATGAAAGATCTGTCTCTCCTTCTCACTCTGTAATTCTTTCAAATAAAAATAAATAAATCTTAAAACACAAATAAAAAATAGACTCCCTAAGGAATGTTGATGTCCAGGTCATGTTGAGGTCAAGTCTAAAGCAGTGGTTTTGATATTCTTATTATTCTTCTTCTTATTATTATTATTATATTTGTATAAGGTGAATACATTTTCTATGTTTCACTCGATAGATTTAGGAGCATAATGATACTTCCCAACCTACCCTGCAGGTTTCTGGATTCTACCCAAGAACTGTTGTATTAAAAAATATGAAGGCAAGGCCTGTGTCCTTTTAATCAAGTAATTCCAAAATTCCCAGTTGATAAGAATGCCTTCTGAGTACAATAGTCTCTTCTGGAATTGAAACCATCCCAGTGATATAATTTAAAATTTACCTGTGTCCAAAAACAGCAAGCAACACATTTCCAGTACAAGGAAAAATATTGCATTAGAGGTGCCCACAGTGAGTCTGACAGAGAGAAAGAACCACACACTGCAGGGAACCCTGGTAATTAAGCATGTAGACTACCAACTTTTTACTATATCAGAAATTTTATATGGCATTATTACTGTAATTAAGGAAACTACATTAACCTGAAGACTCCTGCTCCTGATGTAACAGGACTTGGATGATTTAATTAAACAATATTATCAGGCTCTTGCGCTATAAAATTCCACTTACAGATTTGGATCCAGGAAGGCAGAATTTTCTCAGAGCGTAATGAGATAAAGAAGGACTCTGGGTAAGAGATTAACTATTACTTAATGGATGTCATCAATATAGATGACCAATCCAGATCATTCTAAGAACAGGAGACAGGCAGGCTGGGAAGATTTTCAGCCATAGAAGAAGTCTCATTGGAACTCAACACTTTGTCCTCTTCTACCTACACTTTTCAAGATAAATCTCACAATGTATGATATTTTATACCTTATTATTTAGGTTTCAGGCATAGATTTTGACTTCTGGTTTATGGGGACTCCATTTCTCTGATTCTTCCTAGCATGTGCTTGCTCTCTAATCCTCCCCCCTCTTGTTTCGCTGCTGCGCTCAGCACTGAATTAGCAGTACATACAGAGCCCTTCTTGTTTTTAGCATGGGTTGCAGTAGGTGATCTTTGTGTCTTATCTCCTACAGACCAGAGAGCACAGACAGGGTTTACAATATTATTAATCTTCAACCACACAGTATATACAAAAGTAGGTTGGTAAATGTTCCCTAAGTGGAAGCACTAAAAAAACATGCAACAATCCCTTTCATTTCTGCATCTGTTACTTCCTCATTTGTAGACACCTCTCTCCCTTTCAGCATGTCAATAGCTCTTTTAAAAGAGAGAGAAGGAACCAGCATTGTGGTACAGTGAGTTAAGCCCTGACCTGCAACACCAGAATCCCACACTGAGCAACGGATTGAGTTCAGGCCACTCCACTTTCCATCCAGTTCCCTGCAAATGCAATGGAAGATAAATGGAGCACTCCAGCCCATTCTATCCACATGGGAACCCAGGTGAAGCTCCTGGCTTTGGCCTGGCTTAGCCCAGTATGATGGAGTAATCTGAGGATCGAACCAGAAGATGGAAGATCTCTCTCTCTCTCTCTCTCTAGCTCTCTCTCTCTTCCTCTAACTCAGCCTTCAAATAAAGAGATATATCATTGAGAGAGAGATGAAAGTTCGAAGATGAACTGAATCAAGTGAGGCACTGGTAGTTACCAGCACCCAGCCTCTGTTACAGACCAAGATGGTTTGAATCTTCCATTTATATGCAAGGTCTTTCTCCGTGTTTTTAAAATTCACAATGACCTATAATGAAACCTCAGAGGACTCTGGAGATGTTGAAAGAGAGGGTAATTAGTTTCTCCTTGTCTCCCTTTTCCATCAACAGAACAATCATGTTTATCAGAACTATGAACTGAGCATCTAAGTCATGTTATACTTACATGTAGGATTTGTTGACAAAAAACACTTAAGAATTTCTGAAATATTTTAATGACATCTAATTTCATCACTAAAGACACTGAAGCCTTGGAAGAAAATAATTTTCTGCATTGACAAAGCTAAAAAATGGCTAAATCACAAATGACAGGAGGTCTCAATTTCCAGTCATCTGTAGACCATTTGTTTTTCAATGCTTTGGAGTCAGTTGGTGTGAGAAAAAGGGACATAGGTGTGAGCGGTGGTTTAAAAAAAAAGCAGCTTATGAAGGGATGTAAGTTAACACAATCCACCTTACCATTAAGCAGGTGGAATATCCCCAATACCCATTCTTTTGGGCTGACACATGTGTATCTACATCATCATTCATATTACAGAAGAAACGCACACAGCTTCTTTCAGTCATCTGTCCCATCCTTCACTCACATACACACACAAAGGTGAACAAGGACTCATTTTTAACCCTGGGAAACAGGGCAAAAAGGAGATGATGTAGGCTGTGATGTATCAGCATGGACAAGTCTGGATGGGTTGGCACTGGGGTCCTAGGCATTGAATAAGATAAGAGAAAAGAAGTAGTTTTACAGAAATCCTGTCGTTGGGTCTCACAAGCGCAGAAACCTGTTTCCATGGTCTCCTGCAGAAGACTTAAGAGCTTGTGTGAAAAGCACTAGTTTCAGAAACAGGATTGATGGTTTTGAGTTCCAGCTCTGCTTTACATAGCTCTTTGACTATGGGCCAACTGCTTCACTTTTGAACCATATCTATTTTCATCTGTAAACAAAGAGTATTATCCTGCTCAATGGACCCTAAGAGAATGGATGGAGGAATCGAGCTGCATCTTACACAGGGAAGTGCTTAATCAACAGTAATGGATTTTCAAATTATAGCATGTCCCAAGCTAATTATCATCATAGAAATCAGTGGAGGGAGAGTAATTACTTAGCATCTTCTGTGACCAGGCCACTGGTATTAAGCCTGGAGCCCAGCTTCTTAAGGAGCTGTACCTGAGGAAGGTGCTAATGGGCACAGCTGTTCCACTAAGCTCTGTCATTTACACTTAAATGCACAGCTTGGGCAGAATTTTCTTTACAACTAACCTGAACAAATAAGCAAAGCCTCCCAGGATGCATTGCAGATTGTGCTATGTCCCTGTGCAAAAAGACAGCTCCACTGCTGCAGGAATTTTGGGGACATTTAATGCCTAGCTTGAGATTGGGGTTTTGTTCCTCATTTTTCTTTCATGCTTTTTATTTCGAGTGAAATCAGCTAGGTGTTTGTGATATTTGAGATGTGACACAATAATGACTCACCGCACAGAACTGGGGTGTCCTCACAGCAATGTGAAGAGGAAATAAATACAGGAGCAATCACAAGTATTATCTTCGCAGCCAGCATGATGTGACATAAAACAAAGAATTTCACCACAGGGAGGAAGTATCCCTCCAGGGTGGGGGAAGCATGATCTTTTCTATCTTCCAGGTAGAAACTTTGTGGACTAAGCTCCCCAAGTTCAGATGTTGCTTTCAGACAACTTTTGACTTGTCAGACTTTGAAAAAGAGCTGCAATTAGAACAAGGCAGTGATTTTTCCCCGCTCTCTGAAATCAAAGACAATAGATCTTAGCCAGATAAATTTCAAATGACTCTCTGAGTGCACTCCCTGTTTATTGACCAGGTTTGCTACATCTTGATCTTGCAAATGAGTCAGCAAAAACCGAACTGTTAATATTATCTGAGTGATTCTGTGGCCAGGCCCCATGAGGGGTAAATTGTGTGTTGCCCTTTCATCATTCAAAGACACAGAAAAGTACTGAAAACAAATAAAATTAATTAATGACTCTGTACCAAGAACTGTACTAAGTGCTTTTAAAATATCCTATAACACAATCTTCACACCAAGTCCAGAAGATCACTACTAAACTTTTGCTTTAAATCCAGAGATCAGGAACTAGCACGATGCCCAGTGGCTAGGTTCTTGCCTTGCAAGCTGCAGGATCGCATATGGGCACCAGTCCATGTCCCAGCTTCTCCACTTCCCATCTCAGCTTTCTGCTTGCAGCCTGGGAAAGCAGTAGAGATAGCCCAAAGCCTTGGGACCCTGCACCTGTGTAGGAGATTCGGAAGAAACTCCTGGCTCCCAGCTTCGGATCAGTTCATCTATGGTCATTGCAGCCACTTGGGGAGTGAACCAGTGGATGTAAGATCTTTATTTCTGTATCTCCTTCTCTTTGCAAATCTGCATTTCCAAAAAAATAGATATGTCTTTGTAAAAAATGCACAGATGAACATAGGAACAAACTAGAAAAGCTCTTCTACTGGTCCAAACATTGTCACTACCTCCTGTCCCGGTATGTAGTAAAATTATTTCAAGTTGAGAACACAGTTTATATGTTGAATGCCATCCCAGGAGACAGCATGTACAAAATGCCATTTATATTATTTTCTGGCATGTTTTCCCTCATCAAACTTGTTCATAGGAAATAGTCTTTATCAACTAATAGTCTGTATCAATAGTCTGTGGTAACAGAACTCATTTGCTTGAAAGGTTTGTGCTTCCAGATTCATCTTTCCCTTACAATGGACATCTACAGCGAGTGTTCAACTCATAAACTAGATCATAGTGCAGATGTGGCTGCACAGAGATGACCATCACAGTGATGGCTGGGAAATTATAAAGGAACTCTTAAAACCCTGAAAACATTAATCAAACATCAACAATGTAAAGCAGTTGTTGTATAATGGGCTAAGTTCTGTGCCAGCTGCTCAGCTTCCAATCCAGTTCCCTGCAAGAATTTGCGTAGGAAAAGAGCAAGATGGACCTCTCTTGTGGGTGGCTTGAGCTCTGCCACCCACAAGGGAGATCTGGAGGAAATGCTGGTCTCTTTGCTTTTGCATGGCCCAGACACAGCCACTGCACACTCTCTAGGGAGTAGACCAGCATATAGAAGATGTCTCTCTCTCTTTCCCCTTCCTTCTCCTTTATTTCTTTCTCTCTCTCTCTCTCTCCTCTCTCCTTCCTTCCCTCACCCTGTCAAATAAATAAAACAAAGCTTTTTTACAAATCCAATGATGTGGCTTACTTTCATGCATATGTGAAAGCTGAAAACTCCAGGCTTAAGCAAACTTTAGTTGAAAAACAAAAATGAGTTAAGCAAGGATTAGGATTAGGGTATAATGTTCCTGACAAACAAATGCTGTTTCCATGAGATCACAAAATGCAGTGAAGAGCTGGTGAGACAGAGAAGGAAATGACAAAGGGAGTGAAAAAGTTCCAGGAGATAATTGGATTTAAGGAAAAAACAAGGGAGAAGTACATTCTAGAAAGAAATGTTTCAAATAGCCTGTAATGTTGCAGAGAATTAGAAAGCCTAGGGAGGGAAATGTAATCACTTGATTTGCTTATAAAGAAGCCATTAGTGGGATGAACATTTGCACCAGTCATTACAACACTGCTTGGGATACCTATATCCCACATGAGAGTCCCAGCTTCACTTTCAAATCCAGCTTCCTTCTAATGTGATGATCAAAATACTTGTATGCTTACCATCCACCTGGAGACCTAGATTAAGTTACCAGTTCCTTGCTTTGGCATAATCCAGCCTAGGCTGTTGTTGATACTTTAGGAGTGGACCATTGGATGGAAGATTTCCCTTTCTCTTTCTCTCTTTCCCATTTTAAAATAAATAAACATTTAAAATAAGTCAGTAAATACTATTAAGAGGGCAATGTTAGAACACATTGTGGGATGAATGGATCAATAAAATGCATATATATATATATATAACACACAGAAAATGGAATATCATTCAGCTGTTAAAAATACAATTTAATCCTTTGCATCAAAATAAATGCAACTCAAGGGTATTATGGTAAGTGGAATCAGCTGGACACAGAAAGACAAACACCACATGTTCTCCCTTAGGTGAGGGAGCTAGAATTTTAAAGAAAAATGATCAAAAACCAAAATATGGAAATGTATTCCTAAAAACATAGTTTTGTCAAACTTTATATGTTTGTCAAACCAATGGTTAACCTTGATATGCTACTATAGTTGCAATGATCTTTAATAATTTTAAAATGTATTGTGTTTGAGTAAAACAGTCATTTTTTCATTTGATCTTTGTTTATAACTCTTGCCACTGAAATAAAATCTTTTTATTTTTGGACACTTGATTTGGTGAAGCTTTATACCATTAACTACAATGTGAATTTTGCATATGTTGTCTCAAGAACTTCAAAGGCAAGAAAGAGAAGGATAGAGGAGGAGAGGTAAGTTTCATCATATTCTTAGAATTGCACCTGTGAACCATAATGAATCTGTTTTGTTTGTACTAATAACAAATTAACATGAGATATGTAAAATAGTATAACACATTAAGATAAGTTTTTAAAACAAAAAGAACACAAAATGAAGATATACCACAGCTGGAAAAATTGAAGAGGTGGCAAACATAAGAATTTGACACATCAAGGAAAAGGAAATATAACCTGATGTATGGCATGAATCTAGGGATGGGAATGACTACGTATGCTCAAAGGGGAAAAGGAATAGATGGAAGATCAATTAAATCAATGAAGAGAAATATGGCATAAAATTGGAAAAGACAGGCTCAAGCCAAAGCGAAGAACAAGTGCTGGAAGACTCTTGGGTGGAAAATAAGGAAATGAGGAGAAATTACTCGGATTTTTCCATCATCGCAGTGTAATTGGAGTTAGGAGCCAGACCACCTGAGAGAGAGGAGGAGGATGGAGACCCCTGTTATCAGCTTTGGGGATCATGAAAATGTGGATATTTCTGATGGAAATTCTAACAGTTCAATGACAGTAAAATTGAAAGGCTTAGAAAATTCGGAGTGGAATCTAAGTTCTAAACTACAGCACTGCATTTTACTAAAACATCTTGATCAATTTGGTTGAGACTTTGTGACTTAGAGGATCCAGGCTGATTAGTTTATCGCAGAATCTCATGAAGCTGGGAAACACTCCAGAGTGGGATCTTTCATGTTTCCTGGGCAGCACTCCCCTACTCTGAATGATGACAGTTTTCAGTCAAGAGCACAGGAATGGAAGGAGACAGTGTAGACAAAAGGCACAATCTCTGCTTCTGAAAACCTTACAGTCTTCTAGGACAGGAAGGGTCAGCCCTCTCCAGAAATAACGAGTAATCAGAGGGAGCCAGTGTCAACTGCAGTGCCAAGAAAATGGTAAGAACTGGGTATCCGAGAGCTGAGTGTTAGTGCATTCTGTAGACATCAAAGGCTGCCAGTAATCACAGAGGTTTTCTAGAGTCTGAACACATACAAAGCTTTTAAGTTTCTACAATTAAGTACTAATAATGGTCTTTCATCTAGAACAAATCATTTTTTTTTAATTCTCTGAAGAAATACAGTGAAGACAGCCTTCAACCTGACACCTGAGAAGTCATTTGAGGTTAATTTGGTATACATGAAGTTCGCACTCTTAAGTAAAAATGTGCTTGGTTATTACATTTACCTGTGGATAAATCTGTAATGGTGTATTTCTTAAAATGATGGGCCCTTTCAATGTGCATTGTTAACTGGCCCACACCTTGGTGATTATTGCAGATTTTCTTTCTCTGTTTAATTAGGTGATTTGATTTTACTTTATATAATTACAGTATTTGTCTCCCCTTTTGTTTGAGGCAAAATTGTAATCATAAGTTTTACCACCTGAAGCTGCTAAATGAATATTTACTAAAATAAAAAAAAGCCACTGAAAAGGGTGTAATTGTAGCTGAACCAGAAAATTTCCATTTCGCATCAATCATCTTAATTTCATTGTGGTTACTGAACTCAAAATGAAAAGGTAAAAAAGCCCAGGGAGAGCAGAGAAAATAATACTGCATCTTTAGAGAAAACAGCTCCAAAGAACATGGAGCAAACAGCACAGCCCTTCCTCCAAGCAGCACACAGGGAAGAACAGAAAGGAGGGGAGGATGACACGGATGTCCACAGCAACAACAACAACAAAGGCAGACTGTGAATAGGGAACGTGCAGGTCATTACGATACGTCCCATTCACAACAAAAACCTCAGCTAATAAATCCAAGAGCTTATTTAAATTCTGATCAATCTCCTTAAATTTAGATGTTAAATAGGCTGGACCTATATCATGGTTCTCTGTATTCTAGATGTTGCTGTAATGGTGTATTTGAGTGACATGAACAGGAGTGACTTTTGGGTGGAAAATAGTCTCATAATGTACAAGAGCCTCCTATAATCAGCTGAAGGTCTTCAGGAAACAAAGATCTTCAATACCTGAGCACGAAGAAACCCTGCCTGCAGACTGCCATTGGACCAACCACGGCATCAGCTCTAACTCAGCTCTCCTGCCTGCCTGTCAAGCCCACAGATTTTGGATATATCTGGCTTCTACAACTGTATGAGGCAACTTCTAAAAAATGAATCTATCTATCTATCTATCTATCTATCTATCTATCTATCAATAGATCCTGTCTTTTCTGTTAATCTGGGGAACCCTGAGCAATGTCCGGGTTAAACCTCATGCTATTATTATGATTATTGTTATTGCTATTGATGCTTTCATTAGAAAGTATAAGTTAAATATCCCTAATCCAAAGCACAAAACATCCCCCAATATGAATTGTTTTGAACGATTCCATAAAGCATTTCATTTATCACAAGCATTTCAGATGAATGAAATACAACTTGTATTTCCACTTGACCTCTATAAAAGACTGAGCAAGGTAGGTTTACAGAACATTGAAATCTGGAGATTTAGCTACAATATCTATTAAATAGATTAACTTTTCTCTCTGTATCTCTATTTTGTCTTCTGTAGTACAACCAGAGTGGACAGGAACTGAGCTTTCTTACCAACATGGCATCGACTATGTGATATACTTACTTTATTGATAAATCCTTGAAATGTTGCTTGATAAATAATACACAACTTAGCTTTTTTTCTTCTTTAAACAAAATTACTTACTAATTTTAAAAGGTATAGATAGAGGGGAAATGAAGAGAGAAGGAGTAAGAAGGGAGGGTACCAAATGCCACAACAGCCAGGAATGAGTCAAGCCAAAGCCAGGAGCCCAGATCTCCCTCCAGGCTTCCCATGCAGGTGGCAGGGATTCAAGCAACTTACGACTTTATTGCTGCACTAAATGCTTGCCCCCCATTTTCCTTTTAAGTAAGCATCAGCACTGATTGTCCACCTAATCTAAATCAAAATGTAAGTTTTGTTACCTTTGGTTACAATGGGGATGTACCCTTCTCTTCCCTTGGTTACAGAGATAGATTTCTTTCTGTTTCTTCTTGAGGTAGACCCATTAGGAACAAAATATTTATAGTAAATATGGCAAAAACTCTAATCCCTAAATATGTAAAGAACTATAAATAAAGCAGTAATAACTCACAGCAGCAAAAACAGAGAAACGCTGTGGCAGGCGTTGTGGTGCAGTGAGTCAGACCACCACCTGGGGTGCCTGCATCTCATGTCAGAGTCCCAGCTCCTGTACTGCTGATTCAGCTTCCTGCTAATGCATCTGGGAGACAGAACATGATAGCTCAGGTGCTTAAGTCCCTAGCACCCACATGGGTGATGGGGTTCTACAATCCTGCCTTCAGCCTGGTGTAGCCATCTAAGCTGCCTATTATGGCCATTTGGGGAGTGAATCAGTGAATGGAAGATATTCTTTCTCTCCCTCTTACTTTCTCTCTTTCTCTCTCTCTCTCTCTCTCTCTCTCTCTCTCTCTCTCTCTCTCTCCCCCTCAGTGTGGCTCACTGAGCCATACAAATAACAGAAACACATATAGAACTTTCAGAAAAAATCTGGAAATATGAGTCAAGATACTTGAAATATACAACTCCCGAAACTCACTTTTAGTGACTTTCTCGTGCATTAATCATTAATCAGGCCTTTGGAGGTAGTTTTATGTAAACATTCTGTAAACTAACTTAAAATAATTTCTGATCAATAATAAATAAATGAATAATTAAATCATGATTTAAGTATTATTAACATCATGTTTGTTAGATGATGTTAATTATTTATGTTAAAGATCATGTTTATTATCCTTAATAATATAAGGAAAGATTGGTGGTATCACTGTGCTGTAGTTGGTAAAGCTGCTGCTTGCAATGTCTGCCCCTCCTTTCAGAATGCCTGTCAAAGTGTCAACTTCTGATTCAACGCCCTGGTAACAATATACTTGAAAAGGCAGTGGAAGATGGCTGAAATACTTGGGCACATGCCACCCAGGTGGGAGGCCCAGATGGAACTGATGGTTCTAGGATTTGACCTGGTCCAGACCCAGAATTTGGGAAACTTTGGAGGAACTGAACCAGAAGATGGAAGATACCCTC